>NC_135480.1:78989196-80189196 GCF_052094955.1 Ictidomys tridecemlineatus | reverse complement strand
AAAATCAACATACTATCGTAATGCAGCTATGTCAAAGCTTATAGCAGCTCAATTCACAATAGTTAAACTGTAGAACCAACCTAGGTGTTCTTCAATAGATGAATGGATAAAGAAAATGTGATATGTATATATATATATATATATATAACACTTCAATGAATATTACTCAGCTTTAAAGACTAATGAATATGGCACTTGCCAGTAAATGGATGGAGTTGGAAAATATCATGCTAAGCAAAATAAGGCAATCCAAAAAAACCAAAAGCTGAATGTTTTCTCTAATATGCGGATGCTAATTCACAATGGGCCAGGGGCACTAGAGAAGAACAGTGTTACCTTAGATTAGGTAGAGTGAAGTGAGGGGAGGGGAGGGGAGGAGAGGTGGAGATGGGAAGGGTAGTAGAATGAAAGAGACATTATCACTTTATGTATATTTGTTACTGCATGACCAATATGATTCTACAACATGTACACAAAGAAAAATGAGAAATTATATCCCAACTATGTATGATATATCAAAATGCATAAATGCATTCTACTGTCATATATAACTAATTAAAACAAATTTAAAAATTAAAAAATAATACAAGAGGGCTGGGGTTGTAGCTCAGTGGTAGAGCACTTGCCTTACACACATGAGGCCCTAGGTTTGATCCTCAGCACCACATAAAAATAAATAAATAAAAATAAAGATATTGTGTCCAACTACAACTAAAAAAAAATTTTTAAATACAAGAATGTTCATAGCCAGCAATAGTGGTACACTTCTGTAATCCCTGCATTTTGGGAGGCTGAGGCAGGAGGATCACAAATTCAAAGCCAATCTCAGCAACTCAGCAAGGCCCTAAGCAACTAAGTGAGATCCTGTCTCAAAATAAAAATGACTGGAGATGTGGCTCAGTGGTTAAGCAATCCTCAATACCAATTTTTTTTTAATTTTTAAAAGAATGTTCATAGCAATATTCCTCAGCAGCCAAAAAACTTCAGACCATGTGGGAGACCAACCTTACACGTTACTGAGTTATGTTCCCCAGCTGGGTGCTGAGGCGCTCAGTCGCAGAAGTGTGGCAGAGTTTTCCCCACCCTTCTTGGGTGTCTCGTGCATGAGTGTGTCTTGCTACAGCCCCATGGGTGAAACTATGCTCACCTGTTCCTTTGTAATATAACCCCTTGCCCTGTTTAGGATAGAATCTTCCATGGAAGTGCCTTGTGTGTGTCCCCTTCTCTTACTGTGCCCTTGGGTGTGGCCTACCCAGGTGTCAGTCAACCTGCTGACAGTGGACATCATGAAGATAGACTCAGCCCCCTGAAACCTGACCCCTTGCCTCATTTAAATAACTTCTTCTCAATAAGAAGGGTCAGTGCGTGCTCTTGCTCTCTTTCTAAAGACCCTTAAGGTCAGAGGAGCAGTCACAGCGACCCCAAAGAAAACGGTATTGTGTCTCTTGTGTGGTTATTTCGTGCAGCCCAGTTAGCCCAGTTTATCTGGAGTGACCCCTGAGCCTTTTAGTCGAGAGAACAGAAACCTGGCAGACCACTAAAACTCCCATTAAGAAGGTAACAGATAAGTAAATTGTTGGTATATTCACATAGAAGGAGGGTTGGAAAGCTTTTACCATGAAGAAATAAATAGTAAACATTCTAGGCTTTTGGGTCACACATAATCTCATACTCTTTTTTATTACAACTTAATAAATTTAAAAATTGTTCTTAGTTCATGGGCTATATTAAACATACTACCAATAGTCCTTAAGCCATAGCTCACCAAACATTAATATAGACAAAGACTGTAATTGAAAATGAAGGAACTAAAAAAAGAAAAAGAAAAAAAAATGAAAGACCTGCTTACAACATCATGGAAGAATCTTAGAAGTAAGACACAAAAACACAAATTTATACAAATCACATATGCAAACATCAAATTTTTAAAAATCACAAAAGCATTATTCCATTTGTATGAAACAGGCAACCTCTGTAGAGACAGCAATATAAAAAAAAAATCTGATTTTTTACCTGGACATAGGTGCTTGCTTTATAATTATGTAACTTCTGTGTTTATGATTTGTTTGTTTTCATGCTTTTTGACATTTGTTACTTCTCACATTGTAGGCTCATGTTTATTGCACTTTTCTGCCTGTGTTGTCTGGAGGGGCCATCAGCTGGAGCCAGCAAAGATGGTGATGTGGCAAAGAGTTTAAGAGAAAACTGGGGAAGATGACATAATGCTCAAAATGCATGGGATGGGGGTTGGAGGATGCAGGATGGTACCCCTAAGAACAAGCAGGGGCTGGTATTGTCCAAAAGTGTGGGCTTCAAAGGCGGTGGGGCTGTGAAAACCAGAAGGGGGAGCCTGGTTAGGAGCAGCCATGGTTGAAGAGAAGGCTCCCCAATTCTTCTGGGGCCAACAGGGGTTGAGATGGCAGAGTCACTACCACAGGTTCCACCAGACACAGATGCTGGAGGAGCTAGAAAAGCCACTGGCAGAGGCAGCACGGGGGCAGGTGTGAAGAGTGAAGGAGAAATGGTGGGAGGGAGTGAGAATGAGAGATTTATTTTTAAGGAGTTGGTCCCTGTGGTTGTGGGGGCTGGCAACCTTGAAATCTGTGGGGCAGACAAGCTGGCTGGAAATCAGTCAGGTGAGAGCCGATGGTGGATGCTGCAGTCTGCCTCTGCACGCCAGATACTCATGCAGGTTTCTTTGCTATATTCTTGCAGAAGAATTGCTTCTTCGGGAAAACTCAGTCTTTATTCCTAGAATTTCAAACAGTGGGGGTGAGACACACTCGTATTATGGAAGGTAATCTGCTTCACTGAAAGCCAACTGATAGTAAATGTTAATCACATGTACACGTACCTTCACAGCAACATCTAGATTAGTGTTTGACCCAACAACTGGGTGCCTTAGCCTAGGCAAGTTGTCGCATAAATTCAACCGTCACAGTGGGATATGACTGACTCTGGCCCAACCTGCAGTGATTAAATAAACTGGCAAGTGGCTCAGATAGGAAGCATTGAACACAAATCACTGCTCCCATTGTTAGATGAGGAAAATGAGGCATGGCCACGTGAAATGGCTTCCCTGGTCCTCCTGAGTAATAAAGGCTGGGTCTGGATCCCGAGTCTCCCCAGAGTGGATCAACTATAGATGATTAAACGATTATTGCAGATAAGGTATTTAGGACAGTACCAGTTCTCCATTTTCAATGTTCTACCTTCATCTTCACTACAACCTTGCGAAATAGTATGGTTACAGTCATTTCACAGATGATGTAACTGTAGTTTGGAGGTAAAGAAATTTGCTCACAATCACAAAGCTAATAGTACCATAGCAAGGGGGTTTGTTTGTTGTTTGTGCTAATGGGGATTTAACTCAAGGGTGCTCTCTCACTGAACTCCATCCCAGCCCCTTTTTATTTATTCATTTTATTTTGAGATAGGGTCTCACTAAACTGCCAAGAATGGTCTCAAACTTGGTATCCTCCTGCCTTAGCTTCCCTAGTCACTGGGATTACAGGCATGTGCTATTGTGCCCTGTCCATAACTGGTTTAAAGTTCAGGGATATTTCAAATACAGTCTAATGTTGAAACTCATTAAGGTACCAGTAATCTAATAGGGGAACTAAACCTTGTGCATATTAATCACTGCTTCTGGCTTGAAAGACTAAAAGCAGGCAACATGGTATGGGCAGTTTCGACCTAAGAGTTCAAAGGCTAAAAAGACAGCCCTTTATGGTTCTTCCATTTAGTGAGCTTGGTCTCCATGTGGTCCCAGAGTAACATCGGGAACCCAAACCAGCCCATCTCACAGAGTCTTAGAGTACTATATGGTACCACAGAAGCCCAGCTCAAAGAAACCAACCTTGATAAAATTCATAGAGGCTTTCCATATTGTAACATACAATTACAATCCCTTCCCAGTTCAGCCACCCAACTATTACCATAACATATATCCTATAAAAAATAAGCATATTTTCAAGAAAGACAAAAGAAGTAATTTGCAGGTATCTGAATATTATGGTCAGTTTTGCAGGATATATGGTCTTACAAATTCCAATGTACTTATGGGAACAATGGAAGAGCATATTTAAAAGCAAGACTTTCTTCAAAAATGAGAAATGCCTGAGGATATGTGGCTGTCATGAAGCTATATCACCACAGGTACACACCATTTACTTTACTTGGAAGTGAAAGATGGCTTGTAAGATTCTGAGAAAATAAACACTAGTTGTTTTTCCAAAGTGGTTGCCTGATGATAAGAGTTACCAAACACCTGAGGGCTATGGAGTATACCAAAGATTGCAAAGAAGCAGCCAATATTTCATACTCAGTGGGAATTCTGAGTTATGTCCTTTTAGCAAAAACAGGCATCCTCAGTACCAGTATACATACCTTAGTCTCAATATTTTTCTAGCTTGTCCTCCCCATTCATCCCCATATGCCTCAAACCACCTACTGCATGCCTGGGAATCTCGTAGACAGTTCATATGTGTTGAATGAATATACTAAATTAATATAAATAATTATATCTAGAATATATATTTCTAATAAATAATATAATAAAGATAATTACATTTTAAGTAGTCTCATGTTGTCTCCCTCCTCCCTTCCTTGAAATTTTACACTAAAGAAAACATCTAATATCTTGGGCCTAGGAGTCATGGCACATAACTGTGACAAGCATCCAGTCTAGAGCAGTCACTTTCCTGTGTAAATGCCAATGAAATCACTCAGGGAGCTTTCTAAAATCACTGATGTTTTGCCCCCACTCCCAGAAAATCTGACTCCATCTAACTAACTAAGAATGTCAAACAAGTGGTTTTGACACTTCTGTTTTCCTTATTCCATGTAGGAGGGCTTCAGGAAGCACTTGCAATTATTTGTTTATCCATCAAACATGTATCCAATCTTTCCTTGTACCAGCAATGTGCTAGCTCCTAAGATGAATGGCTCACAGTCTCTAGTTCCAAGAAACTCACAATTTAATTAAATCTCTCTCGCCCTCTCTTTTTCCTTTTCTCTCTCTTTCCCTTCATTTCATTTTGATGAGTCATCAAAATAACTTTCAGGTCTCAGGAAATCCTAATTGCCTAGCTACATGACCAATATTCCCCAAACATAGTGATTTGAAATAACAAAATCCTTCATTTTTCTCATACTTCTGCAGTTTGGGAAGGTTTGACAGGGACCACTCTGCTCAGCTCCCAGAAGTTCCCATTTTTTGCCATTTTGGATGAGTCCTCAAATGATTTTTCAATTTTCAGGAAATCCTAATTGCCCAGCTTTATGATGAGTGTTCTCCAAACACAGTGGCCCACTTTCAAGTCCCTCATTATGGCTGCTCATTGGTGGAGGTTCAGGTGGGGCCAGAGTCTCAGTTTCTTTCAACAAGGGTCTCTTTATGATCTCCGTGCTTTCCTTGTGACATGGTAGCAACACGCCAGGAACAAGTGTCCCAAAAGAACCAGGCAAGGATGGCCTCAGAAGTCACAGCACCTCACTTTCATCACAATACATGGCCATCCAAATCCAAGGATAAGGAATATGGATCCAAGGATGCTACTGAAGTAACAGACTCACTCTGTGACGAGCACTTGTGGTGTGGGAGAGGTTCTGGCAAACGTTTTCAGAAAATACAATGTCATGGTTGGTCCTTTGACCACAAAAATTTAGATTCCTCTCACATGCACAATATATTCTTCCTTTCCCCACAATATAATGTTTTGAAGTATATATACGTTGTGATATGGTTAAATCTGGCTGATTAAAATATGCATTATCTCACGTAGAATTATTGTTGTTGATGTTTGTTTTTTGTAGTGATGAGGAGCAAACTCAGGCTTCACATATGTTGTATAAGCTGCCTATCATTGAGCTACTTTTTCAGCCCTTGGTATCATTTTTGTGGTGACAACTTTTAACATTTCTCAAGAACTGAAGCCAGATTTAAAGATAGGAAGTTAGTGTAGTTAGGTAAATCGGGTCTAATATTGAGTAAAATGAAGATGAAGCCCATCCCAAGGAAATGTTAATGAAACAGCTCCCAGCAAACAAGGAGATGCTAATCCAAAAGCCCTTCCTGCCCAGATTACTCCTATGGCCCACCTGTCCCCCACCCTTTGGGCCTTCTCACCTACATTCCATCACTGCAAGATAATAGAACAAAGGACAGCAAGCAAGATAACAGAACAAAGGAGAGCAATGCAGGAAAGCTGAAAGTAGACTTTAGCTATGAAAGAGGGAAGATCTTGCCCTTCCACAGATTGCACCTCTTGGGTCCCCTTCTTCCTCAAGGGAGAAGTCTTTTCTGCTGTCCTTAATAAAGCTTCAACTTTCCACTCTAAACTTGCCTCAGCGTGCTTCTTTGGTGTTACACTTCAGCATTGGGGAAGTAAGGACTCATCACCGGTAAACAGCAGTAACAGAATCACCATTAACTATAGTCACTGTGTTGTACAATAGACTTCTTGAACTTATTCTTCCTGACTGTAATTTTGTATCCTTTGATACATCAATTTTATATCATAGAATTCCAACTTAAATTTGCTGAGGCAAAAGAGAGCATTTATCTGTGGATAACTGGCAAACCCAAGAATGTAGATCCCAGACTTAAAACTATGTCATTTGAGCTCTACATCTCTGCTTGGCTCCCAGCTTAGTTTGTCTCATCCAGGGCCCCTTCACATGACAGGCATGGCCTGCCAGTGTTATGCTCAAATTCAGGACCCCCCCAAAAGACCACCAGAGACCCAAGATCGATGTAAGAAGCAAAGAGGTGTTTATTGCGAGCTAGCTCGGTCTTCCATGCTCACACAGCAACTGGTGACGCTGAAAGGCCCCAGCCCAGGGTTTGCAGCAGTTTTATGCATTCTTTGGAGAAGGCGGGGACTTCACATACATCATAGCATCTCTTAGCAAATCATCACACACGGCAGGAAAATCAAATAACAACTCTAAAACATGATTAGCACATTTACTGGCGGGAACAAGTTGGGTAGGGGTGATTGGTTAGTACCAGAGGGGGATTCATTTGAACTGATTGGTTTAAGCCAAGAGGGGTGTTCATGCTGAACTACATGGTTTCCCAACACCATAAACTACTAGGAGGGTCATCTGGCATCCCAGGTATTTCCCAGTCTCATGCTGATTGGTGGCTGTTAGGGGGTTGCTATGGGTCCCCACCTAGCCTGACTGAGTCAGGGACACCTGTCACATCAGATCTCATTTGTAGATAAACAACTTAGCTGGGTGGGAATGTGCCTAGGAGTGCTCTGTGGTCTTTCCAAGGACAAAGGTCATGTCCCTTCCTTGGACAGGCTTTGCTCTGAGTAGAGGCTGGTTTTTCACCATATCCCCAGGTTCAAGCCCCCTTGGTTTTAGCAATCCCAGCAGTGGCCTCATATTATTTGCAGAGAGGTTTCTGATGTCTCCTTCTGCTCATCACTAAACCAAATACTTTGCTTGGTGAAGAGGACACTTTGATAACAAGTCCGCTGTAGGGCAATCAGCAGGGATCAGTACTGTTGGCCTCACCAGGAGCACATGGAATAAGTAAGGTACCTATTAAAAACAAAAAGGATATAGGAAAGTACGTGATAGTACCACAGTGTTCTGGTCTTTCTTTCTGTTCTACCATTCTTACTTAGCATTGACAGTGTTTGTCCTCATTCATGTAACTTTATAGAAGCAAGAAACATGCCACAGATCTAAAGAGAAGGAATATTTTCCAAGCAGGGGCAGTCCCAGCCTTATCTGTCCCTTTTTTCAGGAAAGCAAAACCTCTTCCAGAAATGCCTCAAGAATACTTCCCCTTAAATATCACCAGTCAGTATTGGATCATACTGCTAACCTCTAGATGCAAGGGAGGCTGGGAAATCTAGTTTTAACAAAGTAGAATAGAATTTCATGACTAGTTTGGACCAATATCCACCCTC
Organism: Ictidomys tridecemlineatus; assembly: GCF_052094955.1. Taxonomy (NCBI): domain Eukaryota; kingdom Metazoa; phylum Chordata; class Mammalia; order Rodentia; family Sciuridae; genus Ictidomys; species Ictidomys tridecemlineatus. The sequence goes on along the minus strand of NC_135480.1, from coordinate 80,181,265 downwards.
TCCTTCCACACACAGATCCTTCCTGGAATTTAGTTGCTTTTGTTCTGAGTTCCTACAGCATTCTGGGTTTTCTTTGTTGTAGCAACATAACCACATATACAGTTGCTTTTTTTTTTTTTTTCCAATCCTCATCTTTGATAGGATTTCTAAAAAAAAGTGCCCATATCTGTCCTGTTATATCTCTGGGACTTAGCATCATGCTTAGCTTCATTCCATGTTTTCTGAATGACTAGAATGGCCACATGTACTAGCCCCAGTGAAATAAGTAAGTGCTCAGTGAATATTTCCTGAATAAATGGATGGATACACGGATGGAGGACAGAGATCATTACCACCCAGAACAGCCTGAGTCTTCCTGTATCCCTCTTTCCCCAGCTTGGCATTTCACTTTCCTAAAAGCCTTTCCTTTTCCCACGGAGCCATCAGTTGGTCCCTTTGGGTCCTTAGGCAACAGCTAGTACTTGCCCTCCTTCCATCCACCAGCATCTTAGCTGGATCTTAATACCCGTAAAGTGGCGCCTGTACGTCAGAAGACAGCTCATTATTCGCCATTATTTACCTCTGAGTGTGTGCCTTCTTATTGCTCGTGCCCTTCCTCCTCCTCCTCCCTTCTCCTCCCTCCCTCCCTCCCTCCTCCTCCTCCTCCTCCTCCTCTTCCCCCTCCTCCTCCTCCTCCTCCTCTTCCCCCTCCCTCCTCTCCCTCCCTCTTTCCCCTCCCTCCTCCTTGGGAACTGGTTCAACCAGAGTACAACCAGCTCATCTGCATCTGGTCCTGGAAAACCTGCTGGAGCTACAGCAGGAGGGAAGGCTGCGGGAGGAGCTGCAGCGGCGCGCGTCAGTGCGGAACACACACCGGCGGGCCCTGCGCTGCGCCCCGCCACTCGGGACGCCCATGCCGGGCCTGTGCTGCCCGGGGGCTTGCTCATGAGGCCTCTGCGGTGCAGGTGGAGGAAGACCCGAAGCATCTCCCTGGGACTCTTTGCCCTCTGCCTGGTCGCAGCCCACTGTCTGCAGAGTAAGCGCGGGGCAGCGCGGGGCGGGACCGGGCGGGGCGGGCTCTGGGGTCTCGCGGCTGCCTTGGGCCACTTTGTCCGGTGGAGGGCGCGCGGCGAGCCGGCTGGCAGGCCCCGCTCCACTTCTTCACCCGGCTGGACGCGCAGCCTGAGTCCCGGCACCGATCGCGGCCGAAGCGCCGGGGACAGAGCAGAGGCTCCCTCGGCCCGGGCCACTTCGGGGCGCTCACCCCGCCCGACGAGCCTAGCCAGCAATTATCGGAGCCGGAAGCCGGCTGGGAGATAACCGGCTCCCCGCGCGGAGGCTGCCTCCTCTGCGACATGTTTTATTTTATTTTATTTTTCCTGGAATAACCAGACTCCAGACTACAGTTTCCAAAGGCTCATGCACCCCACCTCCTACTATAGGTATCCCTCCATCCTTCCATGGGCTTCCTGGGTCATCAGAGTGTTCTGACCATTCAGACAACCCACAGCAGCCTGGTTCTGAAAGAAAAGCGTTTAGCGGGTTTGAGTTGGGCAGTGGTTCCTGAATTTCTTGGACAGAGAAGGTCCTCACCATGCGACACTGCTCTGGATGGCTAGCTCTAGAATGCCCACATGATTTGGCCCACTGTCCCACAAACTCGGTGGACACAAATTGTAATGCAGATTGTAATGCAATTTTACTTTCTCATGCATTCAACCATTATCATCATTCCCATTTTACATATTAGTCAACTGAGATTTATATGGGACCAGAGTGTGTTCACAATCTCTCTAACTTTACAAAGTTCCTATCATTTAATCCTCAGGACAACCTTATAAAATGTTTCACAGGTGAGGAAAGTTGAGGCACAGAAAGGCTATGTTACTTGCACAAGGTGACCACCTAATCAATGGTGAATCCAAAATTCAAACCTAGCCACCTAGCACTGTTGCTCTTTATACTTCTGGCTAGAGCCCAGCTTTGAAAGTTGCAAATCTTAGAAAGCAAAAAGACTCTGATGGGGTATGTTCCTCTCTCAGCAGTGGAACAAGAAATAGCTGGTTGTTAGTCTGCAGATGAATATGTGTTTGAATATGCAGTGAACTTCTCTATTGTTTTGTAAGCCCCAAGCATATGATTCCAACCACCATTGGTACACATGTGTACAGATGCCTTTGATGTTCAGGGACCAGTCATTCATTCACTCACTCACTAATTATACTTTCTCCTGAAGGAAGCAGGCCACAGTGGATACTGGGGACACCATGGTTCACAGTTTTGTCCTCAGGAAGCTTAGGTGCTTATACTGACAGTCAAACAAGAGTGCCATCTTGGGAGTGGCAAGGCTGGTGAGGCAGGAGACTCCACACTGTAGGAGCCTATAGGGTCAGAACCCAGGCTTGTGGAAACAGTTGTTCCAAAGGGAGTCACACCTACCCGGACCTAAAAAATGGATAGAAACCGCCAGGGAAGTGGGACAGGGAAACTGCAGGGTGTTGTAGACAAGAAAAAATGCAATTATTCGTTGACTGTCTCCTGCACAGCTCTGAGTCCCTAGCACTTGCCCAGTGCTAGCCATATCTATCCCTAACAGATGCTGAATGAATGTGTACCTGCCTGAAGGAGGCCTGTGCTGTGGCCCAGCCTTAACGGTGCAGAGTGGGCCTCCTCCCTCTCACAGTTCCTCTGCTTCCTCAGCCTCTGTCACAGCCTTCCTCCAGAAAATTGACATTCATCATTTATACTGAGATTTGTGTTATGCCATACCCACAAACACAAATACCCTGTGTTTTAAATCTTTCCTCTATGACATTGTTTTGGACTGAATGTTTTCTCTCAAAATTCAGCCTCTAATGTGATGGTATTTGGAGGTGGGACGTTTGGGGAGTAATCGGTTTAGATGAGATCATGAGATCGGAGCCCCTCTTATTGGATGAGTGTCCTAATAATTAAGAGGAAGAGAGATCAAAGCTCTCTCCCTTTGCCCTGTGAAAACATAGTAAGCAGTTTAGTAAGCCAGGAGAGCCCTTGCTTAAAACTAAATCTGTCAGCACCTTGATCTTGTACTTCTTCCAAAACTGAGAAATAAATATCTGGTTTTTAATTCACTTACTTTTTGGTATTTTGCTCTAGACAGAAACTGGTACTGAGAAGCAGGGCATTGCTGTAATAAATACTGAACACTCTGAAAGTGATTTTAGAACTGGATAATGGATAGAGGCTGGTGGAGTTTTGAGGGGCATGCTAATAATTTGGATGCTAAGGGCAATTCTGATGAGGGCTCACACAGAAACAAGGGGAATGGACAATGGAGAAAAGACAATTTTTCTTTATTTATATGTGGTGCTGAGGATTGAACCCAGGACTTCGCACAGGCTAGGTGAACATTCTATCACTGTGCCACACTCCCAGCCTATGTTCTGATAGTTTGTGGAAGGAGAAATTTGCAAGAGATGAAATTGGATATTCATCAGAGGAGATATTTAAGCGAAATGTTAAAGGAGAGGCTTGGTTCCTCCTGATGGCTCATAGCAGAATTTGAAGAAGGAAAGAAAGAAAGTAGGGAGGAAGGGAGAAATTGTTAAACTAAAAAGAAACCAGAACTTAAAGGTTTGGAAAATTCTCAACTGTTCATATCGCAAAAAAATTAAAAACCATGTACAGAAGAGAACACCAAGGGTGTGGCAATAGTGTTGGATAAGATTAGTGTGGGTGTGAACCTAGAGGGTAATCAACTACCCCAACGGATATACTTTCAGTTTGAACTGAAGGGATGGAGACAGGAAAAAAAAATGAAGGAAGAATGTGGACTTCTTAGATCCTATGGGACAGAACCATACAATGATTCAGCTTAAATCTACACTGTGCTTCCAGATAGGAGAGGAATAACCAAAAGAGATTCAGAGATCATTAGGGCTGCCTTCTCAGTTTGAAAGGGTGGGAAGGGACATTGCTTTGGTTCAAGAGGCCAGAGAGTGACTGCCCAGAGCCTTGGGGAACATAGGGTTACACAACAAAGCTTCAGGGGTTGTGACCCCACCCCACTGGGTTCTGAAGGCAGAGCATTCAGCAAAGATTATTCTCTAGTTTTAAGATCTAAAGGACTGGGTATGGTGGTGCATGCCTGTATTCTCAGTGACTCAGTATCAATATCTTCACATTCAGTCTAAGGAGTCATTTGACATGGAATGGAGCTTGGAAAGGTCTTGGATCTTGGGTGGAAGATGCTGGAATAGTTCCCCTAATAGACCCTTACACCAGTGCCAGAGGAGGGTAGAGATGTGGGTCCCTGACTGCCAGGTACTGGTAAGGGGAGCTACAATGAAGTTCCTCTGACTGTCTGACCTTCTGTAGTAGGCTAAGGTCGTTACCCCAGGTTTACTATGGGGCTGGATAGAAGCCTTTCAGAAGCCAGTTCCTAAAAGTGGAACATGAGACCTGCTCTTTCCTTTCCCCATCAACCAACTTTTCGACATACTTGAGGGTAAGATTTCAGGTATTCTTGATCTGGAACTTGTTTCTTTAGATCAGATAGATGGTCAATTCAGTTCAATAGTTCCTGCTTGAATGAGCTATCTCCCACGTCACAGACTGCTGCTTGCTGGTGTTGCAGACCTGAACACCAGGTGGTACCTACTGTCCCTTCTAGCAGGGGAGATGGCCTGTCACTCAATTCTCATAAGTACAAGGCAGGCTGTACACTGTGCTGAGGAAGCCTTGTGAGCCTGACAGAGGAGATGACATTAAGAGGTGTCTTGAAGACAGAACAGGGTCTGAAGAAAGAGGAGGGGGTGATCTGAGCTGAGGTTGAGGGGGTAAATGTGCATTACAGAGTGGTCAGTAGTTTGGTACAAGTGGAATTGGGGGTGAGGGGGAAACATGGGAGATGGGGACTAAAAAGAAAGTTAGGAACAAATTATTGAGGTTTTTCAGAGCCAGGGGAGACACAGCTACATGTGTATTTTAGAAAGATCACTTAAAACAAAACCAAAGATAAGAAGAGCTAGGCTGGGTGTGGTGGCTCATGCCTACAATTCCAGCAACTCAGGAAGAAAGATCCCAATTAAAGCCCAGCCTTGCAAATTATTAAGACCCTATCTCAAGAATAAATCTTTTAAAAGGACTAGGGATATAGCTCAGTGGTAGAGCACCCTGGGTTCAATCTCCAGTACTGAAGGAAAAAAGAAGAAGAAGAAGATGAAGAAGAGAGACCAGTATCTCCTGAGTTTGTATAACTGTTAATAGCAATTACAAGAGAAAAATAACTGTTCATTGCACACTTACTTGGTGTCAGATACTATAATAACTGCTTTCAACTCATCTTTACAGTTATCCTGCAAAGAGGTGCTATGAGGAAGGAACCAGAGGCTTGGAGAAGTTGAGGGGTTTGCCTAAAGCATTCATTCATTCAGCAGGTGTTCATGGAAAGCCAGAGTTGCTAGGCACTGTGCTAGATCTTGGGGATTCACTGGTGACCAAGATAGACCTGCCCCTGGTTCCCAGAGCTGACAGTTGATCTAGGAGGATAAATCATTAATCAAGAGAATCATCATCACAACGTGGAATAAGTGTGTTAATACAGAGGAACAGGGAGCAATGAAAGCACAGAACTGGGCCCCTCAACCCAGTACTGAGGGGTTGGGGAAGGCTTCCTGGAAGAAATGATGTTTAAACTAAGATCTAAAAGATGGAGAGAAAATGGCCCATTAGATTCTTTGGAGGGACACCATATTGTAGTCTGGGGTATCCAGTCATGTATGCACCTTGTCTTAGATCATCCTATACTCCCCTTCCAAGTACCTTCAGGCATCGTATAAACACCTTCTGAAAGAATGGTGGGAGAGCATGTCACCTCATTTGTTCCTTGGTCCTCCTGTTCAACACATATTTACTGCAGAGGCGTCTGAGGAGAGCCCTGTTCTAGGTCCCCAGGCTGACCAGTAGGTCCTGCAGCCCACTGTAGAGAGGGCGGACCCAGCCAGTTCCCCACTTCCAGGGTTATGCAAGGGAGGCAGTCACCTCTGCCATGCCTGGCTTTCTTGGCATCTGATTTGAAGCACGGGTGTTACTCTACCATAAACCATGATCTTTCAGAAAGAACAATTCCCACCCAACAAGGATGACCCTTGTTTGTGCCTGGAAAAAAGTATGATAGAAAAATTCCTTTTGGAATTCCACAGGGAAGAATTTAAAGTTGCTCAATCTCTTGCTGCATTTCCAGAAGAGAATTTCAGATTTACAAATGCCATTTTGAACTTATTGGGCCGCTGTAAAAAAATACCTTAAGACTGAGTAATTTATGAACAACATAAAATCACAGGCACCATGATGCACCTGGAATCTCAGCCACTTGGGAGGCTGAGGCAGGAGGACCACTTACACTTAGAAGTTTGAGACCAGCCTGGACAATGTAGTGAGATCTCAAAAGCCAACAAACGAAAATGGAAATGTATTGCTCATGAGTCTGGAGGCTGGGAAGTCCCAGCTCAAGACAGATTCAGTATGTGGTGAGAACCTGTTTCACACAGATGGGCCTTCTACATCCTCTCAGGAGGGCTTGCTTGAGTGTCTTTTATATGCCACTGGTGGAATTCTTGTGAGTTGTTAATCACTTTTCAAAATCCCACCTCTTCCTACTATCACCCTGGACATCAGGTTCCAGCATGCAAATTCTGGGAGACATCAACATTATACCATAGCAAAGGCTCATTCCAATTCTATACTTACATGATTGAAGCAGGAAGAACCAGCCTCCTTCATCCAACATGCCATCTTCCTGTTTTAAACATACTACTACAATCTCTCCAGCTTCTTTTTACACACCCCTAGGCATGGGGAGTTGACCACTTCAGTAACTACTCTGTGAATCTTCAAAGAATTCTCCCAAATGGTAATGTATTGAGCAATCACTAAGTGTTAGAAACTGATAGGCTCTTCACTGTATTGTCTTGTTTAAATTCGTTATTCTGCAGGAGTTATGCATAGTATTATTATGGTATCCTTAGTGCAGAAGTTCTTTAACTGAAAGAAATTCATCAATTTGCCCTAGATCACATAGTTATTGCTGGCAGAGTGCAATTTTGAACACAAGTTTGTCCGACTCTAGAATCCATTACACACACTGCCTCAATCCCACTCAGCAGAACCTGTCTTCTTTTCTTCTTTGCCCATTTGCCCTCATTCTGGCAGTGCTTGTCTGTCCCAGTCTTCCCTCCTCCAAGATGACTTGTGCATCATGGGTGTTCCCCTACCTTACAGAAGTGGAGTTAGCAATGCTGGAAAAGGAAAGGAGGGGCCTAAGCCTCCCAGATTCTGAGAGCACCAGGGCACCCACTTTTCACTGAGGTCTTGCAAAATCCTTACTACTGAAGTTCTACAAATGTGGTCCAGGAACTAGCACCAGCAATATCTAGGAATTTGTTAGAAATCCATACTCTTGGGCCTAACCTCATACCTACTGAATGAGGAAGCAGAGAGGGGACTCAGTGATCTGTTTCAACAAGTCCTCTCAATGATTTGGATGCAGCTACATACTTCGAAACACTGCATTATGAAACTGGAGGAGGTGGGGGAGAAAATAGAATTACTTAGCCTGTCTGTTTCTCCTATGTCAATAGAAATAGGACCTACCAGGTAGAGTAGAAATTGAAGGAGACCAGAAAGAGTCTACCTCCCCCAAATGTCTCCCTGAAAGTGCTCAAGTGTTTCAAACATTCCTCCCTCACACACTTCTTTGGCTTTAAGCTTTGTTAAAGTGCCCCCAGAAGGAGGTACAGTAAATGGTCTTCACCGTAGCAAAGGCTGCAAACCTCCAGTGGTTATCAATCTTGTTGCACCCTGGAATCACATGAGAAGTTTTAAAAGTCAGAGGCCTTGGTCTCATCCCTAAAGAATGAATCCGTTAGTCCAGAGTACTATTTTTTAAAACTTCCCGGATGATTTAATCAGGGTTTGAAAACAACTTGAATAGCTGATTCAGTCCTTTCCAATTGGCAAACTACATACCTGAGGACCATTACTCTGGAAACAAAGGTCATAGAAGGGCAATGTGTTCTATTTGTTTTGTTTTGGTGCTGGGGATGGAATCCAGGGCCTCACATAGGCTCTGCTAGTGCTCTGCTCTACTGCTGAACCATACCTCAGCCCCATGCATACCTCAGCCCCATCTGACAGTCCTGAAGGAAGCCTCACTTACATGAAGGTGTTGGCAGGGTTGCTTCCTTCTGAAGACTGTTCCAGGCCTCCACCCTGGCTTCTGGTGACTTCTGGGAATATCTGACATTCTTGGTTTATAGAGGAGTCACTTTATCTCTGTCTTCATCTTCACATGGCATTCTCTCCTTTGCAGCCAAATTCCCTCTTTTAGAAGGACCAGTCACACTGTGTACAGCCCACCCTGATGACCTCGTTTTAACTTGATTACCTCTGTAAAGACACTGCCTCCAAATGATACACATTCTGAGCAGAGGTTAGGATGCCAATATATCTTTTTAGGGCACAGTTTAAAACATAGCAGGCAACAAAAAGGGTAGGAATCTTGGATAGAGAGCAAGTCTTGGTGGTTCCATGCTCTACATGGGTTCTGGGCTCACCTGTAGTTTGTGGCTCCTATCTAGGCCTTACCAGGCCCCTGATCACTCTGTTGCACCAGTTTCTCAAACTAGAATTGGTGAACTCTGATAATATGTATATTATATATATATATGCCTTCTGCAATTTTGGACCCATCTGCCTTCTTTGTCTCTCCACACCTTTTGCCTTTGGTAATCAGTTCTTGTACAATGGGTTTTCTCTGAAGCATCCTAGTTCTGCTTTGGAGATATATATATATATTTTTTTTTTTAATCACCTAAGAGAGAAACAGAAAAACTAAAGGCTTACTGTGTGTCAGTCACTGACTCTGCAACAATCTTGCAAAGTAGCTGTTGTGACACACCCACTTTATTGAGAAAGAGATTCAGAGAGATTAGTCAATTTGTATGGAACAGAAGAGTACCAGGGGAAAGGGTAAACATTTCAGAGAGAAGTTGAGGAATCTCATCTGTCAAGGATGGAAGACAAGCCAAGTTTCTCCCCACGACTAAACAAGGATCCCAGAAGCCCTCTGCCTGCTCCCCCCCATCCCAGAGCACCCTCTCCCCACCAGTAGTGCCTAAGCCACACTCCGGCTGCCTTGGTGCTTCTGCCACCCATAAGCAGCTTTCTCCACAATTACTGTGGCCTCCAGTGGCATCACATCTCTTTTCAGAGACACCGAAGAACTGAGGGACCATTCATCTCAATTCCAAACTCAGGAGAGAGAATCTGATTGGCCCATCCCAGAACATGTGGTCTGCCTTGGTCCAATCACTAGAGCCAGAGAGATGGCTTCCCAAGGCTCTCTCTGCAAAGGTTCTGAGAAGAGGTGGAGTTGAACTGATGGGACAGACAAATTAAAATAACAAACTTCCAAATGGAGTGTGTGACTTAGAAATAAGTGTTTATTAAATGTTTGTCTCAGACCCCACCCCTTCCCAAATGCCTGTTGAATGGGAGGAGATTAAATGGAATTCTCTGACCTAAAATCAGGACTTCCTTTGGGTGAAAAAGAAAAGAACCAATATCCCCCACCCCTCCACTCCAGAGTTGTGCCTGGTTATTATCAAGATCTCTTACCCACATGGGGGTTTTAATTGTTTCCTTTTAATTGTATCTTTGACAGCCAAGCCACAAAGATTCCCAACTACGAATGAGAAAATGGCAGCTTAGAGAGGTGAAGGAATTTGTGCAAAGTCACCCAGCTTGGGCCTATTGCAGCCAAAGCAGAACTAGGATGCTTCAGAGAAAACCCGCTGTACAAGAACTGACTGCCAAGGGCAAAAGGTGTGGAGAGACAAAGAAGGCAGATGGATCCAAAATTGCAGAATGCATTTATTGAGACTTATGGACTGAAGTGTGTTTTCGGCAGCAGCAAGACAACAGGATCCCTGTCCCTGGAGGCAGGAGGAAGGGGTTTATTAATTTTTTCCCCACTTTTTTAATTGGTGCATTATAGTTGTACATAATGATGAGATTTGCTGTTACATATTTGTACATGCACATATTACACAGTATGACAATATAATTTGGTCGCTATCAAGAGGAATGTGTTTATATGCTAAACTAGATGAAGGTGGCCCATGGCCAACCAGAATGCATCTGGGCTTTCTGAATAGAGGGGAAAAAAGCTATTAATGTGCCAAACATCAGTTAAAAAACAAGAAACAATCTAGAGGTTAGTGCCAGCATGAGAAGTATGACCATCTTAACCACTTTGTTTATCCTATAAGGTTTTGAATGCATGCTAAGGTCACCTGGTAGGCATGATGGATCTTACAACCAAGCTGGCTATATTCAAGGTAGATCCCTACACTGGGGGTCTGCTGGCTTTACTGCATGTGCTTCCCTGACTTCCCCAACTGGCATCTTTCCCTCCTCTTCTACCCTTTGTTCCAAACAACAGATCCCCCAACTCCAGCTCAGTCCCAGTTGCCCTGAAACAGATGTGCTGGAAGAGGGTAGACCTTGTACCATTCTGTTTAATTTCCAATTAAGAGTCAGAAAAGCAATTTGCCTATTTTCTTTGTTTTAAAAGTTATATTTCCTGATATGTTTGCAGTGGCCTGAGGTATGGACTATGAATTATGTCTGATTAGTCCTGGGATTCTTCTAGGCATTACTGGTATATGCCCCTGCTGACCACTTATTGTTTATTTACTGTAGGATGGGATATGCTGTCCTAGGTGCTTGCCATTCATGCATTCACTTTGATTTCTTCTAACATATCTGAACTGTGAGGAGGCTATGGCCACCACTGTTTCTTGTTGTTTTTTTAACTTTATTTTATTTATTTTTTTCATGTGGTGCTGAGGATCAAACCCAGTGCCTCACACATGCTAAGCAAGTGCTTCTACCACTGAGCTATAGCCCCAGCCCCTGGCCACCACTGTTTTACAGATGAGAAATAGAGGCTCAGTGACTTTGACAAATTTGGCCGAAGTCATGATGTTAAGAAAGAGTTAAGTCGGTATTTGAACCAATGTCTGCTTGACATCTCTTCAAAGCCCTTGCTTCCCTGGTAGGATTCCTTTGGATTCTTTTGGCTTCCATCTTCCAGAAACTCAGGAACTAGGCTCGGTGCACATGTACACATGTATTGGAGCAGCCAGATCACACCAAAGCCAGCTGTGGAATCCTAACCCTGATGTGGTGCTCAGCTTGGCATAATCCTGGGTTTGTATCTCGCAACTCCAGACCAGATGTATAACCCTATAAGGGGAAATCACTGCTCAGAGTTTGCCATTCACGTGTCAGGCACTCTGCAGGTCTAGGGCTGCAACAAGGAACCAGATAGGCAGCTCCTATTCTCATGGAACTTCAATTGAAAGTAGGAATAGATGTTAAATAAAACGAACTGAGATGGGTATGATAAAGGAAAGGTGTCATGAGAACATGTAAAAGGATATCTGGCCCTGCCAGAGGGTTGGAATGAGCTTCTCAGAAGAGAATGACTGAGGTCTGAAGGGAGAATAAAGATTAATAGGCAAGTAGGGAGGGAGCAGGGAAAGGGAGCAGTATGTGCACAGTCCCTGTGGTGGAGAGAAAATGATGAATCATCAGATCATAAGTCCAATGTGCTGGGAGCCCACAGAATGAGGGTGTGCTGAGGACACGGGCCTGACAGGAAGGCAGAGTCCAGACCTCACCTGTCTGGTCAAGCCATTGAAGACATTTTAACTTATTGCTAGAGCATCAGGGAACCAACAATGGGTTAAAGCAGGAGGGTGACATGATACAACTTATATATTGAAAACATCACTCAGGATACCACATAGATGATAGGTTAGAGGAGGGTGAGGAGGCACTGGTGAGGCAAATTGGGAGACTGTTGTAGAGGGGGCAGCTTGGACCAGTATGATAGGGGAAAGAAGAGCGGGCACAAGTCAGATTCGGGTTACATTTTGGAGGTAAGACAGTCAGGACCCAGTGACAATGTGGGGGTGACGAAGGACGAGGTCGTCATGACTGTCTTGTGGAGCTGGCTGGCTGGGAATGTCTTTCAGTGAGGTTGTGGATAACTCCCTCCCAGATGAGAGGAGTTATACTCTTATTGTTTTGACTTTAAATTAATTTTGATTGTTTTGAATTTTTCTTAAAGTTTCAATATGTAATATTTGCACACAACCCAAAATTCAAAATGTATATCCTTCAAAGTCTTGACCCTCAGCTGCCTAGGTCTTCCCCTTGGCCCCTGGAGTCCAGAGTGTTCCCAATTCCTTCTGTATCCTTCCTGAGATAGTCAAAGCATTTTGTCACAACTGTGCATGCATTTAATTTATCCTTGGAGATGCTGAAGATGTTGATTTTTGTCAACTCTTAAGTACAGATGTTAGTGCTTGTGAAATACTTTGTCATATGAGAATAACATTTTCAAATATGAAAGGCCTAAGGCACACATTCTTGGTGTGCACTTTATTTTTAGGATCATAGTGTTTTTATTTGTTAAGTAATTCACAGACTTTCTAAAATATTCTAGCTGTTCACAAGGGTAGTGAGTGGAATGTAAAGTTTCCTTCTATCCCAGACATCCAGTCTCCTCCCCAAAGAAAACCGCAGTTCCTGGGTTTTCAAAGAATCTTCCAGAGATGTTCTGTGAACTTGTATAGATAAGATGTTTCTGTGTGTGTGTGTGTGTGTGTGTGTTTATACACAGATAATTTATTTCATTCAAGCAAAAGTTTTCTCTACACATTGTTCTACTCTGTGTGCTTTTTCCATTACTTTAAAGATCATCTAACATCAGTATACATGGATCAACCTCATTCTTCTGAATGTCTTTGTAGTATTCCAAAATATGAATATAGATCATTTATTTAGCTAGTCCCTTACTGGTGAATACATGGATTGTCTCCAGTCTTTGGTAATGCTTCATTTAAGTGATCATGACAACATTTACATCTTTGTGTCTGTGTTCCCATAGTAACTACAGAATAATTCCTAAAAGTGGAATTTCTGGGTCAGAAAATATATGCAACTTTAATATTTTTATTCATCACACCCATTTACAGTCACCACAGTGCTGGGTGAGTATAACTTTCACACACTCCTAACAGCATAATATTATCAGACTTCTTCATCTTTGCCAGTCTGATAATGGCCAGGTTATTCAACTTTCCCACCTGTGGTTTCATTGGACTATGGTACTGGTCTGGTGCTTAACAGGTATTACTGATAGGAAATGGTGACTGTTGCTCTTTGGGTGTGGTTTTTCTGGTTGGGGTACAAATTCTGAAACCTGGTGAAGGTGAGCAGCCTGGCAGCCTTCACCTAAACTTGCCTCTCTCAACGGGTGTTTGGGTTTGGCTGGTATCTGGGTGACTTCTCAAGGCCATTAAACAGGAGGATCATTGGGAACCCATCCAGGATGAGCTGAACCGTGGTTTCTGACTAATCAGGTACTGAGAGGGGAAATTCATCACCTGAACTAACAGGAGGGCTAGGCACCCTATTATCTGTGCATATGTCAGTCATCAATGCTGTTCTTGAAAACTAAAGGGGAAAATCATTATTTGGGTTTGATGTACCAGCCTCCTACACAAAGCTGTGCTTTCCAAATTCCAGAGGGACCTGGTTCAAGAATGGCACAAACTGGCCAGGGCCATGAATATTTTAGTTGGTGCTTAACACTTTGCCTATTCTCCTTGGAGTTAGGAAAGGAGACCTGCTAACACAGGGGTAGTGCCCCTCAGCTCAACACAGATCCCCTCTTTGTGGTCTCTTCAGGTTGACAATAGTTTGACAGGCAGGGCATGCGTGTCATCATTTGTTCATTTATAGCCAGGCTCTGTGCTGGGTGCTGGGAATTTGGGGTACATAGCCTGCCAGTTCTTCCTGCAGAAATCTCAGACACTTCCTTCTGTTCTTCAGAAGTTGGTCTGGGAGGCCAAGTGACATACTTGTTTTACAGATGAGGAATAGAGGCTCAGTGACTTTGAGGTAACTTGATCAAAGTTATGATATTAACAAAATGCAGTTTGGTATTTGAACCCACCTCTGCTTGACATTTCCTTCAAACCCTCACTTCCATGGTAGGATTCCTTGGGATTCTTTATACATACAGCTCCCATCTGCCAGAAACTCAGGAACTAGGTTCTGTGTGCATGAGTGCATATAAGGGAGCATTGGTGCACATGAATGAATGCATTATGCATGTATTACAGGGCAGTTTAGGTGAAAGGATCACATGTGTATTTCAGACAGGGCAAAGGAGGCAAATTTGGTCCCAAGAATCACACCAGAGCTGGCCTTGAGGTCTTAACCCTTATCTCGTGCTCAACTTTACATAGTCCTGGGTTCACCACCCCACACCCCTAGACTGGATATATAACCCTTTAGTAAGTCAATACTCAAGAATTCCCATTCATATTCCAGGCATTCTTTGGGGTTCTAGGTCTACAACAGAGAACCACACAAGCAGGTCCTACCCTCATGGAACTGTTGAATTGGGGGACCGGCAGTCACCTGTGGTGCCTGTGGTGGGCCCAGGGCAGTGCAGGTGATATGTGTGATAAGACAATGAGCTCTGCCAGACTGTTCTGGAAATTCAGTTCTGATCCTCCAAGGCTCTATCTGAACACTCTCCTGGGTTCCTACAGCCTGAAGGATAATTCCTCCTGGAAGTCTTCAACCTGTTGTGACTCTGCCCCTGACTCTGTCGTAGAGTCCTCTTACAATTACCAACCTTAACTGTTTTGCTCACCAAATCCTAAATCTGAGGCACCCTTTGATCCCTGGGCCTCCCTGGTGGTCTCTCTGTTCTCAGCTGGGATTGTCCTTTCTATCTTTCCTGAGACTTTAAAAGATTACTCCTTACCCCTCAACTTAAATGCGGTCTTCCCTCTTTCCCTACTCTTGCAAACTTCCTGGCTTATTAGAGAATAAAAAGTACCCAGGGTTTGAATCTCTGCTTAGCAACTTACCATGATATTGAGCAAATAACCTAGCCTCGGGAGACTTCAGTTTGCTTCCCTGTAAAATGGAGATAATATCCTCTTCACCAGTCCAGCACCCAGTGAGCCAGCACCCTGCGTTGAGAAAGCCTGGGGAGGACACATTAGGCTCAGGGATTAGCAGAGGTTCCTATTTAGGTGGGGCTGCGTGGGATGCAATCCCTTGGAATATGTGTTAGGGAGCCAGATGGCAGACTGGCTTTCCACTCCCTCAGCTTCCCCAAGCTGGTTTATTGCATATTCCCCACAGTACCCCTGGGGTGCCTCAGAAACCAGAAGTCCTTTATCTCTACTTTTCAATATTTCTTGGTTGAGCCTCAGGGTGACCATCAGCCTGGTTTACCCAGGACTGTTCTGAAAGCACTGAAACTGCTGCATCCTGGGAAATCCCTCAATCCTGGGCACAGAGACAGTTGGTCACCCCTGGTTGGTGAGACAGGTGAGATGGGGCTGCTACTCTTGGCACACTAGAATATAATAGGAAGAGTTCCAATGAGGCTCCACCTCTTAAAGAATCCACCACCTCCCGAAAGCATCTCAGACTGGGGACCAAGCCTTTAACCCAGAGGCTTGAATGACCCCAAGTGCTATGTGCCTGCTCAGGGACTGGCCTGTTGCTGGACCTTAGACATGTCATGTCACCTGTCTTCTTGGGAGATCTGAGGTTCTTATAAGCCAAGGCACTTTCTCCCCGTCTCCTAGAGTGGAGGTCCCAGTGTGGAACCTCGGTGTGTCTTGCCCATCAGGGGTTTCCACTGCACCTCACTCCCACTTAAAACTACCTTTTCGTAATGATTCATCCTGCCATCATCTCACTCCAACAGTTTTTCAGTTAGGACTCCTGAACCCTAGGCTTAGTGACTTCTCTGCTGCTTAAAGGCTTAATGCAGATGAGAATGACAATAATGCTTATTTCCTGGTTATCAGATGCACCTGATGATCACATTTGCTGGACAAGTGATGTTTCAGATTAGTGAGGTGAAAATGAATTTATCCTAATTAAGGTGTATGCTATGATTTGTTGAAGTGTCCATCAAGGGCCTGTGTGTTAAAGGCGTGGTCCCCAGCTTGATATGCCTCCGGGAGGTTGTGGAACTTTTAGGAGGTAGAGCCTTATTGGAAGTCTTCCCAAAATATTATGGTGTACCCTTGAAGGAGACTGTGAGTCACTGGTCTCTCTCATTGCTTCTCAGCCACCATGAGGTGAGCAGTTTGTGTCAGTATGTACTCTCTGCCTTACTGTATAGGCCAAAAGCAATGGGAGTAATCAGTCATGAACTGAAACCTCCAAAACCATGAGCCAAAGTAAACCTTTCTTTATTTTAAGTTGCCTTATCTCAGGTATTTGTTACAGTAACAGAAAGTTGACTAACACAGTGTATCTCCATGACTTAAACTCCAGATTTAAGAGACGAGGTTGGTAATATATGTCTCATTATTAGCTGGTACTCTTGTTCACTGGAGCTGTGATCTGAACAGTATTGACCTTTGTTGTTATATTAGGAAATATATCCCTCTTTTTTAAATAATTAATTTTAAGACTGAAAAGCATGTGATTTATTTGTAAGAAAAAGAATAAGTAATCGTTCCAAGTGTTCTTTCTGTTCCAGCTTATTGTTCAGTAGATGGCTTCACCTTCCTAGTACTTTATCTCCATAGCTTTTAGTTATCAGAGGATCTGACTGGTTCTAAGGGCTGGAGCTTTTAGATAGCTCTTTAGTTCAGGTTCCAGTAACTTCTGTCCTGCTGAAATCTTCATTTCTTTGACTTGTTCTTTAATGGAGGCAACACCGTCTATCAAGGAGATGGCTATAAATTTAGTTCCTCCTGGATTTTCTCATAGAATTCAAGGGAAGATATTAAGGCAAACTTTTAAACTTTAAATTTGGCTTTAGACTTTGCTGGTCAGATTGCTTGGTTTTATCAGGAAAACTTAAAAACATTTTTAAATATTGTATTTTTTAATATAAATTCAATAAATAATCTTAAATTATGTAAAATAGTCTTAGAGAATAAAATATTATTACAGTCCAATCTCAAAAGAGTAATGCCTGTTAATTAGTTTAGCACATTTTCCCCCAACATTTTTTCATGTATAATATGCACATACTGGCACATATTTACACAAATACAAATGAGATCATTATTCTATTTTATAAATTTATTTGGTACCATCACAGTCATCTTTCTTTGTCCATATAGAGCTTAATGCTGAGCCACATTCCCAGCCTTTTTTTTTTTTTATTATTTTGAGACAGGGTCTCACTAAATTGCACAGGCTGGCCTTGAACTTGTAATCCTTCTGCCTTAGCCTCCTGAGTCACTGGGAGTTCCAGTGTGCACCACTGTGCCTGGCTTGCTTACTTATTTATTTTTCATGTTTGGAAATGAATCTAGGGCCTTGCACATGCTAAGCATGTGCTGTACCACTGAGCTATATATACCTATAGCTACAAAGCTCATTCTTATTAATGGCTATCTACTATCCATTTTATGATTAAAATTTGACATACTGAACTAACCTTCTTGAGTAGAATATTTAAACCAAGTCTAACTATTGAGTAGCCATTAAGTTTCTCTGGACTTATTCTGGGTTGATTTTAGCATGAGACACAGGAGTAGTTACTCATTAATTAAACTTTTTAAACATTTGACAAGCAGTTTGCCTTAAAACCCTTGGAATTGTTAATTTTCTATCCTTGTTTTAAACATTTATTCTTAAGTATATGTGGAAGATTGACAGAAGAGGAATTCTTAACTAAACCTAGTTAAATATCTGGTTAGTTAAAATCCTTAAGGTTTCTCCTCCACCCAACTCTTAGCAATTCAAGAAGATTTAAATTCTATCAAGTATCTTTTCTGACTATCATGGTATGAAAGTAGAAAGTAATGACAGGTGGAAAATTAAAAATTCTCAAATGCATGGAAATTAAACAACATACTCCTGAGCAATGAATGGGTCAAAGAAAAAAAAACCAAATAGAAATAAAAAACATCTTGAAACAAACAAAAATGGAAACACAATGTATTAAAAATATATAGTGAAGCAAAGAACAATTCTAAGAGAAATTTACCAAAGAAAAAGTTACTACAAGAAAAGAAAATTAAAGACCAATATCCCTGATGAATGTAAATGCAAAAATACTCAATGAAATAGTAGCAAACTTAATTCAACAACACTTTAAAAGGACCATATACCATGATCAACAGTGGTTCAACACACACAAATCAGTAAATGTGATATAACACATTAGCAGAAAGAGGGGAAAATATTATATGATCATATCAATGAATGTAGGAAAAGCATTTGACAAAATTCAACATCCTTTCTTGATAAAAACTCTCAATAGATTAAGTACAGAAGAATTGTACCTCAATATATAAAGTCCATATATGACAAGCCCACAATCAATTATCAATACAATGGGGAGCCATGGAGAGCTTTTCCTCTAGGATAAGGAATAAGGCAAGGATGTCTACTTTCACTTCTGATCAACAAAGTGCTTGGAAGTCCTAGAGAGAGCAATTAGATAAGAAATATAAGACATCCAAACTGGGAAGGAAGAAGTGAATTTATCTGTTTGTAGGTGACATGATCTAATATATAGAAAACCCTAACAAAAGTCTACCAAACAATTGTTAAAAATAAAAACAAATTCAGTAAAATTACAGAATTTAAAATTATGCAAAAATCAGTTGCATTTCTATATGCTAACAATGAATTATCTGAGGAAGAGATGAAAATGATTCATTTACAATAACATAAATATACTTAAGAACCAAAGAGGTGGATGTTCTGTATACAATAAGACATTTAAAAAAAAACTGAAGAAGACAGACAAATGGAAAGAAATTCCATGTTCATAGAGTAGAAGAATTGTTAAAAGTCCATGCTATCCAAAGAAATCCACAGATTTAATGAAATCACTTTCAAAATTCCAATGGCATTCTTCACAGAAATTGAAAAAACAGGGCTGAGATTGTGGCTCAATGGTAAAGCACTTGACTAGCATATATAAGGCCCTGGGTTCAATCCTTAGCAACACACCCCCACACCCCCACACACTTTTTTTTAATCCTAAAATTCATGTGGAACCATAAGACCCTGAATAGCGAATGCAATCTGAAGAAGGTCAAAGCTAAAAGATATCCCATCTTCTGATTTTAAGATATATTACAAAGGTATAGTAGTCAAAACAGTATGGTACCAGCATAAAAACAGACACATAGACATGGAACTTTACAGAGATCAGAAACAAATCCACACATATATGTTCAACTAATATTCTACAAAGACACTATGAATACATGATGGGAAAAGGATAGTCTCCTCATAAATGGTGTTTGAAAACTGTACATCCACATGAAAGAAGTGAAAATAAACCATTATCTTACATCATTCATTAAAAAAATAAATTAAAAGTTTAAATGTAAGACTTGAAACTATTAAACAAAAAAACACAGGAAAAAGCTCTTCTTTACATTGTCTTGGTAATGACCTTTTGGGTATGACATCAAAAGCACAAGTAACAAAAGCAAAATTAAACAAATGGAACAACATCAAACTAAAACCTACACAGCAAAGGAAACAGCAAACAAAATTAAAAGGGAATCTATAGAATTCAAGAAAATATTTGCAAATAAAAATATACAAAGTACTCTTACAATTTAAGAGCACTTAATTGGGAAAGGAACTGAACAATTATTTCCCCAAAGAGGATATACAGATGGACAACAGGTACATGAAAAAACACTCAACATTATTAGCTATCAGGGAAATGCAAATCAAAATCACAGTGGGATATCATGTCATGTTGTACGACAGCTATAATCCAGAAGATGAAGATAACAAATGTAAAAATAACAAAATCCTGCCATTTGAGACAACATGATGTACCTGGAGAACATTGTGCTAAGTGAAACAAGCCAGACACAGACAAATACTATATGATTGACCTCATATGTTGAATCAGAAAGAAAGAAAGAAAGCCAGGCAGCCATAGAAACAGAGTAGAATAGTGGTTTCCAGAGCCTGGGCCTAAGGAGAATGAAGAGATCTCGAACAAGTTCTGGGGATCTGATGTGCAGCATGGGTAATGATAAGTGTATTAATAATCATTGTACAACATAGATAAATAATTACCATATATACTTTTAATATATGCAACCTTCATTTATCAATTAAATATTTTAAAATTTGGAAAAAAAGAGGAAAAAAAAAATTAAATAAAAATTTCTGAGTAAGAGAAAATACAGAAACCAGTGAGAGCCAGCTGGTATCGCAGCCAATATACTTGGGGTTATTATGTTTGCTTGTTCTTCAATTTTGCTATTTCTTGGGCCGAAGTAACTGAAAGACTCATAATGAAGGGTCATAAGCCTATTAAAAAGGCTGATGGGCTGGGGACATAGCTCATTTGGTAGAGTGTTTGCCTTGCATGCACAAGGCCCTGGGTTCAATCCCCAGCACCATACACACACACACACACACACACACACACACACACACACACACACACACACAAAAGGCTGGTGGAAGCCAGGAGCAATGGCATAATATTAGCAGCTCAGGAGACTGAGGCAGGAGGATCACAAGTGAGAGGCCAGCCTCAGCAATTTAGAGAGGCCCTAAGCAATTTAGTGAGACCCTATCTCAAAAAAAATGCTTGAAATGTGGCTCAGGGGTAGAGAACCTCTTGGTTCCATTCTCCAAGTACTGAAAAAAAAGTTAGTCTCTTCAGAGACTAGTTTGTCAGTAACCCTGGCCAACAAGGTTTACAGACTGAACATGAAACACAGAGAGATTATGATACAAATTTATCACTAGTTTTAAATATAGTTCTCCAACTCTTACAGAAATCACTACTCCAACTGCTTATATGTGAGGCCAGAGATATCAGGAACAAAAAATAGATGATGTTAAATTAGATAGATGATAGAGCAATAGATATCTAAATAGACAGTCACAAGGTAGAATACAGGTTTTGTAATCAGGCAGAATTGCTTGAAATCCCATCTTTGCCACTTATAGCTATGTGGGCACATCACTATATGTAACAAATACCGATTATAAAGTACATGATGATTGGTACTTAAAGCCTCAATTAAATTGTACTTCTCTTTATGTATATTACTTTTTAGATGTAGCTAATTTTTCAAACCACCCAAACAGCTGATGTTGTTTCCTGTTTCCATAAATATTTGATCATTCACTTATTCGTTTGCTTGACAAATGTTGATCAACAGGCCATCTATGAAATATAGGGAGATGCTAAGATCTATGTACACACTGTTGTTGGGTGTTGTTGGGCATTGTGCTGGGTACAGGGGACACAAGGATGAAGAAAGCAGAACTCCTGTCCTCCCAGGGCTGACCTAGAATTTGACCTCTCTTTCCTTCTCTATTCCAGAGCCTTAAACTCTGCACTTTGTTCTGTGTTGAAGAATAACTCTGCCACACAGTGAGGGCCTGAATGAGAAGGAGTGATTCCAGTAGTCAGAAGAATAGTCCTTAGGTATCTGAAGAACTCTTTATACTGAAAGAGAACTTCTGCAGTCTGTGTGGCTGCAAAGGAGGCAGATTTCAGGTAGAAATAAAAGGGAGCTTTTTAAATCAAGTTTCCCTAATCTGGACAAAATTTACCTTGTAAGTAGAGAATACTCTGTCACTTCAAGGAAGAGTCCTGCCAGAGGCTGAACACTGAGCTCTTTGACTTCCCACACTGGGAGGGAGTCTGGCCAGTAAGATGCCTTCCATCTTGGAGTTCTGGGATTCTTTTATTGAGCTCCCGTATGTTCAGACCAAGATTAGGTTTTTAACCCCAAAGGTAGTCCATGAGAGAGCCAGTGGACATCCCAAGTAATATGAGCATGAAATATAAAAGGACCAACCTGTACAAAATGACCTCTTCACTTACCTGCCCAAGGACAGAATTTCTCAAGTTTCTTATTCTCTGGCTTTAAGACATTGTTAAAATGTATTCAATTCAAGAAAATGCTTACAAACTACTGAGAACATTTCAAAGAACATTGAAATGACTGGCAGAGGATACCACTGGCCAAATGTAAGATAACCCAGAAGAAAAAAATTATAAGGAGCATAATAGAGTAAAACATCTTAATTTTTTTTTAAAAAAAAATCAAAGTCTATCAGGACACTAAGAGAAAATGGGGATGATCAGGTACACAGAAAAGTAGCTCTTTACAGAGAAATGCCTGCCACCAATAAATTTAGAATGAGAACATTTAAAGTTCACCATTTTGCAGCCATCTATGAAATATAGGGGGATGCTAAGATCTATGTACACACTGTAGTTGGGTGGTAGTGCAGTCACGTGGTCTCTAAGTAGTACCTTACTAAATTACAAGGGAGAATGTACCATTGTTAAGGTACCACATACCACCCAAGGGATCTAACTCAATCATGGGACAAACTCACATGATTAGTTAGTCTCCAGGAGTGATGCCACAAGAAAACATCACTTTTGCAGTTTTGATTTGTTTTTTACTTTTATTCTAAACAAATAAATCTGGAGTACAGCTCTAAAATTTTAATGTCATGAAATCCCCCCTCACAAAAAAAGGTGGAGAAATCTTATTAGATTAAAGGACATGTCAAACAAATGCAGTAAGCAGCCCTTGATCAGATTTTACATGTAAGCAAAAAAAAAAAAAAAAAAACCAGTTTGAAGCATCATTTTGTAGTCAGTTGAAGGAATGTGAAAATATACCACGTTAATAAATAGTACTATAGGAAGTTAAAGTTTGGGAGTGGATCATGTTGTGCATATTTAGGAGAATGGCTTGTTCTTAGGTGAAGTGTCAGGATATCTGCAGCTTACTTACAAATGGTTCAGCAAAATAAAATTGAGAATTTTTTTTCAAGAAAGAAGCAAATATGGTAAACTATTAACCATTGGTGAATCTAGGAGAGTATATACTAATTGCACTCGACTTTCAACATTTAACCTTTTTTTTTTTTTTTCTAGTAGTAGAGTTTGAACCAAGGGCCTTCCTTGTGCTAAGCAAACATTCTTCCACTGAGCTATACCCCCAACCCTAACATCTTTTTTAATAATCAAAATTGGAGTGTCCAAGAAATTAAAGGAAGCAAATGTTTTCCTACTATCATATGTAACACAATAATTCGGATACAAGATATTCCAGCAGATATCAACAGGGTATATCTACCTGAAGTAGTATCAGATCCCCACAGGCTAAGTTGGCACCTGTGCTTCTGACCTAATGGCTATAAATCAGGGGTTTCCACATTCTGTCTTCTTGAAGTTCAATTGAGTTGCTAGAGCAGCTCAAAGAATTCAGAGAAACACTCAATTTACATTTACCCATTGATTATAAATGATATTACAAAGACTATAGATAAATAGATGCACAGGCCAAGGTATGTGAACCCGGCTCAGAGTTTCTATATCCTCTCAGGGCATACCACCTTCCAGATACTTCCATGTGTTCAGCTGTGCAGAAGCTCCCTGATCTCTGTCCTTTTGGGGTTTTATGGAAGCTTCTTAGGTAAGCATGATTGCTCACTTCATTGGCTACAAGTGATCAACTTGACTTGGATCCCTCTCCTGGCAGGGTTGGAGGTGGAGGGGCTGAAAGTTCCAATCTTGGTCTCTCTTGTGACCAGCACCCATCTTGAAGCTATCTAAGGGACCCCAACTCCAGTCATGTAAGCATAAAAAAGATACTTACCACTCCAGAGATTCCCAGAGGTTTAGGAGCTATGTGACAGGAACCAGGGACGCAAATCAATTATTTCTTTATTATATTACAATATTACAGGGAGAAATACATTTCTGTTACTTAGCAGCTTTTACTCTTGAAAGCAATTATTCCCAATTTTCGGCCTGGAATTTATTGGATTATTTTAGATACCCAGCCAGGCCTTAGAAGAGGGTTACAAATGGGATATGCTGGAGATGGGAGAGGACAATGAGAAAGCCCTGGAGAAGTGACAGGTATGGTCCCCTGGAGTCATGCAGCAGGGAAACTGGGAACCCAGAGAATGAGGGGGCTAAACAGGAAGTGGAGATAGAAACCAAGGATTGGGCTCCAAGTTTGTATCCTGCCCTGTTTACTCTCCAGGCTGGAGCCATCTTGACCACTCCTCTCCTTGTGTGGGAGGCATTTATCACAAGTTCTGTTCCCTCTGCTGCCAACTACTGGCCTTTGATTTGAGCATGGAGGTTAAATGTGTGAGTTTTGGAATTAGTGGCCCCTGCATAAATCTCAGTTTTGGTACTGTTGAATGTGAGGTAAATCCTTGATAGAATTACAATGGATCAGATGAGACCTCAAGGACAGGAAAAGTATAAAGCAGTTGGCAGAGGTCCTGGTGCATGGTACCTGCTTAGTATTTTGTGCTAACACACACATGCACACACACACACACACACACACACACACACACACACATACACACAGATACCCCTCAGCCAATGGCACTTCTCTTCAACCACATCTTCTGCTTGATGCCCCCTTGTCTCACCCATCCCCACATTCACATCCAGTTGGTCAGCATTCCCCACTTCCAAATGCATGTCCTAAATCAGATTGCTCTTTACCAACCTCCAAGACTGCCACCACTGTCTTTTATCTCCTTAGATAAGGAATCGCTTAACTGCTCCTCTTGTCCCCCAACCAGTGTGTTTTCAGTGGCAGATATTCTCAGCTTCCTGGGGAACATCACCCTTCTGCCTAAGCCTATAACTTCCCATCACCCCTGAGCACCTGAAATCATGACTTGGCTCCTGCCCACCACTCGAATCTCATCTCCTACAGCTTCCCCAGTGCTCACTGCTTTCTGGCACTCTGACGACTTTTCTGACCCTCACACTCATCCATGCTCATTCTTATCATGCCTTTTCTGTTCCTTCTGAAATCTCTTCCCCTGGGTCTTCACAGGGTTGCTTCCTTCTCCTCTTCCTTGTCCTTTAGGTCTCGGTTCAAAAGTCATTTCTTCAGCAAGATCTCCCTTGGCCATCTAATGCTGTTTATCACCTCACTATTATCCTTGTTTATTATTACTATTTTTTGAGGTACTGGAGATTGAACCCAGAGGATATACCACTGAGCTACATTCCCAGCTCTTTTTCATTTTGATAGTGTCTCACTAAGTTGCCCAGGCTAGCCTCAAACTTGTGATCCTCCTGCCTCAGTGTCCCGACTTTCTAGGATTAAAGGTGTGCACCACTGCGCCTGGCAATGTTCATTATCTTTACAGCACTTGTCATTACCTAAAACTACCTTGTTTGCTTGTTGATCCCTTGTGTGTCTCCCATATATAGTGTAAGTTAGACACAGGGAAATTTGTATCTTGTCCACCTTTACAGCATCAATACCAGAGCCTCTAACCATTCCTGGCATATAACAGATACTCAATAAATGCTTGTGGAAATAAATTAATGAGTTAAATAAGTTGACTAAAGTATAAGTTCATTACACTAAAGTGTAAGTGTGCCTGACATCTAGCACTCCATCCTGCAGGTCAGGGTGTGTCACTGTACATTCCCCAGTCCATCATCAATGCCACTGTCGAAGACGACATCCTGCTCTCCGTTGAATATTCCTGCCATGGGGTGCCCACCATCGAATGGAAGTACACGTCCAACTGGGGTGTGCAGAAAATCGTGGAATGGAAACCAGGGACTCAGGCCAACATCTCCCAAAGCCATAAGGACAGAGTTTGCACCTTTGACAATGGCTCCATCCAACTTTTCAGTGTGGGAGTGCGGGATTCAGGCTATTACATCATCACCGTGACAGAGCGCCTGGGGAGCAGCCAGTTTGGCACCATTGTCCTGCATGTGTCTGGTAAGACAGCCACAGGGGTCTGAGTCACCTCTGAACACAAGTGTGGGTGGTCGACTTCACAATATTAAAAAGGATCTGTCTTCTGCTTTCTCTCCCCACATCCCTAGAGATCCTCTACGAAGACCTCCATTTTGTTGCTGTCTTCCTTGCTTTACTCGCCGCTGTGGCCGCAGTATTAATCAGCCTCATGTGGGTCTGTAATAAGTGTTCATATAAATTCCAGAGGAAGAGAAGACACAAACTCAAAGGTAACATTTGGGGCCTTGTGATTATTCATTTGTGGTTTTGTGACCACAAGTGGCATGTGTTATCTTGTTCATACCAAGAAACCACTATGTGGCTGATTTCAATTCATTGACTTATCTTTTGCTTTGCAGAAAGCACAACTGAGGAGATTGAGCTACAAGATGTTGAATGCTAGTCAAGGCTGGGCCCAGTTACATTCCTACCTCAAGAGGAAAACATTATTTCCTAACCAAAAGAACAAACATAGACAATCTACTCTACAGCCTCTTGTGGTCCTGCCATGCAACCCATTCCTGCTAGGACAGCCAGAAGGTAACACAATGGACCACTTGGAGTTGAAGTTTACTGCTTGGACAAACTCAGTCCCAGGACTTCAAGAAGAGTGACTGGGGTTTGAGCCAGGAGCTTTGCTTGACTGAAGTTTCAGGGTCATGTTGACCCATAACCAATGATGAGGGACTGGCACTGACTGCGGCTCACAGAGCTTGCTCTGGCCCCAAGG
The DNA here is from genome assembly GCF_052094955.1 of Ictidomys tridecemlineatus. Lineage (NCBI taxonomy): Eukaryota > Metazoa > Chordata > Mammalia > Rodentia > Sciuridae > Ictidomys > Ictidomys tridecemlineatus. Next base: position 80,154,676 of record NC_135480.1, on the reverse strand, counting down.
ATGGTCTGTTGGAGGAATCCCTGTGTCAGGATCCAGAGTATCTCCAGATTGGCTGATGTGCAGCCAGCATTGGAACATGCTTTCTGTGCCTTTGTGCTTATATCTGCTCTGGAAACTGCTGCACCCACCAACCTCCTATCTTGTACCTCAAAAGCACTGCTGTGAGAGCTATTGTGAGAAAATCTGAGGCTTTCGGACAATCTGCTGCCTCAGAGGCAGAGGTAAAAAGAGTCTAAGGGGGTGCTCTTGTGCTATAGTGAGCTGCTCAGAGGTGGGACCCTATAGCTTAGAGCTTTAAGGAGAGGAGCTTGATGCAAATCTGAGGGACCATCTATGGACATAGGAAACAGAATTTTTTTTTCTTCCTCTACCATTCCAAAATGAATTGGGTTTTCTCTCTCATAGCCCAGTTAGGTCAGTGTGAAGGAAAATAAGGCTCATTTTCACTATGGGCAGCATTGGTCTTCCTGGCAAGCTAGATTACGCCACCTGTGTGAAAGTTGAGCCTGCATATGGATGGTGCAACCAGGAACACAGTAATCTCAGGCTTAAGATCTGTCCTACTCAGTCATAAACACTTCATCTCCAGTCAAAAGCCCTTGTTCTCTCTCCTACCCCAGCTGAGGAATGCTTGGCTCTCACCTACCTCACAGTTAGGATATCAAGAGAAGCCCACAGTGTGTCTAGAGCACTCTGAGCAGTTTAAGAAAAGCATGAGAATCCTTCAAGGATATGGAAAGCTCTACTGGAAAATGCTATACTGAGTATTAGAAATTGAAATGCCTTGGGGTACAGAGGCTCCAGCTAATCTTGGGGATTGGATCCCAACAGGCCTTCATCCTTAATGTCTCCAGTTTGTGGTGATGTTTACCTGAAAATTTTTCCATCCCCACTTCCATTTGGCAAGCTCCAAAATCAGGCATGAGCTGGGCATGGTAGCACATGCCTAGTAATCCCAGCTACTTGTAAGGTTGAGGCAAGAGGATCTCAAGTTTAAGGCCAGCCTCACAACTTAGTAAGTCCCTGTCTCAAAATAAAAAATAAAAAGGTCTGGGAATGTAACTCTGTGGAAGAGTGCTTGCTTAGCCTGTGTGAGGCCCTGACTTCAATTCTCAGTAGAGAAAGAATCTGGGCTGGGGATGTGGCTCAAGCGGTAGCGCGCTTGCCTGGCATGCGTGCGGCCCGGGTTCGATCCTCAGCACCACATACCAACGGAGATGTTGTGTCTGCCGAGAACTAAAAAATAAATATTGAAAATTCTCTCTCTCTCTCTCTCTCTCTCTCTCTCTCTCTCTCTCTCTCTCTCTCTCTCTCTCTCTCCCTCTAAGAAAAAAGAAAAAAAAAAAAGAGAAAGAATCAAAATAAAGGTAGGTATGAATTTATCTCCCACTCTCATTTCTCTCTCCAATAATTGTGGTTTCAGACCAAAGATACTGTCTCAATTATGATGGAGGCTGAGGTATTAGCAGTGTTCCCAGGCCTCAATTGCAAATTCATGCATGCAAAAGTGCTAAGACATTCCTTTTCTTCTTCTTCCTTTCAGATTCCCAATGTATATCTTTTCTGCTCCCATGTAGCACGTAGGAATTGCCTGGAGAAATCCATTAGATTAGACCTTTCCATACATAATGAACCCAGAGCTACAGGAAGAGGTCCTTTGGAGTATTCAGATAGCAACTGGTAGTGATCTAATGAAGGACTCCAAAGGCACTACCATACTAGATTCCAAAGACAAGAGAGTAGCAAGTTTACACAATGGACATGTAGCTCTAGCACCTGGTATGCGGCAGGAACTCATCTTCAGGTCACCTTTGTATACACACATCCAAACACACACTCTTAATGGCCCTTTCCCAGACAGTAGAGGAACCAGGCCCCGTGCCAGGACAGTTTCTGCACAGCCATGGAGAAACAGGGTGAGGCATACCAGAGAAAAAGGGGATCAAGGATAAGCTGCTTATGTCTTTCTCCTCTTTCTCACAGGAAGCCTATAGCAGAGTTTGGAGTTGGGTGCTGGGGAGTGTGTGCTTCCTCTTTCACATTATCTGCTCTTCAGAACTCCACTGCTCAGTTTGTCAGGAGTCAGGGATGGTGAGCTTCAGAGTAAAAGGAGAAATGGAAAAAGACACTCAGAGGAGACCCCCACAGGCACACTCAGATGTAAATTAAATTGCCCCCAAAGAATCTCATAAAGGTTATTTTCATAGCTTTCCATTTCTTTGAAAGGCTGATTTATTTGTGCACTTTTAAAGCTATCCTATTTTTATATCTCACAACCTAAGGTTTTTGTCTGTTGTTAAAAAAGAAAATATTAAATCATAGGGCTTGGCCAGTGTAATGTTAAGTTATAAGTTGTTTCAAACTGTGAAAAAATGTTTCAAAGAATGAAATAAAACCTGAAGATAAAGTCCGAGTCTTTTATGTGAGCTCACTCCTGCCAAGAACTCAAAGGCTCTGGGTAATGTTCCGAGCATACAAAAAGAATCTAACACAGCCATGAGTCTGGCACATATTTTAAATGACAATGGAACTAATTACATTGGTTTAAACAATAAACATTTTAGCACTTCAGAAAAACACCTTATTAGCACAACAGTTCTCTCTGTATTGTAGCCAGAAGAACCAATTTGAAATTTGTGCTTCTAGAATATTAATTGTAATTCTAGAGTCCTTCTGCCTCTGGACAGGGCTTAAACTAGGAGTGTACCATCTAGTTCAGTGGTGCATAAATTGTCCTACAGAACAGACAAGCTTTGTCAACAACATCTTCTCAGTTATGATCTAAGAATCCAAAAAAGTATATATTGTACTTTCTCATTTCCTGATGTTCTAGATTTGTAAGGAAAATTGAAACAGAGAATCCACGACCTCTGAAGCCCACATAAGATGGGTAAATAACTGAAAGCATTTCAGGCTTACTCTGATTTGAAGCAGTACCACACAGAGGAGGAACAAAGACAGTGAGAAGTAAGATTATCACAGTGTCTTGTCCAGTGCAGGAATATAGAGACAAAGCCTAAAAGAAAATTCCACTCAGAGGGGCTGGATAAGCATAACAATGGGTAGAGAAAAGGTGACAGTATGAAGTGCCAAGGAATGACCAAGGAGCCAAATATGATAGGGTAGACCACCCCCCAGAGATGTTACACAGTCTCCTTGGCAATCCTAGAAGAAAGTGGAAACACTTGGTCTCTTGCTGCTATCAGCATTTACATATCCAGCCCAGGTGTCTTGTACCCAGTTCCTAGGGAGGCATCAGATTCATCTACTTGATTGAAAGCAGAGCAAATCCTGAGGTTGTTGTCAGCACGACCATCCATAAATCAACTCCCACTAACAAATGGTGTGAATTGCCAGTGTGTATGGCTTTCTGCACATCTGAATCCACCCATTGCAGGCAGAATTTCCGATCCTTAAGGAGAAAGAATATGGTTGCTGAGGTCACTATTTCCAAAACTTTTAAAAAATCAGGTGAGTGCCCAGAGTCATGAGCCACCACTGCTGCAGTCACAAGCATGGGTGCTATGGCATCTGGAGTTACAGTGAATGATGAAGTCATCAAAGTTTTTAATGACATGAAAGTAAGGAAATCTTATACACAAGAGGAGATCTGAGAAAGAAAAAGCAGTTTTCTTCTGTTTAAGTGATTAAAAAAATATAAATAATTATAGAGGAAGCAAAGATTATTTTGGTGGGTGACATTGGTGATATTGTGGAGGACCCCTACACATCTTTGTGAAGTTGCTACCTCTGAATGATTGCCGATATGCTTTGTAGGATGCCCCATACAAAACAAGAATGTAAGAATGAAGACCTAATATTCACATTCTGGGCTCCTGAAAGTGCCCTCTGCTTCATGCTAAGCTTAAAGATGCCATTAAAAAGAAATTTTACAGATATTAAACATGAGGGGCAAGTAAATGGCTTGGATAATATTAAGGACCAGAGAAAGTGAGAGACATTGTAGTAGTTTTACTTGAAGGAAAATGGTTAAAAAATGGCAGTCAAGTGCCACCTGGATCTTAAGGGGATTTCATTTCTCCTCTCCAGTCCATTGGGATTGCATTAGATTTTGATTTTGAGAGCTTTCCACTGGGCCCTTCCAACACAACGAATGAGATATAATTTATTTAAGATCCTGTCAATGTTGGCTATTAGACTCTTTAACATGGTTACTTTTACTTAGAATACAAAGAATGTTTTCCTGTCTTATTTTAGCCCAAACAACTGGTTATATACCTCCCTATACTACAATGAATGTAACTGTCCATGTGAATAGCTCAGAATCTGTACAGTGTAAGCAGATTGAATGTCCTGAGAGTATTATCCATTGGTCAGATGGTGAAATTGTAGTTCTGTGAGGCACTGGGGCACTCATATATCTCACCTGCTTTGGCAAGCCTTTTTTTTTTTGTGACATGGCAGCATGAATATAATACTATGCATTAGAGGCACTGTTTTTTATGATGAGCTTAATTCCCCAAAAGAAATGCCAATTAAGTTTCATTAACTGTGTCATCAATTTATCTAGTACCTGACTGTTCATTCCTATTATCTGCATTTCTTCTTAAAAGAAATAGTTGTTATTAATGCCTTTTTGATTTCCATTGAAATCACTTCTGAATAAATGTAGGAATTTTGTTTACCATGTGAGTCTGTCAAAATTAAAGATACTTTGAATATAATCATGATGGCAATTTCTTTATAATAAAGAGCCTTAGATGAAACATTGTTTTAAGGTCAAATTCCCTACCCTTACAAAAATGGCCACGTTGCAATAAAAATGGTAGCTTATTAAAAAAAAAAAACAGGTATGTGTGTTTGGTTTTGGTTTATTACAAAGGTGATAAATCCTTCTTGAAAATTCAAATGATAGTTAAGTCCATACATAAAGTAAACGTCCTCCCTTTAAACTCTACTTCCCAGAGGGAACAATAGTTAAATTTGATGTGTATCCTTCTAGATTGGCTTATAAACTATGATATAACATATTCAACCTATTTTCTTTTTAGTCAAATTGGATTCTATTATACATATTACCCTTCAACTTGCTTGATTTTCCTTAAGGGGTTTTGGGTATTATTTTGTGTCTCTATCTTTTCCTCAATTCTATTCTTTCTCTTTCCTGCACAAGGCAATCTACAGCATGGATATATTATAATTGTTCACTGAAAAACTATTTTTTGTTTCAAATAATATATACAAAAATAAAAATCTTAGATAAACTTTCTATGACATTAAACGAGTTCCTTCAACCTACATGATTTCTTTACTCTTGCTAACTAATGCATTTAATTCTATCTCCTTTGAGTCTCTTCCTCTTTCAAGGAATTCAACATTTTATAATATAAGTGGATTTTATGTAAAGTTTATTGGAGACTGAATATTTGATGGTGAGAGAGGGGATATTACTAATGTGGCTAATGTGAAATTTTGCAAGTTTTAGCTTTAGATTTGGCCTTTAAAAGTGCATGCACAGGTAGGTTAAATTCTTTTGGTGTAACAGGTTTTTATGCAAAATACTTTTCCTTCAGGTACCTCATAGTTTACCTACTTTAGTAGAATTTTTTCTACCAAACAATGTGAACTTACCCAGTTTCCTGTGCCAATTAGAATTTCTGATCAAATGATATCAGGGATATTACTTTGAGTTGAAAGTGTTCTAGTAAATAAGTCTGGTGAAGTTTGAGAGAGTGGATATACTATTTCAACTAGGCTTTTCCAAATACTGAACACATGATAGTTCTTCCTAGCTGACTTTTTGAGTCCCAAGCAACTCAGATTGGGTGGGTGCACTTATAAAGAAAGTTGAAAGAAAGGCCATGAATAATTTGAGTAAAATAGGAGATTCTGACATTCTCTCCTTGGCACACTCACTAAATTATCAGTCTGTATGTCATGTTTATATCTCAAACTTCTTCCTCATCTGTCAAATTTCAAGTCAAATAGTCTATTCTACTACATACACACACACACACACACACACACACACACGGGCACAAAATTTCTATACACCAATTCACCACCAGCAAATAGGAAGATGAAGCTGTAACACGGAAGTTTTTCTGGTTTCTAAGCAAGGGAAACCAGATTATGGCAACTAACAAATGATCTCTACTTTTAGAGAAGTAAGAATGAACACCTGAACCAGGGGCTCCTCTAGTATTATCTAATTATTCTTCCTCTTAATGAAGGACATTTAGATTGGTCCCTTCACTTTTATAGTCTTCTTTGATAATCCTTATACAATCTTTTATGAATCTCTTCCTGGAGCATTTCTACAGGATAAGTTTCTATCAGGAGACAGTAAACTTGAGAACAATGCAAAAGCTATGACTTCTAAGCAGCACTTGCATTATGGTGCTGTGTAAACAGATTTCTCTGTTGTGAATTGCCTTTATGTCTATAAGACTTGGGAAAGTTATCATCCTAAAGTGAAATTCAAAGGCTTTATTTTTAGCCCCAAGTATGTCAGGCATCAAAGAACAGGATTTGGGATGTTAAGAGTGAACAAATTAAAGGCAGGGAGTAAGGAGAGAGGTAGACTACAAAGCAGGGTTTTAAAAATTAACTGGAAAAACTCCTAAATCTTCCTATCCACAGAAGCACTCCTGGTTTTCAATCATTTACAAAACATTTACAAATAGGAATATTGGACATTCTGAAATACTTTCTCCAGATTATAAATAAAGCTGGTACTGTTTTTCTAACTTCTAATTGGTTTGACTCTTAGAACCATAGTTGCTTAATGCTTTATATTTATGAAGTACATTGGAATTTGTGTGGGTATTCATTTATTCAATGAAGTACATTAGAATTTAAGATCCATTATCAATCTTATTGAAAGTTGAGGTTGAGGAGAGGTGTCCTTGTCCCCATTAATAAGTAAGGAAACAGGCTCAGAGGGTGGGTAAATTTGCCAGGCTTATAGCTAGCTAGTAGCAGAGCAGACATTCAAAGGTAGTTCTTTTGCCAACCTGATAAATGCTTGTTAAGGAACTAAGTGTTTTTTCTCCTGTCAACCAAGTTCCACAGTATGTCCTTCCATATTAAGGTAATTCACAATGGAATGTCAAACTGGAAAATGGAAATAAACATAAGGCATAGGAATTGCTAACAGAAACTAAGCTGTCATTTTCCCCATCCTCATTTGCTTCAGTTTCTACTATCCTCTAGGTAAGTAATGGCTTTTATTAAAGTGACTAAAACAAATGGGGAAAGGAGGACATATGATTCTGAGTCTATAGAATTTAAAAGAACCTGTGCATTCTCCTCAAAGGGTGGTCCTGGTCCGTGAGCCACTACTGGTTCACAACAGAATAAGCACAGAAACAAAGCATTCAGAAAGTTTTATATTTTACAGAAACTTTATGTCTATGATAATCCAATAAAGGGAGTTTTGTATCTTTTTTAAGTTTCATTTTTCTAGTAATTAATTTTTATTAGTTTACCAAACTATCGATCTACAATGGAGGGAAATTTAATAACACAAAATGAAACTGGTCCTCCAGAGACTTTGATTTCACTGTGCCAGTGTGAGCCTTAAAAAAATCACAAGACTCATGTGACTAGAATTGTACCTGTTAGCCTGGCAAATTTTGTGGGCCACCATGATTTTTGAAGCACTAAAGATTTTTAAAATAACTTTATAGGCGTGTTGGTGCTAACCTGTAATCCCAGCAATTGAGGCTGAGGCAGGAGGATTACAAGTTTGAGATGAGCGTGGCAATTTAGGGAGACCTTGTTTCAAAATAAAAATTAAATGGGCTGGAGTAGAGCTCAGTGATAAAGTATACCTCTAGGTTCAATCCCCAGTACTGTCCCCCACCCTACTCCCAGCAAAAGATATTCTGGTACCAGAGATTAGCCACTGAGCACATCCCCAGGCCTCTTATTTATTTTTTATTTTGAGGCAGGGTCTTGCTGAGTTGCTTAAGGCCTCTCACTAAGTTGCTGAGGCTGGCTTTGGGCTTGTGATCCTTCTGCTTCAGCCTTCTGGTCCCTGGGATTACAGGCATGTGCCACCATGCCTGGCACACACACAAAAAGATTTTGAAAGCTGCAGATTAATAGCAATTCTTTACATTTTCATGGGAGATTGAAGCCAGGGCTTTAAGCATGCTAGACAAATGCTCAACCACTGAACTGCATCCCCAGGTCAAGATACAATACCTTCAAAAGAAGAGGAAAAAAGCAAACAAAGGCACAAAGGTATTATTATATTATGGCCTACAATCTTCACTACCCACCTCCCCTGGTACTGGGCACTGAACCCAGTAGCACTCTACCACTGAGCTACATCCCCACCCCTTTTTGTTTTTTCAGTCAGGGTCACCCTAAATTGCCCAAGTTGGCCTTGAATTTGTAATCCTTCTGCTTCAGAAGCCTCCTGAGTTGCTGAGATTACAGACAAATACCATGGCACCTGGGCGTCACTTTTTTTTTTTTTCTTTTAAAGAAAAAGAGAGAAGGTGGTGGTATAGGCCTTTAATCCCAGCAATCCAGGAGGCTAAGACAGGAGGATTGCAAGTTAGAGGCCAGTTTGTGCAATTTGGTGAGACCCTGTTTCAAAATAAAAAATAAAATTTATTAAAAGGGCTGGAGATGTAGCTCAATGGTATGACATCCCTGGGTTCATCCCAGTACATAAAAAGAAGAAAAGAAGATGGAGAAATACAAAGGATTTTATTATTGATAATCTTATAAATTATTAAAGTAGAACATTTTAAAAATTGAAAGCTTTACTTATAAGGAGACCTTACATATATTATTTTCAGTGCTATTAAAACGCATAAGCCTCTTACTAATGGGAATTCTTCTGGCACGCTTTAGAATGGGGTAAGTACAAACATACTACTTGAAAAATCAACCCATTAATCCATTACTTTTTTTTCCCTTTGAGAAAGCAGAGAGCTAATGGAAAAGACTATAATTAGAGGAAGCAATCCAAGGGCTACCACAGGGAGCGGGGCATGAACATGAACTTAGTGCTGCTCATGAGGTCTCTCAGGTTGGAGAATAGACAAAAAAGACAGATACAGTTTTTGTTTTGTTTTGCAGTGTTTGGGATTGAACCCAGGGCTTCATGCATGCCATGCAAGCGCTGTACCACTAAAGTACATCCCAGCCCCAAATCTGCAGCTTTCCACACTTTCAGCTGCCCCTTCCAAACAATTTCTATAACTACCTGCTTAGACCAAGACATGCAAAAGAAGACAAATGGAGAAGAAATCCTTCACACCCTAGGAGCCCTAGAATTAAAGGGAAGACCTGTTCCTCTGCTGCCATGTGCTGTATACTTCAAGGACAGGGTCTGGCTTCATCAGTGCAAATGAAGTTCTGTAAGAAAGCTAGATGATAGAGTGTCTCAATGTCCTTATGTGATCTTTTTTAGAAACAGTGGAATGAGAAGTTGATTAAGGAAACAATTCATTAGGGCTATTAAGAGATCGGCAAAAATTGGAGATTTTTAAACTACACACTTTATTTGATGCTAACATCAAAGACTGGGTATTTTAAACAGCAAATTTAATCCCCTCCATTAATAACACTTTCAGGTTAACTGCAGTATAAAAAAAAATGTATTATTTTACATCTCCCCATATACCTACAACTGTACATAAACTTCTGCATTTCAAAGTACATCACTTATAAAGTGAAAGATTTCAAATTGCTAGGAAAACATTTACTAATTATTATTTTTAAATAATACTCCTGTGGAAGATTTCTCTTCTTTGTGCTTATAATTAATTTGCAAACATCTCAAGTCAATTTCAGGAAAAAAAATCATAGCAGACAAGGGCTAAGTGCAGACATAAGTAGCTCCATTTTATAAACAAAGTTTCGACCTTCCATTTTATTCCACTGAACTTCTTTAAATGGCCCTCGAAGATGACTCCATTTACCATCTTGTAAAACATCACTTTTTGGAATGTCTTTACATTGGTTACGAGGAAACTGAACCATAATCTTGCTGCCACTTTCAGGTCCATTACGAACTATGGAGAAAAATCAAAATAGTAATTACACTCATTTTTGCAAACCAGAAAACAAGGATAAATCCCACAACTTTATTTTACTGTGAATATAAAAATCCTTATCAGTTCATCAAGTTAATCTTGTTAAAAGTTCTTTCAATTTCAATATACTAACTTTCTAAAACTAATTTACACACACACTCACTCACTCCAGGCTGGTATAAATATCTCTGATTTACTGTTTATTAAATACAAAAATTAGGCAAGAAGAATTTTGGCATAGGAAAGTCCTACATTTTTTGGAAATCACTGACTTGTTTTTTAAAACACATTCATTTGATAATTCAACTTTCAATAAGTAGGCTAATATATAAAGCCTACTCAACTATTCAGAATAAAGACTGGAAGGGATAAAGGAAAGATTATTCTGAATTAAGAATATCAGGTTTTAATGAGGTTGTAGCTACTAACTCAGGAAAAACAAAAAAGGGAATTTGAAATGCCTAGCAGTACGGGACAATGGGTATAGAAGAATGCATGTTTAGCATGTGCAACCCTCTGCATTTAATCCCTATCACCAAAAAACAAAAAAGAAATTCCTAGCAATAAAAATATAGCAATGACTAAGCTTACAGAGTCAGACTAGGATCTTGTGGGGAGATATTTCAAACTACCCAATTTTTGAATTTTAAAGTATTAAGAGCAGATAGTAGAAAAAGATCATATTAAAAATTTAAGTCCTACAAATGTAAAATTTAAGCTAGATAATGTATGTGGGAGTCCTATTAAAGTACCCACTCATCATAGGTGCTTAATAAAACAGCTCTCTTCTATTTCATCCCTTTATATTTTTGGCATCAGATATTATTCTTTCCATGTTTACAGCTATATTTTTTTAAGTTTTTATCCACAAAATGTTTGGGTCTGCAGTAGTAAAAATGTTGATGACACTTTACAGAGGATCTCCTAGAAAATGTGCTCGCTAAGCTGAACATTTTTATAACTACTATAAAGAAAAGTAATAATCTCGTTTTGAATAATAAGTATTATCAGATAAATATCAGTGTATGTACGTTAACTACTACTTTTACATATACTTAATTATTAAAGCTAAATATTAAGGTCAAACTCCCAAAGGTCTGTTCTTTCAAAGAAGCAGAGAGTACCTGAAATAGCATAGTCACCACTCGGGGAGGCCACTGTTATGGCAGAGGCATTGCCAATACTCTCTATGGGCCCAAGTCCCACATGATTACTGAAGCTGAGTACCTGCCAGCCCATAACCTTGGCTAGCTGTTGAACTGCATGAACCTGATGCTGTGACATCTGTGGATGAAAAAAGAAATATGACTGACAAACAGTACAGATATTTACTTTGCAATTTGATCATGCTCATAAACTTTTGTTGGGGTTTTCCATGTCTTATGTTTGAAGAGTCCTATTCTATGTGACTACTAGGGAGAAGGAGCAGAACCCCATCTTCCACTGAAGTAGCTAAAATTGCCTAATACTCAAATCCCTTGTCTACCAGCAGCTTCAAAACAGGCACATGAACTAAACTTGGCCAACTGGAGTCTCCTGATAGATCACTGAATGTAAGGCATCACTAAAAGTAGCAAGCAAGTATCTTCTACTCCCTATTTAAATCCAGCCTCCACTGAACTTCTCTGCCCTGGGAGGCTCAAGTGTTGGCTACCAGCTTCTATGTCCTCTGACTTCAGGCAAAGGCAGCCACCTATGTAATGAGGATTATCAATGACAGCCAGCAAGGTGGCAAGGAAGAGAGTGTGATAAAAGCATTTATTCCACTGGTACTTTCCCTGTGAAGTTATCTAGACTGGTTGTTTGACAAAAGGCTGCTGGTCTCATCAAGGTGGCTTGTTTTACATTACTTTCCCGTTTAGGGTTCCTATAACTTATTCTTTCCCCCAACTCTGGCCTAGGACTGGTGACTACTAAGACCCTGGGGCCTGGTTACCCAGTTTCTACTAACAGCAAGTTACCACACTGTGGCTTGGTGGCTCTCCTACACCCATAATGTTGTACATAGACCCTAATCAACAGACCCTCCTAAGTATGCCATCTTTTTTTTTTTGGTAGGGGACAGGGTACCAGGGATTGAACTCAGGGGCACTCAACAATGAGCTACATCTCCAGATCTTCTGTGTACTTTACTTAGAGACAGGGTCTCACTGAGTTGCTTAGCATCCTGCTGTTGCTGAGGCTGGCTTTGAACTCTGGATCCTCCTGTCTTAGCCTCCCGAGCTACTAGGATTACAGACATGCACCACACACCCGGCTTGTTACCTGTTTCTTGGTCATACGCTGAATGCATGCATTCTGCCACCAGTGGGGGATGCAGTAGTGCCAGGATAGCAACACTGCCATTCCCCTACCTAGCTTCCTTTGATCCCTGCTATTTGCAAACCTTCACCTCTACACTTCCCATCAATTCTGGGAGTTATTCAGTAACATTCCAATACATTTTTATGTGTGTGCTTGAGATAACCAAAGCCATTTAGGATATAATTAGCTAAAAGCTGTCATGCCTCACAAATGCATTTTATGTATTTGGCACCAAAGAGGCAAATCAATATGATGCAAGAATGGAGAGTTTTAGTATTTTTTTTCCCCTTAATTTTATGTGGGGGAAAAAAAAAGTATTATACACTAGTATTTCAAAAACTTATCGTTTCTCCTATAATTCAGCATTTCACTAGATTAAAATTCACAAACAAGATACGAAAAGTACTGCCTTTTATAGATGAAGGACAGACCAGAAACTTGTACAGTGTCACAAAGCAAGTTTGTGGTAGAGTGGGGACTAGTACCTAGTACATTTCTAGACTGCCTTAATATGAGGAACTCTCTCCTAGGGTTAATGATTAAAATATTCCACTTCTTTTTATAGATAATGGTCATTATAGTTTTGTATCTGACCCCCTCTCTCTAATTTTCTTAGGTTAATACTTCACTTCTAGTTCTGAAGAGGCTAAACCTCAGCAATCTGCAAAACAAGAAACTTGTTAATCTCAAAACTTGTTCTTCATCCAAAACACAAAGTACAACAAATCTAAGAATTTACCAACACTTTCGACTAACCAATAGGTCACAAATTATAATGTTAAAAATTAAACGAAAGAGCGGGAAACACTGATTTTCTCCTTATATAACTTACTACATTTTAACTACTTTTTACTCAGTTTGCTCTTTAAGCAGTTATAATATAAGAGGAAGGGGCTTATGATCTGTAGTCTGCAACAATTACCTGAGATAGAAGAAAATCCTGTAGCTCCTGCTCCTGATGAGACAGTGTAATTACTCTTCCATCTCTGTGTACAACTCGAATCTGCTCAACTCCAATATTCAGTTGCAGCTGAATGGACCTTTATAGACACATACACTAAAAATCAGAAATGTTCAAAAAGTATATAGTACTACAAACAGTAAAACTTAATCATGGAAAAATCATAACAGTTTTACTATGGTACACCAACACTTCTGGGGAAGAAAAGGTCTTCTTTGGTTCAACTGAACAACCAGACTCATTGCAGATCACAATGAACATCAGTCTACTCAGGAGGCCAATATCAGATGCTCTTCTTCTAAGGCAGTCCACACAGAAGCACATGCAGCTGTCTAACAGCAGCAGTACACCTTTCTTACGAAAAGATTCATATTGGGAATATGTATAATTGTAGAGGAGTATTTCCAGGGTCCCCATAAGAGAGATGCTCAGTTTTCCCATTCAGAGAAGTCCAAAGTCATCCCCATCAGCATTTAGAATTCCCTTCAATCTACTGGATGAGGTGGCCCCAGTGGCTCAGGAGGCTGAGACAGGAGGATCTCGAATTCAAAGCCAGCCTCAGCAATGGCGAGGTGCTAAGCAGTTCAGTAAGACCTTGTCTCTAAATAAAATACAAAATAGGGCTGGGGATGTGGCTCAGTGGTCTATGCCCCCTGAGTTCAATCCCTGGTATCAAAAAGAAAAAAAAAATTTCCCTCAATCTAGATGCAGTTTACCATTTTGGGATCATGTTTCAATAAACAATGACACTTAGTAATACAGATCATATCTTTCCTTATCGGGTTTCTCAGAAACTGGGACTATAGTTAACCAAAGGTTAAATTTTCGTACAGAAAATAAAAAGGTTTGGCCCTTCCTGAATTAATTAGCAAACAATTCAGAATACATACATTCTATTAAACTGGCTTAGGTCAAACAAAGAAACTCATAAAATATTCAATAAATAACATTCAGATCACTACAATCTTCTAAAACAACCTAAAATTTTAGCAAAGAACACGCACAAGAGACTGGAAATCCCTCAAATTAAATAACTTAGATAAACAAATATAGAAAAACAGCACCATCTTTCTATGTTTGATATATATATATATACCTCGTTTTTAACATTGTTTTATAGCAAGTATTTGTGAATAAGGTATTTTAACAATAGTCTACATAAAGTTTTGATTTTGATGAATTGAAATTTACATTGTTTTTTGAAAGAAAAACACAAAACTCAGAAGGCATGAAGAAAAAACATAAATCTAAGCAAATTTTAAAAATATTTTTAAAATAAGGGTATAAAAGAATAGGAATTTTTATTATATACCATAGGTAGGAACATACTTGTGACTACCACTTTGAAAAACCATTTGCAATATGACTAAAAAATTTAAATGCTCTTATCTTTTGATCCAGCAATTACATCATCTGATAAAAACTTTATCTAATAAAGATATATTTGCACATGTGTAAGTTACTTTTCTGGCACTCAGCAAAAATGTTCATTAATAGAGGGTTAAAAGTCTTGATACACAAAATGAAACACAAGGCTGAAAAAAGAATGAGATAGATCTATGTGTTCTGAAAAGGAATGTTTTTCACTGATATAACATTTCAGAGTGAAAAAGCACAGAAATCAGGAATGACCGCTAATATGCATAGTTTCTTTTTGGGGTGACAGAAATGTTCTGAAATTAGAAAGCAATGATAATTATATACCAAGGAATTTAAAATTGCTATGTGAACCCTAACCCTTATTTTTAAAAAACACACAAATCTGTGTAAAAGAAGCAGGTTATAGGTGAAATACATATGCCTGTAAACGCAGACTTTCCTAGAAAGATGTGTAAGACTGTTTAACATGGCTGTTCCTGAGGAGTTGTGAGGACCTTTAACTCTAAATGTCATAAATTAACTCCAGCTCTAAAAGATGAGAAAAAAGGCATCTTATTAGTCCCTTCTACTCCCTGATGCCCTCTCATTCTGTCAAGGCTACATTATCACTAAACTTTCTTCACAGAATTTACATTGGGTTCTATAATTAAATCTAACAGTTGTTTGGGTCTTGGTTCCAGACATAAACTACTGAATGCTGATAATTTTTTCTTCCTTTTGTGTTCACTCACTCAATATTTTTTTTATTTATATGTGACAGCAGAATGCATTACAATTCATATTACACACATAGAGCACATTTTTCATATCTCTGGTTGTAAACAAAGTATCTTCATACCAATTATTTTATTATGGAAAAAAATTAAACACAAACAGAAGTAGATTATAATATAATGAAGGCCTATGGTCCTATCACCCACCATAACAGTTTAAAGACCCACCCAAACTTGTTTCATTTATATTCAACACCCCCCAACAAACAAATTGCCCTGATTATTTTATTTCTTGAGGTACAGAATTAGAAAACTATACCATAAGGAGAGCGTTTACTCCATTTATGTATAATGTATCTAAATGCATTCTATTGTCATGTATAACTAATTAGAACAAGTAAAAAAAATACAAAAATAAAAAGAATTAGAAAACTATGATCCAGCTTCACTCTACCTTTTTGCCCTGGAATTTCAAAATTAATTTTTTGTTCATTGTATTGCTCTTTTTTAATCTTCCATATTTGATCTTACATTATCTACTATTTTACATTTAAAAAACAGTGAATTAAAATTTCCATAATGAAACACAGCATTATAAATGCATTTTCCACTCATATTCCAAATGGTGGCAATTTTGTCTCTCACAGTTTTGCTTGCTGTAGTTAGTTAGGTATGTCTGAGTATGCAGCTAACACTTGAAAAATAAAAAGGTACTCACAGATCCTGACAAATGTATGCTGGCAGTTCTCTCAGACTAACCTGGAAGAAGGAATTCAGCTATATCTTGTCAGTTTTTAAATTTTGTAGAGGCTGACATGAGACCCAAAACCCCTTTTCATAGCTCCTAGCCAACTGTATTAACTTCTGATGTGTGAATGCAAATCAAATACACTGCATTTCCATCAATGGACAAAAATCATTCTGACCCCTTCACAGACAGACAGCTATCAATTTACTTTTAAGGGCACAATCATGAACTGGATTAGACCCAGATCAATACTAGCTCTGATGAGAAACTTTAGCTGTTCTAGGCACAAAATGGAGGGTATGGGCTCTAATATAAATGGCCCTCTTTACTTCTTCATATACCCTAGACTTGCCACAGCCTCTAAACATGAACTAAACATTAGAGATGGCAAGACAGCTTTCTATTCAGTGCTGGAGTTTACCTCTTACTGTAGCTTAAATGTGTGACATTTATCTAAGAGACACTATATTAGATATTCTTACCTCTCATTCTCACAAACACTTTATAGCTGATATAATTTGCTGGAATGTTATGCCACCCAAGCAAATAGAAACCAAAAGCTTAACATAATCACTCAACAAAAACCAGGACATAACAAGCATCTTAACATTAGACACCTACCTTTTATTTTTGATACTTACTTGCATATTTGTTCATAACCTTGTGATGTGATTAAAACTTTCACACTAGATTCATAAACATCATTGATATTTGACCAATGAGCCTGTATCTGAGGATCCTCAATGCGACTTGCTAAGCTGTCAATGGTTGCAGCAGTTCTTTTAAAGAAAAGAAGGTAAAATTTTTAAAAAGTCACCATGTAAATGAAAGGATTTAAATCACTCATAACATTTTCATGAAAAATTGGAAATTATATGAGTACTTTTGAAAATGTTACCACTTTAAAAAAAAGATCTTAAAGAAAGGTACAGAGAGTTCTAAGAACCTCCCACACGCTGCACTGATGTGCTGGTGCTCAGCTTCACATTTCACAATGCTGTGGTCATACACCTGATTACCACAATTCAGGATGCATTTATTCCCTTTTAACTCCATTAGTTTGGTCTCACTCAAGAAAGCTTGTCAAACCACAAGTGAGAAAGATACTTCTCTGGTACTAACTTGTTATGAATCATTCATAAATGTCTGTACCTTATCCCTGGTAACAAATGACTTGGGACACATCCACAATTATACCTATTATTGTAATGGAATCATCATCATATTCAAGAAAAGCTGGAGACTTTTAATACAACCAAAATCTTGGGCTGAGGATATAGCCCAGTTGATAGAGTGCCTTGCATATATAAGGCCCTGAGTCCGATTCCCAGCACCACAAAAAACAAAACAACAACAACAACAAAACCCTCCAAAACCAAAAACAACAACAAAAATCCTTGTACTCCAAGAGAGAAAATATAATAAATACAAGTGAGAAATGAGATTCAAGTACTCATCATATACCAAATATTATAGTGAGTATAGTATTACTTAATCTAACACCCATTGTGTTAGATAGGTACCATCATCTCCATTTTTTAGAAGGAAAGAAAAAGAAATTTAGCAATGTTAAGCAATATGCCCAAGGTTACGTAGCTGCAGGCTAGGCTGCAAAACATTCGAGTCCAATTTCAGCACCAAAAACCAGGGAATCTATTTCCAAATACAGTAATCTTTCTTTTGTATCTTACATAATAGTAACTGTTTAGATCCAAAGTATAAATCATGGGGCTAGGGTTGTAGCTTAGTGGTAAAGTGCTTGCCTAGAATGTGTGAGACTCTGGGTTAGATTCTCAGCACCACATATAAATAAATAAAATGAAGGTCTGTTGACAACTTAAAAAAAATACTGAAGGCCCCTAGTTTCTAATTATCTGGAAAGACAGCTATTTCTTATGCCCTTCATATAATTCATAGAATATTTAACTTTATGTTCACTCAGAAATTTTCAAGATTAGTAATACACTCAAATTAACAGCTTTTGTCACTGAAATTTATAAATGGAATATTAATACTAACCTACTATGTAATACTTTACTATTTCTAATTTACTGGAAAGAGAAAGAAAAGCCTTGAGAAAATAGGAAAAAATAAAAATAGCCACTGGGGACAAGGGGCTTTTACATAAACACCTGTAAGGTTAGCTCCATTATGGTGTCTTATATCAGTTCCTAACTTTTTCTTCTTTTTCCATGATTTGTTTCCCTGACAGTGCTTTGAAATGCCTATAACAGATAGATATATATGTGATAATATTCCACTCAGCATGTACCAATAAACTGGAAGTAAAAAATACCTAGTAACTGAGAACTGGGAAGAAAACAATGGAATATTCACATAATAATACAACACATGACTACTAAAATATATTTGAGAAGCATTTAATGAAAAAGAAAAAAAATTACAATATAATACTAAGTGAAACCAGGATATAAGATTCTATAATTCTAGGACTAGGGATGTGACTCAGTGATAGAGCACCTGCCTATCATGATCAAGGCCCCAGGTTTGATTCCCAGTGCCAATGAATAAAATAAAATATTTTAGAAGATGGGTGCGGTGGCACTCGCCTGTAATTCTAGCTGCTCAGGAGGCTAAGGCAGGAGGATCTTGAGTTCAAAGCCAGCCTCGGCAAAAGCGAGGTGCTAAGCAACTCAGTGAGACCCTGTCTCTAAATAAAATATAAACTAAGGCTGGGGATGTGGCTCAGTGGTCGAATGCCCCTGAGTTTAATCCCTGGTACCAAAAATAAATAAATAAATAAATAAATAAATAAATTTTAGGATTCCAGATTTGTTTAAAAAAACAGAGAGAAAGAGAGATAAACTCACACCAACACACATATGTAAAAATACATTAATGTGTTAATAGATTTCACTGTATATAGTATTACATGGATTTTTTTTTCTTTACTGTTCTTATTGGACATCACATTATTTGTATAACTGGGGCAAAATTAACATTTTTAAAGTTTTGCTGCTTACAAGATGGGTACTTACTACTTTCAAACTTATAATAGCGATAAAGACAGCTATTTATTATGCCCCTCATATAATTCATAGAATATTTAACTTTATGTTCATTCAGAAATTTGCAAGATTAGTAATACACTCAAATTAACAGCTTTTGTCACTGAAATTTATAAATGGAATATTAATAGTAACCTACTATGTAATACTTTACTGTTTATAAGGAGCTTTGGCATATGTTTATTAATTTGATCCCAAGATCAATCTTATATCCCTAACTAAAAGGAAATAAGTATAGAGCCAAAGATACTAAATGACTTGCCCAAAGTTACTTGCCAAGTGACTGAGCACTGGCTTATTAAACACATTTTTCACCCTAAATACCTTACTCCTTCCACTGTATCATACTATCTTCTTATACATATCTTCCTAATTCATTTAAGTAAAAGCCGAATGGCCTAAATTTCCATCTAAGACTAGGAACTAATGTATTAATAAAACTATGATTGTATCAGCAAGAAAAAACTGAAAATCAACAATAAAATATCAATAATAAAATACAAGATAAATAAAGTATTGATTGAATGACAATTCTGAAGTACTATCAAGGCAAAATTATGAATGAAGTAAAAACTGACCTCCTCACCAAGTACCAACAATGAAATAGAAGAGCCACCCTTTAGTACTGAAAAAGATCACATTATTTATGTCCAACCACATCAAGTCCTTCTGTAAACAATATGCATAAAAGAAAGAAACTAAGACTAGGAGATACAAGGACTTGGGCACATTAGTTCACAGTCTTAGAACAGAAATTTAGATCATTCAGCTTTTAGTAAAATGAATTAGGAAGACATTAGAAAATACAGGACAAGCCTATAATTCTAGCAACTCAGGAGGCTGAGAAAAGAGGATTACAAGTTTCAAGCTAGCCTTAGCAACTTAAGCAAGACCCTATCTCAAACAAACAAAAAGGAATAGGAAAAAAAAGAATAATAATAATAAAAAAAAAAAGGACTAGGGATGTAGCTTATTGGTAAAACATCCATAGGTTGAGTCCCCAGTAACAAAAATAAAAATAAAAAAGAAAGAAAAAGATAGCATGATAGCATGATACCACCACGGAAGGAGTAATGAATTTAGAATGAAAGGTAAATTTAAGCTGGGGCTTAATCACTTACCAAGAAACTTTGAACATAAATACCAATTTTGTTACTTTTAACTTTGTAACCTTAGGCAAGCTTCCCTATATTCTCAAAGCCTCCATCTTCTCACCTGTGAAAATGGGGTTAACACTATCTACTCCAAAGAACAGAATTAAATAAATAAATATGGGAAAAAATTCTTCCAAATCATAAAATGTTTGGGAATAAATATCTCAACGATGGGTTACTGAACAAAGTATGGTGTTCTGCTGAGAACAATGGCGCACTCCTATAATCCCATTTAAACCAAGTAAGGGAATCACAAGTTCAAGGCCAGCCTGGACAACTTAGCAAGACCTGTCTCAAAATGTTTTTAAAAAAAGGATGGGGACTTATCTCAGTAGCAGAGTGCCCTGGGTTCAATCCTAGTATTTAAAAAAAGAAAGAAAGAAAGAAAAGGAAGGCAGAGAGGAAGGAACGAAGCAACTTGTCCTAAAGCACATCCCTAGTCAGTAATCTTTGCAAACATTTGCTGTAGTGATAGAAGCAATACAGTAATTTAGATCAACCATGGATCAAAGTCTTCCCCACACTAAGACCTAGTCCACCACCATAAACTTTTACACTGCAGTCACCTTCCTCTCCCTGGAAAAAAAAGGTTGAAACATCCAAATAATAACATAAATGAAACAACTGTAGAAAGAGGACTACAATTTCAAAGAAAAACAGTAACTTTATTCATCCTTACCTACTCCTCAGAAAAATATGCTTTGCTTGTTTAATTATTTTTTCCAGAAGTCCTTCACTGGACTGTAATGAGTTAATTTCATTTTTATCAAAAGCTTGAGGACCTGAAAGTCTCATTCTCTTGTGGCCAAAAGGTGCACTTGCTGGGTGAGGCATCATGATGGAACTCAAGGTCTGTTTATGAAACTAATAAAAATAGCCATTTAAATGACCACTAGCTATGGAGTAAATACTATACAATGTTCAATCAAAAACATGGCTCACATTTTGGAAAAAGAGAAGTCAATGGATATGAACTATATACAAAAGAAATGTTGGCACAGAAATATATGCAAGTTATCTTCTAGATCATGCATAATACAAGTTTGTAGACAAAAGGGCCCCCTCTCAAGCTGTAACTTTTATTTTGAAAGTTTTAAAAACAAAACAATTATTATTCACAGTCTTATCAAGAGAATGCACACAATCAGGACATAGTTATCCCAGTACAACCTCAATTACTGGTTCCCAAACCTGGCTGTCTATTAGAACCCTGGAGGAGCTTTTAATTTTTTTTTTAATGTTTAGAATTTTTTTCAGTGCTGGGCATTGAAACCAGGGCTCAGTGAACTACAGTCCTAGTCCCCGAGTGTCTTCAAAAAACACTGGCTCTTACACTATCACAATCCAGCCAGATTTTTGAGTGAGTTAAGGAGGCTGGGCTATGTACTTTTATAAAGTTTCTAAGGAGATTCTAAAGAAATTAGCCTTAAACTATGAATCAGAACTCTGGAAACACAGTTGGAGATGACCTATGTGTAGAATATGTCCTGAAGTAACTCAATATCGCCATTCACAGGCCATAGCAAGATACTTTTCTTCACCCTCTATCTTAATCAGAATCATCCTATCCTTGGCACCCTTTATCATATGCTTCTTATATTTCTCCTATATAATGTGTATACTTGTACCACTAAAAAGTAGGCATGGAGCCAGGCATAATGGCATATGGCGGCCTGAAATTCCCAGTAACTCAGGAGGCTGAGGTAGGAGGAACACAAGTTTGAGGCTAGCCCTGGAAACTTAGCAAGACTGTCTCAAAAAAAAAAAAAAAAAAAGAAAAAAGACAGGGAGTGCAGCTCAGTAGTAGTGTCCCTGGTATCAAATACACATCCCCCATCACCACACACACACACACTCTTGGGTACAGGTACTGGGTTAGGATCACCCCTGTATACCTGGGCATGTAGCAAGGTTCTTTCATTTCAGGTAGTCAATGTTGTTGTTAAATGAATAACTGAGGCACAGGCAAGGATTGGTGCATAGTCACTGCCCTGGACATGATTACCACAATGCAAAGAAAAATGTTTATTTCATTACCTCTCTAATCAGTAGATGCAAATTATGCTCTAAGACATAGAGGTGGTCCTCTGGACTTTGCTTCTCAGTAGCAGATTTTTGGGATTTCTTATCATTTGAGGAATGGCACAAAGAAATAGATAACTGCAAGCCTATTTACAAAAAGAAGCAGGACAGACACATATAAGCTAAGATATAGACAGGCACAAACTGTCTCCATAAAGTATAATCAGAATCATTTCTCAAAAAGGCACATTCTAAACTTGAAGATCAGGCTTTATGATTAACATTTTTATATGAAAATGACCACTCATGAATATAATAAACTCATTCATATGTCTTTGGATGATTCAAATTCTATTGACCTATAATATGGCTGCCGACCTTAAAGTGTGGCTGAAAACTGGTAAATATGCCATATAATTATTTTTTTTCTTCCTACCTTAAAAAAACCAAAACAAAACACAAGGTATATGATAATGTTGATTTTTTTTTTTTTTAATACAGAGTTGATATCTGGTCTTGTCAACTGGAAGACAGACCCCCTCCCCTGCTCCCATTAGAACTGGGATGGAATTTTTTCACTTCTAAAACCTATTCCTCCTTCCTAAGGACACAATCCTAAGAATTTATGTAAAATATAAGAGCACAGCTAACTATAAACTGAGTTTTAGAATAAGTAATTGCTCTTGAATAATAAAGACCCAATTTCCACAAATTAGAAATATAATAAGTAAACATTTTTAAGCTAACATCTCATTTAGACAGGACAGTATCCCTGGTAAATCTTAGTTGTTTAACTGATACTGAAGAGTAGCCATGCTAGTGTAAATTTTTTTATATACACTGCTTTAAAATCCAAGAGTTATACTATTTAGTATAGAGAACAGACTTAGAAGTGTAGCTTGTGTTTTGTACTTTACTGGCTGCTATTCTGGGTAGTACACTACTCTCTCTTTGCTTTTGTTATTCCCCCTACACACCCAAACAGCTATCCATTCCATCTCAAAGAATTATCTGATCATACTTGGAAAGGGTTGAGAGATTATCTGGTTTTTCACCACAATATGTGGGATCTGTGATTTGATCTGAACAGCTTCCCGAGAGAGTTGTGCAAAAATTTCTTTACATAAGAGAACATTTTGTGCTGCTTCTAATTTTGTCTGCCAATGTGGTGAACCTGAAAGACAAGAGGTTTATGTATATATCAACATCTAACCATATTATGTATAATCCAGCTTACATGAAAACTTGAATACATAAAACAAGTTTGGAAAACACTGCATTACTGTATACTCTTTCTAAAATATAAAATCTTACTTCTTTCACATAGAGAAAACTAGTAAATAAGTTCAATTTAGAGCAAAAAAAAATTGCACAGCTATTCATTAATGCTTTATTTATAAATTATAAAAAGTATATTTCTAATTGTTCTTACTCCAAAACACCTATTTGTCTTATCTATATTTATTTTCAGTTTATCTAAAAATATAAATTAAGAAAGAACATAACTACACCTGGTTTGGATTTGGGCAGAGGTCTTTTGAAGAGGTTAACTGTGCCAAGATCACCTATGTCTGGAGCCTGTTTTTGAATGGAAACCTGTATGACAATAAAAACAAGGGGGAAAAGTCAGCAAACCAGCTTCAGGGCAATTGATAAGAAGTTACTTAAAAAGTGCTTTGACAAATACCTTGATGTATGCAGACCCCTCTAAATCACTAGGAATTTGTACATCAAGAGGACAGTAATCTTCAGGTATCTTCTTATCCAGATCAATATCTGTATTCTTTATTACTTCAAATGTACCATGATGGGGAAAAAGAGACCCTAATGAGATATTAAAGATAGGAAAATAAAAAACAACACATTAATTTAGCACATGTTATTAATTATGTAATACTATATATTCACATCACTGAATTATAAAATTAAGTTCTTACTAAAAATATTGTGTATTTTGAGCTGGGCATGGTGGCACACACTCAGGATAATCACCCAAGTTTAAGGCCAGCTTCAGCAACTTAGCAAGGACCTGCTTAAAAATAAAAATATAAAAGGGACTGGAACAACTTAGTAAGATCCTGTTTCAAAATAATAAATTAAAAGGTCTAGGGATACAGGTTGGTGGTAAAGTGCTCTTGGGTTCAATCCCCAGGACTCAAAAAAAAAAAAAAAAAAAAAAAAAAACTAAAAAGAGTTGTGTGTTTTGGAGGAAGGTAAGAGCAGAACAATGAGCAAAAGGATTAAATGAAGCAGGAAAAATAAGTTATTTATCTTAAAAAAAAATTTCTTAACTTAATGGTATCATTATAATATGAACTCCACAGACCACATAAATTTTTGTAATGGAGTTTCAATAAAAATGGAAGTGTTTCTAGAAAATAATTAAACCTTACAAATGTACTACTTCTGGAGCTCAGTCTCTGTAATCAGGTTACAATTAAAAAGTGTTCTGAATTCAGCAACAGAAAGAAAAAATAGTGCACACAATACCCTTTTTTCAACCAGTTATCAGATTTTGATGTGACTGTTTTTGCGCCATAAAGAAATCTGGGTAAATCTGTTACATTATGTGACCTGTTGGCAATTAAATGTAACTTTTATAACAAAGGAAGATATTCAAAGTCTTCTTGCAATTAAAAATGATGTATTTGAATCCTTTCATAATCATGGGTGGTCATCCCAAAGAGAAATTAGGTTGTATACTTGCCCATAATTATTTGTGGGAAAGAACTTAGAATTTTTAAAACCAGCACGCACTGCTTTTACAGACCATCTACTAAAATGTAAAAATGGACGTATCATCTTGAATTCATGTTTGTAATAGGAATTTACTTTCAGAATTAAAAATTCCCCTATTCAATCAATGCAGAGGCATTTCAGTCCTCTAGTGTTTAACCAAACCACATAAACTTTTCTTCCTTTAATTTAAGCATAATGATGCCCTTGCTCTAGCAAATGAATTTTTTTTTTTTTTTTTTTTGTGGTGTTGGGGATTAAACCCAGGGCCTTGGGCATGCAAGGCAAACGCTCTACCAACTAAGCTACATCCCAAGCTCAAATAAATTCTTTAAGATATCACTCTACAATTGCTATTACAACTATCCAGCCTCATTCTTAGCATTCAAAGCTTAGGTCTCTGATCCAGGATTCTTTTAAACCTCATCTCTGAACTTTCTGTTAAGTGTACTGAAAAGGTTTTCAAACTGAAATTAAACAATAAGAGTAGTTTCTGGCTTATGTGTACAGATATTAAATTTTCAAAATGTAACATGTAGCTAAGAAACAATATAATGTCTCCTTTCTAAGAAGGATGTGTATGTAGCATTACAATTAAACCTATACACTTACACAAAAAGCATAGTTTATAACAATTATCTATACCTGCACTTCTGTAGCTCAGATCCCCAAGAATTTTATCTCCAACTTTTCTAAGTTTCCAGTGTTGCCTTAATCTCAAGAGCTCAGAGTTGAAGTCTCTTTGTAGCTTGTTTTCTTGATTTTCCGTAACTGATTTAGTCAGTCTTTCTGCTCCCTTCAACAGTATTTGTGCTGCTCCAGCAAGTGACTTCTTTTTAGATATCAGTTGCAATGTCTGAGGATTCTATAAAAAACAATTTTAAACTGCAGTTTTGTATTATTTTTAGAGGATTTTAAATTCAGAAACAAAACACCTACTCAAGAGAAAATTTAGAAATTAAAGAAAAGCAAAGAGAAGTCGGATGGGAGGTGAAGTATGCATAATAATGCTTTAAAAAAATAAACTTAGAGCAGGCACAATGGCACAGAACTTTAATCCAAGCCTGAAATCCTATCTACTTAGGAGGTTGAGGCAGGAAAATTTAGCAAAACCCTGTCTCAAAATTAAAAAACAAAACAAAACAAAACAAAACATTAAAAGAGCTGAAGAGTAGCACAGTGGTGAAGCAAATCTGGGTTCAATTCCCAGTAAGGTAAAACAAAACAAAACAAATTCAACAATGATTAAAACCCCTTATCTCCAGCACCAGTGGTAAAAAAACAAAACAAACAAACAAAAAAAACCCTTAATTTATTTCTTTGGTCAATTCATACAGAATTCGGTTAAATGAAAAACATCACAATGGACCAAAAATTAGAACATAACACTTGGCATGAGTTTACCCGTGCTGGGTTAGGATCCCTTCTAATGCACTGCCATTCCTTTCTGCCATCTCTGCCCCCATCAATGTGTATATCCTTTTGTGACACTCACACTTGCAATTAACATCTAATCCTGCTTGGATGGTAATTTAATGTGATGGCATAAATCATTATATATACAGACAGTACAATGATGCCTGACATATTTGATTTAATGGATAAAATACATGACTCTAATGGAGTATAACTCAAAAATCATCTTGTATTATCACAGCAATTAAAATGCTTTTGGAATTAAGACCAAAAACATGTAGCATTAATATTAAATGTACTTTACTGAATGCTGACTTTTTTGATAACTGAATAGAAATCAAAATCTATATCATATATACATACATATATGTTCATAATCACTACCAATTCATGTATTTTATTAACCAGATACAATTCCCAAAAGTCACAAAGTCAGATTTAATAAAAGGAAGATTGCAAGCTGTGTAAAAAGTCAAAAGCACATAAAATGTTTCACAAAAATGCCACAACAATCTTTGATTATATTAGGAAATCTAAGACAAAGAAGTTCCTAGAGATCATAAGAAATTCCTGAAGAATGCTTTCTAGGAAAAGGACAGAATGGTGGGAAAGTAGTGTGCTGAGTAAGGTGCTGCAGCTCTCTCTGTCTTTGCTCTCTAACTACTGGCTTCACTGTAACCCTCAACACAGTGTAAATCTCTATGGGCCTTGGTTTTCTCTCTGCAAAAGGAAGGAAGCTGATTTACTAAACTCTATAAAGTCTTCCAAAACCATGTCTCTAGATTCCAAAACTATTACTATGTGAGAAATGATGTTGCAGACTCTTCATTCACCAATTCCTCCTTCAGCTCCTTTCATTTTAAAATGTTAACTGAATATATTCTTTATCAAATATCAACAGTTCTACCCAGTTTTCAATATCCTCCATAATTCTGCATAACTTTTCCAATCAATCTCTAAAAAACTGGAGGGGTTAGTCAGAAGAGAGAACTGAGACTCAGAAAACAACTTACTTAAAGTCACACAACTAGTGAGGGCAGAGGTAGGATTTGTACCCAAGTCTCCAAAGTCATTTTATTATCACTTTTTTTCCCCCTGCTATACTGGTGATTGAATCTAGTGGTGCTCTACTACTAAGCTACAGCCCCAGATCTTTTTTTATTTTTCATTTTGAGATATAGCCTCACTAATTTGCTCAGGATGGCCTCAGTTGTGATCTTTCTATCTCATCCTCCCAAACTGCTAGGATTATAGAAGTGTGCCACCACACATGGCTTATCATCACATTGTTGTAAAATATATGACAGATCAAGGACCCTAAAAATGTGTTAAGATTTGGGAACCATGGGTATAGGGACACACACCTGTAATTCCAGTGACTCAGGAGGATGAGGCAGGAAGATTAAATTTCAAAGTCAACCTCAGCAATTTAGCAAGGCCCTAAGCAACCATATCTGAAAATAAAAATTAAAAAGGCTGGGGATAAGGCCCAGTGGTAGAGCATCCCTGAATTAAATCCCCAGTACCAAAAGGAAAAAAAAAAAAAAAGGTTTTAGGAACTTTAAATTATTATAGTGTTAATGAAATTTAACTCTTCCAAAGGTCAAAGGTATATAATAAAATAATAGAAGGTGCAATTTTGTGCCTTTGTTTTTGATTAGTTAATCTTCACATCTACATTTGGACTTAATTTTTCAAGAAAGGAAAAGGGAACAATACACACAACCAAAAAATGGTCCTGGAATGTATTAAAAAGCCCCATAAAGCTTATTCAATAAAGTCCATAAATACCTGTTTTGGAGGAAGTGCATCCTGAGAAACAGGATCAAGAGTCATAAATTTTTTATCTTTAACAATACTGAGAACATCGTACAGAACACACATCTCTGTAAGGGCACTTCTCAAATTGTTCCTCACTGAATCCCAAGGCCAAAGGGAAGGCTGAAATTTTACCAACCCTAGAAAATGGGAGAAAAAGAAATACAGAAGTGTTACATTGGATAGAAGATAGAAAACTCATTTAGAGTTTTAGAGTACGAATAGAAAAAATAAAATTGAAATAAAAAATATATTTTATTTCAAATTACTTTTCCCAGCCTGCCCATTCCCTACTTACTTTCTTGAATCTTTATTAACATTTAAATTAGCAATCCTACTATGGTAAAGCAAATATGATATTTAATTTCCACAGGTTGTATCTATCATTATAACATTATAGATTTTTTAAATTATGCAAGCCCGCCCCCCACCCCACCCTTTTTGGTACTAGGGATTGAATCTAGGGGTGCTTTACCACTGAGCTACATCCCCAGTCCTTTTTAGTTTTCATTGTGAGACAGGGTCTTCTTGCAAAGTTGTGAGGCTGGCCTCAAACTTGAGTTCCTTTTGCTTCATCCTCACCAGCTACTGGGATTACATGCCTGGCTCTTATGCAAGGTTTTCAACGATCCTTTCCCTTCAAGCTTTTAGTATTTGAATAAGTAATTTAGAGAATTTCCAAAATACTGAAAAGTATGAACTAAAAAATGGCCTATTGCAGGGCATGTTGGTGCTCGCTTGTAATCCCAGTGGCTCAGGGAGCTGAGATAGGAGGATGGCGAGTTCAAAGCCAGATCCAGCAAAAAGCAAGAGGCTAAGCAACTCCCTGAGACCCTATCTCTAAAATACAAACTAGGGCTGGGGATGTGGCTCAGTGGTCAAGTGTCCTTGAGTTCAATCTCCAGTGCACACCGCTCCCCAAATTGACCTATAATGCCAGAACCAATTTTAGCTACTATTAATACATGTTCCCTTTAATTACACGCACACACATACACATATATTTTATTAAATACATACTTGCTATACAGAATTCTAACAAAGAATGAGAGTAAAAAGTGAAAGTATGCCAGGCATGGTGGGCTATTCCTGGAATCCCAGAGACTAAGGCAAGTTTGAAATCAGCCTCTGAAACTTAGGGGAGATCCTATACCAAAAGAAAAACAAAAATAAAAACCAAAAAAGATGAGGATAAAGCTCAGTTGTAAAGCCCTCCAAGATTTAATTTCCAGTACTAAGGGGAGAAAAAAATATTTTCCTATTCATTCATATACCTATATAAAGTCTGAAATGACTATAATGTTTCTTATTATTATACTTAATCATTACAGCTGGTAAATATACATATTCTCATTTTTCTATTACATGCTCCCCTTTCCCCTTTCATATGTTCTAGAGATAATTTCCATGTCAACCCAGATAGAACCACTTCATTCTTTAACATCATGATATTTGGAACTTGAATGCATAATACATTTAACCATTCCTCTTTAACAGACTTGTAGATTACTTCCAACAATGCTAGCAGTTGTAAACATCTAGGACACATACTCATGAACATACAACTTTTTTGTAGGGTTAAATATTTAGGCATGGTATTGGTGGATCAAAAAAATGCACATTTAAAATTTTGCACATATTAAAATCCCAAATTCACATTTCCAACAATAGGTATTAATAATCTTTTAAAATTTCTGCCAATTTTATGCATCTTAACTATTTTCATTTCTCTCCACTAGTGAGACTGAGTTTACAATGTTTATTAGCATCTGAAGTCTCTCTTCTATGAGCTGACAGTTTACATATCTTTGGCCTAGTTTTCCAGTCATCTTTTTCTTTTCAGTTTGAAGGACTCTTTGAATATCAGGGATTATCAACCAATTACGTAATATGTACTACAAATACTTTTCCCAGACTGCCACTTACATTTTGCTTTATGGCATCTTTTTTAATTTTAAGTTTTATACAGTTATATTTTCCTTTATAAGGTCTGTTTCCTATCTTAAGTCTCATATTTCCTAAGTTATATGATTTCTTTTGTTATTTCTTCCAATATTTTGTTTTACTTTCTTCATTTAGGAGAATCCAAAAACACACTGATGTTGCTTCTTTAATTCTCTCCTAAGTAGCCTCCTCCATTCCAGTTTAGTTTTCCCTATAATTCATTTATTACAAAGCATTCAGAGTAATCTTTAAGAACTCAATCTGTCTCCTCTTCAAAAAGTTGCAATTGTCTTTTTGTGTGTGTGTGTGTGTGGTGTTGGGGATAGAACCCAGGGTCTTGTGCATGCAAGGTACTCTACCAACTGAGCTATATCCCCAGCTTGCAATTGTCTTTCTAACTCACTCTAAGACCACACGGCTAATAAGCCATAAGAGGTACTGAGCTCTTAACCACTAGTGTGACACATTATAGGCGTCTTTTTTTTTTTTTTTTTAAGTGATTATTGGAACACTTCACCAATGACATGGTCTCAACCACTCCCTCTCCGGGGGCCCTGCACAAAGAGTGTCCTAAGAGTCCAGAAATGTCTGAAGTGTTCGGTTATGACAAAAGACGACGATGAGATTACTACTGAGCGAGAGTGACACTTTCAAAGTAGTCCCACGCTGGCAATCTCACCGAGGGCGGGAGAGACAGAGTGACATCATGCCGGCGGGCACAGAGACCCCAGCCCTACCTTCCTCGTCGTCCTGGTCTGCACTGGACCCCGCGCCCGCCCAATCCTGCGCATCGCCCTCGGCCCCCGCCGCCTCCTCCTCCTCGGAACCAGAACCCTGGCTGAAGTCGATCCTCTGGGCCAGACGCGCCAGATTTTGCGACATGGACAGCGGCTGCAAGTAAGTCTCAGTGCCATCCAGGCCCACCTCCTGGACCTGTTTCTCGCAGGCCGACTCGATGCTGATCCGCACAGCGCGCACCCCTGACATGCTGGCAGCTTCAGTGGGCTGGAAGCCGGCAAATCCGTAACCCTCCCGAAGACAAACAGAACCCCAAGAACTAAAACAGCTCCGGCACAGCGCCGTCCCCAGAATGCTTTGCGACGTTTCCGCCCCACAAGTCCCACGGAACGAAACCGGTGAGGCTCCGGAACTCCGGGAGCGTTTCCGGCTAAGGATCAGGTGTGTGAGGCGGAGCTTCCGGGTGTGTAGGAGGCGGAGCTTCCGGGTGTGTAGGAGTGTGCCACTGGTGTGGGAAAGGAGGGTTTTGACTCCCAAAGGCCAAGAGGCTGGTCTTTGGTGCCGGTCTGCAGTTGAAGAGTTCTGTGAAAGCGAAGGGTGAACAAAGCTGAGGAAGAACGAACATTGGCAAGGAAAAGGAAAGGAATGATTCCCTGAATCTTGGTAATGAGAGTCCCGCTGAGAGTGCTGGGATTTGGGGGCTTAAACCTACACTAGAAAAAAAAATCTCTGAACAGTTATAATTTAAGGGCAGTTTGAGGAAAACAGTTGAAAGACCCCCGTTTCCCTATCCAAGGAGAATCCCACGAAACACTGGCTGCAAAAGCAAGAGGTGTTTATTGAGACACAGGCGCCTGCAGGTGTCCAGCAGAACCTCAGCCGGAGCTTTGGTGAACTGGCACACCGGGCTTGGGGATACAGAGATTTGTATAGGGTAAAGGGGCAGTTTTCGCCCACGGTAAGCAATAGGTTTCTCATTAGTTAATTTTAAACCCAGCATATAGGTTACCTAAAGGGTAAAGTTGTTTTTCACTTTATGTTACTTGAAAAACCACATAAAAGCTACATGTTTGCACTCTGGTCCTCTTGTTCCTGCTTATTCAGGCATACCTTGGGACCTGGTTCTCTGTCCTTTCTCAACCGGTTACACCTAACTGATTGTCTGAAAAACACACCTGGTGCCTGCATAGGTTTGCGACATGCCTCCATAGTTTTGCATTCCATATTGACAAGAGTATGTGGATGTGCCTGAGGTTGTTGGGCTGGGTTGGGCTGGGGTCTTTCATAGTTGTGCGTATCGCCAGTTTAAATTACCTGGTTTCTGTTGTTAAATTTTCCGTGACAGCTAATATTTTCAACAAACAAAATTGTCCCTTAACATGTGCTTAATATTTCATGCCTGAGTGAAAATATTTCAGTATGAGTCCCCAATAAAGTGCTTCATTAGTGGAATAATTATTGCATAGGGAAAGATGGATTATTTTACGTTACAGAACTATAATTAGAGACTATGTATATCATTGATCGTGAATCTTTGCCAAATTTTGTTCTGACAGATATATCTAGATTTTTGAACTAGTTTCCTAAGATAGGAAAATAAGGTCACCGTGGTGCCATTCCATATTGACAAAAGTATGTGGGTGTGTTCAGAGGCGAGTGAATTTTCGAAAGAAAAGTCTGTTTGGGGTCAAACAAGTGAATCTGTTCACAATCTTGTTTGAGAAGCACTGTGTTTACTCTTCATTGCATACATTAAAAAATTTTTTTTAGTTATAGATGGACACAATATCTTTATTTTATTATTTTTTAATTAATTAGTTTATTTATTCATGTGGTGCTTAGGATCGAACCTAATGCCTCACGCTTGCTACACAAGTGCCCTACCACTGAGCCACAATCCCAGGCCCATTGCATACATTTTTAATTCCTAGTACTTTAGTTTTTATTGAAGGGGGATGATGAAGGGAGAAGGGATTGAACCCAGGAACACTTAACCACTGACCATGTCCCCAACCCTTTTTGAGGCAGGGTCTTGCTAAATTACTGAGGCTGGTTTTGAACTCAGTCTTCCTCCCAAGTTGCTGGATTACAGGTTTAATGTGCCCTTTCCTCTGATCTACATCCCCAGTCTAGTCTTTACCTTTAAAAAAAAAAAAAATATATATATATATATATATATATATAATTTAGTTGTATATGGACACAGTACCTTTATTTATTTTGATGTGGTGCTGATGATTGAACCCAGTGCCTCATAATTTCAAGGCAAGGGCTCTGCCACTGAGCCACAATCCCAGCCCAAATCTTTACCTTTTAAAGGTACTCATACTTCTGTATTTGGCTGGGCTGTCTGTTGGCTGGCACACATACCTATTTAGGGTAGGATCCACTTGTTGGTTCTCCTTCAAGTTATAGATCTACAGTCATTTTTATTTTTGCACCAGCTGGTTATTTAGGGTATGTTCTTGTGCTGATAGCAATGGTATAAAATAAAAGCCTTGATTGCATTAAGTCTGTACTATCCAAAAATTGCATGGTCACACCCAAAAGTCAAAGGTGAGAGAGGGGATGCTTTCAACCTCTTTAGACAAGGACTAGTCACATGGCAAGAGGTGTGGATAAAAGGAGAAACAGGGCCAGTAAACTAGCACACTTGGAAAATAATTCAGTTATGTTCATACTGTAGAAAAAAGTTACAAATGGATTAAAGATCTAAGTATAAAAAAGTTTCTTTAGTTATAAACAAGATATTTTAAGAAAATATATAAAAAATTAAATACAAAAGAACATATGAAAAAGAATGTCTTTAGAACATATCATAAATAAAGGTTGTCTTTATATGTAAGAGTTAAAAAGAAAGTAACAAACCTCTGTGTATTCACATCAACTTAAGAAATAAAAAATTACTGGGCTATGGTTGTGGCTCAGTGGTAAGGCACTCACCTTGCATGCCTCAGTATTCAGCACCACATTTAAAAAAAATAGATAAAAATTAAAACATTGTGTTCATCTACAACTAAAAAAAATTAAAATAATACTGAGATGAAGTAGTTAAAGCTTCTGTACTCATTCTAGTTCACATCTCCTTGCATTCTCCTACAGGTAGCTATGAATTATTATTTTATCTTTTAATTAAAAATTTTTATTTTGCAGTGCTAGAAATTGAATCCAGGACTTGGACACTCTAGGAAAATGCTCTACCAGTGAGCTACTTTCCCAGTCCTGGTGTATTTATTTGAAATCAGTCACCTATTGCTATATAACAAAACACCCCAAGGGGGGAAGGGAAGAGGGAATGGAAGGAGAAATACTGAGGAATGATATTGCCAAATTATATTGTTTATTGCATGCATGTGTGAATGTAACAAAAAATCCATTATATACAACTATAATGCATCAATAAAAATATGGGAGAAGAAAACAAAGCATGTCAAAAATCACAGGCTTAAAACACAATCATGACAGGTGGCAGGAGAATTGCAAGTTTGAGGCTAGCCTAGGCAACTAAGCAAGAGCCTGTCTGAAAACAAAATTTTTAGTCATATGCAGTGGTGCAGGCCTGCAATCCCAACCATTCAAGGAGAGTTCAAAGCCAACTTCAGTAATTTAGTAAGGCTTCAAGCAACTTAGTGAGATCCTTTCTCAAAATAAAAAATAAAAAGGATTGGGTGGAGGGGGGGTTCTGGAGTTGTGACTCAGCATTAGAGAACTTGCCTTGCTTGCACACTGTGGCACTGGGTTTGATCCTCAGCACCACATACAAATAAATAAACAAAAATAAAGGTATTGTGTCCATCTACAACTATATAAAATTAAAAAATTTTTTTAAAAGGACTGAGGATGTAGCTCAGTGGTTAAGTGCCCCTGGGTTCAATCCCTGGTGCCAATATATAAATAATTTAAAAAATAAAATTTTTATAGGGGTGTAGCTCTAGGCCAGAGCATTTTCCCTGGCATGTATGAGGCTAGTAGTACAAAAACAAAACATTACTGTAATAGTTCATACTTGCTGAAGCATCTATAGATCCTGGCAGTATAGGATAAGCTCTCGTTCTCTCCCTGATGCTGGTCTAGCAGCCCTTAACTATCTAGTTTACTCTCAAGTATCTTCAAGAGAGTACATTTTGCATTTTTTCAGCTTCTAAAAGTATTTATCATGACATTATTCATTAGAATGAACTAATTCACAATTATTGGAAGTAAAAATTTTTAACATTGGCCATTGATGTTTCTTCATCTGCCAATTGCCAGTTCATACTTTTTGCTGGTTTTTCCGTGTCTTTCCTTATTGATTCAGATGTTTTTAATGCATTCTGAATACTAATTAAATTTTGGCACTTTTGAAAATATATTCTCTATGTTCTTTCTTTTTGAGCGAGTTTGACAACAAAAGTTTTATATATTTTAATGCTGTTAGGTCAAATTTATCTTTTATAGTTTCGTTGGGAAATACTTTCATATTCAATGTTGTATTAATATCCTGTGTTTTCTTTTAAATCTTTTATTAAAAAGTGTTTGTATTAATATTTAACTTATCTGGTATTGGGTCCAAACCAATTTTATTTTTCATATGACTGTGCCAGCACCCTTTTAATGCATTTTTCTTTTCCTCCTCTCATTGATCTGAATTCAGCGTCACTTTTTTTTTTTTGGTACTGGGGATTGAATCCAGGAGCACTTAACCACCAAGACATCCCCAGTCGTTTGTATTTTATCTTTTGAGACAGGGCCTCGCTAAGTTGTTTAGAGCGACACTAAGTTGCCAAGACTGACTTTGAACATGGGATCCTCTGCCCTAGTTTCATGAGCCATTGGGATTACAGGCATACACCATCATGCCTGGCTTGAATTCAGTGTCATTTCTGTGAGACAAAAAAAAAAAAAAAAATTATGTCTCCATATGGAAAGATTTTTTTTTTAGTTTGAGTGTCCATCACTACCAAAACCACACTTTACGAGTTTATAGTAAGTTTTGATATTTTTATATCAAATCCTCCCTGATCTTGTCTTCAAAATTAGTTTTGCTTATCTTGACCCTTTGCTAGCTCATATATTTTAGAACAACTGATGAGGTTCTATGGAAAACACTAGTGGGATTATACCAGCATTGAATTAAATTTATAGATTTAAGTATTGATACTTCTCTGAGACTGTTATCTTCCTAGATATGAATGTAACTATTTGAGTTTTCTGTAAATTTCCAGTAGCTTTATAATTTTCTTCATAAGAAGTTACTTAATACACAGCTTTTTTTTTTTTTTTTTTTTTTTTTTTTTTTTTGCATGCAGTAGGATCTTAACTGCATACATTCAGGTGATCCTGTTTTGTTCACAATGCCTCCTTGCTGTTTCTTGAACATACCAACTCCTCTCTTGCCACTGGGCCTTTGAATCTGCCAGGAAGGATGCTTATCAAATAACTTCATTGATCATTCTAATTCTTTCAAGTTTTTGCTAAAATGTCTCTTGAGAGGTTTTTTCCCCAGATCCTCCAATATAAAAACTTAATAAAGGGTTGGATTCCATTTTTGATGTTTGACTGCTGACAGCTTTTACACCTTATTCCCTCCCCTCTTCCTCTCCTACCCACATTTTGGCAAGCTAAGATAGCCTGAATGCGCCCTTCTTTGACACCCTGTGGGAAATTCAAATGTCATGTAGGAACCATCACACTGGAATTACCCTCAGTCAGCAAAAACCCAAGCCCAGTTTCTTTTCCCTTTGTGTCAGGTCAATTTTAGACCTTCTTAGAAGCGTCCCTGCTCTTTTTCTCTGAAAAACTTCATTTTGTGAGGAATAAACCCTTTCAACTTGACATCTAAAACAAATTAGGGTAGGGAGTCCATCCTGTTCAGAGGGCCACAAGTGTCCTCCTTTGTGGCACACACCAGTAATCCCAGCAACTCCAGAGGCTGAAGTAGGAGGATCATCCTAATGAGATCCTGTCTTGAAATTAAAAAATAAGAAGAGGTGGGGATGTGGCTTAGTGGTTAAGCGCCCTTGGGTTTAATTCCTGGTACAAAAAAAAAAAAAAATCCTTCTTTACAATACACCCCATTTTAATTTTCTTTGTAGCACTTAATACTACCTGGCATATACTTGTCTGTCTTCCCCGACTAGACAAGTCCTCAATGTCTAGTGAAGTGTCTGGCATAATCATTCACTCACTAATTATTCAACAAATATTTATTGGCCAGTGTAATAGGTTTATGTCACTGTGATCAAAATATCCATCAAGAACAACCTAAGATGAAGGAAAGTTTATTTTGGCTCATAGTTAACAAAGGTTTAGTACATAGTCCCACTTCTCTGGACCCAAAGTAAGATAGGAAATCGTGGCCAAAGGGTGTGGTAGAGGAGCACCGTTCTGTTCAAGGAGACCAGGAATCAGGGAGACGGAAAGACAAGGCCCCCAAAGAAAGAACCACCCTTGCAGGTCACACAGCCAATGACCCACCTCCTCCAGCCACTTGCCAGCTGATTACATTTACCACTCATTTAGTTCATTCAAACTAGGATGAACTGATTAGGTTATTGCTGTCACAATCCAATCATTTCACTTTCAAACATCCTGCATTAATACAGGAGCTTTTGGAGGACGTCTCACAACCAAACCATAACAACCAGGCACTATTAAGGGCACTAGTGCTATAGTAGTAAACAAACATCTTAGGATCATGTAGTTTACATTCCAGAGTACAGAGTAAGTGTTCAATACAAATTTATTAAAAAATACTAATCAAAAGTACAAATAAATGCTGCCAAGGATATGGGGAAAATGGAATCCTATGTATCATGGACCATGGTGGTCACGTGGGTTTTTTGTCTCATGAATTTGAAGAATGAAACTCAAAGACACAGGGTGAGAGTAAAGTAATAAGATTTATTAGAGTGATAGAAAGCAGAGCTTCTGAAGAGGGTGGGGTCCCAAGAGAGGGTTGCCAACAGGTGTCTGTTGTCTAGGGGTTTTTAATAGGCTTGATCTATACCTAGAGGCAACTGGTGGGATGACAGAAAGAGGCCAATCAGCTCTAATTGTCGTCTTCAGCAAATCTGGAGAAAAGTGATTTCTGAGTCTTTATTAGCAAAAGGATGGTGGTGAGGATTTGTTGGTTCAAGAGGAAGTGCTTTAGAGAACATTTTGCAGTTGATCATTGCTAGGGGCTGTTAAGGAACTGTGCTTGTGGCTAGGACCAGCTGGGGTAGCAAGCTTCCCAGTCCTTTCTTCCTCCTTTTCTTCTCTTATACACTTTCCCAGCTATCTGTTGTGTGGGGGAAAGCTATCTTCCTGTCTCACTTATACTTTGGTGGGAATATAATTACTACAGCCACTATGGAAATCAGTTTGGAGTTTTCTCAAAAAAACTAAATATGGAACTATTATATGATTCAGCTATAACCACTCCTTCATATTTATCCAAAAGGATTGAGGATAGCACACTTTAGACATACATGCATTCCCATGTTTACAGCAGCACAGTTCATAATAGTTAAGTAATGGAGTCAGCCTAGGAATCTGTCACCAGAAAAACGGTAAGAAAATATGATATTTATACATAATTGGAGTTTTATTTATTTAGCCATAAAACAGATAAAATTGTGTCATTTGCTAGAAAATGGATGAACCTAGACACCATCATGTTAAATGAAAGACAGATTTCATACCAGTGTCATATGTCATGTTTCTCTCATATGTGGAGCTAATAAAGGAGGAGAAAAGGGGATCTTGTAAAAATAGAAGAAAGGCCATTAGATCCATTAGGATAAGGGAACCAGAGAGAAAGAGGGGAGAGGAAAGTGTGGATACTGGAAAATTAAATTGATCAAATTATGGTTATATGCGTGTAAAAATATACCACAATACATACAACCCACTATTCTGTATAATTAATATGCAACAGTAAAAAAAAAAAAAGAGTTCATTGGTTTGATTGGGAATGCAAAAGCATTCAATGAAATACAGGTTGAAAACTAAAAAAATAGTATTTTTCAATGGAGGAAAGATTAAAAGGACATACAATACAAAATTTTTATTAATTTCTTTTTATTTCTTTATTAATTTCAATGCTTCAAAATAGTGCTTATTTAAAAATAGCACAAATTTATACTCACATGTTACAGCTAAAACTGAAAATAAACAGCCCAAAATATTATTTGAAGTATGCTTAGTACTAAATTAAAGAACCTAAATTTGCACATTATTGGCATTAGCAAGAATGGAGAGTTGATTTTCTAGGTAATGATTATTATAGAAGAATATCAAAGGCAACCATATAATCAGTAATTGAATATAATTTTATATTTCATGAAGGGCATTAGTCACTTAAAGCAGTAGCCTTATTGAAAATCAAAGTATGCTCACATAAATATTGTATTTTGATGCTGTTTCTTTTCCT
Organism: Ictidomys tridecemlineatus; assembly: GCF_052094955.1. Classification (NCBI taxonomy): domain Eukaryota; kingdom Metazoa; phylum Chordata; class Mammalia; order Rodentia; family Sciuridae; genus Ictidomys; species Ictidomys tridecemlineatus. Next base: position 80,115,299 of record NC_135480.1, on the reverse strand, counting down.
TTCTCTTACTGCAAATAACCAACAAACTGCTTCCATATGGCAATCAGAACAAGGGAAGAATCATGGCTAACCATTTTGTTGCTAACTAATGTTTGTGAAAGGCAAATTGCAAACTTCTGAGTATGGTTTAACTTCATGAAAAAGATGAAGGGCTTACTTTGTTTACCTTGTTCCATGAAAAAAAAATTATACTCTGATTTCTGGAATGGATTTTTAAAATTCAATACAAAGATTCAACCATAAGCATTTCTTTCTTTCTTTTTTGGTACCAGGGTTAAACCCAGGAGTGCTTAACCACTGAGCCATATCCCCAGCCCTTTGTATTTTTTATTTTGAGACAGGGTTTTGTTAAGTTGCTCAAAGGCCTCTGTAAGTTGCTGAGACTGGCTTTGAACTTGCGATCCTCCTACCTCAGCTTCCCAAGTCATTGGGATTACAGACATGTGCTACCATGCCTGGTTTTAACCATCAACATTTCTAAACTGATTTTGCTAATGCCTAGAAATAATCTATTTAGCAGTTTTAAGACTTAATTTGAAAAAATGAACATTATACAAATGTAAGTTAATGTTATTAGTAGGAATAATCATGATTCCTAATCATATTTATATTTGAGATATAAACATGATAGACTTTGCTTGATATTATAGAATTTTAAAAAAATGCGGTTGGCTCAATAAATTTATGTGAGCATTAAAAAAAAAAAGACCATCTCAAATGTATCTCTGTTCCCAATAATCTCTCTCAGCTATATACCTGTGAAATAATATAGAATACAGTGTCATTTCAAAGACAAAAAAAAAAAAAGATTTTAAGTGATGAGATAATTTCTATTGGATTTTATATTAGTAATGAGTTAATTAATTAACTTATTTATTTTTGTTAAGCATAAGATGATTTAATCTCGTCCAACTGAATGGGTCTCTCTTGGTTGATCAATGCGATAGAGAAACTCTGCAGGTAAGAAGTATCCAAGATATTCCACTATATCTGGAGTCGTGTCATAATGATAGTGTCCACCTTCTCCATGATGACTAAAAAAATGAGTGTGTTCCAGTCGCAAATCAAATCCCTAGGGCAACAGAAAAGTTAGTATATACTCAAATTATTTTGATGAGAATTTGTTTAATGAGTGAGGATAAATTTTTAAATTTATATTACAAAGTTTTTATTTACTTATTTATGTATTTATTTTTTGTAGTGCCAAGGAAACCCAGGACCTCCTGCATGCTGGGCAAGTGCTCTATCACCAAGCTATATACCTAGCTCATGTTTTTTTGTTGTTTTGTTTTTTCTTTCTAATTTTGTGGTAGTGACACTCTACCACTCAGCTACACCCCCAGCCCTTTTTATTTTTTTATTTTGAGACAAGGTCTCATTAAATTGTTGAGTCTCATCTTGAATTTGTGTTCCTCCTCCCTTTGTCTCTCAAGGTGCTTGGACTGTAGTTTTTTCTGTTTTTGAGATGGGGTCTTGCTGTGTTGCTCAGGCTGACCTTAAACTCATGATCCCCCACCTTAGCCTCCTGAGTTTCTGGAATTATAGGCATGTGCCACAATACCCAGACCTGTTTTTATATTTTAGATAGGCATTACATTCACATGATTTCAAATCAAAGCATGCAAAAGGATATATTCAATTAAATGTGTCTTCTTCTCTCTTATCCTCACTGGTTATTTCCTTTCCTTACAGGCAAAAAATGGAAACAGTTCCATGTGTATCCTTCCAGAAATATTTACTTTTACTTTTTTCACTCAAATTGTAGCTCTCTGTGTACCTTTCTGCTATTGCTTTTTTCACTTAACTATAATATAGCTTTGACATAATGTCTATCAGACCATAAGAGCTTCCTTATTCTTTTGTTACTTTTCAACTGACATTTACATTATTTCCAAATCTTGTGCTATTATAACAATGTTGTTATTAATAACCTTTTAATTAACCATTTTACACAGCATATATTTAAAGATTAAATCCTATATATGTAATCATATTGGATCAAAATATATGACCAATCAGTATTTTTATAGATACTTGGCTTTGAATCAGTCTATATTAATTTTTTCCAGTGTGTAGTATTAGAACACCAAAGAACATGATAGGAGACCTATATCTTAGTTGTGATTCTTGCTATTCTATTTAATAGCAAGACTTTAGGTGCTATTAAAACACCTTTGCGAGGCATGGTGGTGTACACCTACAATATCAGTGACTTGGGAGGCTGAGACAGGAGGATTGCAAGTTGGAGGCCAGCCTCAATAACTTAGTGATGCCCTAGGCAACTTCGTGAGACCCTGCCTCAAAATAAAAAGGGCTGGGATGTGGCTCAGTGTTTAAGCGCCCCTGGGTTCCATCCCTGGTAAAATCCTGCTCTGGCTAACATAGGGTGGTAAGTCACCTTCGCCCTTAATTTTCAAGATAATTTTATAGACAACCTGTTTCTTAGATAACAAGAACCCAAAAGGTACATAAGTCTAAAGGAATATTCTAAAATTCAAGCATTATAATTGTAATGTTAAAGATAGACAAGGACTTACTGGGTCTCTGGAAATAAAAACTGGAAGACAAACCAAAGGAGCATTCATCTCATAAAAATGCAACCATTTATTCACTTCTTCATCAGAGTTCAATGGGCAGGAAGAAAATTCTGCAGGCTACAATAAAAGATCATTAAACAGGTAAACATATTGAATATTATTTAGAATTTAAAAATTTAAAAACATGACTTCATTAAGTTAAAATTTTTAAGCCTTCTTATAATTCCATTGCTTTTGGCATCAGTTAAATAAAATACTCTAGTTTTCCAAAGGGTAACCAGTTGTACAAACTAAAATTTAGGAATGAATAAAGGTAAAAAAAGGATGAGAGTTGACCATTGACTATTTTTTTATTATTTGTTCTTTTTAGGTATACATGATAATAGAGTGTATTTTGACACATTATACATAGAATATAACTTATCCTAATTAAGATCCTGTTCTCATGGTTGAACGTGATATGGAATTTCACTGGTCATGTATTCATATATGAACATAGGAAAATTATGTCTGATTTATTCTACTGTCTTTTCTAATCCCATGCCCCCTCCTTTCTCTTCATTCCTCATTGTTTAATCCAATGGACTTTTATCCCCCCACCCTCATTGTGTGTTAGGATTCATATGTCAGAGAGAACATCTGGCCTTTGGTATTTGAGGACTGGCTTATTTCACTTAGCATTTAGTATCTTTTTTTGTTGTTGTTAAAATCAGGGATCAAACCCATAGACTTGCACATTCTAGACAAGTTATGTAAGTGCTCTATCTATCACTGAGCCACACCTTCAACCTCCTAGTTTTATTTTTCAGTTTTCCTGAGTATATATTTCCTTTCTTTCTCTTTCTTTCTTTCTTTCCTTTCCCTTCCTCCCTCCCTCCCTCCCTCCCTTCCTTCCTTCCTTCCCATTCTTTCTTTCTTTCTTTCTTTTTTTTTTTTGTGTGTGTGTGGTGCTGGGTGGGGATTGAGATTGATCCCAACAAGTACTCTATCACTGAGCTATAACCCCAGCCCCACCATCCTAATCTTAAATGCCATGATTATTAAGTAACAAGGGGTGAGGAAAGCAAGACACTAAAATTGGGTAGTAGCATCAAAAAAGAATAAAATACTTTGAAATAAACTTAACCAAGAAGGTAAAAGACTTGTATACTGAAAACTACAAATTTTTGCTGAATTAAAGAAGATTCCAATAATAGAAAGGCATCCTGTGTTTAGGAATTGGATACTTAGAAGAAATCAATACTAGCCTGGTTCAGTGATACACGTGCATGCCTGTAATATTGCACCTACTTTGGAGCCACAGGCAGGAATATGGCAAATTCAAGGCCACCCTACACAACATAAGCAAGACTGTTTCCAAAAAAAAAAAAAAAAAAAACCATTTTTAAAAAACAATCTTGAAAAAAAATTAGAGATCTCACATTCTTGGTTTCAAAAGTTACTCCAAGTTGCATATGGTGGCACCCACCTGTAGTCCCAGCAACTCTGGAGGCTGGGGCAGGAAGATTGAAAGTTTAAGACCAGCCCCTGCTTTTTAGCAAGACTGTCTCAAAATAAAATAAAGAAGGGTTGGAAGCATGGCTCAGTGACAGAGGGACTTTAGGTTCAATTTCCAATACTACAAACAAGCAAACTACAAAGCCTCAATAATCAAAACTGCATTACTTCATAAAGACAGACAGCCAGATCAACGGACTAGAGAGGCCAGAAATAAATCCTTGAATATAGGGTCAAATGATTTAACAAGGATGCCAATAATATTCAATGACAAAACAACAGTCTTTTCAACAAATGTTGCTGGGAAAACTACATATCCACATGTAAAAGAATGAAGTTGGTGGCGCATGCCTGTAATCCCAGTGGCTTGGGAGGCTGAGACAGCAGGATTGAGAGTTCAAAGCCAGCCTTAGGAACCTAGCAAAGCCCGAAGCAACTCAGTGAGACCCTGTTTCTAAATAAAATAAATTTTTTTTTCTTTTAATTGTGGGGAAATGGCTCAGTGGAAAAGTACCCCTGGGTTCAATCCCTGGTACAAAAAAAAGAATGAAGTTTGACACTTACCTTATACCAGATATAAAAATTAATTCAAATGGATCAAAGATCTGAATGTAAGAGCTAAAACTTTTAGGAGAAAACAGTGGAAAATTTCATGACATTGGGTTTTGTCATGATTTCTTAGCTGTGACACCAAAAGTATAGTCAACAACAGCAAAATAAATAGCTAAGTGTAGTTGTGTATGCCTGTAATCCCAGCAACTAAGGAGGTTGAAATAGCAGTATTTCAATTTTAAGACCAGCCTAGGCAATTTTGCAAGACTCTGTTTCAAAAAAAAAAATTTTTTTTTTTTTTAAAGATCTGGGATGTCACTCAGTGGTAGAGCATCCCTGAGTTTAAATCCCCAGTACCTCAAAAAGAAGAAAAAAAAAACCTCGATCTTACAAACAGGCACATTGAAAAAAAAGTTCCAATACAGTAATGTGAAAAAAGAACTCTACCTCATCATTATTTAGTATTATGACTTACAGTATTGTCATTTAAACTTTTAAGTAATATACTCACAACAAAAGGATTTGTTTAGGGTGTATTTAAAGGTAGAATTCCCAATGCATTTAAAAATTCTGAGATATTAATTTAAGCATGTGCACATATATATATCCATACATATGAGTATATATACATAGGCCCTTACCATAATGTGAGCCTTTACTTTTCCCTTCTGAACTATAAAAGTACCTCCCATCCCTACAGGCTTGTCTCCATATTGTTTTTCCAGAGTTTGTCTCATACAAGTCACAAAGTTAAGTTGCCCAGTTCTTCGTTTGGCTTTTACCTCAATGACCTATAGAAGATATAAATATACATTATATTGGATAAGCTGTAAAATTTTATTTAATTACTAAATATAACATGGTATAACTTAATACCATCAAGCAATATTCTGTTTGTTTAGTATATCCAAATGTAAGCTGAGGTGTCTCAATCCCCTGAGTCTTCATCAACCATATGTATATTATACACACACACACACACACACACACACACACACACACATATATAGTCCTGTATATACACACATACATTATTATATATAACTTTAATAAATAAATAAGTTAATAATAATAATAATATAAATAAATTCATATTTTCTTAAGTGCTACACTGAACTGTAGAGACTCTTAACATATATGTCAAGGGGATAAAAGGCTGAGAATTCCCTAGCTTGAAGGGTTTAACCTCTGGTAAATGGGGTAAAGGAAAAATGATTAAATTTTCTCACTTCCTGTAAAATACTGGACTTTGTTTTCTCTATTAGGTATTTTTACTTCACTACCTCATTTCTCAAAGTAATTGGGGTGGCTATATCTTACAAAATCTGAGAGTCCTCACAAATACCAACACTGAAATCATTTTTTTTTGTGCACTAATCAAAAGAAAATATGAAGTGAGGGGCTGGGATTGTGGCTCAGTGGTAGAGCGCTTGTCTAGCATGTGTGAGGCACTGGGTTAGATTCTCAGCACCACATATAAATAAAGTAATAAATAAAATAAAGGGCCATCGACAATTTAAAAAATATTAGAAAAGAAAATATGAAGTGAGACATTAATCATCCTTATCCTTCTTTCGCTCTAATGTTTTGCTACCCCCATTTCTATCTAACACAACATGTTACCAGTCAGGAATAAGCGAATTTCCTATTTAACACCTGTAAGTAGATATTATTTATTTAGCCACAAAGTTCATATAAATGACTCACTTCCCAAATTAGTTAGAAAAAGGTATTGCCTATTAAATATTTATTAACATTGATTTTAGATAAGACTTTTACTCTGCCTATACTATTCTGAATCTTTCATAACTGGGTTAAATAAAGACCTTTGACTGTAGTACCTCTGATTTTCTTAGAAAAACCATATTTAGGGCAATAAAAATTCTAATTTTTAGATATCTGAGAACATTTAAAGACTTCTGTGTTTTTATAGACAAAATCACCTTGCCAGGTTGGCCCTCGCTGGCAAAAAGATTAGCCAGTAATGCACATCCAAAATCATGGTGTTTCTGGCTGTATTTCTGTAATAGGCATCCTCCATCTGCAGGGTTAATATGAGCAAAGTAACTTCCATTCACAGGAGGGTTGTTTTCACTTTCTGTTTGAATAACTGGCATAAACTGAAAAAAAAAATTAGTCAATCTTAGTATCTCTGTGCAGAGAGGGTATCTTGAGTCATGTAACAACATATTTTACCTCAGACTTTAAGACATTCATTTCAAATTTTAATGAGAATACATGATTAGTCTCAAGAAAACACACACACACACACACACACACACACACACACAAAAGAAAGAAACATACTTCTCCAAAATGTGGGGATATGAAGCATCTAATTTTAAATACAAAATACTAGAAAAGATACTTTATAAAATGTCTACAATATTTGTTATATTGTTGATATAAATTGGAATATTCTCTTGAAAATGTTCAACTTAAAATTTTAAATCTTTTTTCTATCTTAAATACTGGAACTTGTATGACTACTAAGAGTCACATCTATTATGGACAGATGAAAGAAGTCATTTAGTCTTGTAGTCAGGATATATGAAGTAATAGTGATATTTTAAGATTACACAAACAAGTATTATATATTATATATTACTGGTATATATCACCTATACTAAGTAATAATATATTATAATATTAATAGTATTAATAGTGATTAACATTATTCAGCATAAATGACATACACTAGTAATAGCTATTAACTTTGATAAATAACCATCATACTATTTTAATAGTTTCCTACTATTTGTAAAGAGGTGACTACATCATGAAATATTCCACTCTTCTAATCCAAAACTGCCTTTATATCAAAAGCAAAGATTTATAGAGAAGCATGGAATCCTATAATATATAATGATAAAAATCTAGGGCTGGGGTTGTAGCTCAGTAGTTGAGTGCTTGCCTTGCATGCATGAGGCACTGGGTTCAATCCTCAGCACCCATAAATAAATTGAATCAAACAAAGATATTGTGTCTGTCTACAACCAAAAAAATGTTTAAAAATATACAATGATAAAAATTTTTTACATTTCAAGGCCTTCAGCAGGATACCTTTGGACTGTGGATTCATCTGAGGTTTAACCTAGTCCCTAAGAGAAACTGAAACTAAAGATTAGTGTTTCTTTATAGCTAGATCAATTAGAACATGTGATATTGTCCAAATCCATATCAAGTAGTGCCAATATGGAGAGAGATGATATCTACCACCCACAACACTCAGAAAGTGGGCTTTTTTGGTAGGGAATTAAATGGAAAAGAAAAACCAAAAATCAAATCAATAAAATAAAATAATTATATATAAGCTTACTTCAGAATTGAACCCAAGAGTCTGAAATGGGCCTGCCCCTGCTCCAAGAATAAAGGCTCCAGGCAAGTTGATTTCTTTTGCAATTATATTCAGATCATAAACCTAAAAAGAAGAAGAAAATTATTTAAATCTTAACTTATAAAAATTTCCTGGTTTATTTTTTATTACTGAGTCCATTAGTATTTCTATCCCTGCCACATTGATCAACAGGTCTTCTGATAATAAATAGGAATCAACCAAGTTCTACAACCTTCATATGAATATGAAGAGTAAAATACACTTACTTTCTTTTTGTTTACAAGAGGAATTAAGTAAGGCACACCTCCTACTTCTGCAATTCTAGTTTTCCCACAGATGCCTAAAAAACACAAGCCATCTTAAAAATAGGCAAATATAATTTACATATAAAATGATGGAAGTCATCAAATTATTAAGAATAAATAATTTCTTCAGTCTCATAGTTTTGCAAATAGCAGGTTTAGAAGATGTAAGTAGCTAGTACTCCTGTTCTATTTTAAGTACCTGTGTCTCCAATACCATCATGACTAAGTATGGCTTGATAGAGGTGACAGCATAAAGGCAACTGAAAATTGATGATAGGGTGAGGGCTAGAATTGGAGTCAAGTTTGGATTGGGTGAGGTTTCTCAAATTAGTCTTAAATCTTTAAAACTATTTTTTAGTGGCTGTTTGATTTCTTGTCTTTTTCTTTTTATTTATGGTTAAAATCTTTTTTAAATTTAAAACATTTTTCTCTGGTAGAATGTATGTTCTTTAGGTCCATATTAGAAGATCCTCTTATAAATTACTTATTCCCAAGATTGTTTTACTCATGATAAGTAATTAAAGATAACTTTAGATGCTAGATATTTTCTACTTAGATTTTTTTTTCTTTTCTGGTGCTGAGGATTGAACCCAAGGCCTTATGCCTACTTAGAACACACTCTACCAATGAACTACACCCCAGTCTTCCTACATTTTTAATTATCATCAAAGTACAAGGCTGTGGATTCATCTGAGGTTTAACCTAGTCACTCAGGCAGTGATGGCCAAACTATGAAATATGTAGACACAATTTAGGAGAAGGCACTTTTCTTTTAAGTGTAGGGTAGAAAATAAACTACCTTTTGTTTGAGAAAAAGTGGTCTTGACAGTTTCCTGCTCACATATTACATAGTAAAGTAGATATGATTGCTCTATTTCTTCAGCTATGCAGAGGGGTAGATGTAGAATTTTATAGGTCCCTTTTGTAGTTGGGGATATAGGAAATGTTTTTCATGAATAAGCAGAGCTTATGAATAGATAAGACTCTACACATAAGTGATAGTGAAGCTGAAGCCTAAAGGAACAATTAGGTGACTCTATTTATAGTCCAGGGAAAAGACAAATAATAGCTCAAAACGGTGACTGTAGAGATGGAGAAAAGGAAAATATAGAAAGAAGAAAGGAAATAAGCATCTATAGTGCAGTAATGAGTTAAATTTTAGATGTGTTGACTTGTCCTTAATATATATAGGAGGATATGTTCTACTGGCAATAGAAATACTGATCTGTAGATATCTGGGTGGAACAGATTTCGTTGTATCTAGTCGGTAATTAAAACCACAAGTGAGTACACACACACACACCAAAAAAAAAAAAAAAAAAAACCTCAAGAGAGAGTACACAAAATAAGATGATAAGAAACAATTCTGGAAAATATCAATACTTAAGAGCCTGCTATAAAGAGAAAGGAGCTAGGAAAAAATAAGGAAGGAGGTAGGAACCAAGGAAGAAGAGAAAAAATGTTGAGCAAAAGATGCCAGACACAACAAGAGAAACCAGAGAGAGAGGAGAGATCACTAAAGGGAAAATGTCAGGCAGTGATGGCCAAACTATGAAATATGTAGAGATGAAGTAATACTCATAAACGAACCAAGGCTATTAGTGACCTGAGTGAGACCAATTCACATAGAAAATGTCTAACCATGTTTAAGATCTCTCTCTCTCTCTCTCTCTCTCTCTCTCTCTCTCTCTCTCTCACACACACACACACACACACACACACACCCCTGGCTTCCAGTACTATCATTTCCTGACTCTCATATGATTGATCAGAAGTTTTTTTCAGGTATAGCCTTTGGAAGACACAATTAAGATTAACCGTTTTTTTCTCCCCTGTATTCTTCTATGTTTTCTGATTTTTATTTTATTTTAATTAATTAACTAGTAAGGAGAATATATCACTCCTTCCTATAGAAGAAATATGGCTATCCAAAAGTATTGTGAATGATTTCACAGTGCTAAGAGAAATTGCCATTTGGAAACAAACCTGCTGGAGTTTACAGTTCTAGTTAAAGACTGCTTAAGGTGAAAAGACCCAACAAGAACATTCAACTAAAGTCCCCTTATGTTCATGTATCTGAGGCTGAGATAAATTAAATGGTTTACTCAGGTTAATTAAATTCTTATGTGGTAGAGACAGAACTAGAGTTCAGGAATTCTATGGCAAACTATTTTTTAACAAAGATATCAATTTCATAGTAAAACAACACTGTATTATCTCCAAATTCCTCATATAGTAGGTTATATTAGGAGAAGCTTAGATTTCCAAAGCATACAGACCTGCATTCAAATCTTGATTATGATTCACACAGAGTTTACTCTCTCTCAACCTCAGTTTTCACATCTACTGGACCTAGTACTTGTACCAAACATTAAATAAGCCTTTTAAGATTATTTCTGGTCCTGAATAAATAAATAAAAACAAAAATTAAAGTAAGTTTCCCTAACAGTAATTTGAACAAAACTCTCATGTGTTACCAATATTCTAGCCTATTGTATATTATATAACCAAGGAAGTTACAAAAATTACAAAATACAATCTTTTTCCACAAGGTTACAAAATGAAATTTCACCAACACCAAAAAACAAGAGCACAAAAATTACGCACAATTTAGCCTAAAAGCTATGAAAATATCCTTTATTCATAGATAAAAATAACACTGGTTTCAAATAATGATTACAAGTAAAAACCAGAAGCATATTGCAAAAACTGCTTACCTTTTACAGGAAAGGTAAATGGTTCCTTAGTCAAATCAGGGCAATCAACTACAGACACTTGGACATCAGCAAAGTTATCTTTTAGTCCTTTCTGCATAACTAATAAAGAGAAGAAAAAGGGTTATTTAACATTAGGAAAAAATTTGACCATCATATATCAAATTTTCCTTCAAATTTTCTGCATCACACTCCTAACCTAAACTTGTGTAATAAAAAAAGAGTGCAGAAATGGTCTTCTATTTTTATTTTTTCAGGTCCTAGGGATTGAAACCTGGGCCTCAGGCATGCTAAGCACAGGCTCTACCACTGGGCTATACCATCAACCAAGAAATAGTCTTACGTATGAACTTGGACTTTGACATAATCCGAAGTTATAATATAAGACACAAACATAATCTTATCCACGGTGATTATGAACTTCTGAAGATAAAAAGACTACACTCAGGTGAGGACCACCTTTCTTTAAGGGAGATTCCAAAAACTTATTAAAGTGTAAATATTTAAACTCTTTAAAAAGTAGGCAATCACATGCAACACAAGGAAGACTACAGACAAAATGTTGAGCAAAAGAAGCCACACACAATAAGAGTAAAGACTGTATGATTTAACTTTATGTATTTCAAATAGGCAACTGATCCACGGTGATAAAAGTCAAAACAGTGGTTACCTCTCAGGATAAAGACATTGGGAAGCTCCATGAAGGAGTCTTTTGGGATATGAAAAACATATTAGATTTTGATTTGGACAGCAGTTACATGTAAACATTAAATAAGCTATACCTCAAGATAAGTGCACTTTCTTGTAGATATGTCATAGTACAAATGTAAACAGAATAGGTGTCACAGTTATAAATCCAAAGAGCAATGTACTTTTTTTTTTTTTTTCAGTACCAGGGATTGAACTCGGGGACACTCGACCACTGAACAGTGCCCTAGCCCTATTTTGTATTTTATTTAGACAGGGTCTCACTGAGTTGCTTAGCACTTTGCCTTTGGTGAGGCTGGCTTTGTACTCGCAATTCTCTTTTGAGCTGCTGGGATTACAGGTGTGCACCATCGCATTGGGAGCAATGTATTTTTAAGGATCAAAATGAAATACTGCAATTAAGGACTCCTCTGAAATTAAAGCAAGTTTCTAATATATTTTTCTGCCTCTGTATTTCCTCAAACTGAGAGTAAAAGCTGGAGAGCTGTGCTCCCTGGCCTGGGGGATGCTAAGGAAGCTATGAGTGGAGATTGCCTCCCTGTCCTGGCCTGACACCCCTAACATGTTCTCTGTCTCACAGGATAACTAAATCTGTTACACATGTATATTTTTTTTTTGCCTTTTGTTACCTCTTTTCTCTCTCTTGTTTTTAATACTGGATGGGGATCAAACCCAGGGGTGCTTTACTGTTTATATTCCTAACCCTTTTTATTTTCTACTTTGAGACAGGATTTAGCTAAATTGCCAGGGCTGGCCTAAAATTTGTAATACTCCTGCCTCAGCTCCCAAACTGCTGGAATTGTAGGCATGTGCCTCAGTGCCTGACCCATCTTTTTTCTTTTAAAAGCATTTCCGGATCCCAACATTGCCAACTTAGTTAGGTCCTAAACATCTTAGTGAAACCCTGTCTCAAAATAAAAATTAAAAAGGGCTGGAGATATGTCTCAGTGATTAAGTGCCCCTGGGTTCAATCCCCAAAACTAAAACTAAAAAAAAAAAAAAAAAAAAGTTTTGTAAAGATAGAAATTTGAAACCAAGTTTCTTTTATCTCCATTTAAAGCTGACTTTGAATAAAACCTATTTCCTACAATTTGAATCCAAATATTTGTGCAACACAAGGAGCAGCAGAACCTAGCCTCTAACTAAGGTATTTTGGCCAAGTATGGTGTAATCCTGTTAACTTGGGAAGCTGAGGCAGGAGGATCACAAATTTCAAGATAGCCTCAGAAATTCAGCAAAGCCCCAAGCAACTTAGCAAGACCCTATCTCAAAATAAAAAATAAAATGTGATGAGGATGTAGATTAGAGGTAAAATACTCCCTGGTTCAATATCCAGCACCACCCCCGCACTCAAAAATTATAACTGGTAAAAAGGTAATAAAGCGAAGTTGTACAACTCTGGACATAATATGTACTTAAATTTTGGGTTACTTTAGTCAGTTTCATCATGTGAAGTTGGTGTCATCAAGAATCTATAAATGGTGAGTTTAATTTTGTTAGGGGACATAATTTAAGAGTTTCTCAATAAAAACAGTACAGAATAGATATTGAAATGACAAATTCTGTATCAGAAGTACCATTTCAACAAGATAAACATTAGTAAGATACATATAAATCTTAGAATCTTTTTTCTCTTAAAATAGTTCTTAAAAATCCAAAGTTAATATTGTTTTTACCTTCAGCAAGTTCCTCTAGACTTGGCACATGAAAAGAAAACTCAGAATGAGCCATTTTCTTTCTTCTTTAGGTATAAGGTTGTACAATCAAAGCTCCTGTTGGCCACTTATCACAAGAGTTCACAGTGCACCAGATGTGAACAGTGCCTGCCGTTCTGAAAGTGAACATTAAGAGTTCAGTTATATAATGAGGGCAAAGGGCATTTAGGCTTTTCTGTCCTTACAGAAAGGAAACCACAGTTCTAGCATTTAATATTCCAAGTGAACAATGGGTAAGTGGCCTTTTTTAATACTGTTATTTTATTTTTTTTGCAGAGCTGGAAATTGAACTCAGGGCTTCATGCATGCTAGGCAAGAACTCTATGCTAAGACTGTCTATATTTTTAGCCCAATAGTTTTAAATAGTTGGCATTTAAAATAGACTAATAAGAGGAAACACCAATATAAGAAGATATATATGACTCGTTTTATTGGTCATCTATCTGGGTTGAACATGTAATTTTCTAATGGTTGGTCAAAGGAATATGGATCTTGAAACAAAAGGCACTTATTAAGGATTGTGAATAAGTGTCTAAATGGCTGTAGATAACAGTACTGGAGTCTATATAACAACGTAACATATATATGATATATAGCTAGCATATAAAATACACATATAAATATTTCCAGAATGTGTTTCTTACTCTATTTTGACATTTAAGCTAAAAGTTAAATTTCTTAGGCTATCATTTTTACAAAAGAAGATTTAAATCACTAGTAGAATGGAAACAGACGATTAGATTCTGAAATTTAAATTTTAGTTTGTTCAAAAATAAACACTTTCTTGGTAAGTAGTTTTCATGTTCAATGATTCTGATAACCTAGCTGATTATAATTTGATATTTTAAAATACATGCTTAGTATAATTTACAATAAATAGGTATACATTTACAGAGATTAGTATCTTACCTTAAATGTTCAAGTGATGATATGTGCAAGTAGAAGGAGATAAATAAAATGAAGGCAGAAAAGGAAAAAAAAAAAAAAGACGATGATGACAAAGTGGGTGGAGAATCCTACTCCAGACCAATCACAATAAGGATTAAGGACAAAACTCTTAAGCAAATTTCTACTTCTAAGAGCACTGCTGGAATTGTTTGTTTTATTCTTTTTCTTTTAGAATATTCTTCATTGCCATTTATTAGACAAATTTAAGGCCTGTTCACAAGGCTCTGAAGTTAAGGACAATACATTATTTCACTGGAAAGCTGTACTTCTCCTTTGTACCCTTTGCTACAAACTGACCCCTGTGTATTTTAGTTCTCAATAAACGGTTGGTCAAAAACCATGTCCTGTTAATAGAGCAGGACATGGTAGCACATGCCTATAAGCGATTCAGGAAGCTGAGGCAGAAGGATTTTAAGTTTGAGGCCAGCCTTGGCAACTTAGGGAGACCCTATCTCAAAATAAAAATAAAAAAGGGATGGGGATGTAGCTCCATGAAGAGTAACCTCGGTTCAATCCTCAGTACTGAAAAAAAAAAATTGTTAATAGATCATCTCATTAACTGGAATGTATCTGGTTTTAACATGCTTACTTAGCATATGAAAAGTCAGAATCATTTGAATTACTTTTCCAAGAATTTATTTTTAAAAATTTCCAAAGATTCATAGATTTCATAGAAACTAGCTGGTTATGTATATTTAACTTGGGAGATCTAGTTTTGATGATACTTCTAAACATATGCTCTATAAACATGCTATTGCATATATTTAAGACTTGAAATTTACTTTTTTTAAAAAAAAGAGATGGGGGGGCCTCACTTTGTTGCCCATACTGGCCTGGAACTTCTGGGCTCCAGTCATCCTCCCCCCTGAGTCTTCTGTAAAGCTGGGACTACAAGCTCCACCACTGTGCCTGGAGACATTTACTTTAGTACTTATCAAATACTAACTTTTACTGTCCTTTAGTTATTTAATATAATCCGATCTCCCAAGTTAAATATACATAACTGTTGACAAGAAGTTCTAATAATCATACTTAAAATCTTAAACCTGTTTTTGAGTTGAATAATCTATGATTATTTCAGAGTAAGATATTTTAATTTTTTCTTATTAAATAGATTGACAGATATTTTATGAAAAGAATTACTGTGTAGTCTTCACTGATTTCCTAAATTTTATCACACTCTATCAGGCAATTAGCATGCACTTATTTATAAACATCAAAATCTTGACAATGAATAGCATATTCATTTATAATGAGGATAATAAAAGCATTTTATTATTATCATTTTTAGATTTTGGTACCAGAGGTGATTTATCACTGAACCACATCCCCAGCCCTTTTTATTTTTCAATTTATAGACAGGGTCTTACTAAGTTGCTTAGGGCCTAAGTTGTTGAGGCTGCGTTGGTCCTGCCTCTGCCTCCCACATCGCTGGGATTATAGGTGTGCACCACCACGTCTGGCAATAAAAGCACTTTATATTCTTCTGCTTACAGTAGGAAAAAGGACTCAAGTTAAATCCAAATAAATAATCCTAACTTAATATCCTTTACTATCTCAAAAGATCTGTCATATTATTCCCCTACCGAATTAGAAACAGAAGTTTAACCCTGGGAAGCTACAGCCTGAATAACTTGTTTAAAAATATGGAACTTCTGGTAGGCGCAGAAAAGTACTGTGGTAGCAAGTGTACGTGAGTGGGATGTTAAGCGGGTGTACTAAGGGAATAATACTGGCTTTCAATACAAATGTTATACACTTGGAGTCAGATCAAAATATGAGCCTTTCCCAATATTTTAACACAGATGACATGTTTGAGGACAAAAGTAGACAATCTCATTTTAGCAAACGCAAGCTCACCGGAAACAAATCGTCCACTTCCTCGTTGTTCACATGTATTCAGTTCATTTGACCTCACAACTTATTTGCTAAAAATGTTCTTGGCTATTAAACTTACCAAAACTGTGGGCGAAGCCCACGGACCCAGGTGATCTCTCCTCGGTCGACCCCGCCTCCTCTGGTTGAGTGGGTAGGCTCCGCCCGCTTCAATTGCTCCACCCCTCGCGGGAGTCGGAAGTGCACCGACGCGTCTGTCTTCCCAGCACTCTCTTCGTCCCGAGAGCTAAGTAGTAACGCGAGAATTCAGCCCCACATTTAGGGAGCTCGCGAGAGAGGCGATTTCTTTTTCTTCCATATGGTTGGAGATGGTAAGCTGCTCATGTGTGCTGGAGTTCCCGGGCGGGGAAGCTTATGGGCGCGAACCGCCAGGGTTTCATGGCCCGAGTCTGTCGCGGCGTCCTGTTGCAGGCCTCGCATATGTGCCCCAAGGCCCCCATAGCGCGGCGCTTGTGGATGCAGCGGGGGGGCCTTGTAGATAAGTAGGGGAGAGGCGGGGGCTTTCCGGGCCTTGCCTGCGTGAAGGGCTGCAGGTGTAGTTTTCCCAGGACGCCGTGTTGCTGTGCATCTAGCCTCAGAAATCAGGCCTTGGGGTTGGATTGAGACCTACGTGAGCGCGATTATAGTGCCGGCGTAGTTTACCGAGTCAAAATATTGATGTTACCTCGTCTAGGCAAATCTTAGAGGGTGAAGTCACTATTGTGTGAATTAACCCTAGTGGACGCCATTTTTCTTGCCTGAGGTTGGGTGCTTCCTGGAGCTTCTCAGCCAGCGCAAGGTACCAAGTACAAGTTAGTTTCGTTATGTGTCTTATTTGGCCACGTAGCCTCCAAAAAATAATCCCACAATTGGAAGCGACAACTAAGTAGGGATGCTCTCTACATAGATTTTTAAAAGTGATTTTGGAGCTAGCTGTATTTCAGTAATATTTACAAAAAATTTGAGCTGGCGCATTAATGCTGTTAGAGAGCTGGGGCATTCCAAGAACTGAGGCAGCCAGAAGACCTACACTTCAAACTCCGACTGTTGCGATCAAGTCAAAGATTTCAGACATGTTTTCAGAATAACAGGCATCAGTTTATTGAAGGGATAGATAAACGGACCCCCAGAGGAGAGAGTTCTCAAGAGAGGAAAGGAAGGGACAGTGTTCCCAGAGAAGTTGTCCTACCCAGGTCCACCTCTCCACTTTACAGCAAGGTAACATCAGACTTTCAACTACCTATTGCCCTGACAATTCTAGGTTCCCTTGGCCCAAGCTGAGCAGTTCTAATTAGAACTGAAATCAATTTTTACAGGTTTATGGTTAAAAGGAATTATTGTAAGCCAATTTGGTTTGTGAAAATGGTCACAAAGTCTCTCCCTCCAGAACAACTTGGAATCCTCTTATCAATGATATTTCCTGCCTGCCTTTCCTTGCAGGTAACAGTTTTCTGAGGATTGTGAAATACTGTCCACTTAGGCCAGGCAAGGCTGCAGGTTAAATACTTTTGAGAAAAGGAAGCATGTGGGGGTCAGCACAGGAAAGTGGGCCCATTTTATAGAATCTTAATCTTACGTTCTCACCATCCTCATCTGTCTTTCCCCTAACAACATTATTGGAGGAAATGTTGATTTTTGAGTAGTTGATGTAATGACAGGATTTTGCATTTAGGAAAACTGTCACATGGATCTGTCTTATTTCACAAATTTGAGATTTTATACCTGAAATAGTTTACTGGTTTATCATTCTAGAACTTAATATCACGGCTTACATGTTTTAAAGTAAACTAGCTAATACAATGAAAAATCTAAGACGGGAGATGCAGTAAATAGACACATCTTACGTCTTTCTTACGTCTTATAAAAATTTTATTGCTTATTGTATACTATTAGAAAATGGTGACAAGGCAGTTTATGTGTGGTTTTTAGCTTGCTGAAAATTAGTTTTCATCAATTATAAGATAATATCAAAGACAGAATCAAAGATGACAATATGAATGCAGAGATGAACATGAAAAGAAAGGCAGAGTAAATGGAAATTTCAGGCTTAAGAATTTTAAGTTATATATTTGGCTATTGATTGTACATTAGTATTAGTAATTGGACATTAATTACCATGTAAAAACTGAAAGCACCTGTGAATGCAGTTTCTAGGTTTTTTTTAAAGAAATTGCTATGTTCCTAGAACTTAAAAAGCTTAGGAAGCTATTTTGCCTAAATTCACAGAGTTGCATGGTTCATGTAGAGTGACATGGCTTGACTGCTTATACTTTCTATATCTTGGCTGTGTAAGCCTTTATTGCTTAGGGAAGCTGCATCACATTTTCTGAATTTTCTTAATTTCAGAGAACAGTTTTAAGTCAAAACAGAAGTGATGGATAAATCAGGAATGGATTCCCTTGACTATCTGGTGTCTGATACAGCTGTGGAAGTTGAAAACCAAAGGTAAATGAACTTTCTGGGGAGAAGGGTAGTTTCAGTCAAAGTGTTTAGTGTTTGAATTACTAAGAAAGTATAAATCATTGTATATAATTGGTTAAGATAATTTCAGTAATTAGAAAAAAAGATGACACCTTCCAGGTTAATTGGATTATTGCAAGTACTTTGATTCAAAATCTATTATACTATAATATATTCTTGGCTTAGGAAGATGGTATTTTCTTGGTATCTCTTCCAGACTTGTCTAATATGCTTAGAGGAGACACTAGCAGCAAATCAGACAACTTTTCTTGGTTATACAATAGCAGAATCCATGTTGATATAATTGTGCAAGCATGCATTTATGTCTTATTCTAGTTAAGAATCTCATTCCTATGGACTTATGATTATGGGATTCACTGTTTTCATATATGTATCTGGGAAAATTATGTCAGATTCATTCCACTGTCTTTCCTTTGCCTATCCCCACCTCCTTTCCCTGTCTAATCTATTGTATTCTACCCCTCACTATTCCCCACCTCCATATTATGGGTTAGCTTACACATATCAAAGAATATTTGGCCTTTGGTTTTGGGGACTGACTGACTTCACTTAGCATGTTAGTCTTCAGACTCATCTATTCGAAGGCAAATGTCATTAAGTCATTCTTTATTGCTGAATAATACTCCTTTGTATATATTTGCCACATTTTCTTTATTCACTCCTTAGATAACATTTCTTTTTTAAAAGTACTATGGCCATTTTAGATATGGTTGTCAGGACCTGAGACTAGCTGGTACTGCACCTTTCTGAAAATATTTAGGTATTCTGAGAATGTTTTTCTGAGTTGATCCTAGAAGAAAAGCACATGTGTGATTGAGTATTAAGAGTAATTAGCATTATAACAGAATTTTTTCATTTTCCTAGTGACTCCTCATCTGGTAGCAGCTTATTTAAAACCCAGTGTGTTACTTCCCCACCTAAAAGAAGGCAAAGAAACCCCACTAGAAAATTTGTTCATTCACCTGAAAGTGTTACAGATTCATCAAGTGATTCATCTATAGAACCAAAACCATTGACTTTAAAAGCTATTTTTGAAAGATTTAAGAAAAAGAAACGAAGAAAGAGGAAGAGAAAGTACAAGCCAAAATTAAGAACAAAGGAAAAGCCAGAAGGAAGAAGAAAAACCAAGAGGTCACAAATAGATAAGAAACAAATTAAAAACAAAGGATCTAGACTCCCATTTTTACAATCTGAGAATGAAAGAAAACCATTACCTTGGAGAAAAATTTTAGCCTTTGAGGTAAGTTAGTATTTTGTATGTAATTGGTACACAAAAATAAAATGTCTGAAATGACCTAGCCATTTATAGAATTGTCTTAAGATATACCTGGACCAGTTTTCAGGTCCTTCGCAGTTTTCAGGATACTATTCTATATTTACTTCCACATAAAATATACTCCATCATAAAGGACAAACTTCACTAGTGTTTCTAGGTATACTCTTCCTGGCATATTTCTTCTGTAAATTTAAGAATCTGAATAATGGCAGGCCAAATCTGCTTGATATAAAATCCCCAATTTTTGCATTAATACAAGTTGGACTGGTATCTCCAAAATGTAGTAGACATTAAAGGTTAGCTGTTTCTGATGGAATTCCTTTATGAATAATCTAATACTTAGCAGTATATTTGACAATTGAATGCTGAATGAATGCATGATTAATATAAAGTGTCTTGCTGGAACCTATAATTATTTGAGAGGATTGATTTTTTTGTAATCTTTTGTTTAAGAATATTACAATAAACATTTGGTAAATTTGGTTCAGAAGTCCAGAATGGTTAGGATTCAAGTGTGTGAGTGAGGGTATGATTAATTGTTTTGAATATAAGTATCTGACTTTTTCATGAAGTAAGACACCTTAATTTTGAAAGACTAAGACAAAAATGTGTGTTTAATAGCAAGCTGTTGCAAGAGGATTTTTTAACTACATTGAAAAATTGAAGTATGAACACCACCTTAAGGAATCCTTGAAGCAAATGAATGTTAGTGAAGATTTGGAAAAAGAAGATCTTGATAGTCGTAGATACAAATATTTGGATGATGATGGATCAATTTCTCCTATTGAAGACTCTGTGTAAGTGGAATCATGTAAAATAACTTTGGGCATAGATTATATATAACTTAAGAGATACCCATGAGTTGATGGTAGGACTGCAGATTGGTACAGCAACTTGGAAAGCACTATTGGAGATTCCCTAAGTCTAGGAAATGACTACCATATGACACAGCTATACCACCTCTTGTTATTTATGTAAATGAATCAGCATATTGTACTTAATTGTCATACCCATGCTTATTACAGCATAGTGCCCCATAGTCAAGTAATGGAACCAGCATAGGTGTCATTCAGCAGATGAATGAAGAAATATGGTATATATACACAGTGGAGTTTACTTCGTCACAAAGAATGAAATTTGGATAGAAGTGGAGAACAGGTTAATTTTTTATTATGCTTTGGGGTTTTACCAAATTGTTGGGCTTTAGGGCTCTCCTGTCTGAACTCCCCAACTCTGGATTTATAGGCATGTGCCAACTCACTCAGCTACCATTAATACATAGATAACCATCAAAACATAGACATATAGTAGGTTAATTAGGATATTTTAGCTGAACTCGGCACACAAAACATCCACTATTAAAACAAGACGTGACTAGTATTACTGTTTGAATTATGTCAGCAGAATATATAACTAATTAGAATATTTTATCATTAAGTTGTGCCTTTTTAAAGTATTTTATTTATTAATTTATATATAATGCTAAGAATAAAACCCAGTGCTGAATACACATTAGGCAAGTGCTTTTACCTCGAGACATAACTCTACCTCCATTAACTTATGCATTTTAATATTACAGAGCAGATGAGGAGACAGCACATCTTGAACATGAATGTGATATCAAGTTGGTAGTAAGTGATTTATTTTTATCCTGTCGTGAGGAATGCTGAAGTTAGTATAGGAGGAATATTATGTCCAATAATTTCGGCAGGAAATAATAATTTAATTTATATAATTGATAATGAGAAAATGGGCTCTTCAATTTTTTTGGTCTTTGTGGGGGGTTAGATCAAGGAACTTTTGCATGCTAAATGAGTGATCTACCATTGCATTCCATGCCTATCTTTAATTTTATGAACGTTTTAATGTGTGGTGTTAGGCTATTAAAAGAAAAAAGATGCTAATTTAGATTTTTAAAATCTAGATGTAGTTTAGTTTATTTCAAGTAACCTAGTCTTTAAACATTTGTAATTGCTTTTAGTTATTGTTTAATATTCTTTTTAATGCAGGAGGATAGTTGTTTTATAGTAAGTTCTGACTTCCCAAAGAAGACGAACATATATCTAGAGCATGAGAATAATAATAAAGAAACTGCTTTTTCTAAAAAGTGAGCTTCTAATGCCAAAAATATTGGACAGAATACAGAGTGCCCTTAAAGGAGATGAAGTCAAAGCAGGTAAATAATATACAGAAAAAATGACTTTTCATAGGAAGAAATGACTAAAGAAGTTTAATGTGCATAAATGTGAAAGCCTCGTGTTGAAATTCTAATGAAGAACTTCCCAAAGAGAAAATAACAAGCAACTTGTGAATAACTTTGTAAAACAAATGTAAAGAATAACTTTAGTAAGATTTTAATCCTAAATAGAAAGATAAAACCAAATATTCAATTTCCTTAGATTTTCTAAAACATTTCTTACTGACAAATACCAAAGTGGCGTTTTTTTTCCCCTTCTTTTCCTCTGTGGAGATCGAAACAAGTGGTGTTCTACCACTGAGCTACATCTCTAATTCTTAAAAAATTTAATAAGACTGGGTGGGGATTCAGAGCCTGGCCTCAAATCTCAGCCTCTTTTTTGTCACTGGGATGTGTGCCACTGTGGTCTGCTTTCAACTTCCATTTTTCTTTCTATTGTAATCAACATTGTGCAGCTAGCTATTCTATTAAAATACACTGCATTGTACAGTAGCACTTGTGTGTGTTTTTGTTAAACTTTTGGACAAAGACTTGTGGACAAGTGCAAAAAATAAATCCTCTTTTGCAACCCAGAACTCATTGTTCAGTATGAGTTTTGATACATACAAGCAGGTATACTATCTACTATAGCCTAAAATGATGTGATTTGATAAATGAAAAGGTTCTAAAATGAGAATCTCAGCTTTGTTGATTGCATGTTCCAATTTTCATATTGGGATTCAAGTAAAGGGCTTTTTTTTTTTTGAAGGCTGTCTTCAGAAAATGATGCATTGGTTTGAAGATATTTTAACTGGTGTAAGTATATTAGATTAATTCATTTTAATGAGATACTTGTGGCTTTATTTAATTTTGAATTATGACATTGACTGCCAGAAAACAATCTTGGATTCAAATATTTTATAGTGCTGAAGTACTAGTTTCATTTTACTTGAAAGTTTTCTTGGGAAGTCTTAAAACATGGTTTCTCAATTCAAGTATACCTAAGAATCATTAAATTCATTAGACTGGTCTATTTAAGATGAAAAACATGTTAAGAACCAAACTTCTGCCAGGCACATGTCTGTAATCCCAGTGGCTCTAGAGGCTGAAACAGGAGGATTCCAAGTTCAGAGTTCGCTTCAGCAATAGCAAGGTACTAAGCAATTCAGTGAGACCCTGTCACTAAATTAAAAAATACAACATAGGGCTGGGGGATGTTTAGTGCTCCTGAGTCAAATCCTCTGGTACTCCCCCCAATCCCCCCTCAAAAAAACCTACTATAATTTATACTTAATCCTAAAAGTCACCTACTTGATGGTACTTTTGGCTCCTACATAGCTTGGTACAAATCCTTGCCATGGGACTATAAAATTATTGCATTTGAGGTAATGGATAGATAATGGGAATTCTAGGACTTGCACATGGTAGACAAGTGGCTGTACTCCTAAGCTATACCCTACCACTCTTGAAATTAGTTCTTTTTCGTGATGACAATGAAAGTAGCTTTTTTTTTTTTTTTTTTCATTTTTAACTATAGTTCTATTGTGCATCAGAAATTCTTGTTAATCATTGTTTTCCTCTGGAGTCTTCCATTTATTTATCTAAACACTGGTTGAGGTCTATCCCGATGGGGCTTCTCTTGTAGCCACTCGTCGTTGGAAACGCCTCATAGAGTAATTCTGTGGTTTTGCTTTCCTCATAGGACTGTTTGTTAGGCCTGTGGGAAGTAACTACAAGACAATTAAAAAATATGAAAGACCTAATTTTTCTTTTTATCTTAGATATTGGCATATTCCACATTTGCAGTACTGAGTGTGATAATAGGTAAGTTTTTGTAGGATTCTCAGTATAATCCTTTGGAATGCCATTACAGTTCAAATGATGAATTTAACTGTTCAACTGCTGAATGACACAGATATGAACTAAAACTTTATTCTGACAGAGCTGAATTAATATATGTGTCTGCACATGAAACTTCCCTTATGTTTTGGTTTTTATATTAGAATATTTATAGTGTCCCTCACTAAATTTTTCATTTGGTAATTTCTCTATAGGAGTGAATATGATTTGAACTTGGTGATTTTTATGTTAGAGAAGTAAGTGAAATTTTTACTAATTTATTAAGGACTTGAAGATTTAGGCATTCTAACATTACATGAAGTATTTCCTAACTTCCTCCTTTGTATTAACTTCCTCCTTTGTATTACATGACAGCTCTACATGATTTATTCTAACACCATGTTTGCCTGGATTTGTTGATTCAATAGGAAATGAAAGGCATTCTGACAAAGGCTTTGACAATTTGAGCAAGTGACATTGACATTTCTAGTGTGGGAATGGGACTCATGGCCTTATATCCTACGCAGTATTTAGAGAGGCTGGATCATTTTAAGAGTTTTTTTGTCTTCATACATACGTGTACTTTTTTTGCGTTACAATTCTTATTACACATATATACCAGGTCATTAGAGTTTTTAAAGGTAGTTTCCTCATCACATTTCTTGGCAGCAGCACGACAGACTTGGGAATAGAGGGAACAGTTTAGTCTCCGCACTGCATGGTATCTGCACTCAGCAGTTTCTTCCTGCTGGCGTGTTCAAAGGACAGTGCAATAGAAATTCAGTATCTGGCATCGTTGGTTTTCTTGGCTTTGTGCATGTTAAACCTGGTATTTCTATTGATACAGCATTTTTATAGGTACTTGTTAGTTCATTTTAATAGTCTTAAATGGTGAATAATGCTTTTCTTTTTGTAAGGTGTCAACACTTGAGAACCAAGCAGATCCATCTATATCACAAAGTATAAGGCTTTGTTGATCTTGCTTCCGGCTGTTTGTTTTCTCCTATTTGGTAAGCAGAAAAGAAACTTCATACAGATATAGAAGCCCTTTTGCATAGTGTTTGGGTAAGCTTGAGAGGAATATTTATAAAGCCTCATTCTAGATGAGAATGGGCACTGTTGATCAGTGTTCAGAATTGGTCAATGTGGCTAAATTGACACAGGTTATGCTTCCATCACAGTATCTATCTTGCAGTGGTGACAATGAGACCTGTAACATTTTGCTTAAGTTCATAAGTGAAAATATTGAAAAATGTTAAAAATGATAAGAAATGATTCATGAAATTGTACAATTCAATTCCTAGGATCCTAAAGTCAAATTAGTTGAAGAAACTTAAGTCCTGAATAACGTAGGTAAGATTTTTACTTGTTACTTTTTACTTGTTACAAAAAGGCAGTCTAATAATCATATTGCACCCAAATCAGATTTTTCAGTATTTAAGAGGAAAAGGTATCACTGTGCTCAACACTGATTAGCTATGTTATGATGATGGGCAATATGTTCAACTGCTCTGAATGGGCTGAATGAAAATAGCCTCTCTGAACATCCAAATTTAAAATATACTATGTATTTTCCAAAATGGTTGTCTTTATAATGGTTAGTGATCAGGGCATTTTGGGTTCTCTAAATGATTGGATGAAATGATGACCACATTTTAAATATAATTTTTTTACAGGTGGAGAATTGTGAAATCATCTGGCAAGTAACCTTTTTTTTTAATTTATAATGTATTTTCCATGGTATAATGGTCATTACCAAGGCTTTTTGAATACAGTTTCTTATTTGCTGTGGACATGACCATAAAATAATTCCCTCTAGGTTTTCTATCTGCTACTTTGCTAGCATTCAACCCATTGGGAACATTCAATATACTTTTTTTTTGTCTATGTTGCCTAGACTTTTAAAACATTCAGATTCTCACACACACTGTTTACACCAGTTTGGTGATATGGCTCCAGAACTCATTCTTGATTGCTCTAATTCTCTATATCCTTATTATATTATAGGGCTCTTGAAACAAACAGATAAGCATCAGATCGTCTAAAAAGGTATGTGTGTGTACTTGAGACCTATATATAACACAATGGTCATTTCAAAGAGGGCTTTTGGGGCTGTGAAACCAGGAGCCCTTAACGCAGTGACCACAGATTGATGTTCTCCACAGGACCCCATAGTCACTCAGTAGTGCTGTATATTCCTGAGGAGATAACATTTATTTACCAACTTGTGATCATGATGATTGATAGATGTGGGAATGTTTAACCAACAATGTCTATGCTCTTTTTTAGGGTATTCTTGGAATGGACAACAAAGGAATCACAATGGAAATTCCTTAAATAAAAATTTATTGACTTAAAATTACACACTTTTAAAAGAAAAACACCATTCTAAAGAAGAGTCAGCCTGTATTTTTGGCTCGAAGTTTCTCTAGTGTTTTCTGTGGAGAGAATAAATAAAAAATAAGCAGCAGCAGTTCCTATTGTGATATGCGCTAAATGTAAGAAGGGAGGAGGCTTGTTTACCTTATGAAATTCTTTTGCCCTTTCTCTGTTCTGGGCATAAGCTTCTTGTTTTGCTTTCTCTACCTTTTGTTGTTTCACTTCAGCTAATTGATTATATAGTCTGAAAGTAATTTAATTTATATGGAATTAAATACAATATTGAAGAAGAATGAGCTACTAAAAATAAAGCAAAAAAAAAAAAGCTACCTTAGAGCCCTTTGGTGCATGAGGGTGTGTGCATTCTTTCTTTCTTCTGGAAAATTCATTTTAACTTTATTGACTCCCTTAAGGCGACTCACAGATGAACCTGGGAAAAGGGAAATAAAGGCCAGATTTGCTAGGGCATAGGCAAAGCCCTGGTATGACAGTCGATTGATTATTCAAAGACAGCATACCTGTACACTGTTTCTCCTTAACTGTTTTGATTTGGGAATTTTCAGTGAGTTTGCTCTTATTCCTTATTTCTTTCTGCCTCTGGTAGGATCTCTCCAAAAATGATTTTTTTCTCTTTACAAATGCTTCTTGTAAGCTTCCTGCCATGGTACATTTTGGCAGTGTTTCTATTTTAAGAAAGAGTTGGGGCCATGCTGAATTATTTAAGTATATAGCTTAAAAGGTGTGATCCCTAGACTCACCATTTCAGTTACTCAAGCCATTACCTGTAGATTCTGTTGACTTCTGCATAGAAAACTCTGATATGACTGGATGATGTGAATTTTCTGTTTCTGATGGAATGAGTTCATTCACCTAAAAGGAAAATTCAGTCATGCTGTCCTCTTCAAAAATTATTTGTCACCAAAATTAGGACTCCATTGTTCTGCCAACTAGTGTGTTAGGTGGGGGAACATAAATTGGGGCAGCATTATAGGTATTCTGAGCCTGGCTTATAACTTGCCATCTCTCCTGCCTCAGCCTCTGGTAGTAGGCAGTGTACTACCATGCTTGGCTTATGGCATTGTTCTTATAGCCTTTTCCCATCTGTTTATTCTCACAACCTGTCATGTTAATTTCCTCTTATACCTACAATTTTTTTTTTTTAGCACTGGGTTTTAGACTGCAAGAAAACACTTTTCTGCATCATTTAGCTAATAAAAAATGACCTAAAACCACAACTGGAATATTACAAATGTGATCAAGAAACAATGAAAGTAGAGTCCAGTTAGGGTTCACACTACCAAGTGTGTGAGGATCAGATGGTCTGCTTGTAGTTGAACAAAGAAATTTTCTGCAAACAGCAACATCTTTTCAGATCTGCAAAGTTCAAAGTAAAGTGAATTTGCCCCAGACCTGGAATTCCTTACCTTCTAGGATACCTGCTCCTCAAAATATTGGTCATGCATAAGTTCCAACTCTTTACTATCTACACCATCATGAATGTGTATATTGGGGACTGCAAAGCAATGCATTTAGGAGGGCTTTAGCCATGTTGCATGCCTTGTGTAAATTATTCTGTTCCCCACTTCAGTCAGATTTCTGTATAAGGCATATTTAAATTAATGACTGCTATAAAATTTACCTGAAGGTAGTCTTTTCCCTCATTCTTGTCTTCTAGAGATAAGTTTGCAAATTCAGCTTCAATAATGCTAATATCACTGGTGCTTACTAAAGTAAGTTCTGGTTCTTCCATTATACCACGACCAGATTCTGTCTCCTGGTAAAACAAATGGGAAGTCATGAAAATAGTCCTTTAAATATTCAAAATATACAATTTGCACTTTGAATCTTATGTGGACATAAATGCAAAAATACTGTACAGTAAGATCAACGGATGATAGATTCCCCCTTGGGACCTACCCCCACCACAACATACTAAAAATACTAGAATGGACTTTGGGCATGGGGTAAAATAGTATGGTAGCTGTATTGAAAGGATTACTAACCTAAATAAATGTTAATGTGGCTAGACAGATGGGGAATTATAGAACTGGAGAGGGTATATCCTAAAGACAGCAGTGGCTATTGAGTTCCAGCCAAATGTAGGCCACAAGACCAGATTATGTTCCAAAGGAAGTAACTAGTTTTACATAATGAAGAATGTAAAGGAGGAAAAAAAAATAACCAACTAAAACACTATGTGGTTATAGATGCAGCCCTTATTTTCAATCTTTTATCAGTGGAAAGTTAAGCTGCAACCAAAAAAACAAAGTAGTAAAACTCTTAGATATAGGCTTTCAAAATTTAGAAATTTTCTCATTTCATCAGAAATATTAATAAGTAACCTTATTGCTTCATTTATATTGAAAAATCTTTCCACAGATTTCACTTACCCAGATTGGAATAGAACTCTGTAATGAAAATGATCCAGAACTTTTAAGAGACTCTGATTGTGCTATTTGAGACAGGTTTATGACTTGTGGAGTTTCAGTTTTAGTTGAATTCTCAAAATATTTTTCATTTTGTATACTTAATGAATGTGGTGTCTGAACTGAAGTTCCCATCTCTGCTGTTCTTACACATAACTGAGAATCAATTTCAACATGTGGATCTGTAGCTAAAACTCCACAAGTTTCATTTTCATCTTCAGTGAGTCCTTGGCTGGGTAACACTGTAAGGACATCTTTTTTTGATAGTTCTTCAAAGTCCCATCTTTCTCTTCTGCTTTCTTGTTCATGTTTTATTAAGCACTCACTAGAGGAAGAACTACAAGGAGTACTATGCTGTACTTGTAATTGATGAAATACATTAGCCTCATCCAATGAACTGTAAGTGGAATTTAAATTTCCTCTGGAAACCTGGAAATGAACACTTTTTTTCTTATTTTGTAATATTTCAGTCTGTTCTTTGGAGGGATAGTTCTGATTTTCCATGCCTTGGGAAGTATCTCTTGCTTCAATGCTAAAAATAGTTGGTAGGTCAGCATGCTGGCTCCCCTCTTGTGAAGAAAATTCTGGCAGAAGCTGTTGAAAAGATTGTTCAGATCCTGCATTTAAAAATTTTAAAAATCAGTCTTATATGTTATAAATTTTATCTCTCATAGTTTACTGCAAGTTAAGATTTTCTTACAGTTTTAAGAGTGAATATTGATGTGTAAACATATGACTAGACAAATAAAAAATGGTCACAGTGATTTTTCAATCAACTCTACAGCTCCTAACACATATTGCCTCTTTTTCTAATGTTTAATAAACACAATTTGGGTATCAGACAAAATGATGATTTTCCTCTATGAAAGAACAATATTGATTTTGAACAAATAGATTAAAATGTACATGTATGTATGTCATGTGTATAGGTATATACATAGATATGTGTGTGTAAAAAAGTTCTATTAGGCTAGAACTAGAGGTAGAAGTAGAATTGAAGGTCAAGAGGTAACTCTTGCTTTTTATATTACAAAGTTCAGTATTTTAAAAATGCAAACTAAACATTTTCTACTTCTGTTATTTTTAGTTTTATTGGCACATTATAATTACACATTATAGTGAGATTTGCTATTACATATTTGTATACGTACAACAATATAATTTGGTCAGTTTTATTCCCCAGTATGAGACTATAAAGAACAGAAATTTATTTTTCCACTTCTGTTATTTAACTAAATACAAAAATACATAAAACCTCTAATACTGAGGACAGGAATGAGGACAAATCTAGGGGGACCAGGTATAATTTCCAAGGAAAGGGATATAAGGAACCATGAAAAAAATAATTTAAGTTAACCTTTTTTATTGCAGTGTCCCAGATACTATGTTTGCCCAATGTCCTATGTAAAAGATCATATATTGTTCCAGTGTCCTATTTATAGGACATTTTTATTTTCATTCTTTTTTTAAAAAAAAATTTATAGTTATAGGTGGACACAATATTTTATTTTTATGTGGTGCTGAGGATTGAACCCAGTGCCTCACGCATGCTAAGCGAGCACTCTACCACTAAGCCACAACACCAGCCCCTGTATTTTCATTCTTAATGATCATAAAGGATATACAAGGTATAGATTTTGATTTCCAATACATTTTAATGCACCAGTATGCACCTAAAATATGTGCAGAATTGAAAACTTGGGATTTAATGGACTAACATTTTTTATTTAGTCATACCTACCCTCAATATCATCTGTAGCAAAACTCTGAGCTGCAGCTTGAGCCAGGTTAAGGTCCGGTGGCTGGTTTAGGCTAGTGTTAAAAAAAGGATGCAAGCTGGCCTTTGTCAGTGCTGTGAAAGAAACTGTACTTTTGGGTGCAGTGGCACTGTGTCTTTCAGATGAAAGATCTGAGGTCTGACAGAAAAAAACAAGGAAAGGCTGATTGTATATTATTAGTTGTATCAATAATCACTGTTTCTTTGATATTACTCTTCCTTAATTACTACTTTACTAACAAAGTAATACTTTGCTGATTTATAAACCCAATTCTTTCTTTCAGTCAATATGAGATGTAAGAATAAGATTACTTAGGAAAAAAACCAGTGAACTAAACAAGTGGAAATTAATTTTCCGATTTATTCAAACAGTATGGGATGTCAAGATGTTGGGCTGTGGAAGTAGAAAGTCCCAGGTTTGAATCTCAATTCCTTCACTGTGTAGGAAAATACTTTTAAAACTTTTGCAAAGTCATATTTACTTATTTAAATATGTTAAAACTGTACCAATGAAGTAAATTTTAAAAAGCAAACCAAAACAATTATCAGGCCTATATGGGGTCATATGCACTAGCTAAAGATACTGCAGATAGGATAAAATTCTAATTAGCTCTCTTCAATCTTGGTTCCACATTTAAAAACCCAGACATTCTGATTTAATTGATCTGGGGGATAGTCTGGGCATTGGGATCTTTTTTTTTTTTTTTTTGTACCAGGGATTGAACTCAGGGGCTCTCAACCACTGAGCCACATGCCCAGACCTATTTTGTATTTAATTTAGAGACGAGGTATCTCTGAGTTGCTTGGTGATTCACCATTGCTGAAGCTGGCTTTGAACTCTTGATCCTCCTGTCTCAGACTTCCAAGCCGCTGGAATTACAGGCGTGTGCCACCACACCCAGCAGGGCATTGGGATTTCTTAATAAAGTTTCCCTTTTATTTCTAAAAGGCAATCAAGGTTGAGAACCATTGTTCAACAAAAGAAAAAAAGAATTAAAACTGT
Organism: Ictidomys tridecemlineatus; assembly: GCF_052094955.1. NCBI lineage: Eukaryota > Metazoa > Chordata > Mammalia > Rodentia > Sciuridae > Ictidomys > Ictidomys tridecemlineatus. The sequence continues at coordinate 80,083,754 of NC_135480.1, read as the reverse complement.
TCTTAAATATTCACTTGCCAAAAAGAGTATCTATTTTAATATACCTGGTAAAAGTTTCTGTCGTCTTGAGAAATCCCAGATGACAATGATGATAAATCAAAATCTGGATGTGGTTCTAAGGGTTTAAAGAGCTGACGATGCAGATTTGGAAAAATATGTTCCAATTCTGGAAAGTCAAGGTCAACTGTTGGAATTTTGAGGGGAATAAAAGGATAGTTATTTTTTTTAAGATAGTTATTTTTTAAATTTAAAGTAAAGTCTACAAAATGAGTACTAAAAATATTCATTAAAATCCTTTTTTGGTAACTCCAATGCAACTTAATTATTTTTTTCATGATCAGTAGATGCTTTCAAATTAAGTCCTATGATGTTTATTTCCAAGGCACTAAAAAATATGGATCCTCTCTCTAAAACATTTGAAGAACATCAGTTTCCATTTCTATCAGCTTCTGACTTCTAGACATAATTAGGAATAACAGGCCATATACGATCATTGCTTTGCTATAATCTTTGCTGTTCTCACCTCAGGATCAATGATTAAAAAGAAAAAGAAAAAAAGAGGAAAGGTGCACTGTACTCAGTATTACCATGGGCCAAAATTGTGCTTCATGTACCATTTCCTTCAAACTCTAACATCCTTCTTTTAGAGATGATAAAAGGGTATATTAAATTTTGCCCATAATTTCAGTTAGGAAATAGCCTATAATTCAAATCTACTTCTGAATTCTGAGCCCTACCTGGCCCCACCTGGAATAGGGAACATTTCAAAAGCAAAGGAAGATTTGCTCATTAATCTCTCCTTGTTCTTCTGTCAAACTGGTTCCAGATACTTTCTCTAATTAAATGTCCTCTATATTTTCTATGGTTTAACTGTGTTGCATCAGGCGATAAAAACATGAAGCTCAAACAGTAAATTGAAACTAAGAAGGATAAAAGGTGAAAACTTAATTTATATGAAAGTATTCCTTTAAAACAATTTTACCCTGCAAGTCTGTTTTCTCAGGCCTCAAATTTGCTTCATTTATGTACTTGTCTGTGGTCTGCTGAAAGTGTGTGTGACCAGATGTAAATTCTTCTACTGCAGGCAACAGAGATTTATGAACATCTGAAGAGTTCTGCTGATGATAAATAACTTGTGTTGAAGGAATTATAGAACTTAAAATATCCATTTCCTCCTCTTTATTGCTGGTAGATTTTTGTTCCCGGTAGTCCATGTGCTCTGAAAATGACTCTGAAAATTGAGTTTAATGAAAATATTTGACATTAACAACATATTCCTTTTAACACTTCCTGAAAGACATATTCTGATAGAGACATGGCAATATATAATGCTAAAGATCAAGAAAGAAAGTTGCTCAGATTTCCACTGAATGGTAAAATGTGGCATGAGTAAATATTTCTCAAGAGTTGTTGGTGATCTACAGAGCATCTTTGTGACTTCTAGTCTTATTTATTTATTGTGGTACCCGGCAGAGTGGGTGGATTGAACCCAGGCGTGCTCTACTGCTAAGCTACACTTTCAGCCCTTTTAATTTTTTGAGACAGGATGTCAGTTGCTGAGGGACTTGCTAAGTTGCTGAGGCTAGTCTCCAACTTGGTATCCTCCTGCCTCAGCCTCTGGAGTCACTAGGATTACAGGTATGTGCAACTATACTCAGCTTTATTTTTTATTTTGAGACGGTCTCACTGAGTTGTCAAGGCTGGCTTTGAACTTGTTATCCTCCTGTCTCAGCCTCTCAAGTAGCAGAGATTACAAGCATATGTCACCACACCTACCTGTCTAATACAGTTTTGTTTTTTTTTTTTTGGTACCAGGAATTGAACTTTTGGTACCAGGGCACTTAACCACTGAGCCACATCTCCAGGCCTTTTTTGTACTGAGACATGGTCTCACTGAGTTGCTTAGTGCCTCGCTTTTGCTGAGGCTGGCTTTGAACTCACAATCCTCCTGCCTCAGCCTCCCAAATCACTGGGATTACAGGTGTGTGCCACCATGCCCAACCACTGTCTTATATTTTATTTGGCATGAATATTTTGCTTTTGAGATTTAAAGAAACTATTCTCCCAGCTCTGCCCCGCCAAGTACACTATGAAAAAGCAATGTTTCCTCCCACCACTATATTGCAACTAAACTGGATGTTATTACCTGGATCCGTAAGGCTCAAATCTGTGTTTTCATAACTTATAAAGCTCCCAGTAGAAAGAGTTACTGAAGATAATGGCTCATGAAAAATCCGTTTGTCAGTCTAAAAATTTAAGGGAAATATTATATCATGATGTAGCTTAAAAACTATAAACTCTAAAAACCTCAGAAGTTGTCAATTCTGAGCTCAGGTCAAGTGTAGAAACCTTCATAGTTACAAAGGTCAGCAGTAAAATTTTTTCATCATTGCTCAGAAATGATTAGCCTTAAACACTCTTAGATAAACTCTCTCTCCCCCCTCCCCAATCTCTCTCATCCATTAGCATGTCCTCAGTTATTCAGTTACATTTGTGAACACACACACACACACACACACACACACACACACACACACACACCTACCCACCCAGACACAAGCCCCAACTGTTTTAAATGACTACAGTTTTGCTTCTCAGAACACTACAGATCATGCATCAGATTGACTAGGATGTCTTCTGATGTTCAGATTTGGCTATTTTCATCATTGATCCACTTTAATAAGAGCAGATCTCAGAGAACACAGACAAACTAAAGAGAATGAGAAACCAAAAAGTTCTAAAATTTAGTATATACAGAGACATTACTAACCTGATCATCTGGTTTTACAGCTGGACCCAGATGTGTACGCTCTTCCTCCTCCAGAGCATAACTTAATATTGCATGATTCTCAACATCAGATTCTTTGACTTTAACTAAAATATGAATTTCAGAATTCAAAATGGGGAGGAAATGGTTTGGATTAGAAAAAATTAAATTCCTAGCATCAGAGAGCACCATTCTGTGCTTTCTTACAATTTACTTTTAAAAATTGCCTTGTCTTAGAGTAAAAAGAAAATCTAGTTTTTGTTTAAAACACTGAGTAGCATATTTTTTTTTTTTTAGCTGTAGTTGTCACTATTATTTCATGAATAAAATCCTTTAAAAATACATGAATGTTAGGTCCTAAAGATAGAAAAGGGCTATTTTCAATCTTATATGTTCATTTATCATAGATTTTTTTTTATAAGAAGCATGTTATTATTTTCATACAGAAAAAGTTGAACAAGGGAAGTGAAATTTATTTAGAATATTAGTGATTTTGCTTTTAAATAGTTATCATTAAGTAAATACTAGTAGGAGGTCTATGAGGGTTGTAAGTTTTATATAGCTGGCAGTTCTACAAGTTTTGTGCTTAAAGCCTATTTGTAACAATTCACATTTTAAATGAGATACAGTATTATGAAATATTATCTTTAAAAAGTTCTATATTTGGCACTCTACATTTGAGCTGTTCAGTGATAAAGCCTCTGGGGGTTATAGTTCAGTGGTAAAGCCTCTCTATATCTATCTATCTCCAACTATTTTATGTATAATATGCTTACTGACTATATAGAATACAGTTCTAATACTGCTTTATTAGCTGTAAACCACTTTTTAAATATTTACCTTTTATAACCAGGTTTTTTTGTTTTAGCTCCCCTCCATTACTTCTTTTTTATCATTGATCCACTTTAATAAGATAGTGCTGGGATTAAACCCAGGGCTTGTACATGCTAAGTACACACTTTACCACTGAGCTATACCCCCAGCCTTTGCCCTCATTATTTTTTAACAAGTGCACAGAACAAGAGTATGGGTGTACCATAATGATCTGATTACCAACAGTCACTGAGGTTATTCATCATCTTAGAAATCACCCTACAATAAATATCATTTAGTCCACATATCCCTGAGCACAACACCACCATATTCATCTCTCACCTGTTTCATCACCATCAATGCTGCAGACACTTTCTTGGACAGCTGGTTGAAGACAACCAACTGGAACACGGGCCACTGGGCTCCCAAAGAAAATTTGTTCTCGGCTTATTGAGACCCTCATGGGGTCTCTGTCTTGATAAAAATTTTGATTACCTGGGAGGAATTAAAAAAAAAAAAAAAGTCATTAAATTTTTGCTTAAGTTTCCAGAGCTAGCTAAAACTAAAATGACAATTTAGATTAACTAATGATACCCCCATATCCTAACATTGATGATACTTCATTATTGATCACAGGAAAAATGCCTGGAAAACTTATTAACATTAGTAGTGTTTTAAGGTATAATATAAAGTTCAAAAATAGCAACAACAAATAGAAAGACATCAAATGAGGGGCTCAGAAGAGAGGGGAAAGTAATCAGGATGGCAAAAGGGAAGGATTCATAGGATTCTCTCATGTGCTGGTTCTTGACCTGGGTAAAAGAAACATGGTTATTCAGTGACTTGTAATTCACTGAAATAAAGCCTTACAATTGGTGTATCTCTTTGTTATACTTTGACACAAAAATAAAAACAAGCAGAGGCCCATGAGATACCCTAAAGAAGCAACCCAATCTACCGTGCAGAATCAGATAACACTTGGGAAATAAACGGACTAGAATATTGTGAAAGGAAGATGTGTCCAGGAAGAGAAAAAAGGGATCATGTTTAAAACTACATACTTGGAACAATTAGGTCTTCTGGTCTCCTGATCTCCCTATCTCTCAACATCATCCCGAGATGAGGCCTGTTTTCTAGATAAACAGTATTCAATACACTCTGAATTCAGGGGCATTAGGCACAGAAATGAAGCAAGGGTGGGAGTGACAGACACACTGAGGGAATCAGGCATCAAAGTCTGCACTGTCAACCCAGCTTCCTCAGGTCTGGCTCCAGTGCCAATAGAAAGGCTTGTGCAGGTGTTACAGGATCTTCCTTTTAAGAAAAAGAACTACAGATATTAAGTTGAGAGTCTCTGATGAAAAAGGCATACCTTTCCTACAGGTCCTCCAGCAGGACTTTTAGTATCCTACTCAAATATGCAAAGCACTAGAGGAAATCCTCTAAAATGTCAGACAGAGAAAGCAAAAGAACTCCAGATAAACAGAAAATACAGAACCCTAACAAACATGAAAAAATCTGTAAATATTTAGAATAGATACATTCTAGATCCATGAAACAGAATGAATATTATGAAAAGGCTGGAGTTGGGGGGGGGAACAGGGACAGAATGAAAAACCTTTGGGAAACTACAATTTAATAGTCAAAATAAAAATTGAGATGAAAAGTTCAAACGAGTTAAGGAAAGTTGCCCAGAAAGCAAAAAGAAAAGAAATAGAAATGAACGACAGAGGAAAAAGAAAAAAATTTGGAAGATCAACTTTGGAAGATCAAATTTAGAAGATCAACTTCATTTTTATTATCAGCCTCCAAAAGGAGTCTTTCAGGACTTTTTGCTAATTGCCCTGTCCGCATGACATTTTAATAACTGCTTTGTACATAACAAGAATACCTCTTTTTTATCTTCCTCCAAACCAGTTTTTGCCTCCTTAGGGAAAAATAACATTCTTGTTAAGAATGACCTTATTATATTGGCATAGTGGTGCATACCTGTAATCTCAACATCTGAGGAGGCCGATGGAGGAGGATCTAGAGTTCAAAGCCAGTCTCAGCAACTTAGCGAGGCCCTGTCTCTAAGTAAAATATTAAAAAGGCACCTCTGGGTTCAATCTCTGGTACCAAAAAAAAAAAAAAAAAGATTGACCTTGTTCAACTTCCAACTAAAAGATATTCCACAAACAGAGAAAACAGTGTAAACTATGTAAAAAATTATATTAAGAAGTGTTAGGACAGACATTATACAGAAATCTATTTATCAGACAAAGGCGCTTAAATCAAGAAGCAAGATCATGAAGGGCCTTGTAGATGAAGCCAGGGCCTTCAGCTAATTTAGACTCATTCCTCCAATCAACAGGAACCACTGCAGAGTTTTAAGTGGGGAAAAAGAGGGAGATTACTCTGAATATGCCATTGGAAAATGAACAGGAATAAAGCAAGAGTTGAAATAAGGAGACACTGCAAGTTTTAGCAGGTATTCAAGAAAAAAAATGATAGTCTGAATTAAACGAGTGACAGCAGGAATGGAAAGAAGTGGGCAGATTTAAGAGTTCAGAGTAGAACTGAGACTTGGTAGTTTATTGAGTGTTGGGAGATATCAATAAGAGAAGTATTGAGACTTGAAATGTGGACACTATTTAATGAAAAAAGAAGGCTGGAAGATAGAATGGAGATAAGGGATTATCTTAATTTCCCTTTTAGAAAAGATGACATTTTTGCAATTTCAAACATGATTCATTAAGTTATAAAAATCAATGATGAGCACTTCCTCATAATCTGAATTATAGAAAGCACTAATCAGTTCCTAAAGAGTTGTGGTTTGTCAAATAATGCAAAACAGTAAAAAAACTTCAAAGCCTAGCAATAAAATCATTACTTTATAAGCTCCTTAAGAAAACAGAAAAGGAGCCGGGCATGGTGACACATGCCTGTAATCCCAAAGGCTGGGGAGGCTGAGGCAGGAGGATTGCGAATTCAAAGCCAGCCTCAGCAACAGCGAGGTGCTAAGCAAGTGAGACTCTGTCTCTAAATAAAATATAAAATAGGGATGGGGATGTGGCTCAATGGTCCAGTGCCCCCTGAGTTCAATCTCTGGTATCCTTCCTCCCTCCCCCCAAAAAAAAAAACCCAAAACAGAAAGGGGATTGGTTCTTAGGAGTTACTCTGAGTGATTCTGAAGGCATCATAATACCTGATCTTAAATTATGCTATATAGCTATTACTAACAAAAAGGACATGGTATTGGCATCAAAGTGGATGTGAAGACCAATGGAATAGAAGACACAGAGACAAACCCAATTGTTATGGTTATCTGACACTTGACAAAGGTGCCAAAAATATATGTTGGAAAAAATATAGCCTTTTTAAGAAATGGTGCTGGGGAAACTGGAAATCCACGTGAAGAATACAAGTAGATTCTTTACCCTGCACAAAAGTCAGATCAATGTGGATCAAAAACTTATAAAACCAGAAAGAAACTTTGAAAATGCTAGAAGAAAAAACATAGGGTCAACACTCCAAATTCCTTAACAAGACCCCTAAAGCTCAAGAAATAAAACCAAGAATTAAAAAGTGGGACAGCATCAAATTTAAAAGCTTCTGCACAGCAAAGGAAATGGTTAAGAGTGTGAAAAGAGGGGCTAGGGTTGTGGCTCAGTGGTAGAGTGCTCGCCTCTTATGTGTGAGACCTGGGTTCGATCCTCAGCACCACATAAAAATAAATAAAATAAAGATTTTGTGTCCATGAATAACTAAAAAAAAAAAATTAAAAAAAAAAGAATGTGAAAAGAGAGCCTACAGAATGAGAGAAAATCTTTGCCAGATACTCCTGATAAGCAAATAATATTCAGAATATAAAGATCTCAAAGAGATCACACACAAAAAATCAAATTAGTAAGTTGCCAAAATAACTAAGCAAGCATTTCTCAAAAAAAGAAAATACAAATGGCCAACAAATTTATGAAAAATGTTCAATTCCCCTAGCAATCAGGGAAATGCCAATCAAAATTACACTGAGATTTCATTTCACTCTAGTCATAATGGCAATCATCAAGAATACAAATAATAATAAATGCTAGTGGGAATGTGAGAAAAAGATAAGCTCATAATTGTTGGTAGGACAGCAAATTAGTACAACCACTCCATAAACAGTAGAGATTCCTCAAAAGATTAGGAATGAAGCCACATATGATCCAATCTTCCCACTCCTTGGTATTTATCCAAAAGAATTCAAACCAGTATACTATAGTGATACAGCCACTCAGAGTTTATGGCAGTGAAATTCACATTAGCCAAGTTATGAAATCAGCCTGGGTGCCCTTCAATAGATGAATGGATTAACAAATGTCATTTATGTACACATGGAGTTTTACTCAGTGTAAAGAAGATTGAAAATATGGCATTTGCTGGTAAATATATGAAAATAGAAAATATCGTGCTAAGTGAATTAAGCCAGAATCAGAAAATAAGAATCAAATGTTTTTCTCATGGGGAAGCAGGGGGGTGGGGATCAATATCATAAGGATAGGAGATTGAGGAGGAAGAGGGACAGGAAATGGGAGAAATTCAGAATGAAATTTGACAACATTATGCTATGTGCATGTATAAATATGCCATAGAGAATTCCACTTTTATGTGTATTTATAAAGCACCAATAATAAAAATAAGCAGATAAATAGAAGGAAGACCACTAGAGTAAAGAAAGGAGAATAGTGGGGAGAAAAAAGGGGAGGAAAGAGAAGGCACTGGGGACCAAATGGAGCAAATCAAATTTTATACATGTATGATTATGTCAAAATGAACCCTACTATTATGTGTAACTTTAATATACTAATAAAGCATTAAAAAAAGGGGTTACTCTGGCTCTCTACCTTCCTTAATTCTTCCAAACAATCAGAAATGAAGACACAATACTTTATGGCTGAAGACCAAAACAGCTAGTGTTAATTAATTTAATTATATTATCATTAAAGATAATATAATTTAATTATATTATCATTAAAGATGCCAATTTCCTCCTTAAAAGATTTGCCTTGATAAATGTGATCACAAAAATTATTTGGTGAGTCTAAAATCTAAAAATAATTATGAAATTCAGATAGGACTGCTCACAAAATATTGCAGAAAGGAATATTTCCAGGTAAATGGATGTAGGAAGAAGTATGGTGAAGAAATACATCTGTTCTAATTGTCATAAAAGCCAGGATTTTAAGTGTTAATAATTATCCTGCAATAGACATAGGAAAAAAGTTGTGAAAACACTAAAATAGAAAAGTGATAAGGGAAAAGAGAAAACAAACAAGAAACAAGTTTAGAATACAGACAAGTTCAGAAGCAGAGAGAATAAAGAGCATCAGAAACAGAATATCAAAAGAATTTTGTCTGCAGTAAATTTGTTTCCCTCACATGTCAGATACACTGGTTACCCAATGCCACATGTCTTTAAGTCCAAGAAATACTATTACATAAATACTACTTATGTAAATCAGTTTTTTCCTTTCAAAAGTACTCAACAACTAAGTCTCTAAATATTAGCATCTTCAAAGAAGGTAGAAAACTAACAAACCATGAAAATATCTTTTTATCTTATCAAACCATCTATTTACCTGGTATAGAAGTTCTGCCACTAGGTGGAGATTCTACTTCTTGTATAGCACTAAGTTCATGTTGGTTTAAGTCTAATCCAGATTTAACTCTGGCTACAGGTGGCTTTGAGGTTCTTCTACCTGGTTCTTTGTCCAGGTGCTCACCTATCACATCAAGGACAAAGTTAGGCACAATGAAAATCTATTAACATACTGTAAATTTTTCTACAACCAGGAAACTTCAGGGGATGAAAGCAAAGAATAATCAGTAGAATAATTACAATAAAATGCAATTATCTTACCACTTTGCTTGGCACTACCATCTTCAGAAAACAACCAGTTATCATCAGAGTTGCTCTTATCTGCATCTCTAATGCTTTGCTGATCATTTCTTGTTAAGTCTTGGATATGAGGAAGCCATTCTCTGAGCTGCTCCATCTCCTGTGTTTTTAAAACATTTTCGACTGAGAGCTTACTTGCCTAAAAAAGTGGGCAGATGGTGGTGGGGATGACAAAAGTGGAGGAATTATGAGAAGAATTCCTTATATTTACATTTTTCTTTCTAAATTAGAAACTCAAGTAAATAGTTCCATCACTTATACTATTATAATTTTCTCCAGATTAAAAAAGAGATATGCTTCCAATATTAAAAGGGTAATATTCCTTTTAAAAAATATAACCATGCTTAGCATCCAACTAAAACTAAGCCTTCACTGTTCCTTTCAATAAGAGATTATACTTGGGTATCCTCCTCTGTTTTTCTTTCCCATTAATTTTCCTCCAAATGACAAATTAAGTCCCTAGGACTTAACTGCTCCTGGACTCACTCAACTCAAGCTTCTCTTGAACATCAAGGATTTGTAGAACTATTTATACTAAATAATAAGGTTTAAGAAGTAGCATTTTAAAATAAAATGGATACATTCATATTTAGGAAAGCACATTTTCAACTCCCATGTAGATAAACTATGAATTTGAGTGACTATGCCAGTCTTGTCAACAATTCAAACCCAAGTCCAGCTCTCCATCAGCCTAAAATCATGACAGCTTAAAAGTCAGTCAATAGGTCCCTTAAGGAAGAAGACAGAACTGATTTTGATCCATATATAAATGTCAACAAAGTGTTATACATTAGGAGTACAAGGTGTGTTAATGCCGATGAAAAATTCTGCTAAACAGTTTATTTTTACAATTTTAATCTACGATGAGTTTAAAACCCACTATAACAAACGTTCAAATAAGAATCTATATTCTTTTGTGATAGTTGCATTTAAATTGGTTGAGTTTCAAATAATCTCATAATCACCACAGAAGATTGATCAATTTTTGTTTTAATTTCCAATGTGTAGGGTAGGAAATTACAGCACAGTTAAGATCAAAACTTATTCTCAGTAACTAAAAACTTGTTGGTATAGGATCAAAACTGAGTGAGGTTTTACCCTGCATTGTTTTTTTGTTTTGTTTTGGTACCTGGGATTGAACCAGGGGTGCTTAACCATTAAGCCACATACATTCCCAGCCCTTTTTACATATTTTTAATTTAGAGACAGAGTCTCACTGAGTTGCATAGGTCCTGACTAAGTTGCTGAGGCTGAACTCACGATCCTCCTGCCTTAGCCTCCTAAACTGCTGGGATTACAGGTGTGCGCCACCACTCCTGTCTCCAACGTTTAATTCTTAAGTTTAAAACATACCTGCCTGCCCTTAAAGAAATCCTTCAAAGTTTCCTGATGTTTCTGGATCTGCTGCTGCAATGCTGTTTGTCTCTGTAAAAGCAATTCTTCCTGGGCTTTTTGGCTATATTGTAGAACTTCTTTTTGTAGATCCATCTGCTTCTGAAGACCCATCTTATCTTGCTGTGCTAAGACAGGCTGTGAAAGTCTAGACTGAAATCTTGGAATTGTAGAATCACTTGAAGGAGCTGCATGTCCATTTTTAGGTGAATACAATTCACAAATGCTTTCAGATTTAGCTTCTGCAAAAGGTAGTGGAATGAATGAATGCTCTAATTCCTTAGATTGAAACAAAGAAGAGAGGTCATGCTCAGCATATTCACTTTTGTTTAACTGACTTTGTTTGTTTAAAAGCAGTTCTTCCTGAGGTTTTTCATTAGAATTTACCATGCTCCTTTCTAGGTAAAACTGTGCTGTCAAATTATTTTGCTGAGGCAGAACAGGTTGTGAAAAACTCAAAAGCCTGTCTTGTGATCTTACGGTTTCAGTATCACCAATTTTGGTGGCAGAAGATTTTTGCATTCTTTCAGAGTTAGCAGCAGGCAATGTTTCCTGGGAAAGGAATGAAGAGGAACTGATTTGCTCAGATGATACCCTTTTCTCCAATTTACTTAATCTTTGCAAAAGCAGTTCTTCTTGGACTTCCTGTCCAGATCGAATGACTTTCCTTTGTGTATCTAACTGCTGTTGAAGCACCTTCATATCACCATGGTGAGGTTGGATAAAATCCTTCAAAGATACTTTTTCCTCAAATTTACACTGTCTGGGCAACACAAACTCTTTCTGAGTTTTCTCAATAGAAGGAAAGGAAATTGTCTGTGCATTCAACTGTTCCTGAAGTACAATCGAATTATCTTGTTGAGTTAAAACAGGTGGTGATAAACCCCAGAGCCTATCAGGCAATTTTTGCATCTCAGAATGACTTGAGGAAATTATACTATCACTGATAGTTGGACAAAGTTCTTGGGTTCTTTCAGATTCAGTAGGAGATAAAGATAGCAGTAGTGAGGAAGAGGTCCCCACCTGCTCAGGGGACATCCTTCCCTTCCACCTACTCTGTTTATCTAAAAGCATTTCTTTCTGAGCTTCCTGTCTAGATTGAATGAAGGCTTCCCTCTGTGTAGCCAACTGTTCTTGAATTGCCTTCAAATTATCTCGTTGAGGCTGGATAAGTTGTGATATCTTCAAAAGTCTATCCTGCAATTCCGGAATCTGTAAATGCCTGGAGGGAACTTTACTATCACTATCTGTTGAAAGAGGCATTGTAACAGAGTCAGCAGAGGCGAACGAAGTAAATGAAAGTTGTCTTAATTGGGGTGTGAAGGAAGACAAGCCAGTCTGGTCAGAAGATGTATTTTCTTGGGTTTTCTGGCTGAAATGAAAATCCTTTCTCTCTGTGTCTAGCCATTCTTGGTGCTCCTCCAAATTATCTTGCAGAGGTAGTATATGTTTTGAAATTCTCAAAAATCTTTCCTGAAATCTTGGGATCTTAGAGTGGCTTAAGGGAACTGTACTGTCAATCTTAATTGACATAAACTCCTGTGATCTTTCAGATTCAGCTACCTGGGATACAGGTAAAGAGATACCAGTCTGTTTAGAAGAAATTTTTCTCTTCAATTCATTTTGTTCAGGTACAAATTCCTGAGTTTGTACTACTTGTCCAGCATCAAGTACTACCTGTTCCTGGAATGTTGTCAAATTTTCTTGTCGTGGCAGAATATGGTATGGAAAACTGAGAGACTTATCCTGAAGAGCTGGGATCATCAAATCACTAGGAGGAGTTATATTCTCCTCCTCAGATAAATAAAGTTTCTGAACTCTCCTAGGCTCAGCTTTAGCAGAAACCTGCAAGTCATCTGAATGTTGAGCAACCATTGTTGAGTATGAAGAACTCACCTGCCCAGATTTATCATCCCCCAAATCCCTTTGTCTGTGGAAAAGTAAGTCCATCTGAGCATCATGTCTGGCCTGAAGAGTATCCCTCTGTGTAGTCAGCTGTTCTTGGAGCAACTTTAAACTATCATGCAGAGGTCGGAACTGTTGTAGAAAACTTGAAAACCCATCCTGAGATTCTGGGATTTCAGATTGGTTTGAGAGAAGTCCTTTTTCACTCTTGGAGAATTGCTGCTCCTGGATTTTCCCAGATTTTCTATCTGCAAAAGGTAGTGGAGAACGTGCATGCTCAGTTACCTGATGTGGCAGAGAAGAAGGCTCGGCCTGTGCATAACTTATTTTTCCATCTAACTCACTTTGCTTAGGTATGAATAAGACTTCCTGGGCTTCCCGTCTAGCCTGAAGGTTATCCCTTTGAACATTCAACTGATCTTGGAGAAGTTTAGAGTTATTTTGCTGTGATAAGATAGGTTGTGAAAAACTCAAAAGCCTATCCTGAAGGTCTGAGATGACAGGATCACTTGAGGAAAGTGCAATAGTATTCTTGGTTGAAGAAGATTCTTGGATTTTCCCTGATTCAGCTTTGGCAGAAGGCAGTGAAGTAAAAACATCTGGAGTTACCATTGGGAGGAATACAGGGCGTCCAATTTGCTCTTCCAATTCTTTCTGTTTGGACAAAAGCAATTGCTCCTGAGCTTCCTGTCTTGCCTGAAGGACTTCCTTCTGTAGTTCTAATTGTTTCTGGAGAGACTTCAAATTATCTTGCTGGGCTGTGATAGTCTCTGGGGATGACAACGGTCGATCATGCATTTGGCTGATTACAGAATGACTTACAGAAACTGAACTTCTATTCACTGTTTCCTGAACTTTTCCAGATTCAACTTTAACAGGAGGAATACTAAAAGAGCCCTCAGGTAGGAATAAAGAAGTTTCAGTTAGCCTGGAAGATAAATTTTCACTGTTCTCTGATAATATTTGCTGGGAATCTAAAGTCTGAGAGGTTGTTGCCATAGATGTTTTAGATACTTTTCTAGTATCCTGCAATTCCACTGGCCTATCATGTGACAAAGCTCTTGAAAGTATGTGAGAAACTTTAGGGATCAATTCATAGTCACTCTGTTGTGTTTCAGTCTGAGAGGATTGTCTTAGATATTTTTGTGATTCCAAAGACTGCTTGGCTAAAACATCTGAAGTGCTTAATATTTCTGTTGTTTTTACCTGTCCTTGTGGAAAGTGATTTTGTCTCAGTACCTGAATATGATCTTGTTCTAATTTTGAGAACTGTATGGATTGCATAGGTTGATATTTGTTATGACTCTGACTTTGATCCCAGTGCTCTGATACAGCAGTGGGTTTTTCAGATTTCCATGATGGTACTGATATAATAGGATCAGAAATCAATGATGAAGCTGATGTGGATGGGTACCTTCTTTTTAATATAGTTTGATATTCAAGTAATTGTTTCCTGGCTGTTTCAACAGATTGCCTATGTAACCTACCAAAAACAAACAAACAAAAATTAATATTACTTTTTAGTTAAAAAAAAAAAGCCCCACATTTTCAAGTGTTTTTATATTACATTTAAACAACAACAAAAAAACAGCAATCTAGGGTTGGTCATAATCATGGTGGAAAAGGAACAATATTATACTTCTCTTAGAAGAATGCTAAAGGAATTCCAATTAGATCTTCATATAAACCAAATAATAAATCCCAAAGATGGAGCTTACTGTCACATAGAAATGATACCTTAGCTAATACCTGTTTTGTTGTAAAAGCTGTTGTTGATAGTCGTGGATCATCTGCCTATGACTGTTGTCATCAGCAACCACAGTGCATGGTGCAGAAGCAATGCCAACCTAAGAAAAGACAGAGCTACTAATTAAAAGGCAAATTCAGGAACAAACACTAAAGTATCTTATATAAACTCAAATTCTATAGTTGTAGATTTCCATATAGCTTTTTATATTCTTTTTTAATAAAAAGACTGACATTTTTATAAGAAGTAAGAAATGAAGTAATCACCAAATTACTTCATTTAATTCAAAAGTTCCACATATACACGACACACAAGTCATAGTCATGTCTATGCTGGCATCCCAGAGAAACTAAAAGCAGAGAGCCATTAGGTTGGTACACACTTTTTATATATACATTATTAAATATATAACAATTAGACATTTTACTTTTCTGAATGCTAGGACTGTTCATATTTTCAATATTGCCCCCCAATGATTTATGCAGTGACAAGATTTCTGGCATCCTACCCCAGAGTGTTGAGCTTTTTTTCTTTTTTCTTCTTCTAGCTGAGCCCTGAAGCAATCAGTTTCTAATCTTAACTTCTGTTGTTCAATTTGTTCAAGTAATTCCAACTGCTTTTGTTTCTGCTCTTCTATTTCCATTATCTAGGTAATAAAAATACTATTGGTCTATTAACAACAAACTCATATAAAAGAAAAGTTAGTATGTATTACAGTAACAAGAAATAGTTCTCATCACCAAGAATACCTATTGACCACAACTGGTGTTTTATCTATTAGTGGCACTGTCAAAGGAAGGGTGGGAGTATAAGATGGGAAAGGAGGGAAAAAAAAATGAAAAGAAGGGTAAAGCATAAGGAGGAATAAACACATTAACTATTCTGTTTTATAGGAGTACAAGGAGAGCCTGATTGCCACTGAAAGAACCTCCTCCAGAGAAGCAGCAAGCAGTGTGGTCAAATTCTATTTTACATCTTTAATTTTATATTGTTCCCAGTATAAATGACTGAAGAAATTAAATATTGAAACCCCCATAGCACTCTGATTTCTCAGGAATACCCATTAAGAGAGAAGTTATCTAGAAGCCAAAGGACTAGTCTGTTTTGTTGCCTGTCAAATGTACCACCTTGAAAAGTTCCTGATACACAAAATACTGAATGAAAAAGTGGGAAAAGGCACAGATGTATTTTGCAAAGAGGAATGTTTCGATCTAATACTTTACTTATACCTAATCAGGCAATAGTGGCTATATAGAGTGGTGTTCCTGTCCTCGTCTTACTTTCCTTCACTTAGGATCCACTGAATTTATATGGTTGATAGTTCCATAGCACCTCTAGAACTGTATTGTCAATACACATCATTGTTTACATTTACATGAATTAAAATTAAAATTTTAAATTTAATACTTCAGCTTGCACTAGCCGCTTTAAGGACTCACAGCTCAAGGGGCTTGTAGCTACCACATTGGTCAGATGTGGAACATTTCCATCACACAAAGTCCTATTGGACAATGCTGTTCTAGAATATTTGAGAATAAATACCAACTCATAGAATTCTCACTCCCCAGCTCTGAAAAACTATACCTATAAACTGGCTTAGGAATAATTTAGCCTCCTTCAAGGTAATCTGTATTTAAAAAATCACTTATTAAAAGTAGAATAGAGACCAAATTTACAGTTAAGGAGGTTGAACTTGAAATTTTTCCTCTTAATACTACTTTTCAAAAGTTTTGGAGGGTTACAAAGCCCATCTAATATATTATGACAAAGACTCGTTAAATCAATATTTATCAAGCACTTACTCTATACAAAGGATTATATCAGAAATTATGTAAAATAAACTATTTTAAAGACAACAATTTCCCTTTTTAAAAACCTTATAGATTTCATAGGGAATATAAAATGTATACAAAGCACAAAATACAAAGAAGACACAGTAAGGGTCAAATGAATAGCACAAGTAAAGACAATGCATTTTATCAGTTTAGTGTGTGTATCACAAGGTAGAAAACATGACATCAAAACCAGCCAGATATTAAGACAAATTACATGGGTCAAATAAAGCTAGAGTACCTAGGAGAAGAAAAACTGTAAAAGTAACATTTTCAATTACCTGTTTCTGCCTTGCTGACATTCTAACTCTGACTGCTTCTTCTTGAGGATGAAGTAGAACTGAACTCTGAGCTAGAGTTGTGACAGATGGAACTGCACTTGTTTCTATGAGAATCCCCAAAACAAAAATAAGTTTTAAAAATTTAGAATTTTGACACTGCTATTAATACCCTTGCATTCATTTATTACATGTAATTTTACTGGGAAAAGATGTGAAGAGTTAAACAAGTTTAATCTGAATTGTGGGGAAAAAAATACCTTCTTCCTTTCTGGCATCTGTTTGGCATGAAAGTGATTTGTCTTCACTACTAAGTGGTCCAGACTCAATTGTCAGTATGTCACTTCCAACAACTGTAATAGACAGTATCATTGATATTATGACTATATCATCAGGTCAAGCTTAAAGATGGCAAACTAACACAAATCTACACTCAGATTAAGCATTCAATTTTGGTCTACCTGAACGTCTTACTTAAAGATCTGATCATCTTTTTTTGGCACTAGGGATTGAACCCAGGGATGCTCTACCACTAAGCTACATCCCCAACCCTTTTTATTTTGAGACAGGGTCTTGTTAAGTTGCTCAGGCTGCCCTCCAACTTGCAATCCTCCTGTCTCAGCCTCCCAAGTCACTGGGATTACAAGCATGTCCCACCCCACCTGGCTAAGATCCAGTCACTTTTTGATGACTATATATGTATCCACTTGTATTATTCAAAGTTAATATAACAAGACAAATGAAAGACTAAATGTAAGAAAAAGGAAAAAGTGAAGAACTGTTTGAAAAGGTATGCTGGCAAGGTTTTCAAATACAATGGAAAAGCATAAAAGGGAACAGAATAATAAGCATGATAGCAACATTAAAAAAGAGAAGATAAAGAAATATCAGGATCTTTGATGCATTTCAAACTAGAATTTTTTATTAACTGTAAAACCAAAGCAGAGAAGAAATTTAAAGCAGTGTATTTTTATCATATAAGGGTAGCCAACACTCTGCATGAAGCACTCATTTACTTTCTCATTTTTTTCATTAGGCATCCACACACATGCTCGAAGCTGGAGACATGGTGAATGAGAAAAGACCTCAATGAAGTTTTTCAGGTTGACTGAGGGATTAGAAACATAATTATCACAGAAAAAATTATAAAGGTAGAAATTATGATTGGCACTGTCAGGAAAATGAGGGGCTATATAATAAAGATAATATTAAATTAATGGATCAGACATGATTTATTGAGGAAATGGCCTTTAAGCATAAATTTGAAAGGTGAGGAAAAATCAGTCAGGTAAAGTATGTCGGGAGGTAAGAGAGCTATCCAAACAGATCAGCAGGTATAAAAGGCCTTGTGAGGATAAAAACAACTTGACTCATTCAAGGAACTGAAAGAGACCCATGTGCCTGGGGTGTAGTCAGGCAAGTGGAGGAATGAAGCAAGGTAAGAACAGAGAAAGCCTACCCAAACAGGGCCCCCTTTGAAATAACTTTGCTATGGACTGACTATTAGGGTTCCTTTGTTTTAGATTTCAAAACCCCATTCTCTTCTATTTCTCTGGTCACTCCCCTGTAATAACTTTATGGTCTGTCCTTACTCTAGCCATCTTTTAGATGCCAAAATCCCTCTGGTGATCTTATAAGCCCTCTTTCTCACTGAATTCTTTCATATGTCAGATACGATCAAAGGAAACCAGAATAACATTAGCTTTCTGGCTGTATCAAAGGAATTAAAATATTGCAAGTTATCAAACTGTGAAAGATTATATGAAAAACAGGTATAGGGTAAGGGAGGATATGAGAGTTTGGTTTGGAACAAATTTAAGATGTTATTAGATATGTAAGGGAAGATGTCAAATAGTCAAATAAATGAGTTGGATTCAAAGGGAGGCCAAGCTCAGAAACATGCTCTCTGGATGACATTAGTATATAGATGATCAACTAAGGAGTTCTGTTTTATTTTTTGATCCTGGGAATTGAGCACAGATCCTTGCACATGCTAGGCAAGCACTCTACCATCAAGCTACATTCCCAGTCCATTTAAAAATTTTACTGAGACCAGGTTTCCCAGAATGGTCTTGAACCTGAGTTTTTCTACCTCAGCCTCCCAAGTAGGGAGTTTTGATACAGAGAAAATATTTAAGAAAGAGCTCTGGAGGTAAGGTCTTGTGGTTATTTAAATGGATAAATAGTGAAGGAAATGATAAAGGAGGAACCAGTAAGAAATGAAAACCAAGAGAAGGTGGAGTGAAGAGGCCAACAGAAGGACACATTTCAAGGTTTCCTGATACCCTGCTAGCAAAACATTTTCATACAATTTAATCACATCTCATTTGCTCATTAATAATTGAAGAAGATATAATTAGTATGATCTTTGTAATTTCTAAAAACATACTAAATCTTACTTACCTATTATCATCTTAGTTTTCAACATACTAAATAAGTAGCCTATCTATTACAAAAAAAAAATAATAATTCTTTAAAAGGAACCAAATCTCTGATGGGAATGTAAAAGAAAGCCACAACACATTCAAAAGTATTTAACATAGTCCTATCTTTTCATTAAGAGCTACTTCTTTCAAAAGCTCTTCCTAAGGAAATAAAAAGACTTCACTAGAAATACCCCCCACACACACAAAATGAGAGACAGCCTAAATGTCTTAGCAAAGGGGACTGGTTAATTTTGGTTCATCAGTTACGCTGGAATTTATAAATGCAAACATAAATACATATATGTAAATAAATAAATAAGCAAAATAATATAATAAAAGTAGTCTAAGAGATTCACTAAGGTTTTCAACATTTGATTGTTGCCCTCAAGTACTGGGATTATGTTTCTTAATTTTGACCTCTAGTCTGAGTTTTCAAGTTTGAGCATAATTTTGAACAACTTAAGAAGGGTTTATGTGTTATACAAAGAAGAAATCTAGTAGAGACAACCACCTTGTTCCTGCTCAGAAGATTTTCTTTCTTCACTGGCAACTGTTCCTGATTCAATTGTTGGTGCTCTACTCTCAATTTCACTTACAGTCGTAATCATTTCACTCTCATCCTCAGACATGGATTTAATTGTCCAGAGAGATTTTTGGCTTCGAATCCTATTTAACAATTTTTTAAAAAGAATTCTTGAAGGGACCTGTTGGGTCTTCATTGCCAAAGTGACTAAAAGGAAAAACAAGAACAAAAACCCAAAGATAAAAAACAACTTATTCAGTATCTATCATATGCAGTCAAATTGTTCTATCTTTATGTTCATTTACTGCTATAATCTCTACTTAAAAGCACAACATTATTTACAATTTGCAGTAATACAACAATGCTACTTGATTCCAATCATAATTCTATAAACAAGAATGATTTTTTTTCAACTTAATAAAGGTACCAAAATTCAACTATTTTCTAACAATATGCATGTAACACAAATTCTAAGCTAAGGGTATTTATTATGCTTGTTAAATGATGACAGACTGAATATCTCCTAATTAACCTGTGGGTAAGGTTAGTTTTTGAAATACATGCCGTAAGGTTCTATATACTCTGCACTATAGTATGGTCACAAACATAGGCTACAGAAGAAAACATCACTTTATAACCTTAAGAGAAAAATCAATTCCTCCCAAGTTATTCTTGTTACTATCTGGGGAAACTTTCTCTTCCATCTACCTTCATAAAGAGATCCTGTTGGTTATCAAAAAACAAGGTAATAATAATTTAAACATTTGTCCACATAGACTGATAGTAAAATGCTAAAACTCAATACTAAATTAACAATTCTCTATGGAAATTGTGGTGCAAATACTTATTTCTTTGGCTTAATAAGGAATAAAATTTAAGAATATCTACAAAGGTTGAAAACTAGCCAACTATATTTCTGTATGACCCACATTTAAAGAACATTTTTTTCTGAGTTATAACTTATTAACAATAAAATGCACAAAACCTAAGTGTACATACAATTTAATGAGTTTTCAGATATGTCTATGTAACACCATCCAGATCATTACATAAAACATTTCCAGAGCCTACAAGTGTCTTCATACCCATTCCAGTCAACATGCTGTGAAAATAACCACTATTTTAACCTCAAAGCTACAGATTAGTTTTGCCTATTGTTTGTTTTTCAACTTCATAAAACATGGAAATCATATACTTGAGTAATCTTTTCTGGCTATCTTCTTTCAATTACCATCAGTCTGTGATCCATTCATTTTGAAAAATATGGATTAGTTGCTAAAATTTAAAAATAAAGATTTAATAAACAATGAAATTCCTAGATGACTTTTTTTTTTTCTTTTAAAGAGACAGGGTCTATGTTGCCCAGAATGGCTCTGAATTCCTGGGTTCAAGTCGCTCCTGAGGCCTCAGTCTCCTAGCAGCTAGTACTACAGATGTACACCATAATGTTCAGTTCCCTTGCTTTTATGAAAAATGAAAGGATCTGATAACATGAAGTCAGCATCCTAAAATGGAATCTGTAGGAACTGAAGAGTGACTATCCCTTCAGAACTTCCAATTCTGACAAACTAGAGATGTAAATGAAAATAAGTAAAAAAGCTAGATGAAATGGTAAAAAAAATCTTTTTAAAGAACTTGCTGATCTGGCAGAAGCCAGAAATAAAATTTAAGTGGGAATCCTAGAAAGTCAAATGAGCCCTGAAACCATCTTCCACCCAATTTATGCTAAAGCCAAAATACAGCAACCTTATACTTGTTTGAATAGCAATGTTGGCAGAGAAGAAGACAAGGATAAAGCCCTAGAGACCCTACCTGAAGAGTCCAATAGGAGACCTACATAAAGGGTTACTCCACAGTGTAGGGTGCAAATGACAAGAAAAGCCTCAATGGCTTTAAACAAGGGTAATACCAGGAGAGATGGCGGTGGGTGGGGGGTGGGGGGGGAAGAGGGCCATTTAATGAAAAGAATTTGGCCTTTAAAGAGATATGGAAGTAGAAAAGGGAAGTGTTAAATGTAACTCCCATTGGTTTGACTTCGTAACTGCAAACTGTGGTACCATTACTAATATAAGAAAGGTAGGAAGATAAGATGTAGGCAAGAGATAATGATAAATTTATTGCTAGACACTGAGTTTTAAGCTAAACTAAAATAAAGTTAAGGATGTTGGAGATAAGATAAAATTCAGGAGATGAAATTTTGTGCTATTCATCACTATACATGAAGTGCCCAGAAGTAATTAAACAAAGGATGATTTTCTAAAATCTAAAAACAAAAGAAATCTGACTCCAATGACTTCAGAATTGAGCATTTCACTCAATAACCTAAAGAACTCCAAAGTACCTATACATATGAATACAACAGCTTTCCTACCAGGTATATGACGCAGATCTCTAATGAAAAATATATGAAAACATCATTTCATCTTGCCAACATTTCCATTAGAAATTATTTGTATTTAAATTACACCAGATTTTCCTGTTGATAAATGATTCACATTTTTTTTTCTGTGAAATATTGTAATAGTCAGCTCAGAAGGTGCTTTTACCGTCTATTTCACTAGGAGATATTACTTCAGCTTCTTTTCCTTGAAGGGTCTCAGTTTCACCTGCATTATCTTGTTCCATTGAAAGGTCTAGTTCTTCATCTTGGATCTGATCAGTCACATCAGGCAAAGGCTCTGGTTCAAGGTGCAAAATCAGGTTTCCTTTCACCTCTTCAAAGAAAAATAGACACATGCTTCCATTCCAACATGATTAAAAAGAATTTGAACATAAAATTTTACCTTATTTATTTAGGTATGAGGGATTGAACCCAGGGGTACTTAATCACATTCCCAGCCCTTTTTATATTGTATTTTGAGACAGGGTCTCACTAAGCTGTTTAGAGCCTCCCTAAGTTGCTGAGGCTGGCTTTGAACTCTTGATCCTCCTGCCTCAGACTCTTTGAGTTGCTGGGATTATAGCATGAACTACTGCACCTGGATGATCATAAAATGTTAAAGGCCATCATAGTTTTTAAATCTAAAATATGAAGTCCTCTTTCAAACTGAGAACATTTCCAAACAAAAACTGCTTTATCATCACAAATATTATTTTTGCACCAAAACATTTAAAAGCACTGCTGAAAATATCTTACTCCTGTCTGCATTGTACATATCTTCAAAGGCAAATTCCAGCTCTCTCTGCCAGTCTTCTTTCATTTCATTGCGCTTGTATGGAAGTTCAACTAGTTGTGGTGGCATCTGTGCTACAGTCTGTCTCCTACGTGCCAGGTCCTCTTGTTGTAGCTGTTTGAGTTCTTTCATTAATTTCTCTTGATTCTTTAAGAATGAGGATTAAAACAGCTGAGTCAAACTTTAGACAGTTACATTAACAGTGAGAGGAAAGTGAGGAAACTGGGAGAAAGAGGGCCTGGGATCTATCCTCTCCCCTACTATTCAACAAATATTTGCTGAATGTCAGTTACTATGAAAAATGCTAGGGAAAAAAAAAAAAAAACTCAACCTTTGCTTAGTAGTGAGACAACAAACAACTAGCATTATGTTAATATTATGAGAAGGTGGTACTGGTTAGGTCATAAAGTTTCTGCCAGTTAGAGTTCTCCCTTCTGGGGGAAGTCATGAAGTTATTTGTATTTAATTTGTCACAACTCTTGCAATGTACTATGGTCCAATTCTCAATATACCTGTCTTAAGGAAGCACTAAGATCCGTACTGTGGAATGTGGCTTCTTACTCCACATGCTTACCATTTCTCATGATTAAAGGAGTCTGCATGTATCTATGGGGTGTGGCTAATATTAAAGTTTAAGTACAGCATTTTAATGAGGTTATCTAACTGAATACCGGTGGTATCAGGTAAAGAGGAGAGAGAATGAAGACAGAACTCTCAGTCCTTGGGATGAGAACTTAGATAAAAGTGGGTAAAGGAGAAGTACAAGTAAGAGGACACAACTGCAGCACACAGGTGTGGAGATGAAGGCAGGGAGTATTCAGAAATAGTGAACAGCTCACTATAGCTAAGACATGGAGAGCAAGGGCGAGTAAAGGCAAAAAGATTAAACTGAGAGGCAGACAGAGGCCAAATACTAGTTCCCACAGACTCCAGCAGGAAGTAAGGCCCCAGAACACAACAGAGTTTGCAGCAAAAAGGGTCAGACAGGGAAAAGGAAATCTCTTATTAGCAGTGACATTACACAGCTTTAACCACTCCTATGAAAGAAACATGTTTACAATAGGTGGAGAAGGTCTGCAGCTTAGGTGGTTGTCCAGTGATGATATATACATATTCCTTATTCTTTTGAAAGTTTTAAATATTATGTCATTTGGAGATGACTTTTTTTTTTTTTGCTAAATCTGAAAAGTAATCAAATTATTAACAAATTCTCTTCATTTATGATTCAAATCACCTCACTAATTTAAAACTTTTTGATTAAGTGTAATATTCTGGCTCCTTGAAATCTTTACATTATTCTTCTTATATTAATTTATAATGACAATTACCATGATCACTAACATTTACTGTGAGCTTAAGAAATTCCATGCACATTTCTAAGGGCTTTACTAAACTCATTTAATCCTCATTACAGAGATGATGACACAGAGCTCAGAGAGGTTAAGTAACTTGCCTGAGATCAAACAGTCAAGGAGTAAAGAAGAGAGGTAAATTCAGGCAAACTTATTGTGGGGACCACTTTCCTAACCACTAAACACTATTGCTCTTATTAAAGAATGTGTTTAATTTATGATTGCTTCTCGTGCTTTTTTCTATAGATTTAAGCCTTAGAAGTATAATAATAATAATTTAGACATTAAGTTATTTTTGTCATAATACACTTTCAGTTGGCAAAAGTCTAAAATTTAAGGGAAAAGATCATAATTTAGTCCAAACCATACAAATAAAACTTTCATAAGGTAAGTGTTTAATTTCTACATAAGTGCTTAAAAATTCATCCCCAAGGTGGGTGTTTAAAATATCCAAACTCATTAGTCAAATTCAAGAAATAAAATGAGGCTTTTAACAGGACAATTTTTATACTATTTCAGAAATAAGCACTAACTGAACAATAAGTATGACAGAAGAGAAGCTAAAATGATACTATTTCGCAGGTCTACAACAGTCACTTTTTCAAAACTTCTTCAGAACAAGGATCATGACTTTACCTTTTAATCAATACTACGCAACATCAGTAAGTGCTTAGCTCAATAAATATTTAATGAATTGAATCCTCAATAAAGCACAAATGCAATTCAAATTATTAAATTAGGAAAATGATTAATTTCTTCTCAGGCTATTTCTGGACTGAACTTAAAAGTAATTTATAAGTAAAATATTTACAGCAATACGTTGAAAGTGAAAATAGCCTACTCCAACCTGATATCAAAGTAGGATGGCAAAGGAGGTTAGGAAACAAATCACATGAATCAGAACTATATTTAACACCTTCACACCCCTTACTTTAAGCTCATTCACTAATCAGTTCTGCAATGCTATTATAAGCCTATCAGTAGTAGTAGTACCATTAGTAGTAGCAGTAGTAGTAGTAATTATTACAGGTACAATTTAATTCTTACTTGGGCCAAATGGATCTTTTTCATGGCTTGGAAACCCCGTACATGTGCCTTTTCAAACTGCTCCATTCTCTCTTGTGCTGCCTGCTTTTGCAGTTCTTCCAATCGTTTAGCTTCTTCTTCAGCGGCCAAGTGAGCATCTGGCTAGCAGTCAATCAGCAACATTTTAGATTGACTTTAGATAATTTTTTATAAAAGTGTGAAACAAAATAATTTAACAGCAAAAAATTTATAATCATGTTTTTTACTTACATAAAATTACACTGTTAAGAAGAGCTATTTTTAAATGCCCACAAGAATCAATAGCATGTATTTAGTGTTTATTTATCCAAGCACATTTTTTCCATCATATTTATTTATTTTTTGGTAGTGCTGGGGATTGAACCCAGGGCCTTGTGCATGCAATGCAAGCACTTTACCAACTGAGCTATATCCCCAACCCATCATTTTTAAGTTTAAAAATTACATTAAAATGACAATGTTGAAAGGTCTCACAAATATGATAAAGAAACCAAATGACAAACATCCAAAGTCATGTAAGTAATATAAAGAAAAGGATTTGTCTGGTTTTTTTTCTTTTTTAGCAAACATCTGCTACTTAGCTTGGTCTAGGAAAAACTAAAATACTAACTTTAATATAAATTCTGGCTTCCTAGATCTTATGTATAGCAATTATTATGCCACTGTATAGCCAATCACCATCTCATTAACATAACAATAGTAATATAACCTGGATTTACTTGTATTATCTGAAAACCATGATCAATATATGTAACCATTTTAAATGTACCAGGTCAAAGGAGGAATTGAACCCAGGGCACTGAACTATATCCCCAGTCCTTTTCTAATTTTTTATATGGAGACAGGGTCTTGCTAAGTTGCTCAGGCTGCCCTGAAACTTGTGATCCTCCTGCCTCAGTCTCCCGTGTTTCTGGAATTACAGGTGTGAACCAACATGCCTTCTAGCTCAGGGCTAACATCTTTATATATTTTATATGTTGAAATTCTATCAATAAATCAAAACAATAACAAACTTTATATGTATAGCTAAAAACTCTCATATAGTGGGAAAACATTAAAAAAACTGATGACTAGTAAGAAAGAATATACTGGACAAACAAGTTTAATAAAAATATTTTTCACCTTTGAGTAAATATTTATGCAAACCTAAATAATATGAGGCAGAACAAAAACGAATAAAAAGTTTAATCTCCATAGAATTATTTAGTGTAATAACATGCAAAACATTGAACAAAAATAACCTTTGAAAACATATTATTCCTTTGAGATCAGGAAATTTTCAAGAAAAAAACTGCTTAGGAATTCTTCAGACTCTTGAGAATGAATTAAAAGCAGAATGTCAATTTTGGTAAACCAAAATTTTAAGAACGGAAAACCTTACAAATAGCATATAACATGAACAATAAATATTCTTGATCTAAAGAGAAAATAATTAGGGAGGCTAGTTATAGCATTCCTTGGTATATATCCTAAAGAATTAAAGTCAGCATACTCTAGCAACACAGGCACAGACATGTTTATAGCAACAGAATTCACAATAGCCAAATTATGGGAACCAGCCTAGGTGTCTGTCAATGAATGAATGGATTCAGAAAATGCGGCATACAGAATGGAGTTTTATTCACCATAAATGAAACTATGTAATCTACAGGAAAATGGTGGAACTTGAGAGCTTTATATCAAGCAAGCAAATAAGCCAAACTCAGAAGGTCATGGGTCATGTTTTCTCTCATATGTAGAAGTTAGAGAAAAAAGGAAAAAAAGAAATGGGTGGGGGGGACTCAAGAAAATAGAGACTAGCAGAGTTGAAGGGGACCAGGGGGAGAGAGGAGAGGGAAAGGGGAGATCCTGGGAAATGAAATTAACCAAATTATGTTATGTACATGTTTAAATATGTCACAATGAATCCCACTATTACATATAATTATAATGCAACAATAATTTTTTTTTTTAATTAAGGAGGTTGTGGGTCTAGGTTAGTGGTAGAATTCTTGCCTACCATGCACAAGGCCCTAGGTTCAAACCCCAGCACCGAAAAAAAAATAAAATTTATGATCCCCAAACAATTTTTGTTCTTAGTCACCAAATTTCAAAACAAGGCTTTACAAGAATACTTTAGGAAGACAGACCCCTATAGAAAATTTAAACAAAAATCTGAATGAAATTATTGTTAGATTTCATTTTTAGTGGCTGCAGGTGAAAAATGTGAAATTTGCTAAACTATGAAAACCACTCAAAAAGATTTTTCTGAAAAATTTTTTCATGAGTTATAATCTGTAGTGCAAAAAAAAAAAAGTAAAGCAGTTTAATAAATACATTTTTCATCTTGTCCATCAGTTATTTGGATAGAAGTCTTTTTAAGTATGATAGCATGGCAAACTATCATACTTAAATCTGATAAATTAAATACGATATTGTAATAAAAATCAGAAAACAAAATAATGGATGAGGCTGGAAAAGTACTTTTGGACTCATATTTTGAAAAAGTGTACACAATTTTCATCGACAAAGAGAGAAATATAAAGGCCAACATATTATATTTTGTTAATTGGTGTGTACTGAAAATGAATAAGTAAACCTAACAGAGAATTACTGACTTGAAGTAGGAGCATGGCAGGCTAATGTCATTATTCTTTTACAGCAAAAGACAAATTTAATGATACAAAGGTTTGGAACTGCTGTTTCAGAATATCAAAAAAATTCCACAATATCAACTCTTATAAGTTAAAAAGGCATACTGAACAAACAAAAGCAGTTTATTTATTAAAAAAAAAACTCTAAAAGAAAAATACTCAAACATCTATGACAATAATACACAAATTTTTTATTATACTTGCTGTTAAGATCAGAACATTCTATTCCAGAGCAGATGCTAAATTATTATACATGTGAGGTACAGATGAAAATTCAGAGATGATTTTATCTTGAAAGCAAAGCTCATTGCTTGTTGTTACTTTTTAAATCCAAGATTTAAGAACAGATTTTTACCTAAGTGAGGGAGTAAAGCAGCAATAAAATATCAGAATAAAAACTGTAAAATCATCAATCTATTCTGAAAATATTCAGACAGCATCTTCTTTAATCAGTACAAAATGCTCTGGCTGGGGTACTACAGTTATGAAACTCTTTTAACTTCTTTCTGGTCCAATCTTTAAAAAGTCCAGAAATTGAAGAGGAAAGAGGTCTAGCTAATATCAAAAAGGCAAGCTTAATGACTTAATAAAACATTATCACCTATGTTGATGAAGACAGGAGAAAAATCTTTCTTCATCAATCTCAGTTAAAATGAAACATCTATTTAAAACTGCAAAAATGCAGTATAGAAACAAAGAGGGCAAGTTAGCAACAGACTAGTTATTACTCCTGTATTACAATGACATTGAAAACATAATTATATTTTGTATAATTTTTAAATAAATCTCATATTTAGTCTCAATTCTCAGGGGTTCATTCTATGATGATGATATTCATGCTAGGTATTAACTGAGTATGGTTAACACTTGCTATTAAGCAGTCAACCAAAATGTACATTTGTTGCATTTTAAACTCCACACAAATACTCTACTGATAGCTTATTTTCCTAGTGACTAAAAGTATTTAGCAGAAATATTAAAATCCACTGTTACAAAGAATTAATAATTATAATAATAACAATATATCATTTATCACTCTTAAGATTGGCAACTATTTTTAAACCATAGTATTCTATGCAGGCAATGGTATGGTAAGACAACCATTTTCATATTACCGATATTTTTTAAAAAGACAATTTACTATCAAAAGTTCTTCATGATTATGTAACAAGAACATGGCAAGTGAGCTTCAGAGGACATACAGGGTCTGACCATTTCCCTTTTGGAAACTGTATAACCACAAAATAATGTGGAGAGGCAAGATGGTAGAGATGAGCTAAGCAGCAGTTCCAGATTTCCTCACAGCACAAATGGGAGGCACAGAAGGAAAAGCAAAATTAAGAGAATTTTACCATAGGTATGTATATACCTGAACTTGAGGAACAGCAGTGATCAACTTCAATAACTTTTATTCTTATAAGGTTGAATATATTGAGGCCTTGGCCAGAAGCAACTATAGCAAATAGGCTCAGAGGCATTGTTTAAAGCTGGGCTGATATTGGGATCAGCAGAAATCACACAGTGAATTAAAATGCCATTTTCTGGATATTTACCCAATACAGGGATCTTAAGAAGTTCAAAAAGTAGTCCTTCACTTAAAAAAAGGAGTCATAACCATACTGATAATGTGTAGACATACAAACAATATGAAAATAAAAGGGAACAAAACACCCCAAACAACCCAAATGCCTCAACAACAGACTTTATTGACACCACAATGGAAGAAATGTCAGAAGGAATTTAGAAAAGTTCATAGTTAAACTGTACTATGAGGTAAAAGATGATTTGGGAGTGAAATCAAGAAAAATACAAGAAGTAAAAGATCACTTCACTAAGGAAATAGAGATTCTGAAAACAACCAATCAGAAATCCTTAAGATGAAGGAATCAAACCCAGAGAATGCAGACAATTCAAACAGATCAATTTCAAGTAATGAAACTGAAGAAGCATCAAAAGACTACCAACAAAGGAAAACCCAGGACTAGATGGATTCTCAGATGAATTCAACTAGACCTTTAAAGAAGAACTAATAGCAATCCTCCTCAAATTATTCCATGAAATAGAAAAGGAGGGAATTCTTCCAAACTCATTCTATAAAGCCAATATCACCCTGATGCCAAAATAGACAAAGCCACACCAAAGAAAGAAAGCTTTACATCAATACTCTTGATGAACACAGATGCAAACATTCTTAATACTGGCAAATTGCATACAAAAACACATAAAAAGATAGAGCACCATGATCAAGTGGGGTTCATCCAAGGGGTGCAAGATTGGCTCAACATACAAAAATCAATAACTGTATTCCACCACATAAAAAAACACAAAAATCACATTATTGTCTCAACAGATACAGAAAATGCATTTGACAAAATACAGCATCCATTCATGTATAAAACACTAGAAAAACTAGAAACAGAAGAAACAAAAGTTGTAAAGGATATATAAGACAAACTCAGGGCCAACATTATTCTGAATGGAGAAAAATTGAAAGCATTCCTTCTAAAAACAGGAACAAGACAGAGATGTTCACTTTTACCACCTCTATTCAACACAGTCCTTGAAACTCTAGTCACAGCAATTAGGCAAGAAAAGAAAATTAAAGGGATATGAATAGGAAAAGAAAAGCTTAAACAATCTCCAAGGACATGATCCTATTATTCAGAAGATCCAAAACGCTCCAAAAGAAAACTTCTAGAACTCATAAGTGAATTCAGCAAAGTAGCAGGATACAAAAAAAAAATCAACACGTAAATCAATCACTTTCCTATACTCTAATGGTGAATCTACTAAGAAAGAAATTAGAAAAACCATCTTAAACACAATAACCTCAAAAAAGAAAAACAACTTGGGAATCAATCTAACAAAAGAGGTAAAGGACCTCTACAATAAAAACTATAGAACCTAAGAAAGAAAATGAAGAAGACTATAGAAGATGGATAGAACTCCCATGTTCTTAGATAGATAGAATTAATATTATCAAAATGGCCATAGTATGGTAATGGTTTGGATATAAGATGTCTCCCAAAAGTTCCTGTGTGAGACATGCAAGAAGGTTTAGAGGAGAAATGATTGGGTTATGACAGCCTTAACCCCAGCACTAATTAAATTCCATGATGGGATTAACCAGGTGAGAACTTAAGATAGATAAGGTGTGCCTAGAGGAGATGGTCACTGGGGGTGAGACTTTGGGGTATATATTTTTTATGTGCCAAGTGGTCTCCCTCTGCTTTCTGATCACCATGTGAGCCACTTCCCTCCATCTCACACTCTTTTGTCATGATGCCTTACTTCAGGTCCCAAGGAATGAACCCAGCTGTTTATGGACTGAGACCTCTGAAACCTTAAGCCCTAAAATTCACTTTTTCTCCTCTAAAATTGTTCTTCAGGTCCTTTAGTCACAGCAGTGAAAAAGCTGACTAAAACGACTACCAAATCAAAATTCCAGTGATGTTCTTCATAGAAATAGAAAAAGCAGTCATGAAATTCATTTGGAAACATAAGAAGCCCAGAATAGCCAAAGCAATCCTCAGCAAAGAAAAAGAAGTAAGAGGCATCAAAATATCAGACTGTAAATTATAAAACAGAGCTATAGTAATAAAAAGAGCATGTTATTGGCACCAGAACAGGCATATAAGACACAGAGACAAACCCACATAAATATAGTTATCTCATACTTGATTAAGGTGCCATAAACATTCATAGGAGAAGAAAAAGCCTTTTTAGCAAATGGTGCTGGGAAAACTGGAAATACATAATGAAATTTACCCTGCATAAAACTCAACTCAAGGTAGATGAAAGACCTAGGAATTAGACTAGATATACTGCACCTGCTAAAAGAAAACATAGGACCAACACTCCAATATATCAGCTCAGGAACTGACCTCCTTAACAAGACTCCTAAAGTGCAAGAAGTAAAATAAAAACTCAGTAAATGAGACAGCATCAAATTAAAAATCTTCTTCATAGCAAACAAGAGCACGAAGAAACAGCCTACAGAATAAGAGGAAATCTTTGCCACTTTCTTCTCAGAGAGGTTTTAATATCCAGGATATACAAAGAAACAGAGTTCTCAAAAGAAGAAATACCAGGCCAGGTGCAATGGCGCATACCTATAATCCCAGCAGCTCAGATGGCTGAGGCAGGAGGATCACAAGTTCAAAGCCAGCCTCAGCAATTCAGCAAGACCGTCTCTAAACAAAATATAAAAAAATGCTGGGAGACTTTCAGTGATACACAAAATTATAAGAGGTTATGAGGGGCAAGAGGGAGGGGGAAAAAAAAGGGGAGAGAATTGAACAACAGCAGAGGAGGTAGAGAGGGAAGATGGGAGGGGAGCGGAGGGGAGGGGGGATAGCAGGGGATAGGAAAGGTAGCAGAATACAACAGTCACTAATATGCCATTATGTAAAAATGTGAGTGTGTAACAGAAGTGAGTCTGCATTATGTATTTGGGGAGTTCAAAACCCAATTGAGTCAAATGTATGAAAGACGATATATCATGAGCTCTGTAATGTTTTGAACAATCAATAAAAATAAATGGAAAAAAAAAATGCTGGGGATGTGACTCAGTGGTTAAGTGCCCCTGATACCAAAAAAAAAAGAAGAAATACAGTCAACAAATCTATGAAAAAATGTTCAATATCTCTAGCTATTAGAGAAACTCAAATTAAAACAATACTGAGATTTCATTTCACTCTAGCCAGAATGACAATTATCAAGAATACAAATAATAAACACAGGCAAGGATGTGGGGAAAAGGGCACACTCATACATTATTGGTGGGACCACAAATGGTTGCAACCACTATGGAAAGCAGTATGGATATACCTCAAAAAACTAGGAATAGAACTACCATTTGACCTGGTTATACCACTCCTCAGTATATCTGAAGGAGTTAAAGTCAACATACTACAGGGATGCAGCCACATCAGTGTTTATAGCAGCACAATTCACAATAGGTAAACTATGAAGTCAACCTAGGTGCCCTTAAATAGATGAATTAAAAAAAAAAAAAGGTGGAGGTGGGGTTGTGGCTCAGGGATAGAGCTCTAGCCTAGCATTCAAGAGGCACTGGGTTCAATCCTCAGCACCACATAAAAATAAAGAAATATGGTACACATACACGATGGAAATTATGACATTTGCCAATAAATAGATGGATCTGGAGACTATTATGCTAAGTGAAATAAGTCAACCCCCAAACAACAAAAGTCAAATGTTTTTTGTTTGTTTTTTTAGTTTTATTTCCAACTCAATCAGAATTTATTCAGCAGGAGTTTCATTTTTTAGGATTTTTTTTTTTTTTTTTTGTACTGGGGATTGAACCTAGGGCTTTGCGCAAGCTCGACAAGTGCTCTGTCACTGAGCTACATCCACAGCCACAGCTCCAGAGTTGTTTCACTTTTTTTTTTTAATATTTATTTTTTAGATGTAGATGGACACAACACAATGCCTTTATTTTTATGTGGTGCTGAGGATCGAACCCAGGTCCCGCCCGGCTAGGCGAGAGCTCTACCACTGAGCCACAATCCCAGCCCCCAATTTTTTTTTTTCTGATATGTGGAAGCTAATCTACAATAAGACAGGTGAGGGTTTAGGATAAAAGTCCAGTGAAGTAGAAAAGGGAAATAAAGAGAAGGGAGGGGGAAAAAGAAAGACAGCAGAATGAATCTGACATAACTTTCCTGGGCATATATGAACATACCACAGGGAATTTCACCAATGTGTCCAAACACAAGAAATTGATTTAAAAAAAAATAATAACTATGGGTAAATAGCAGAAAGATCAGTAGAGGGAAGGGAGCAGGGGATGGGGGAGAGAAGAGGAAGGAGAAGTACCGAGGACTGAATTAGAATAAGATACATTCCATGCTTGTATAATTATGTTGAAATGGATTCTTCTGTCATGTACAGCAAAAAAGAATCAATAAAATAAAATAAAAATAAAAGGCAATTTAATTACCTATATCAACTGTTATACAGTTTGGAAATAATTACTCTTCTAGGGATCTATTTGCAATATAAAATCAGATGTGGATATAAATAGTATAAGATAATTATGTTTACATCATTTATAGAAGCAAGTAAACCAAAATAACATAGGAATGATTTTTAAAATTCTATAATAAACTATTAAATCATGTTTTTAGCCAGATGTGATGCACCCATGACTAGTGAAGCTGAGGCAGGATTCCAAGTTTGAGACCAGTCTCAACAACTTAGTAAGATCCATTTCAAAATAAACAGTAATAGGACTAGGGATATAGATTAGTGATAAAATACCCAATTCCCAGAACTGCAAAAACAATAATTTTAAAAGTGTGTGTAAACCAGCTACAACGGCACACGCCTCTAATCCCAGCTGTTTGGGAGGCTAAGGCAGGAGAATCGCAAATTCAATGACAGCCTCAGCAATTTAGCGAGGCCCTGAGCAACTTACCAAGACCCTGTTTCAAAATTAAAAATAAAAAGGACTAGGGATATGGCTCAGTGGTAAAGTGACCTTGGTTCAAATCCCATGGGGGGACATATGTATATGTTTATAAAGACAAATTAATGAATTAAATATATTAACCATACTACCCTTTGGTCATGGAATCATTGGTACTTTCCCTAATTAACACTCGCGTGCATAGTTCCAAATTTTTTCAGAGAGCATAAATTTATTACTTTATATAAGAAAGTTTTAAAAATCCACCATTTTAAAAGATAACCATTTAAATAGCTATCTACTTTCTTTTATTCATATAAGAACACTGCATATCTGACATGAAAATCCAAAGCATACTTACATGATTTTGATCATTATTGTCCTAGTATGATTAGTAGAATTATTCAAATTTTTGAAATCTGGCAAAACCAGACACAGAACCAAAGTAGAAATGAATTTAGTGAACACAAATAATAAAGTGAGAGTATGAAAAAACAATAAGTCAATCACCTGTTTTGTGACCATCTCTCTATTCACAAGAGTAGAAATATGATGGTAGGTAGAACTACTGGTTTTCATTGAAGAAATTCTTTTTACTTCAATGTTCTGAAACACACAAACATAAAAAGAGAGCTTAGGTTAAAAGCATTAATTTTCACTTAACGCTGGATCCAATGTAAAAACAAACACAAAAACAACTTGCATTTTAATCAGTGCTATAATTTGGGTTTGAATATGGTTTGTCTTCTCTAAAATTTACATTGCAATTTAATCCCCATTATGATATTAAGAGGTGGAATCACCAGGAAGTGATCTCTAAGGAATGCTCTCTTCTAAGGAATGGATAAACCCTTTCAAATCATCAATGAATTTTTTTCAAAATGAATCTGCTATAAAAGTCAGTTTGGTTTCTTGCATACTACCTATCTGGTGCAATATGAGGCCCCAAACATTAACTTGGTATTCTTTTTTTTGCAGGGGAGTGGGGGTGGGGGGGAGGTACTGGGGATTGAACTCAGGGATACTCAACCACTAAGCCACATCCCCAGCCCTATTTTGTATTTTATTAGAGAGAGGGTTTCACTGAGTTGCTTAACGCCTTGCTATTGCTGAGGCTAGCTTTGAACTCACAATCCTCCTGCCTCGGCCTCCTGAGCCGCTGGGATTACAGGCATGTAGCACTGCACTTGGCTTTCAATTTGTGATTCTGCCAGCAAGAAAACCATCAACAGATGCAGTCCTTTCACCATGCACCAGAACCATAGTGCCAAATAAACCTTTCTTTATAATACCCAGTCTGTGGTATTATCTTATTAGCAATAGAAAATGAACTAGTACAATCAGTAAACCTCATTTGACATTAGCTAAAACTCACAATGAAATAAATCACTATTTCCAAAGTTAAATTATTATGAATTTTAACAAAAGTACCAGATCCACTAGTACTTCAAAACATTTTCCAAGTGTCTTTAATATAATCAATATCTTTTACTTCAGTTTAGAAGTTCACTTCAACTTCTAAGTAATTTAGAGACATATTCCATTTTAAAACATCTGAGTAAAAGTGTTTACAAGACTGGTCAAATCAAATTACAAGAACTTAATTCATAGGAACACACACTATTATATCCCATTCCATATCTAATTACAAAAATTCCACTATAGTTTAATGATACATATTAATTTTTGGTCCCGAACCATTAGCTCACATTTAAATATACTTATTCCACAACAAAACAACTCTCAAAAAGATAAATACACTACTTCTTTCACTCCTTTTCTCATATTTCTGCCTTTCTCACCAAAGCAGATTCAATCTATAATTTATTATGAACTGATATCTAATTAAACTAACTAAAGTAACCAGGAATTTCCTAAGTACCTACTATATGTG
Organism: Ictidomys tridecemlineatus; assembly: GCF_052094955.1. Taxonomy (NCBI): domain Eukaryota; kingdom Metazoa; phylum Chordata; class Mammalia; order Rodentia; family Sciuridae; genus Ictidomys; species Ictidomys tridecemlineatus. The sequence continues at coordinate 80,047,601 of NC_135480.1, read as the reverse complement.
AAAGAGGTAGGCACAGAAAATGATGTTGAAATGTAAAATAAAATAATGCCTCCTGCCTTGAAGGAGTTCAAAGTAACAGTCCTAATCATTAGAAGTTCTAATCATTTTGTATATAACATAACAAAACGAATGTTCACAAAGAAATAACATTTCTGTTGAGTCTCTTCTTTCTACACAATATACTAGCTATGAAACCACAGCAATGTACTATAACTTCTCTGTCCCTTGGTTTTTTCAAGAAAATTAGGTAGCAAAATACAGAATTAAAATACAAAAAATCATAACTTTCCTAAACACCAATAATGAATTTGCTAAAAAAGACATCAGGAACAATTCCATTTATAGTCTCACAAAAAAAAAGAAACAAAATAGAAAACTAGGGACCAATCTTACCAAGATCATGAAAGATTTCTACAATGAAAATTGTAGAGCACTGAATGAAGAAATTAAAGAAGACCTCCTTGGTTCATGAATAGGCAGAATTAATATTGTTAAAATGGCTATACTACCAAAAAGCAATCTATAGATTCAATAAATTCTCTATCAATATGCTAATAACTTTCTTCACAGAACTAGAAAAAATAGACTAACATTTGTATATTTTCTCTCATATATGGAAGCTAGAAAGAAAACAGGGGAAAAGCCCGGTGGGGAGGGATCTCATGAAAATAGAAGGGAACTGAGGAAGGGACCACAAGGAAGGAGGAAGGGAGAGAAAAGGGAGGTACTGGGGAACAAAACTAACCAAACTATACCGTTATATTGTGTGCACATGTGAATATGTAACAACGAATCCTATTATATATAATGCACCAACTGTGACAATTGTTGTAGGAATCAAATAATGTATGAAAAAATACTTTTAAAACTATAAAGTGGTAGCACTGACATAAAAAATTCAACACAAGCTCAGAAGGGAAAAAGTATAAGACTGAGAATTAATCAAAGATTTGCTTTTTAACTTGAGATGGGCTAAAAGAGTAATGAAAAAAGGGCACCCACTAAAGGAAGAAGTCCCATGACTACAGATAAAAGGAACTGACTTTCTCCCACACTGGTACACTTTCTCTGAAAGCCATGCAAAAAAGAAAAGTAATATGCTTTTTTTTGGGGGGGGGGAGGTGGGTACCAGGGATTGAACTCAAGGGCACTCAGCTACTAAGCCACATCTCCAGCCTTATTTTTATTTTATGTAGGGACAGGGTCTCACTGAGTTGCTTAGCACCTCGCTGTTGCTTAGCCTGGCTTTGAACTTGCAATCCTCCTGTCTCAGCCTCCCAAGCTGCTGGGATTATAGGTATGTACCACAGTACCTGAAGTAATATGCTTTAAAAATATATATGGTATAAGATATCAGAGATATGAGCCCTTATAACATCTCAGGGGTCTCAATACAAACTATTCTTTAGCAATTATATAAAGATTATGGTTGTTTACATTTCAGAATTTAGAGTCTATAATAGTTTAACAGAAAAAAGTGAAAACAGAGAAGGTATATTCATGGAAAGCTAAATATCACAATAGAAAGATCATAAGCTTTACAGAATTAGACAGACCTTGACATAAACTCCGATTCTTTCCCTTAACTATTAAATTACTTTGCTCAGATTATTCAGTCCTTGATCTTCAATGTTCCTCACTTGTGAAACAGAGATAACTTCTACCCTGAGGAGGTACTATAGTGATTAAATGAGATACAAATAAGAAATCCAACTCAACTAAAATCTATAAGTACATGAAAAGAGTCCATTCTTTTCACTATAGAAACAGTTTTCTCATAAGATTTTATTTCACACACACACACATTATTTTCTTGGATTAATTAAGGAAAGACCTTCTATAGTTTGAGAAGATTAAACAGTCCCATTTCCCCAGACTTCTCAGCATTCATATTTGTATTTGTTTGAGTGAACAGAAATACAAATGTACCTATATTCTGTGTATATGACACTGCTCCTTCACAGGGTATACCTCCAGGGTCCCCAGATACTCACTGCACAACCTAAACCCAAATCCTTTCCCTCCCTTCAATACACATATTCATAACCAATTCAAAACATACTCAAAGACACTGTTCTTTCCCAATGCCTTTAGAAGCTTCAGTAATGGATCTCTTTCTAAAATAATGTTTTCTAATTAAATTAAAAATATAATCACCCAGATCTTGGTCTACAAGAAAAATTCATCACTAAAAACAATCTGGGCTCTTTGGAGACTCCAGATGTGGAAACAGGGAGGTCACAGTGAGCCTGGGTCATACCTGGGCTAAAGAACAAAGATGTGCTCAAGAAGCAATGAGAAAATAGAGCCAGCTTGAAGTCTGCTGTTGATAAAAATTTCAGATACTGCAAACATCAGAAGAAAAAGAATAATGACAATAATTGACTAAGACTGAATAAATAAAAATTCACTAATCTACAATTATGGTCACAAAGGGAAGGGAAAAAAAGATTTTCCAGCACTGTGATAAGCACAATAAAACTTTACTCCAAAATTTGGTAAAGGGAAAGACAAATTTACATCTGTATTCTTAAAAGGAGCTCAAGTTCACGCCCATTGATAAGAGAAATATTTCTTTTATGAAATAGAATAAATGCAGGATGACAATACCAGCCAGGTTCCGAAGTGTTACCTCACAGAATACGTGGTAACTGAAAAGGGAAAATTATGCCTTTTAGATAGACATACTTCATAGTCATCACTATAACCTACTGATCAAACTTAGAATCATTAATAGGAAAGCAACCGCCATTCTGTACTGCCTGAAGTGACATCATAAACTACACAACATTACCTATACAGTTCTTGCAAAATATAATCAAGCTTTTAAGCCTACCTCCAGTTTAATGGAAATACAGTGCATAAACCCATGTGGAAATAAGACAAGGGCAGAATATGTGAAACTAGTTTAGTCTCTTCAAAAGTCTAAAACAAATAAGTTAGCAAGAGCTGGGGTAGATAATGCTGTAGATAAGAGAAACAAAAAAAAGCAGAAGCAATGTTATAACCAAGATAGACCCTAATTTTAAAAAGAAAAAGTTATAAGACTAGAGAATTTAGGGCCAATCAAAAAATAGTGATATGGATTGCATATTAAGTGATATTAAGGAATTAATGCTAATTTTCTGAGTGATAATGGTATTGTGATTATATAAGAGAATATCCTTATAAGAAGCATGTTCAAATATTTAGGGTAAAATATCACCCCTGTATTTTACATTAAATGTGCAAATAGTTACACTTATCTACTTAAAACCTGTATATAAAAGGTATTAACTGTACTCTAAACTTCTATGTATTTGAAAAATTTTCATAATAATTTAGAAAAAAGAACAACCACATATTTACGTATAATTCATACCTACCAAAACACTTACACAGATAACATTGTTTGATTTTTATAAATTTTTGATCTTGGCATTTTATGAACATTAGAAATTATAACAAAAGTAATCAAAAGGCATCATGGCTAAAACACTGCTTGTGTTTTTAGCAGCATACATGGTACTGAGGGAGTGGCTGAAACATGACTCTTCCATCTGAACCCTATTGGATCAAATGTTTACATGGCAGATGGTTCATCATAAAAGCATGAAAATAGGGCTGGAGTTTTGGCTCAGCAGTAGAGCACTTGCCTTGCATGTGTGGGGCCCTGGGTTTAATCCTCAGCACCACATAAAAATAAATAAATGAAATAGAGTTATTGTGTTCAACTACAACTAATATATATTTTATATATATATAAAAAATATATATAAAAGATAAACAAATAAGTATAAGCAAGAAAGTAACAAAATTAAAGACCTAAGAGAATACCTTGTACTATGCTGATGACATGCACATAAAATATACTTGAATATACAACTGAATTAGACATCCCTAAATTTCTCTTTTTTTTTCTTCTACTTATATTTTCAGACAAAAATAACTATGTATATCAAAGTAGCTAATTCAATAATCACTATAAGCTAATATAAACAAGGGACGAAATACTTTAAAAAATTAATTTCTTCTTGGCTCAATAAACTTTTTTTAAAAAATGAGTTCCAATCACAAAAGCACACATTTTACTTCCATAAATCTTTTCCATTATCTCATAATCTGAGGAAATTTGAAATACTTATCTGAACCTTAATTTATCCATGAAATGGTGACTATAGTGAGCCAAATCCAAAATGTGGGAACATCTATATGACAATTTATGTTGTTTCTTTTTCATTAAATAAAGCACATTAAAAATAAAAATGATGCCCTTGGGTTCAATTCCTGAAACCAAAAAACAAATAAATAAATAACTGAAAATCCAAATAAAATAAATAAATAAAGAATAAAAAGGTGCTATGCACAGTGGCTTGTGCCTATATTCCAGCTACTCAGGAGGCCAAGGCAGAAGGATTCCAAGTCTGAGGGCAACCTGGGCAGCTCAGTGAGACCTTGCCTCAAAATAAAATCTAAAAAGGATTAGGGATGTAGCTCAGTGATACAGCACTTGCCTAGCAAGTACAAGGCTTTGAATTCAATCTTCAATTACCATTCAAAACATACCAGAACTATTAATAATTTTTTGAAAACCAAAACCATTATAATTTTTCAAATAAACAAAAAACTTTGAGACCATTGAGGAAAACTGAACATACCCTGAACATTACAAAATATTAGGGAAAATAGCAATATTATGTTGTTTTTTAAAAAATAAAGTCCTTATATATCAGAAATACATACTGAAGTGTTTATGGGTGAAATGGTATGTACGGTTATTTTAAAATACTCCAGTTATACTTATGCATTATTTGTACAATTAAGTTTAAACAAATGAAAATTATTTTGAACTCCATTGAGTTTTAACAGCAAAGTATTATCATAACCTAGTTCCCCCCAAAACTCAAAGTAATTCACCTCGAAAAGAGTTGGAGGAGGTGGTGGCCGACTTGTAATTTTAGCAGATCTCTTTTTTTCCACAAGCAAAGCTTCCTTTCGAGCTTTTATATGCCTTAAAAAACAAAAAAAAAAAGAGAGAGCGAGATCAATTAATTAATCATCAATTAATCTCTAAGGTAATATCTCAGGGTTAAAAATAAAAAAGTCAGAGGATCTCTACAAGTCCTACAGTCTGATACCACAGGCTCAGCATGCTGTTTATACACATTGGATGTGTATGACAACATTTACCAATAAAAGAGGACTATCTAAAAACATAAGCTCCACAGTGTAGACCAACGCAACAAACATTTAATGTTTTTTAGAACAGTTTAGAGTTAAAGCTAGAAATGTTGTATAAAATGACCACTGCTGACCAGTAATAGGTTCCTTCTTACGGCATACAAAAAGTACTAATGACTTTCAGAATCTATAGTCTCTACCACTTTCAAAATTTTTTCTCCCCCTAGTACCATGGATGAAGCCCAGAACATCACACATTAGACAAGCACTCTACCACTACATCTCTAGCCTTCTTTTAACGTTCTTAATTTACACTGATTTTTATTCCTCTTTTACATCAGTCAAATAGATTTTGGTTGATGTGTACATTCTGAACCAGTTATATATTTCTCCAGAAACTTCGCAACCACTACAACACTCAAAATGTTCAGATTACAAATTAGAAGAGAAAGCTCATTCATTATTAAGTTTACCTCAGTAAACCACTGTCCACTGTATCACACTAGTTAGCACCCATTTCTAGCCATACTAGTTTTTGAAAATTAATACATTACCAGGTTTTTTGTTTCGTTAATATTTCTTTTTGGTTTTTCTGTACTTTCAGGGCCTCTTGATGCCTTATGTCTGCTTTTCTTTTCCTTTCTGCTGCCCGACGTGCCAGAGCATCTAAATCAGGTTCCTAAAAGTATGCAATACTTAAAATGTCATGTTAAACAAGATTAGTAGAAATGCAACTGTTTGATTTCAGAATAAAAATGACTTTTTAATTTTGGCATACTTCCTTACACACTACAGCAAAATATTCAGTGGTACCACTGACAATATGCTGTATCAGGAAGGACTAAATATAGAAACAACTGAATTTAAAGCTAACATAAGCATTTAACTTATATTACAAAAAGAGACTATCAAAGTACTAGGACAAGGATTAAATTAAATAATAAAAGAATCCTTTAAAATTAAAATGCCAAGCTGTGGTAACAAAAGTGGTTACTAGCCAGAGCAAAAATCATGAGATGCCACACAAATGACTAAGGTTGGGGGAAAACTGCACAAAAGCACAAAGTTAATGATGGCAAACATAGAGCTACAAAAATATGATCTCTGAACTTAATGCTAAAAACACAGACCAAAACTAGGACCAAAAATCAGACTGCCTGCCACGTTATATAAAGATATTTCTTTTTCTCATTAATCTTTATCAAAGATTTATCTTCTTTGGAACCAGCCTGTTTATTGTAGGACTGATTCTGAAATGGCAAAGTAATATTTTCTAACCACAGACGACAGTAAACAAATCAAAATAAATTTAGGAGGCAGTGTTAAATACTGAATAAGATCTACCTTTCCTTTCTGCAAGTCATCAAAAAATTGTTATTATTTGTGAATGAAATCCAGGGATATGTAATACACCCAACCATACATGTTTAGAGGTATATAAGGAATGACATTGAAATTAGAAATCTAAATTTATTCCACTGAATCTGTCCAAAATGCTTGAGATAAACAACTTCTGATTCATAAGGTGATTATTTAATTTATACATGTAAGAAAGAACTGGAAGAAAATACTGCTAATTTAAACATCCCAGAAAGATATATTTTACTTGACCATAACTTATTAGGGGAAAGACAGTACTATTTTCAAATTAAATTAAATTGATTAAAAACAACAACAACAACAACAACAAAAAAAAACAGCAAGCTCAGGCTGCCCAAAACAAATTGTATACGTGAAAATATTTTTATAACCCAAGCATTCAACAAATATAATTCACTTTTAACTGTCATTACTGCCACAATCCGATAGTCAAAGAAGCTCACTCACATTTTCTTTGGCCTGTCGATGTCCCTCTCCCATATTTCTTAAGCTTGCCAAATACAATTTTTCCAAGTTTCGTATTTTCTGAGTTTGTGATTCTTTCCATTCTGTCCTTAGCTCCTCTGCCAAACGAGTAAAGTGCTGATTTCTCCTCTGCTTTACATCTTCTCTTATCTGTAAGGCAATATCCTTTTCTTGTTCTCGAACCTAAAGAATGAACATTTAATGAATTATGTGAAGGAGGCTTATTGAAACTCTTTTGAAAAGCTATCTGGAAATAGGAACTCAAATGAATTCTCTTCAGGCCCATCAATTCTTCTGAAGACTCATCTTAAGTTCTTTGTAGAAGAGAAAATCCTAACAACGTGGAAAAAATAAGAATCAAGACTACTTCAAAGGCCTTTATTTGTATTGTTTTTCTCCCCTACACCTCTAATGGAACTGCTACTATCACTCTAATAACCTATAAAAGGTTAAAATGGTAAGTATGATTTAATGAAATTCACAGCCCAAAGAAGCAGAGATAGAGCCAGATGAGAACTCCATTTCTGTGGTACATCATCACCAATTCTAGACAGAACAGCATGCTTCACAAAGACTTACCTATTCTAGACCTCTAAAAAAGAACAATCTACAATTTCTATTAAATTTGTCTCAAAAACAAATAATTGTTTCAACAAGTCTTCTGGGAAATCACTCTATGTTATGTTCTCATCTGCAGACAATAGATCATTTAAAAATATTTAAAGACCTATTTTCTAATGTTCATTTAATCAAATAATACCTATCTTCCAACTATCCCCAAAATATTTACCATATCACCATATTTTTCAAATGTTTCAAAAATAGTTAATATGAAAGAACCAGGGCTTTTTTTTTTTTTTCTTTTTTTAACTGCCAGAAGAGGCTCTTAAGTGCAATTAGGACATTCTGATGCAAAATCAAAACAAAACATAAAAACCTAAACACTTTGTAGAGACAAAGAAAGACTTTAAAGCTTTATTCAGAAGAAATCATACCTGTAGCAACCTTAGTTTTCGTCTTCTTTCATAATCTTCCTTCAAAATTAAGGCTTCCTCATTGGGACTCAATCTCAGCTTGCCAGCATTTACCTTTCTTTTCATTTCTGTATACTTCAAATGTAAAGGATCTGAAGTTTTTAAAAAGAAAAATGTCTATAAGGATATATGCCATTGAAATAGAGCAGCAAGGATTAAAATAATTTTAAAAATTCATATTTATAGAGGGCTGTATATAGGCAAATAAAATAAATTTTCCAACTTGTTTGCAAAGAGCAATTATAAACCCAGCACTTAGATCAGTGCTTCTCAGAGGTGAGGGAAAAGACCTGACTTGTCCTTGATGAATATTTTCCAGAGTTTACTTAGTTTAAATGTAAAATAGAAGAAGATTTAAAAAGATGTGTTGGCAGAGAACAAATGTTTCCATAATATAGTTTAATACTTTAGAACTCTTGACAACCTGTTGAAAACAGTGAGACTGGTATACCATAGTAAAGGGCTGCTGGTCACTTGATTCAGCTCCCAGTTTCTTGTTTATCTCAATTACAAAGCATCACTGTATCTGATGGGATCACATCAATTCCATGGGCCATACAATCCGATAAACAATTCATCAATAATACAATGGTGTGGTTTTTAAATGGATGACTATTTTTAAAAATCCTTTCTAGAATAATTGAATGTGTCAGTGTTTCTATTTCCGGGTGTATTTTCTTTTAATATCTATCTTATTTATTTATTTTAGTTGTTGATGGACCTTTATTTTTTATTTCTATGCTGTGCTAAGAATCAAACCCAGTGCCTCGCACATTCCAGGCAAGCACTCTACCACAAAACCACAAACCCAACCCCATTTCCTGGTATATTCTTCTAAAACTATTTTTATACTCAGGTAGGTAATCTCCCACTCTTCCCCAGTTTTTAATATACCTCTATATGGATAAAATGGATGGGGGGGGAGTTAAGAATCTGTAGACTGTAGAATCTGAAAACCCTTAAGTAATTCTGATATCAACTTGTTCATGTTACTACCACTTCGAAAAATTATACACTTAACCTCAATGCAAAACCATGTTTTCATCTGAGACACGTCAACACTTCTCAACTCTCTTCACAATAATCAGGGAGGTAAACTGTATTAATAGATAGAACATCTTTCTAAAGCTGGCATAAGACTAGCTTCCTTCATGAAGCTGCCCTCTAATAATTCCTGCTCCACTCATTCACTCACCCCTAACTTGCCCAATGGTAATATATATTTTCTATACATTTATATGGGACTGAATTCTATATTGTTTAGGTATGACCTACTCCAGTTTTCTGTTAATTACAGTCTGCCACTTTATGGATCAAGATTCCTAACAATTGAAGGATGGTGTTATGATCTAAAATATGCTAATATTCAAATAAATATGAAAAATAAAAACTATTTCCTGTGCTATGAATGATAGTCTTCTCAATCAGGTGCAAACAGAATAGAGGCTGGCAAACTATGGGTTTAATACTTTTTCTGTGAATTCTCCATCAGAATGTAAACTCAGTGAAGACATATAGTATTATTTACTGTTTCATATCCATAGTCTAAAAACAGTGTCTTGAACCTACATAGGTACTTCAGTAAGTATATTGACTGAATGACATTCAGCGAATTAATTCATGTAAAGTACTACATAAATACAGTCAATTAGGATCTTTCACAGGATTCTTGCACCTAAAAATTTTTTCCAATGCATCTTAGTGATTTGATACTCCCAAGTGTTTAGTAATGATGAAATGCTAACTATCTCATCTTATACATGTTTTAATCAGCTTTCTCCCTGCTGTGACTGAAAGACCCAATCAGAAAAACTATAGAGGAGGAAAGGTTTACTTCGGGATTCAGGGGTTCAGTTCATAAGTGGCTGGCTTCATTACTCGGGGATCTAGGTGAGGCAGTACATCATGGTGGAACAGCATGGCAGAGGGAAGCAGCTCTCTTGAGAGACATGACTCTGCAGATACAAAATATGTACCTCATAGCCATGCCCCTCAATGAACCACTTCCTCATACCTCACCACCTCCAGCCAACACCCAGTTAATCCCATCAGGGATTAATTATCTGATTAGGTTAATTTTATAGTCCAATCATTTCTCCTCCAAACCTTCTTGCATTATCTCACACATGAGCTTTTGAGTGACACCACATCTAAACCATAACAATACCCAAAGAAATAAAGGTCTCTGGGTTAAAGGACTTGCCTAAGTGACAATATCTAGTGGCAAAGCTAAGAAAATCTGGTTTCCTTATTCCATTTGGCTTCTTGACTTTCTGATATGTGGACTGAAGAAGGTTTTATTTAAGTTGTTGTTTTTTATGAGGGAGGATGAAGAATAAGAAGTATGGGGAAAAAAATGAGTAAGACTAAATTTAGTCTTCCACATGTGTCTTTTTTAATTTATCTGAAAAATTCACTCATATTCAAACTATTATAATTAATTATTGGTAAATCTCAAAATATGACTGGATGGAGAAAAAGAAAAAGAAAGTGTGTGTGTGTGTGTGTGTGTGTGTGTGTATAAAAATAATTTTAAAATGTCACTGAATGGAAAAAAAAAGCCAGATACAAAAGAGAGCATATAATAAAATTCCATTCATATTAAGTTCAAAAACAATGAATTCAAGGCAAATCCATAAGGACAGAGGTTAAAACAGGGATTACCTTTGTGGAAATTAATGACTCCAAATGGGACACAAAGGAGCCTGCCTGTAGTATTCTATATTTTGATGTGTATGATGGTTAAACAGGTATACAAATATGTAAAAATTCCTCAAATGGAATGCTTAGATCTGGGTATTTTATTCTGAATTACACTCTAATATAAAAGGATAAAACTAATTTTTCATATTCTTTTTGAGTATTCATCATCATTTGTCAGAGGATTATAGTTATTTTTATCTAATCACTTTTTTCATGAATAATTTAAAACTGTTAAAATTTATTTGAAAATAATTTTAATTACCATACACCTTTCCTCAGTTTCTACAAATGTCAATATCTTACATAACCACAACACAATGACCAAAATCAGATAATGAACACTGGCCCAATACTTTTAACTAACCTACAGACCTTATTCAAATTTTGTCAATTATCCTACTACCGTCTACTTTCTGGATCAGGATCCAATCTTAGGCATTTGGTGTTGTGTATCTGGATGCTCCAGAAAGCAGAAGACAAGATGGGATTAAATTTAGGGGAGATGCCTCTGGGAGAGAAAACAGGGAAGGAGCTGGAAAAGGCTAGAAGCACTCAGACTACAATGAAAATCTGACACTGAGTGAAGGAGAGGGGATGCTAAGGCAGGCTCAGAGACCTCTGTGGAGTTTTCTCAGCAATAGACCTCTCTTAGGTCTATTGACACTGCCATTGACACTGGCTGGGAGCATGGCCTCCATGTAAATAGAGTTTAGAATGCAAGAAATGAATGTCTGTGGGTTACTTTCTCATGATTGCCAGGTATCCTCTAATATGGGACACAGTTCCTTACTCTTTTCAAAACCCCAATATTTAAAAAAAAAAAAAAAAAAGAACACCAGCCGGTTTTTTAGTTCAGCATCCTCAATTTAAATTCATCTAATCTTTACTTGTGACTAGGCAGAGGTTGTGCATTTCTGGCAAAAACACTACATAATTAAGTTCATCCTGACCTATCAGGGATGATATATCTTACTACTTGTGATGCAATTTTGACCACTTGGTTAAGATGGTACCTATCACATGGTGCCTCCACTATATTTTTTATATTTCGTATAAGTGTCTGATATAGTAGAGGTTATATATAAAAAAAATGTTTTTCACCATACTTCTGCCTACTTACTTTAATAGCCATTGACAATTACTGTCCGAATCAATTACTATAGTGTTTAACAATAAATGTTATTTTCTATTTACATTTTTCCTTCTATGCCTACCAAATGGAATTCTACTTTGGACGTTTTCCCTGTGCTGCCCTATTTCTACTTGTCTTGTAAGATCTCAGACTGAGAATAAAACGGTACTTGGCACTTGGTAAACACAAAATATTAGACTTTCACGACGCGGGTTCAAGATCCACCGCTGCCACTTATTAGAAGACGACACAGGACAAATCACTTAAATCATTTTGGTCTCATTTTCTTAAATTGTTTAAGGGAAGTAATATCTTCCCCAACAGGTTGTTCTAGTAATTATGTGACTAACTCAATGCGAAGCCTCCAAATACATTTTGTATTAAAGACTCAAAACTGTCATTGTTTAAGTTGACTCTGTGACAGAATACCAGAGAAATTTAAGGGTGGCAGACCGCAAAAGAGATCTGCTCTGCAGAAGACGACTCCAAACAGCTACCAGGATTCAGACTACATCCACAAGTGATTTGCAGGAAGTGGCAGCAGCAAACACCCCCAGCCTCCCACCCCGCGGCGTGGAAGCTCAGGGGCGGGGGAGGCAGCAGGGGAACCCCTTGAGAACCCGCCCCGGGAAGGCGCGCAACGCCACTCGTGCAACAGGGCCGGGAGCAGCCCGGGCCGCACGCGTCTCCTATCCCGTGCGCTCAGTACAGCCGCAGCCCGACGGCAGCCGAGGCCCGCTGACTGCCGACACCTGAGATCCGCGGGCCGGGCTGCAATCGGGGACTTCCTTCCTTGGGTGCACACCCCCAGCGTCTGGGCTTCCGGGCGTCGTGCATACCCAGGGCGGCGGGGAGACAGGTGCAAACCCTCACTCACCTGTGAACCAGGAGCCCGAAGCCTGCAGCCCCGGCTCAGAAGAAGCCGACTCCAACAGCGGCGGCCGACCAGCTTCCCAACAGCCGTTTGTGCGCCTGCGGAGCGGCCATCGCCAAGCCCTCGTCACTTCCGTCATTCAAACCGCCCGCCAATGGCGGGACCAAACCGCGGAATCCCGCCCGCTTCTGCCCCTGTTGGGGCCGCCGAAAGGCCGCGCCTGTTGGAGCCCCGCGCAGGCGCGCCAGTAGGCGCGCCTGCACGCGCGGCCCTACGTAGAGGCCTATTATTTCTCAGACCTACTAGGACTTGAGGGCTTACTTTCCTTCTCAGCGCTCGCTCCTTTCACAGGTCCCGAAACGGAAGTCCTGAAGGGGAAGCTATTTGCCCAGAGCTATGGGAGTGACTTTGGTGTTAAGATTTCATCTTGAAGGTGGGCTATCTGGACAAAGGGATGAATTCCAGAAATATTTAGGAAACAAAATTAACAGTACTGGACAAACGATTACATGTGGGATTGAGGGACAGTGAAGTTACTCTCACAGGCCACTAGCTTGTGTAGCATTGTTGATTACTGATTGTCAAGGAAGCAATCAGAAATGGTAGTTAAGTGGACACGATAATGAGCTCAGGTCTGTACATTTTGGAATTCATGTGCCTTTGGAACATCTAACAATGTAAAGTAGATAAATGCGTTCAGAGAGCGTCTACAGAAATAACTGGTTTAAGCATATACGGGTTTTATTTTGTGAGTAAAACCAAAAGCTAGAGGAGTGGATGGAGCGGATCACTTCAGAAGAATCTGCAGCATGAGAGGCATTGACCTAAGAACCAAACCAAAGAATACCAAACTTAAAGACAGGAATTGAAGGGAGGAACTCTCAAATACACAAAGAAGAAATAGTGTGATCCCATCTCAGATTTATTGACTAGGAAGCTGAGAGTTTCAATGACTCGGCCAAAAGAACATATACGTAAAGAGTGGAACTAGGACTAGAATTCATGTTTCTTCCCAAATACTTGGGTTTTTCTTCCCTGCCCTCCATCTGTCACATTTATCTTGATGAATAATTATATTGATTCAGACTTACCCTTCCACACCCTAGAAGATGTGCCTATTATTTCATGTTTTGGCTAGGTTTAGTGCAGGGCCATGATTTCCAAAAGCACTCTGCAGTTTCCCCATCAGGGTATTTGTGAGTTCCTATTGAAATCAGCTGTTAAGAGGCTCTCCAATGAGTAAACTTTGAGTCCCTTGAGAACTGTGAGTGGATTTTGTTCAGGTGCCTGGCATATAGACCTTCTCCAATGTTTGTCGACCAGCTGATGAATGAACAAATTATATGCTCTACATCCCTGCTGGCATCCTGGGAAGAAATTCCACAAATGGAGATATGAATGGAGACTTGTTCTGTTTTAAATAGGAGGCAATGAGGAATCAATGGCCAGTGGGCTTAGAGTCAGAATGTCTGGCTTAGCATCATAACCCATACTTTCTAGCAGTGGGACCTTAAACGAATGACTCTTATTTTCTGTTTTGGTTCTCTTCTCCTCCCCTGACCCCTTTTCCTCCTTTTCTTTTTCTTTTTGTTTGTTTGATGCCCACTGAGCTCCATCCCCAGCCCTTATTAAATTTTGAGACAGGTTCTTGCTAAATTGCTGAGAGTCTCAAATTTGCTATCCTTCTGCCTCAGCCTCCTGAGTTGCTGGGATTACAGGCATGGACCACCATGCTCTGCATCTGTTTGGGTTGTTTATTGCTGCAACCAAACTACCCTGGAATGTCCAAAATGATTCACTCATGTCAGATGACCGTTGACATTGGCTATTACCTGAGAACTCAGCTGGAACTAGTGTGTGTGTGTGTGTGTGTGTGTGTGTGTAGTTGTAGATAAATACAATATCTTTATTTTATTTATTTTTGTGAGGGGCTGAGGATCGAATCCAGTGCCTCACATGGGCTAGGCAAGCACTCTACCACTGGGCTACAACCCCAGCCTTTAGCTAGAACTCTTGACCAGAGCATCTATGTGTGCCCTCTCCATTGGATTGAACAACTCACTGTCTAGTGGTTTGGTTTCCAGAGGGAGTATGCTAAGATTGGGCATTCTCAAAGAAAGTAGAAGCTACAAATGCTTCTGAAGAAGATGCTGAGGAGAAGTTGTAATAAGTTCTGTCACATTTTATTTGCTAAGTATCATAGGGCCAGCCCAGATTCAAGTGAAGGGGAAATGAACTCCATCTCTTAATGGAAATAGTGACAAAGATCTTGTGGTTATTTTAACCCACCACTGTTCTCTTAATAATACTTGAATTGCCCTCTTCATCGGGTAGTTTTGTGACTCAAAAAGCAAGAAACATATGAGAACATTTTGCAGACTCTACAGAGCTATACATGTGTTAGGTAAGCAGCTATTTTATATATATATACATACATACATATATATATATATATATATATATATATATATATATATATATATATACACACACATATATATTCCATCCAGCATCCTTCTCTCCTCCTCTGGTACAGATCTAGCCCTTTAGGCATGTGACACAGACTGGAAAAATTGCAATTCTCTGTTTGTCTTGATATTGTGACTGATCTAAGGATGGGTATATGACCTAAAGTGGGTAAACAGAGTCATAGGAATTGTTTCTGGAACCAGCAGAAATGAATATATTCTTCTTGGGCTTATATTAATATATGAAACTAGAGCTTCTCAATATGGTTTGACTATGAGTTCTCCCCAAAGCTCCTGTTTAATTCAGAAATGTTTGGAGATGAAATTAAGAGATTATGAGAGTTGTAATTGAATCAGTGGATAAATCCATTTGGTGGATTAATAATTTGAAAGGAGTACTGTTTTGGGTGGTAACTATAGGCAAGTAGAACATGGCTGGAAGAGGTATGTCACTGGGAGCATATCCTTGGGGATTTTATTTTGTTCCCATGGCTTCTCCTCTCTACTTTCTGGCTTCCATGAGCAGAGCAGCACTCCTCTTCCATGCCCCTTGACCATGATGTTCTGCCTCACTTGCACCCAGAGCCCACCACAAACTGAATCTCTGAAACTGTAAGCCAAAATAAACTTTTCTTCCTCTAAGTTGTTCTGATCAGGTATTTTGGTCACAATGATGCAAAACTGACCAACCCACATTCCCCACAAGCTGATCTAAAAGAATGAGTCTGACACCCAGCAATGAGTATGGAAAGAGAATCTTGATAGTGTTCAAATTCCCAGATCCAGCTATTCCTGAGGTTGGTGATATGCCTGCTCATTCTGTACTTTAATGACAGGAGCTAATTAAAAGAAGCTCTAGATTTATGTGTAAACCTATATAACATATGGGCATCTTGGGAGATAGAACAGAATATTGCTTAAGATCTTGGGCCTAGAGTCCAACTGCTTAGATTTAAATTTCTGGCTGACCTACTCTATAACTTTGAGCTAGTGACTAAACCTCCCTAAAAGTCAGTTTCCTTACCTGTGAAAAAGATGTAAAAGTATCTAAAGGTTGTTGTGAAGTTTAAAGCTAAGACAGTGCGTAGAACAAAGTGTTCAATAGTTTGCTATCCTTTTGGGGGTGATTATATTTTAATACATTTGTTTCTGATTATAAGATGAAATAAAACTTTTAAAAGTGTTTATTGGTGTTTTGAGTTTGATTTTAATTAGATCCTTGTACATTAGATACCTAGGGAGAAGTAGGTATGTTTAGCTTCTAGTGTTGTTAACCCATTTAATAACTAGAATCAAGAGGAAGAATTGCCCCTTGGCAGTAATGTCATTAGTGTGACTGATTTCCACCTAATGCTGCAACCAAAGCTGTTTAGGGTGGAGCAGTTTGTTTATCTGATGGTAATGGTTTCACTGTTCTGATTTCACTTTAATCCTAGTTCATATCAAGTATGAGAAACTAATATTTAAGTGGGGAGTAACCTCAACAATTCTTACATATAAAATCCAAAAGGAAGAGGATCCCAGAAATAACAGAAGAACTTCACCTATCTGTCAACTACCCGCTTTCTCCCTGGCATAAACACAAGAGCTTTACAAGAGACAATATCTAGATAGGAGTGAGCTTAATAAAAGTACATGAGAGGAAAGATGGACTGAATAAGACTCTTAAAAAACTTATTTGTAAAGAGTGGAGCAGGTATTGAACAAAAAAATTGAGTCATTTTCTGAGAGGAAAAAATGAAAGGAAAGAATAGGGAAATTTATTATCTTGTTTCATTTTTTAAATCTTTTGTGGCATATTAATATGCTGCCTCTCAAAATCACTAATATATAGTAAATCAAAAGTATATAGACTGTGATATACATGCTTAAAAAGACAGGGAAGTCTAGATAAAAAGGAGATTATTTATAACCCAGAAAGGCATATGGCAGTCAAGTGTTTGATAGGGTGGGAAGATTTGCAGGTTAGTCAGAAGGTATGGGTTTGAACTTCTGCTTGACTAATAGTTAACCTCTCTAAAGCTCAGTTTCTCTCTATAAAATTGGATTAAGATACACATTTATTGGTACTCCATGTGCTAGAAATATTAATATCCATTTCATCCTATATAGCAGATGTAAAGATTACATTTTAAAAACTTAAGTTATAGTTAGGCACAGTGGCACACACCTGTAATCCTAAAGTTCAGAAGGCTGAGGCAGAAAGATTATAAGTTCAAAGCCAGCCTCAGAAACTCAGCAAGGCCCTAATGAGACTTGATGAGACTGGGTCTCAAGAAATAAAAAGGACTGGGGATGTAGCTCAGTGGTTAAGTACCCCTGGGTTCAACCCCCAACACAGGGGGCAGAGGAAACCATTAAGTTTTAAAAACAAATTAGGAAAATAGAAGCTTAGAAGTGTATGAGATCATATTATGGTTTGGCTATCAGAACAGACTTAGGGCATTAACTTTCATGCTACCATTTATTTGTTACTACCACTTTACCTGCTTTAATTTACCCAGTACAAGAATCATTACTATTTGTGTGATGTTCTTTTCATCCAACATATTTTCCAATTATCTATAAACATAGTGGTAATTAGCACATTTTCTACCCAAAGTGTGGCCCAAGGACCAGGAGCATTGGCACCAACTGGGATCTTGTTAGAAATGAAGACTTTTAGAAATGGATTTGAGGTCTCTTCTTACTCTAGTATGATTTCAACTAATTATATCTTCAGTGCCCAAAACTTGATCAGGATCTGTATTATTGCATTTTAATTAATTAATTTTTTATGGCTCTGGGGATTTAACTCAGGGCCCCACACATGACAGACAAGTATTCTACCAGTAAGCTATACCTCCAGCCTCTAGAATCTATATTTTAACTAGATTTAAACTGCGCAGCCACAGTTCGTGCTCCCTTTAATAGTTGAGAAGTGCCACTGAACACAGAGTCCTGTGAGAAGGAAGGAAGCTCAGTGCTTTGCTATTTGGGGATCAAATGATGACACTATATTTCCTAGCTACAATTTTAGTTTTCTGATTGGATCATGGCAGACCCCTCAGCATGAGTCTCCTCTTTCTAACACTTATTTCCTAGAGTCAGTATGACCTGTTGCTATTCAAAGTCATTCTTTTTAGGAAATTTTATCTCTGTGTCATCCACCCGATCAGTGTCATCTGTACCTTTGCTCCAGGCCTCAGACACTGTGTGTGATTCTCTTCACCCATCTCTCTATGTTTTTGTTACCAGCCATTTTGCCTTCCCTTCCTCCTACTCTTACTTCTACCCCAAACATTATTTATTCCCCTTTCTCAAAAGCCTTAAAGTCTTCTTGTGTAAATTTCCTAGGGTTGCTCTAACAAAGTTCCACAAACCGAGTGGGTTCAAATGGGAGATATGTGTTGCCTCACACTTCTGGAGGCTGGGAGTCCAACAATCAAACATGTTGGCAAGGCCATGTTTCTTCTGAAGGCATGAGGGAAGGGTCTGCTCCAAGCCTCTTAGCTTCTGGTGGTTCTTGAGTTATAGATGTATCACCCTGATCTCTGCATTTCGTCTCACATAGCACTCTCCCTGTGGGTGCCTGAGTGCCTGGATCTCCCTCTTTTAATAAGGACTTCAATCATACTGGATTTGAGGTCTCTTCTTACTCTAGTATGATTTCAACTAATTATATCTGCAGTGACCTTATTTCTAAATAAAGTACTTTATTCATATTCTTCATAATCTGAGGTCCTGGGGCTCGGACCTTCTACCTATCAGTTCTCAAGAGTCAAAATTCAATCCATAATGCTTCCTCTAGAAGCAAGTGCAAAGATCATAAAGTACATGACAAAACTCCATTTGTTCACATAGTCACAACTCAGAATTTCACAGTACAAGATCATAATATTGTGGATGTGCAAATTATGTCATATTCTTTGCGCCTTGTTAGTGTGGGATCAGTGTGGTGGGGATCCAAGTGTTGTTCTCTTTCTCTTAGCATACCTGCTGTTCTGCTTGCCTAATATGTGACCATCAAGCCAAGTATGTGTTGCTAAGTGGTAGGATAAAATGCCCTTCCTTCATGTCCACAAATCTAAAACGTATTCATCTTTCAAGGCTGAGGTAGTCTTTCAAATTCTAATATCTAGTATTGAACTGAGCCCTTATGTTGCCTGGTGTTGCATAGTTCAAGTGGCAGAGCCAGGGTTTTTACTCAGATATTTCTGACACTTGAGTCTTTGCATTTCTCTCTGCTTGCTCTATTGTATTCCACCCCACACCAGTAACTCAATAAATATTTACTGTATAAATATTGAACAATTCTCTGTGATTTGTGTTCCTCCTCCAGCCAGCTAAGATCTGTCCATGTCCCAAACTTTCTCTTAACATTAATGATGCCTTTTATCTTGAAAGAAATCACCATGTCTGATTTATCCTTTATTTCTTCAGTGCTAGAAAGAGCGTAGTGTTTGAACCACAGGTAGCCTTCAGTAATTATCTGATGAACAAATGAAAATATGTATGTACCCACAAATATTAGACATCAGACTTATCTTTTATATTGTATTATGGCCTGATCTCAAAAATAACTCTGGGCTTTAATTTGTAGGCCAGCAGGAGATCTTGTTTCCTATATGTTTAATGTGATAAAAATTTGGCTGTAAGAGTGTCCCTGGTATAACACTTGACTTGTTCCTAAAGGAATGGCATTTGATAACCCTATTTTCAAGTTAAATCATTGAGAATGATCTTACCACCATTTCCTTCCTGTACTACCCATCCTAGAACCACCTTTTTAGAGGACCTAAAGTCCCATGCAGCTTGTTCCATCTCTTTCAAACCGTCTCCATAGGTTCTACATTTGAGCTCATGTTGACCTTTCTTCTTTAGATAAAGCCCATATTCTAGTATTATGAGTTGAATAGCTCATCTCCCACAGTACTTCTCAGGTTACAAGTACCAATTTCCCCCTCAATTTCTTCCCAAATCCTAAGGCTTCACTACTGGGATTCCACTTTTGGAATTTTTACCAAGTCCTCCAATAGGGACCTATCTATCCTGTGCATTCTCTTCTCTGCTTTACTAAAGAGCTTAGGATTTCATAGCCTGTTCCGATCTCATCAAGCCACCAGGCCCCAGTGAGAAGGTGGGTGTTCCTTTTCTGCACATGCCCTTCAATACTAATTACAGCACACCACTCTTAGGGAGACCTAATAGAAAAAACAAAACCATTACATGTTCTGTGACTTCCCAAGTATTTCATTGAGAGCAGAATTATCATCATCATGTTTATTCTACAGATGAGAAAGCTTATGCTCAGAAAGGCCAAATTGTTTGCTTGGTACTACACATCTTGCCAATAGCAAGAGTGGCTTTCAACCCCTGTGGTTTCATTTGTTTGTTGTTTGTTTCTTATTTTGGTGGGAATGGGATTGAACTCAGGGGCACTCAACTACTGAGTCACATCCCCAGCCCTATTTTGTATTTTATTAAGAGACAGGATCTTTTTTTTTTTGATACCAAAATTATTTTATTTAAAACTAAATTATTTTTAAGTAATTTCTTTAAAATATTTTAAGATCAGATAATTGTTATTTACCTTTTATTTGAAAAATAGCTATGTTCTTATTTAAAGAAATAGTGAGTTCATTGCAAGGTGTTTATGAAGCACTAAATACAATAAAGAAAAAATCCAATTCAATCTATGGCCTTTCAGTAACTGTTGGTAACATATTTTTGCAAGATGGTTTTTCCATGCATATGTAAAAGGTAGAAATTTCCTAACACATGCTCAGGGTGCAATAAAGTCATTTTGATTTCCAAACTTTAGTTTCTATCTTGACGACCTCATTCCCCTTAGTAGAAAATTAATTCTGGTAAATGCATGTATTCTGTCCATTAAATGTTTTTCCAATTTCATCCCTGGATGAGCTCTAACCACTCTCTCCTCCAACCTGTTCATCAAGAATTGCCTCAAGCTCCTCAGGAGGAAAAGCCATAGAGGTCCTGTGTCATCCCCATGCTACTTTCTACTTCTGTGTGCCATCATTGCTGATCTGTACTCTTCCTATCTAATGGGCATCATCTCATGTGTTCATAAGGGCTCTGTTCCTCTGTCCAGGATGTTTCTGTCCTGATCGCAAGGCCATCTCCATTTTTTCCTGTCTCTGAGCCATTTCTCAACTCTGAGGATGTAAGATAGTTCAGATAGCCTTCTGTATGACTTTGGGCTTTGGAGGATATTTCAGTTCTCTCTGCCCAGACTGTCTTGCTACTATGTCTCCCCAGCTGTCACTCTCAGCACTCAGAGTGGAGGAACACCCCCAAATACTATCACTGCTTTAGGTTTCACAGATATTTTCTGGTCTTGGGTTCCCAAAGACACGAAGGCAGCACATGGCTTATCTTCTGTTCTGCCATTCCCCTAAGGTTAGGGCACATGTCCTTTGGTAGAGACCCATCCAATCTCTACCTTCTCCCCAACTCCTGGGGTCTTGATCTTGGTCAGTAGGTGATTGACTTTGATAGATTATAACCTTTCTATGCTTATGCACAACATTGTTTTTTTCTGAGTTTTTTTTGCATTTCTGATTTTTGGTACTCAAAATTAAGTGTCTTCTAATGCAATAAAGTAAAATGAAAGACAGATTTTTGTTTTATCTAGGAGTTAAAAAAAAATCTGGGAACTCAAAATTTGAGCTTTTGTATTACTTTGAGAAAACTTCCCCTTGAGCCTGTGAATTCCATTTGTATATCTGAGTGGAAAAAAAAGCTGAAGGCTCAAAATGAATTTTTAAAAATTCGGCTAATATTTCAAAATATTATCCTATCACACATAATTGTATAATTTTAATAATATAAAATAGATGTTATGCTAATTTATAATCTCCTGTTCTTATATACATTCAATATAGAAAGAGCCTATTGTATATATTATACTGCTATATATAATTAATCTTTGCAATCAATATTTTATACCTAATAAAGTTATTCAGAATTTTATTGATGGACATCTAGGCTGTTTACCATCTTTTAACTATTAAAATAAGTGCAGTGATGTAAAATATATGTACTTTTTCACTTATGCAATTAATTCTTTTAGATAGATTCCTGGAGATAACATTACTGTCAAAGGAGAACTGCAATATTTCCAAATTTTATTCTCTAAGATTTATACCAGTTTATATTACCAGAAGCAGTGTGAGACACCCATTTGTTTTATTTTTTTTTAGTTATAGTTGGACCTAATATCTTTATTTTATCTATTTTTATGTGGTGCTGAGGAATGAACTCAGCACCTTGCATGTGCTACTGCTGAGCTACAATACCAACCCCGAGATGCCCATTTCTTAAATGCTTATCAGTATTTTTTTATACTTTTGTTTTATTTATTTTTATGTGGTGATGAGGATCGAACCCAGGGCCTCACATGTGCTGAGCGAGTGCTCTACCACTGAGCAACAATCCTAGCCCCTGCTTATCAATATTTTTAAAATCAGTATTCTAAATCTTAATATAGGGTGGGGTGACTTCTTGGTTTTTTTTATTATTGGTTGTTCACAACATTACAAAGCTCTTGGCATATCATATTTCATACATTAGAATCAAGTGGGTTATGAACTCCCATTTTTTCCCCAAATACAGATTGCAGAATCACCTCAGTTACACATCCACATTTTTACATATTGCCATATTAGTGACTGTTGTATTCTGCTACCTTTCCTATCCTCTACTATCCCCCTCCCCTCCCCTCCCATCTTCTCTCTCTACCCCATCTACTGTAATTCATTTCCCTCCATGTTTGTTATCCCATTTCCCTCACAACCTCATACATGTAATTTTGTATAACAATGAGGGTCTCCCTCCATTTCCATGCAATTTTCCTTTTCTCTCCCTTTCACTCCCACCTCATGTCTCTGTTTAATGTTAATCTTTTTTTCCTGGTCTTCCTCCCTGCTCTGTTCTTAGTTGCTCTCATTATATCAAAGAAGACATTTGCTATTTGTTTTTTAGGGATTGGCTAGCTTCACTAAGCATAATCTGCTCTAGTGCCATCCATTTCCCTGCAAATTCTGTGATTTTGTCATTTTTTAGTGCTGCGTAATACTCCATGGTGTATAAATGCCACATTTTTTTTATCCATTCATCTATTGAAGGGCATCTGGGTTGGTTCCACAGTCTAGCAATTGTGAATTGTGCTGCTATGAACATCGATGTGGCAGTATCCCTGTAGTGCGCTCTTTTAAGGTCTTCAGGGAATAGTCTGAGAAGGGCAATAGCTGGGTCAAATGGTGGTTCCATTCCCAGCTTTCCCAGGAATCTCCATACTGCTTTCCAAATTGGCCGCACCCGTTTGCAGTCCCACCAGCAGTGTACAAATGTACCCTTTTCCCCACATCCTCGCCAGCACTGGTTGTTGTTTGACTTCATCATGGCTGCCAATCTTACTGGGGTGAGGTGGTATCTTAGGATGGTTTTGATTTGCATTTCCTTGACTGCTAGAGATGGTGAGCATTTTTTCATGTACTTGTTGATTGATTGTATATCCTCCTCTGAGAAGTGTCTGTTCAGGTCCTTGGCCCATTTGTTGATTGGGTTATTTGTTATCTTATTGTCTAATTTTTTGAGTTCTTTGTATACTCTGGATATTAGGGCTCTATCTGAAGTGTGAGGAGTAAAAATTTGTTCCCAGGATGTAGGCTCCCTATTTACCTGTCTTATTGTTTATCTTGCTGAGAAAAAACTTTTCAGTTTAAGAAAGTCCCATTTGTTGATTCTTGTTATTAAGAGACAGGATCTTACTGAGTTGCTGAGCACCTCGCAGTTGCCTGAGGCTGGCTTTGAACTCAAGATCCTCCTGCCTCCACCTCCCGAGCTGCTGGGATTACAGGCGTTTGCCACCATGTCCCTGGCCACTTGTTTCTTTTTTGACCCCAAATCTGAGATTCTTTATGTCAGCATGTTAAAGAGGGCACCTTTTGGACTAGAACATTTTACGTATTTCCATTCAAGACCTATGTTCCAGTTTTACTGTATCCACCTGGAAGGTAATATTCCTAGATAGACAACTATGATTTTTGAGTGCAAAGGAAGCATTATTGGCACTCATGCCTCCTTATCTTCTCCCTTGGAGCAGTGAGGAGCACCCTTTATGGCTCACCATTATGGCTAACTTCCCATCAACTTTCCTGACCCTTCTCCTGCTGAAAAAGTAGTCTACACTATGTCTCATTGCTCAGTCTGGCTTAATTCAAACTAAAGGATTCACACACTATTCTTTTTAGACACATTTGCATTTTAAGAATGACCTTCTAAGACTTAGAATAAGGAAGAGGGCAATGGGCCAGATATAGATGCTCTCACATGTATATGATGGTGGCAGGACCAATAGTAGAAGGTGAAGGAGAACTTCAGATGGCCCTCTGGACAAAATTTCTTCAATTTATGCTGAGAAAATGGGTGAAAATTTAAAAGTCTGCCACTAGAGGACAGAAGAGCCAAACTTTGGAATATTTTCTGTGCATGGGAAGCCATGGGAATTTTTACTTTTCCTGCTCTCACAAATTGCCCTAGGTTACATACAAAAGGGACTGGTGTCATTAGAAATAAGAAAAGCCAAGGCAGCATCATTGCTACTGATAAGAGAGTGCTCCACCATCATCTCTAAGTGTGCACAGCATACCAGACCTGCCCCATGAAGCAAACAGACAGCAGTATCACATAAAAACAACCTAGCCATAAGTATCTATTATGTGCCAGGCAATGGACTGGGCATTTTACCTATCTTGTCTTTTTGATCTTCAGAACAGTTTTCTGAAGCAGATTTTTAAATTTTTTTACATTAATAATTTATTAATTATTAATGTATTATTAATACATTATTAATAAAATTGCAGTTTCTCATAGATGAAAGAACAGGCCTATAAAAGTTAAATATATTGCTCAAAGGCAAGCAACTTAAGTGGCAGATTTGGTCTTTGAATTGATGTTTGAGGGGTAGACACCATAAGGAGGGAGTCTTGAAAGGATTTGAAATTAAGTGATAAATGATTTAATGTCTCCAAAAGGGCTTCAGGGAGGGGCCTGTCTTCAGGTAGTAGCTCTAAATGAAGAAAATAGTTTTAAGTATTTATTTATTGTAAAAAATAATCTACATAGAATATTGTAAAGAAAGCAAAAACTTCTAAATCTCATGTAGATAAAGCACTTTAAACAATTTTTGTTTAAAAATTCTACTACACCAGTTTTTGTTTGTTTGTCTTGCTTTTTATTTCAGAGACAATATGATGTAGATAAGTACAGAATTTTCACCTTAAATTTTAATTACTTGTTTTAATTTGTTGTACTTACACCCATGCTTTCTTAGGCATGTATCAAGTACCTACAAATAAACTTTTCATTAATTTTCATGGTTTTTACCATTATAAATAATTGTGTAATAAATTATTTGTATCTACTTCTAATATATAAGCTCTTTTATTAATTGGATTCTATTTCATCTGCCTTAGTCTAATAGTTGTCCTTTATTTTTCCCTTGTCATCTTTCCCCTTTTAGTCATACCATTTCTTAGAAAACTAATGTGAGATAATAACTCCCATCTTTAAAAAAAAAAAAGTTCTTGAGATCATTCCACCTCCAGTGATAGTCCTTTTTCTTTGCTTCCTTAGACAGCTAGAATGTTAGAAAGAGTTTCATTTTTGTCAATCTCACTTTGTCTCCTACATCTCTAGAACACACTCAACTCATTTCCCTCATGGATTTCTCCAAACAGTTTGTGGCGAGTTACCAGTGGTAACTGACCTCCCTGTCGTCAAACCCAGGGCTCTGTCCTTACTCATCTTTCTGGACCTGTGATCAGCCTTGCACTCATCAATTATTCCTTTATTTCTTGAACCTTGTTATTTGCCTTCCAAGATATCTCTCTCTCAATAATTTCTCCTGTTTATTGGCTACTGCTTATTTATTTATTTATTTTTTTAGTTATACATGACAGTAAAATGTATTTTGGCAGAATATACATATATAAAGTGTAACTTACTCTATTAGGTTTGCACTCTTGTGATCATGCATAATGTGGAATTACCTTGGTCGTGTATACAAACAATAAGGCTAGGAAAGTTATGACAATTAATTCTACTGTCCTTCCTACTCCCCTCCATTACCCTCTGTTCTGTCCAATCTTTTTCCATTATTCCCTCCTCTTGGCTACAGCTCTTCAGTCTCTTTTGCTGGTTTCCCCATCATCATTCTAACTCTCAAGTTTTAGAGTATCCCAGGGTTCAGTTCTCAGGCCTTTTTTCTTCCTTTTCTACATTCATTCCTTAGGCAATCCCATGGAGTCTCAGGACTGAATTCTATGGCTATCATCCCAAATGCATATCTTCAGCCTAAACTTCAGCTCTATAATCCAGATTCTAACCTGACATCTCTACTAATATCCAAATTCAACAGGTTGGAAGCCTCTTGATTTCTTTGACCTTACCTCACCTGACTTCTCCTCCTATGAGCTTCCCCATATCAATAAATATGCTTCCCAGCCATAAATCTCAGAGTCATTCTTGACCCCTTTCTCTCTCTTACAACTCACAGCTTCTCTGTCATGAAATCCTGAAGATGCTATCTTCAAAACATATCTGAAATTCAACTACTTTCCACTGCTTTCTCTGCCCTTCCCCCATCACATCTTACCTGGATTATTATCACTTCCCAAAGTGGTCTTTCTGCCTAGACTTCTGCTGTCCACCCATCCAGCAGCCAGAGAGTCTTTACAAATTAGAATCATAGCTCATTGCTGCTCTGCTCAAAGCCTTCCAATTCTGCTTGTCTTATTGACAGTAAAATCCCACTGGCTCTGTCAAGACGGACATGGCCCTACATGATTGCAGGCTGCCATCCCCACCCCACCTCACCCCACATTCAGCCAGCCCCAGCTTCTACCACTTTATCCCTCCCTCTTACTGTCCGGAATCACTGGCCTCCTGGATGACCCTTATACACACTAATATGCCCCTTCCATTGTATCTCCTCTTCGCTTGGCTAGTAGTCATCTCTCCACTGACATCTCCGTGCTCTGCTTCTCTACTTTGTTCACATCTCTGTTCAGTTGCATCCTCATCAGAGAGAACTTTCCTAATCATGCTGTAGGAACAGCCCATCTTCTATTGCCCTAACCCTGCTTTAATTTTCTCCCCTCCCCACACACATGATTTGTCATTTGTCTTCTCTGATCTAATGTTTGCTTCTTGAAGTCACAGATTTTTGCCTATTTTATTCCCAGCTGTGTTTCTAATTTCTAATTAAATGCCTTATATACATAAAGGCTCAAGACAAAAGAGTAGGAGATGGGGAGTGAGGGGAAAGTGCTAAGGAGTAATATTGGCCAAATTATATCATGACATTGTGTATTGTGTACATGTATGTATACGTAACAATTCCCATCAGTATAATACAATTATAATGCACCAATAAAAATTATGGAAAAAATAAGAAAAACAATGGAATTTAGCCTTATATGAGGTGTAGAAAGGAAAGAAGGGCTAGGAATTAGCAATTAATCAACCTTTTATTAAATCTAGTATCTCTCATTGTTTCTTATTATAACACTGTTAATTTTAGTCTTACGTACAATTCATGGAAATTTCCTTAGTCCTTTATGTCATGACATGACTTTCCATTTCATGATGAGTAACTAATCAAGGAATGCAATTAGTTTAATTGGAAATGTAAAATAAAAATATGTTATTAGCTTATAAAAGGAGGTTATCATCATAGATAAAATTCTGTACTTATTTTAAACATTCCTAATATTTTTATCATAATTCACTTTGAAAAAACAAGATATTTTTTAACTTACTGTAAACCCCAAAATGGAATCAGACTGGAAATGAAATATCCAATTTTTAAACAAGCATTATTGGGCCCTTCTATGTGCTAGATGTTACATTATTCTATCCCCATGCTATCCCTGTGAGATAACTACGTCTATTTTGTAGATAAAAAATTCTGATGACTGCCAATGTTTTGAAACATTTAATTTACAAGTAGGCAAATAAGAGTTAGTACTTAACTGTGATTCTAAAATGCATGTTTCTTTTACTAAACTACATTGCTTTAGTGAATAAATATTTTATAAGTATTCAAGCATATTAGATTATAAATATTCACATAATTTACTATTTTATTAAGATGCAATGTCCATGATTTTATTAAATCATGTTTTTATTTTATTAAATCTCAGTTTTCAAGCCATGCATGGAGGCACGTGCCTGTAATCCTAGCTACTTGGTAGGCTGAGGCAGGAGGATCACATTTTAAGGCCACTAGCCTCAGCCAATTTAGTGAGACCCTGTCTCAAAACATACAAAGAATTGGGGAAGTAACTTGGTGATAGAGCACCCTTGGATTCAATCTCCAACACTGAATGAATGTTCATCTTCTTGTGCAAATGTCTCCCTAGGGTAGATTTCTGTGAGTGAGATTATTGATTCCAAGGTATGAATCTTTTTTTTTTTTTTGATATAAAGATCTCCCCATATTGCCAGCCTTGAACTCCTGGGCTCCAGTGATCCTCCTGGCTCAGCCTTCTAGCTAGGACTACAGCTTTGAACCACTCCAAGGTATGAATCTTAAAGGTATATTCCCATTAACAGTTCACATTGTGGTTCTGCTGGCCCATACCTCACCAAAAAGGATTTTGTCAATATTTTCACCTGTAGTGAAATTATTATTTTTTTAGTTGTAGGTGGACACAATACCCTCATTTTATTTTTATGTGGTATTGAGGATCGAACCCAGTGCCTCACGCATGATATGCAAGTGCTATGCCTTTGAGCCACAACCCCAGCCCCCTCACCTTTAGTATTCTGACAGGCAAACTATTTTTAATTAAATTTTAAAATTATTTTCATATTTTATGGATATGTTTATCATCCATTTGTTGTACGTTGTTTGTGTGTATTCCTATATTGTATCATTTGTTCATCTTTCTATTGTGATCATTTACTTTATTGATTTGTTCATTGTATATTAAATCTTGAAGTGACTAATATTTTCTTCCAGGTTGCCATTTGTCTTCACCCTTGTTTTTTAGTGTTTGTCAAAAAGAAGTTACAATTTTTTATTCAGTCGAATGCATTAATTTTCCCTTGAGCTTTTTAAAATTTCCTCATTAAGGGCTGGGGATGTGGCTCAAGCGGTAGCGCGCTCGCCTAGCATGCGTGTGGCCCGGGTTCGATCCTCAGCAGCACCACATACCAACAAAGATGTTGTGTCCGCCGAGAACTAAGAAAAAATAAATAAATGTTAAAATTCTAAAAAAAAAAAAAAAAAAAAAAAAAAAAAAAAAAAAAAAAAAAAATTTCCTCATTAAGAATATGGGTATGTGGGGCTGGGGATGCGGCTCAAGTGGTAGTGCGCTCGCCTGGCATGTGTGAGGCACTGGGTTTGATTCTTAGCACCACATAAAAAAAGTAAATAAGTGAAATAAAGGTATCTTGTTCAACTACAATTAAAAAATAAATATTATAAAAAGAATATAGGTATGTAAATGAATATGTGAATATTGAGCCCACTCAGGCTTTCTTGGTAGTGTTTTTTAAGCATATTCTTTCTTGTAGATAAATGTCTCACTACCATACTATATCATGAGTTAAGGTAGAAGGAGGTGGTATAGTATTACTTGGCTCATCAAACACAATCCCTTGAGGGGCTGGGGTTGGGGCTCAGTGGTAGAGCGCTTGCCTAACGTGTATGAGGCACTGGGTTTGATTCTTAGCACTACATACAAATAAATAAAATAAAGGTTCATCAACAACTAAAAAAACATACATACATAAAAAAACATACAGTCCCTTGAATCTGAGAAGTAGGAATGCTATGCCAAGGCAGATTGTCATAAAACAAATTACTTGGGGAGTTCAGGGAGGGGTGAGCTGAGACAGTTGCTAAACATCTATGCCCAAAGCAGATACCAGCAGGAGAATATTCTGTAGTTCCTGGGAGCTGTGCACTCACATAATTCTGCTCAAAGGAGAGACATGTAAATGAACACCATTATACAGTTCTGGAAAAGTGGAAAAGTTTACATTGACAGGGTTCTCAGCTTGCCAAGCCATATATCCACCAGACTTGGTATTTCCCTTCCCCTTTTGGCAGTATTGGCTGATACCATGAAGTGCTGCCATATGTATGCACAGGGAAGGCAGGTGTCTTCTTATCTGCCCATTCCATGCGTGTCAGGTACTAAAGATATCCTCTGGTACAGGAGCAACATTTTCTGGACCCATCTGAATGGCATAAGCTAGGATAGTGCTTCCCATTTGTTGTGGCACAGATGGGTTAAGGTGTACTAAAAATATTTCTCTTCAACAGCCAAAGCCTCTGGCATAGGCTGGTGGTCTGAATTCCCAACCGGAACTCTTTAAACTACTGTTTGTACAGTATGGGCATCTTCTGGGAGTCTGTAGAAATGCAGACTCTGAGACTTCTTTTTTATTAAATTATCTATTCTAATTTGTTATAAATGACAGCAGAATGCAGTTCATTTCACATTACACATATAGAGTACAATTTTTCAAGTCACTGATTATACACAAAATATTAGCACACCATTCATGTCTTCATTCATGTACTTAGGGTAATGCTGTCTAACTCATTCCACCACCTTTCCTAACCCCATGCTCTCTCCCTTCTCCTTCCTCCCCTTTATCCTATCTAAAGTTCCTCCATTCCTCCCCTGCTCCCCTACCATCACCATTATGAGTCAGCATCCTCATATCAAAGAAAACATTCGGCCTTTGTTTTTTTGGGATTTCCTTACTTCACTTAGCATTATGTTCTCCAACTCAATCCATTTACCTGCAAATGCCATTATTTTATTCTCTTTTAATGCTGTGTAATATTCCATTGTGTATATATACCAAGGTTTCCCTATCCATTCATCTACTGAAGGGCATCATTCCACAATTTAGCTATTGTGAATTGTGCTGCTATTGATGTGGCTGTGTCCCTCTAGTATGCTGCTTTTAAGTCCTTTGGGTATAAAACAAGGAATGGGATGGCTGGGTCAAATGGTGGTTTCATTCCAAGTGTTTCAAGGAATCTCCATACTGCTTTCCAGATTGACTGCACCAATTTGCAGTCCCACCAGCAATGTATGAGTGTGACTTTTTTCCCAAATCTTTGCCAACACTATTGTTTGTGTTCTTGATAGCTGCCATACTGACTGGAGTGAGATGAAATCTTAGTTTTGATTTGCATTTCTCTAATTGCTAAAGATGTTGAACATTTTTTTTATTTGTTTGTTGATTGATTGTATACCCTCTTCTGAGAAGTGTCTCTTCAGTTCCTTGGCCCGATTTTTGATTGGGTTATTTATTTTTCTTGTGTTAAGGTTTTTGAGGGCTTTATATATCCTAGAGAATAGTGTTCTAGCTGATATATGTGTGGTAAAAATTTGTTCCCAAGATGTAGGCTCTATATTCACCTCACTGATTGTTTCTTTTGCTGAGAAGAAACTTTTTAGTTTGAATCCATCCCATTTATTGATTCTTGATTTTAATTCTTGTGCTATAGGAATCTTATTAAGGAAGTTGGGGCCTAATCCGACATGATGGATATTTGGGCCTACTTTTTCTGCCATTAGGCGCAAGGTCTCTGGTTTAATTCCTAGGTCCTTAATCCACATTGAGTTGAATTTTGTGCATGGTGAGAGATAGAGGTTTAATTTCATTTTGTTACATGTGGATTTCCAGTTTTCCCAGCACCATTTGTTGAAGTGGCTCTCTTTTCTCCAATATATGTTTTGGCACCTTTGTCTAATATGAGATAACTGTAATTATGTGGGTTTGTCTCTCTGACCCTTATTCTGTACCATTATTTTACAGGTCAATACCATGCTGTTTTTGATACTATTGCACTGTAGTATAGTTTAAGGTCTGGTATAGTGATGCCACCTGCTTCACTCTTCTTGCTAAAGATTGCTTTAGCTATTCTGGATCTCTTATTTTTCCAGATGAATTTCATGATTGCTTTTTCTATTTCCATGAGGAATGTCATTGGGATTTTGATTGAAATTGCATTGAATCTGTATAGTGCTTTTGGTAGTATGGTATTTTGACAATATTAATTCTATCTATCCAAAACCAAGGGAGATTTTTCCATCTTCTGAAGTCTTCTTTAATTTCTTTCTTTAGCATTCTGTTGTTCACCTCTTTTGTTGATTCCCAAGTTTTTTGTTTGTTTTGAGGCTATTGTAAAATGGGTGGTTTTCTTAGTTTCTCTTTCTGAGAAATTGTCACGGATGCACAGAAATGCCTTTGATTTATGGGTGTTGATTTGATATCCTGCTATTTTGCTGAATTCATTTATTAGTTCTAGAAGATTTCTGGTGGAATTTTTTTGAGTCTTCTAGGTATAGAATCATATTGTTGGCAAATAGTGCTAATTTGAGTTCTTCTTTTCCTATCTGTATCCCTTTAATTTCTTTCACCTGTGTTCTTGCTCGGGCTAGAGTTTCAAGAACTATGTTAAATAGAAGTGGTGAAAGAGGGCATCCCTGTCTTTTTCCAGTTTTTAGAGGGAATGCTTTTCAATTTTTCTCTATTTAGAATGATGTTGTCCTGGGGCTTAGTATAGATAGCTTTTATGATGTTGAGATATGTTCCTGTTATCTCTAGTTTTTCTAGTGTTTTGAACGTGAAGAGGTGCTGTATTATGTCAAATGCTTTCTTTGCATCTATTGAGATGATCATATGATTTTTATATTTGAGTCTATTGATGTGGTGAATTACACTTATTGATTTCTGTATGTTGAACCAACCTTGCATCCCTGGGATGAACCTTTTGATGTGTCTTTGTTTGGTTTTGAAAACAGAGTGATATTGGCCTCATAGAATGAGTTTGGAAGTGCTCCCTCTCTTTCTATTTCATGAAATAGTTTGAGGAGTATTGGTGTTAGTTCTTCTTTAAGGTCTTGTAGAACTCAGCTTGTATCCATCTGGTTCTGGGCTTTTCTTGGTTGGTAAGCTTCTAATGGAGTCCTCTATTTCCTTACTTGAAATTGATCTGTTTAAATTGTGTATATCATCCTGATTTAGTTTGGGCATATCATATGCCCCTAGAAATTTGTCAATGCCTTCGATATTTTCTATTTTATTGGAGTACAAGTTTTCAAAATAATTTCTCATTGTCTTCTGTATTACTGTAGTGTCCATTGTGATATTTCCTTTTTCATCACATGTTAGTAATTTGAGTTTTCTCTCTCCTTCTCTTCATTAGCATAGCTAAGAGTCTGTCAATTTTATTTATTTTTTCAAAGAACCAACTTTTTGTTTTGTCAATCTTTTCAATTATTTTGTTTTGATTTCATTGATATCAGCTCTGATTTTAATTATTTTCTGTCTTCTACTGCTTTTGGTGTTGATTTGTTCTTCATTTTCTAGGGCTTTGAGATGCAATGTTAGTTCATTTATTTGTTGAACTTTTCTTCTTTGAAAAAATGAACTCCATGCAATGAACTTTTCTCTTGGAACTGCCATCATAGGGTCCCAGAGATTTTGAGATGTATCAGTGTTCTCATTTACTTCTAAGAATCCTTTAATCTCCTCCTTAATATCTTTTGCAACCCATTGTTCATTTTATAGGATATTATTTTGTCTCCAGGTGTTGGAGTAGCTTTTATTTTTCATTTTAACATTGATTTATAATTTCATTCCATTGTGGTCTGATAGAATGCAGGGTAGTATCTCTACTTTTTTGTATTTGCTAAGATTGCTTTGTGGCATAATATATGATCTATTTTAGAGATGGATCCTTGTGCTGCTGAGAAGAAAGTGTACTCACTCATCGATGGATAATATATTCTATATATTTCAGTTAAGTCTAAGTTATTGATTGTATTATTGAGTTGTATAGTTTTTTTGTTTAGCTTTTGTTTGGAAGATATATCCAGTGGTGAAAGAGGTGTGTTAAAGTCACCCAGTATTATTGTGTTGTGGTCTATTTGACTCTTTAACTTGAGAAGAGTTTGATTGATGAATGTAAATACTCCACTGTTGGGGGCATATATATTTATACATATGTTATGTCTTGTTGATGTATGGTTTCCTTAAGCAGTATGAAATGTCCTTCTTCATCCCTTTTGATTAACTTTAGCTTAAAGTCTATTTTATATGAGAATAAAAACTCCTACTTGTTTATGCAGATGTGAATGTTATATTTTATCCCAACCTTTCACCTTCAGTCTATGGATGTCTTTTCCTATGAGATGAGTCTCTTGAAGGAAGCATATTGTTGGGTCTTTTTTTTTTTTTAATTCACTCTACCAGTCTATGTCTTTTGATTTGTGAGTTTAGGCCATTAACATTCAGGGTCACTATTGAGACATGATTTGAATTTCCAGTCATTTTTGTTTATTTTTGGTATTTAATTTGACTTAGTTTTTCTTTTGGTTGGCTTTTCCTTTATTGTAGTTCTTCCCTTTGCAGATTTTCATTGTTGTTTTTTTTTTCATTTCCTCTTCATGGAATATTTTGCCAAGAATGTTCTGTAGTTTAGGCTTTGTTGTTGTAAGTTATTTTAGCTTTTGTTTATCATGGAAGGTTTTATTTCATCATCAAATTTAATTTGAAACTTAATTTCTGGATATAAAATTTTTGGTTGGCATTCATTGTCTTTCAGAGCTTGGTATATGTTGTTCCAGGATCTCTTGGTTTTAAGAGTCTGGGTGAAAAATCTGCTGAGATACAAATTGGTCTTCCCTTATATATAATCTGATTTTTCTCTCTTGTGGCCTTTAAAAATTTGTCCTTTTTCTGTATGCTAGGCATTTTCATTATAATGTGTCTTGATGTAGATCTGTTGTAATTTTGTACATTTTGGTGTTCTATAGGACTCTTGTATTTGATTTTCTAATTCATTCTTCATACGTGGGAAATTTTCTGATATTATTTCATTGAAAAGACTGTGTATTCCTTTGGTTTGAGTCTCTGAACCTTCCTCTATAACAATAAATCTTAAATTTGGTCTTTTGATGGTATCCCATAATTCTTGGATATTTCGTTCATGGTTTCTTACCCTCTTCACTGTGAGGTCAACTTTATTTTCAAGAATGTATACTTTGTCTTCATTGTTTGAGGTGTTGTCTTCTGAGTGATCTAGACTGTTGTTGATGTTCTCTACTGAGTTTTTTTACTTGGCTTATTGTATTTTTCATTTCAAGAATTTCTATTTTTTTTAATCTCTATCTCTTTCTTGAAGTAATCTCTTGCTACCTGTATTTGCTCTCTTATCTCTTTATTGGGGTAATCGATTTTTGCTGGTATCTGCTCAGTTATGTCATTCTTTAATTCCCAGATCATTTTAGTCATGTATATTCTGAACTCCTTCTCTGACATTTCACCTACTGTCCTATCTATGGATTCTATTGTTGTAGTGTCTTGGTTTGTTTGGGGTACTTTCTTCCCTTGTTTTTTCATGATGTCTATGTGTCTTCCTCTCTTGCAGTGCAGATCCAAGGTATCACAGCTTCTTCCCTATTGTCTTATAGTATCCCTACAGGTTACCAATACATCAACTTGAAGGGGGAGATCAATATTACAACACTCAATGTACCCAATGTGCAGCCATAGATCAGTTAGCTTCTGTTTTTACATTTACAGTTTTGTCACTATAATCAGAAATGATGAGTTTTATTATCTTCTACCATATAGTCAATAGGTTTGTGTAATGGTTTACAGTTTCTAATGGTAGAAGGGGGGCATGGGGATTGGCTGAGTTGTTTATGAAGTAGGATGTGAGAATATAAAGGTATTAAATTTTATGACTAGTGAAACATTATTCATAAAATGTTGGCTGTTATTAGGAGAAACAAGAGATAGGCAAACCATGCAAGACTCCCTGTTACCTCCTCAACAGGATAACTGTTAGCACCCCTAATAGAGATACCTCTGGTGCAGCCAGGCCCACAGGGACCTTGGTGACATTATACTAGGTCCTTATTGTTGTCCCGTGATAGAAGTGGCGATATCCCAGTTTCCTGATGATGGAAGCCTTAAGCCTATGTGTACCCTGATATTGGGCTGTGGAGCTACGCCTTGGTGAATAAGGAAACCCAGCATGCGGGGTGCCACTTCTCTGTGGTTGTGAGGTGTGGGGTCCTGGGGTGGGCCTCTTCCCGGGTCATTGGGCTGCACTCTGAGACTTTATCTTAAAGTCTGCATTTTCACAAAAGGTTCAGATGGTTGTCTGCCTATTTATGTTCCAGAAGTTATGACTGCCACAGTCTGGCTGTGCACAATTCAGGAGCCACTTGTCAAAAGAAACGAACATTATTTTTAGAACACACACACCGCACCACACAGCTCCTCAGGAAAACCTTCAGAGCCTAACTGCCACAACGGGCTTCCCAAAAGCCTCTCAACCTCCCCCACCCCTCCTGCTCTTGAGGCCGATTGGCTGGGTCGCGTGGGCGGAGCCAAAAAAGTCCCCCAATGAGCAGCTCCGTGGTCTGAAAGGGCGGGGAAATAGTCCAATGAGCATCACTGTAGAGGAGCCAATCAGTTGGCAGCTAGAAGTTTGCTAGGACCACTGTGAGCCAATCATCAGCTGGCAGCTGGAAGTTTGCTGGCAGCTGGAAGTTTGCTGAGGCCCTTTCAGCTGTGGCTCTCAACAATGACCAAGACAACTGAATACAATTGACTCTGGTCTTAAACAACCCCATTCTATTATTTTACTACTGAGGTAAAAATATTATCATCCTCTTATCTCATAATCATGAAAACCTTTGGAGAGAATTGATTAATCAGAGCTAGAAAGAGTGCCAAATAATGTAGTTGTTGCTGCTTTTTCTTTTAAGAGTTCTGGTTTCTAGAAAAGTATGGACATTATTTAGCACCCTGATTTGTTGACTTTGTATCCATCTCCAATTCTTCATTGTAATATGCCTTGCTCCTTTCCAACAAGACTGAGAGAAC
The DNA here is from genome assembly GCF_052094955.1 of Ictidomys tridecemlineatus. Lineage (NCBI taxonomy): Eukaryota > Metazoa > Chordata > Mammalia > Rodentia > Sciuridae > Ictidomys > Ictidomys tridecemlineatus. The sequence goes on along the minus strand of NC_135480.1, from coordinate 80,010,440 downwards.
TTAAAGAATGAGAATGATTTCATCTTATAACCCTTCCAATAATTTTTTAAATATCATAAAGCAGTGTTTTATAAATTTTGCATAGGAATTACCATGTTTGTTAATCTGCAGATTCTGATTCAGTAGTTTTGAGATTCTGCATTTCAAGCTCTCTTGGTGGTAGTATTCGTGGTACTGATACTGATTGTCTATGGACCACAATTTGAGTTGCAAGGTTAAAGAGTATTTTTGGTTTTTTTACTTTCATAATATGTTTGTGAGGTAGGTGAGATAGATATTGCCTAAGCATATATAGGTATCTGAAGATCAGGAATTTAAAGTACCATGCCCAAGCTAGCAGGTGATGGAGTTGGATCCCCGTATGGTGTTTGCCTCTTATAACACCTTCTTCCTTTGTATAGTAAAGGATAGAAAGGCATAAAATTGCTAGAGGTTCCAGAACAATTTTAGGTTCCAAAATTTTCTCTCTCCTCTTCAATGGTCATGATTCAGGCAGTACACTTTAGACTGGAATTTTGATGAATAAGATTTTTTTTTCCAGGAAGACATTGGACAATCTCTAAGTGGCTATCAAATAAACTTTGCCCAAGATACTTATTGCTTTAGATCCTATAGTTTTCTATCCTGCATCACTTTTGTAGCACTTTAGGAATATTAGGGGACAGATAGATGTGAATGGTGGGAACATGAAGTTAAGGAAATAATTCTGTAAAATGGGCCTACTGTGCTGAACCCCACATACTTTCTTTTACAAAAAGCAATTTGCCTACAGCAATGCCTGGCTTAAGTGGACAGGCTATGTCACATTCCTCAGCAAACTATTATCAGCAGGAGATATGCAGGCCCAAAACAATGTTGGTAAGAGGAGCCTAAGTTACCCAGGAGGGAGAGACTTTTGCAGTCCTTTTCATAGACCAGATCCCAAAACTTAGGGAGATAAGGATAATTCCTCCTAACCATAAAATTAAGAATTTATGGTTAGGAATTCAATTAGAACTGGTGGGTATGGGTCAAGGTGACCTAGAATTTTCATGGTAGTGGGGACTTGAAAGTCTGATGTTATTCTGCTGTCAGTCAAAAGTCAAGAGTTGGACTTTGGTGCAACTCTCTGGAAACTTTCTTGGACCCCAATAAAACTATAGTGTAGAAGAGGCATACTTTCCCTCTCCTTTCTGAGAGGACCCACTTTCTCCCTTGAGAGGGTCCCCTTTCCCTTTTCCTACCTCTTCAATAAACTCATTTATGTTACTCAGAGTGACATGTCTGAAATCTTTCTGAATTGATGGCAAGAATTGGGGCTTGAAGGGAGTTCTTCACAATGCCCAGGAGGCCCCAACTCTGTAACAAGAATAATGAACTCTGGTCTCAATCATAAAGATATCTACCAAGGTTGTCTTCTTCTTCTTTTTTTTAATATAATTTATTTTTTATAGTTGAACACAATACTTTTATTTTATTTATTTATTTTTATGTGGTGTTGAGGATTGAACCCAGTGCCTCGCACGTGCTAGGGAAGTGCTCTACCACTGAGCCACTGAGTCACAACCCCAGCCCCTCTACCAGTGTCTTCTGAAATGCCCAGGGACCTGCATTTTTCAAAACACTACATGTGATTTTAATGAGTGATGAGCATTCAAAAAGGCCACTGCCTGCCTGGACACAATGACACTAGCCTGTAATCTCAGCAGCTTGGGAGGCTGAGACCAGAGGATCATGAGTTCAAAGCCAGCCTCAGCAAAAGTGGGGTGCTAAGCAACTCAGTGAGAACCTGTCTCTAAATAAAATACAAAATTGGGTTGGAGATGTGGCTCAGTGGTGGAGTTCAATCCCCAGAATCAAAAAAAAAAAAAAAAAGGCTATTACCTACTTTCTTTTTATCTTCACCTGCCAAATCTTGGAAAAATGAACATTATTAAGAATTTCCTGAGTGCCCAGTAATTACTCAAAGTTGAGATGGGGGACCAGCAGCATGGACTTTACTAAGGAGCTTGCTACAAAAAGTCAGAACCTCACAACCACTGAATCAGAATTTGCATTTTAACAAGATCCCCAGGTGATTGTTATGCACTGAGAGTTTGAGAAGCACTGCTTTATATGCATAATTTCTTTTCTTTTAATTTTTGTGTGTGTGGTGCTGGGGATTGAATCCAGGATCTTGTGCATGCTAGGCAAGCACTCATGGATAATCTTTTCAATCTTTTTATCTTTCCAACTGTTGTGTGACAGACAGATGTGAATGGTGGGAACACAAGGTTAAGAGAACAATTCTGTAAAATAGGCCCACTGTGCTTTTCCAAGATGTAATGTGCCTGCAGCCCTGCCTGGCCTAAGTGGACAGGATATGTCACATTTCTCAGCAAATACATGTTAACTGAAGGAGAAATTCAGGCCCACAATAATGTTGATAAGAGGAACCCAGTTATCCTGAAGGAGGAGACTTTTGTTACCAGATCCCGAAACTCTCAGAGATAAGGATCATTCCTCCTAACCATAATTTTTGTAAGAATCCAATATGAACTGATCAACATGGGCCAATGAGACCTAGAGTTGCCAAGACAGTGGGGACTTAAAAGTCTGATATCATTCTGCAGTCATTCAAAAGTCAAGAGGTGTACCTGCATGGGACTCTCTGGAAACTTCTGTGGGATCCCCATTAAAACTGGAGTACAGGAGAGGCACATTGTCCACTCTCCTCTCTGAGAGGTCCCACTCTCCCCCTTGAGAGTGTCCCCTTTTCCTATTCCCTATCCTTTTTTTTGATGTATCTTTTTTTTAATTGTTGGTTGTTCAAAACATTACATAGTTCTTGATATATCATATTTCACACTTTGATTCAAGTGGGTTATGAACTCCCGTTTTTACCCCGTCCCTATCCTTTAAATAAACTAATTTCTGTTACTCTGAGCAACATGTCTGAAATCTTTCTGACTTGATAACAAGAAATCAGGGTTTGAAGAGGGGGTCTTTGCATTGCTTCAGTTTCTTGAAAGGCCCCAGCTCCATGACACAATTATAGGGTAGTTTTTCAGATGTGTTGATGTTGAGGTCCAGCAAAGTTAAGTAACTTGTCTGAGATCACATAGCTAGTAAGAATTTCAGTTTGGTTTCACCTGACTCTAGAACTCATATTAACAAATATACTAGTGATTCTCACAATTTAGTATATGGAAGATACACCTAGAGAGCTTGTTAAAAATATTGTTTCCTGAAATTCTCTTCCAACCATTTGAGGCAGAGCCTATAAATCAGCATTTTAACCCATCTATCCCAGGCACTTTGAAGCAAGTGGCCACAGAACACAATTTGCAAAGCACTATATTTTATTGTAACTTACTAAACATGCTTTTGGAGAACTATCTTGTATTTCCAGAGCACTTCAAAATGAGACTTTGGTTGAGAATAACAAAGATTTTCCATCAGACTAAGATTCCAAAGAAATTTCTGGGTCCATTTCCAAGCTTTGGAAGATGCATGGAGTCCTGCTACAGCTGAACACATACATTAAAGGAGGGATTTGGTTGGATAATGGAGAGATACTGAGTTTAGATAAGGGAAGATCTGATATTGTTTAAGAACAAACCCCAAAGGTTGTTATTCTTCACACTAGAAATTGAACACAGGCAGAAATGTTGGTCACCCTTTAAAATTTTTATTATTAATTTATGTATAATTTACTAGATGTAGGATAATTACTAGATGGCTATAACTCCTGCTTATAAATCGTGTATAAACTGCAGACAATAAATATCAACTACCAAGGCAGAATCAATCTGTTCTTTGCCAAACATTTTGGGACATCGTTAAAGAACTATGAGCAGTAATTAGCCATGGATGTACATGATCTCTTCTCTAGTTTTTAATATATATATAGATAGATATATAGATATAGATATACATATACATATACACATACACATACATTCTTCTTCTGAAGAACTCAGGGTGCTTCACACACACATGCATTCATGTTCTCTTAATTGCCACAAGTGAGCGCAGGACCTACGCATGAACAGAAAGAGAACTAAGAGTGGAAAAATGGAAAGAATAACTAGTTGTAAATCATATTGAAAGACTCACCATTCTGAGTCATTCATTCATTATTTTGTTTAAAAACCCTCAAGGTCTTCTGGAGAGGTGGAAGACAGGGAAAAAAACATACATACACAATTTGAACACATTAGCTTAATGAAACAAAGTGTCCCCAAAATACATTTGCCTGGAATTTTCTATTATCCATAAAAAGATAGTCTGGGGCTTTGAGGAATGTGACAACAGTAATCAGCCATCATTTTTGGAATGCCTACTTAGTGCCAGAGACACCTCACGTGACTGGCGATCTCTGAAAAGTTATCCTAGACTTACAGATGAGGTGGAGCCCAGAGAGGGTAGAAAACGCTCCAAGGGTACACTGGAGGAATGCACCGTAATTAGATCCTATGTTTCTCAGAGTCCCAATAAGCATTATTTTGACCTTGCCACATTATCTCTGTAGTTGAAAAGGCAATGAAGAGAAGAAATGAAAATCCATATGTGAAGAAAATTTGACATAGAAAGTAACACCTCTAATGACTACTGCTGGATCCTAGAAATTCAATTTTGTAGTATTAGAGTTTGGCAATTTATTAGATGAATAGATGGGCTGGGTAAGGCCAGATTGGTGATTTCCTTTTATGAAATCTAAAAGAGATCCATATAATGAAAGTCCACCATGGCCTTCTCATATGATAATGCTTAATTTACCCACAGGGGATCCTCGTATCAAGTAGGATGCTACATTCTGAGATGAGATTTTGTTAACAGCTTAACCCAGAAAGACAGATGAAATAAGGGGACTCAGTACAGCCCTACTCACTTATAGGATCATCACAGAACACATTGCTTCTCCCCACTGGTGGGTTAATTCCTTTGCTTTAAAGGTCATGGTATGTTGGAGCTGGAGTCAAATCTGGCAGTCTGTCTGTCTGATTGAAGTTGCTGTAAAAAGTAAGAATCCGAGGATATGTGAATCAGTTATAGTACAGTGACAAATAAGACTCCCAAATCTCCGTGTTTATAATAACAAAGATTTATTTCTCACTCTTATGTCCAACATGGGCTAGCTACCATTCTGTTTCATATCTTTTTGCTGGGATTAGGCTTTTTCTGGAATATTCTTGTCATTGAGAAGGGAGATGTTAAACCATTGTCTAGTTCTTGGTATCCCTTCTGACCACTTTCTATGGCCAAGTGAGTCCAAAACTACTCCAGAGTTCAGTAGGACAGGCTTTTAAAATCTAATCACAGGACACAGAATCATAATATTTAGAGACAAGTAAATCTAAACTATTATGATGAGCTAAAGAGGTCTGAGTTATATTGGGGTTCTAAATGCTGGGGTCAAGTACAATGCATGAAAATAGGCCAGAAATGAAAGCTAAGATTGGAATCCACCAGAACTGGAGGAACACAGGGATTCAGAGCAAAGTTGGGATCAAGGGTAACTGCAGAGATATCTGCGTGGTTTGTAGCTATGGATCAGTGGCTAGCTGGGGAATGGAAGAACTGGATGTGTTAAAGGTTCATGAAGTGCAGCTTTGGGGAGAAAAACTTGTCAAGATTCACCTGGGTGCTGTGAGCTATGATTTTGTGTTCAGCCGAATGTTGTGCAGTCATTGTCTTATCTTTTTTTTTTTTTTTTTTTTTTAAGAGAGAGTGAGAGAGGAGAGAGAGAGAGAGAGAGAGAATTTTTTTTTAATATTTATTTTTTAGTTCTCGGCAGACACAACATCTTTGTTGGTATGTGGTGCTGAGGATCGAACCCGGGCCACACGCATGCCAGGCGAGCGTGCTACCGCTTGAGCCACATCCCCAGCCCCTCATTGTCTTATCTTTAGATCATCCTGGAGAAATTGAGGCAGCTTGTTACACCAACAAAGGGTTCTGTAGATTTCCCAGGTCTATGACCTTAAAGAGTCATTTTTAAGATCTTGAATGCTTTTCCCCTAAAATAGGTATAACTTATTTTAAAGTAAGTTGGCCTTCCAACTTACTTTAAAAGATTTTGATAAAAAAAGATAGTACAATTAAGAGAACCTCACAGGTAGCTGCTTCTCTGGGATAAATGATGGTTTATGAAGAATAATAGTCAAGAAAATTAGTTTTGTTTTTCCATTTCCTGGAGCAATGTGAAGCTAAACTCTGCTACAAAGGAGAAATGACCAAGAATTTACCAAAACAAGGACTTGGATCAGGTAAAAGAACATAGGATCCAATACTTCTCCTTTTAAATTTTGAGAAAAAGGAAAAGTGAGTTTGGTTCAGCAAAGTCTACCACCCTTATTTGGTATTCTCTCTGTAGTTTGGAACTCTTACCTCTTGTGGGGCACCCCGAGTACCTGATATCTTATTTCAACACGGTACCCACATTTGCCTCTCCAGGCAGGATCTCAGTCTCCAAAATTCTCTCTCTTTTCTCTACTATCAAAATTACCACATAATTCCCTTGTTTGAAGCCCTTGGTCAGGACATTTGTTTAGGACAGTAGTACCTGAGGAATCTGTGGATAGATTAATTCAAACTAAAGTGTAAGTAGTAACCGTTAGCCAATATGTTATTTTCCTAAGAAAATTTGCATTTCAAAACTTCACAAAGACAGTTTCAACCAAGCTAATATTACCATAGTAATGGAACGTGAGGCAATGTAGTTTGAAAGCAGTAGTTGTTTTATTAGGGGGCCTCCCCCAGTTTATTTCTCTATTTGTGAGCATCTAGCTTGACACACAACTTAGCCCAGCAGCAGATGGCTTCTGTACTGTATTGGCCACTTTCAGTATGATAATGTGGATCTGAGTCTCAGATGTTTGTGCCTGCAAGACCAGGAAAAAACTAGCAATTAATAAGACTATAATTTTTCACTAGCTTTCATGATTTTTCAAATACTTTCATATGGAATAACCTAGTACTCAAAAAGTCCACGATGGAGCCAGGTGCCGTGGCGCATGCTTATAATCCCAGCAACTAGGGAGACTGAGACAGGAGGATTGCAAGTTCAAAGCCAGCCTCAGCAAAAGTGAGGCGCTAAGCAACTCAGTGAGACCCTGTCTCTAAATAAAATACAAAAAAGGGCTGGTGTGTGGCTCAATGGTTGAGGACTCTTGAGCCCAATCCCTGGTTATCCCCTTCCACCCCGACCCCCTCCAAAAAAATCCATGATGGAATAGGGCAGGTTTATTATCTCCCATTGTAGGGATGTGAAAACAGATTCAGAGAAGTTAGGTAATTTTTCTAAGTTTTCACTGTTAATTTGTCTACCCATACTCATCCCATGATGTAGTCCTACTCCTTCAACTTCTGGCACAGTTTGGACTGCTGGTGTATAGAATTTGGATCAGGTAGGGCAAGAATGCAAGACGGTAGGGGTAATGCCATCAGTCGAAATGTTTCATGTTTAGCTCTTCCCAGGACTTGGCCATAGTGTTTTGCCAGAGGACATCACTTGGGTGGGGGAGGGTTCTTATATTGGTATTCTGTATATTTGTGGGTATTGATTTCTTTCTCAAAGGGTTCCATCTGCCTTCTATTTAATTATGTTACTAATCTTCATCTCAGTCCTCTGAGGCTTTTTATCCCTGTGCTGCAGAGGTGCAGGTTTCCAGGGTTACCAGAAATCCATAGATTGAAGTCTTTCTCTGGCTATCTGGTAAAAGTCCTTACCTGGAAATCTTACATTACATCATCTTGCTTTTACTGGGTGGCATGTCTCTCACAACTTTTTTCTTTTACTTCTGCTTTCATTTAACTTATTTAAGAATAATCCTCGAGCAGCTTCTTTTGTGCAGAAGATACAAAATAAATTATAGACACAGTGTCCTCAATGATCATTTAAAAAGACCCTTACAATCCTACATCTGGACCAATGCTATAAAGTGAAAAGTACTCTTCTTTTAGAATCAGTAGATCTGGGACCAGTTTTAGCTTGTCAGTAACTAGCTGTATGTTCTTGACTTAGTCACATAATCACTCCTGTTAGAGTCTCAGTTGCCACATCTGTGAGATAGAGTCATAACTATGATATTAGATTGGAAGGCTTTGAGGTGATGATTTTGTCAGATAGGCATTCTCAAACTTTAATGTGTGTAGGAATTGCCTGTGCAGGTTAAAATGCAGATTCTGAATCAGCAAGTCTGGGATGGGGCCTGAGATCTGGATTTCTCTCAAACTACAAAGGTTGAGAATTACTGATTAAGGAAATATTAGAATGGCTTGTTACTGCAGTCTGTAATGAGTGTCTAACACTGAGGGGAGTGGGGAATCACAGCAGCATTTAGAAAAATTCACCAATTCATCTTTCTTTATATTTATGACCTGCCGAAAAGTAGGGTTTAAATGCAACATTTATTGTTTTGTTTTCCCTCATTACAGAAATAATGAATGGCATTTGAAGACACAAGGCTAACTCACATCTCAATACTTTCCTTGGCTGACATTCAGACTGATTTACAGTGCCAAGGGCTAAAGGCTTGAAAATAACCCAGCATCCTCCTGCACAGGCAGCTAAATTAAACCTGATACCCAGGACCTGCGTGATTAGAATAATGAACTGTTCCAATCTACCTCAAAGACCTGTCAGTGGAAGAGTATTGTAGAAACAGGAGGGAGCCAAATTTGGGAAGTAAAAGCTATATTGAAGAAATAAAAAGTTCCAGCAACTATTTACATATCAGATAAATTGTTGTTTGGGATGGTAAGGAATTTTCTATTTCAATTTGCTTTGAAATTTGATGATTTTTTGACCCAGAGAAAAACCCTTCTTTTTTCCCTAGAGGAAGTGAGTAAAGTCTTGTTATGGTCAACATCATGATTTTCAGGGCTGGGGTTGTGGCTCAGCGGTAGAGTGCTCGCCCAGCATGCAAAAGGCCCTGGGTTCAAGCCTCAGCACCACGTGAAAATAAATAAACAAAATAAACGTTTTGTGTACAACTGAATTAAAAATATTTTTAAAAAATCATGATTTTCAGAAATGTTCTTAAGTTCAAACCCTCCTTCAGGTACTGGAAACCTTAGAAGCTCTGTAGACCTATCATGCCACTAACTTGAAACATTGTCATCTCAAAATGATAAGTACTAAAATTCCCAAGTGGTTTGAAAAACACTTTCACTTACATTATCTCATTTGATCTAATGACTATCCTTTAAGTCAAATAGTATAATCTCCATTTTCAGTTTTGCAGAGCTAGAAGGCAAATTCATCTTTTGTCCACTTATTTGTTGTGGTCTCCAAAATAATACATGTCCTTGTTCTGGAGAAGTATCTTTTCAATCCTGGACTTAAATTAGAAATTTTTAAGGAATACTGATACCCAGGTCCTATCCTAATGCAACTAAAATACCATCTTTAGGGTGGAATTTTTTATTTTCCTTTCTCTGCCCTCCCCACATCTCTTTCTCTCTCTCTCCACCAAGGATTGAACCAAGGGGTATTCAACCACTGAACCACATCCCAGCCAATTTTTATTTATTATTTTGAGACAGGATCTCACTAAGTTGCTAAGGGCCTTGCTAAGTTGCTGAAGCTGGCTTTGAACTTGTGATCCTCCTGCCTCAGCCTCCAGAACCACCGGAATTAGATGTGATGTGTGCCACCATGACCAGCTCTTTTTTTTTTTTTTCTTTTGGTTGTTGTTTTAAACTCAGGGTGATTCAAATGTGTATCCAGGGTCTGGAGGATGTAACTCAGTGGTACAGTGCTTGTCTAGCATGCATAAGATCTGGGTTCAATAAACTTTAATAAGTAAATAAATAAATAAATACATCCAGAGATGAGAAATATCTGCTTGGGTGAAGGTTTTTGGAGAGCCAAAGGAAATTTTTATTTTCTTCAAAAGGGCATTATCTGTTTATGCCGACAAGGCATTGTCAAGGAACTTGATTTTTTTGTATTTGTCATTTCTGGCAACAAGCTCAAATCCCTGATGGACTGCAGAAAAAGAAATCAAAATTACTTGGCCTCTACAGTGAGTTAGGTTCCTGCACGTAATGTAACTGCTGTATTCTACAGTAAGATTAGGATCACCTTCTCATTTTACAAGTGGAGCTAGAATTTGAACCCCTGTCTCCTTCCAATACTAAAACTCAGTGTGTTCCACCATGCTGGTGATTCTAAGCCATGGATTAGAGCCTGGTTACTGGGCTAGAGTAAAGGCCAGACATTGGTAGTTTCAAAAGTTTCCTCAGTGATCCTAAGGTAAGCTTGACACAGCACCCTTCCAAAATGCTTAGAATACATCTGTTGAATTTGAAGGGCATTGGACAAAGCCATAAGCATGTGCATATGTACATATACACACACACATCAATGTACACACACCTCTTTGCTACCCCCACCCCAAATGAGAAGAAACAAAGATTTTCATTATATAAGAACACTTTTTACAATAGGAAATCCAGTCACTTGAATTCATGTGTTGAGCCTTTCCTGTGAGCTAAGAAAGGAGAGCATTCACCTATAGGTCTGGGGTAACTAAAAGATGGCTAGGCAGAGACAGGTGGCCCAGAGGGGTAAAGGAATATATAGGGCATCAAGTCAAGTCACAAACATGAACCAGACATATTTATAGTATTGTCTGGAGTAAGTTTGCCCTGGGAAGCTAAGTCTTGGTGAGCAGATGTGATCATTTAAACCAAATGCTACAGAGAATGGCCTTGTGACTGGGAGATCATTAATAAGTTTAGAAAATGTTTTATTAACTCTCTGAATCCTGGCATGATCTCTAGGATAATAGATTAGCAAGTTAAGGAAAATGAAAGACATTTCCCAGTGGATTGGGTCCTGCTCCACTGATCCCCACTTGGTCTTATATGTAGGTGTAGCAGTGCCTAAAGTAGCAGACAGGAGTAATGCAGTCAATTTCTTGGAGTGGTCCTCAGCACTGTCACTGCTTCAAAAGCCATATCCAAGTCATCATTGTTATTCAAGATTCCAATTAAGTGCTTCAGTATTATGAGAGTGAGAGACAGAGAGAGGCTTACATCCTCTATCCATTTGTATTCTTGCCATTTTGAAGAAAATACAATATAATTTTTAGATGAGTATTTAAAATTTGTCCAAATGAAAAACTCTTAGTCAATTCCATTCAATTGGTTGCTCCCAACCTTAGCTGAGATTCTGACTTGTAAATCGCAGACTGTATATCTAAATGTCACAACTCAGTGACATCAACCTTAAGAAAGAAATCCCTAGCATCCAGATTTGGTTGAATCCAAATTAAAGTATTTTGGGCCAAAGATTATGTGCTGCATAAACAGAAGGAGAATCATTGTTTTAGCTAAAAATTTTATGTCTCCTGAGCCAACATTTCATAAAAGAACCCCTAACCTCTTTTAATAATGAACTGAATTTAAAAAGTATTCATTGGAGTAATACTTAATTGGAAGATTCAAAGTTAAGCAGATTCAAAGTTAAGATTCAGAGTTAAGCAGAGTCCTATTTATTCGCTCTTCAAACATTAATCAAGCTGTTACTATGTGACAGATTCTGCCCCAGCATAAGGCATATAAAGATAAGTGATCTGTTTTCTCCATTTTACAGGCTTTTAGTCTAGTGGGGAAGAACTCATAAGCCCCTGCAAAGGAGGAACAGTCTTTTTACTTCTGGTGCACAGGTCAAGAAAAAGATAAAGAATGAAGCTGGCATGGATTGTCCATGTTGTTAGCTCTCCCTCACTCCTTCTTCATACAGACCCAAGATGCACCAGGACCAGACTGAATAAGATGGACATCTCACGAACATTTAGAGGGTTTAGCTGCAGTACCTTTTAGAGTTCTTGAATGTTGTGATGGTACTTGCTGAATTTCTCTGTGAGGTTAATTCATTCTATTACTTAGGAACAGGATGAGGATTACTATGACATGGTGTCCCACTGGTTGGTCTCTTAATGCCATGAAAAACCATTTTTGGATTCAAAACCTTACAAGAAGTGGTTGGTAACTTCACCAAGCCAAGGATCACCCATAGCAAGAACAAATACTACCCTTTTTACATTCTTTTAAGACATTGTGTGGAACTCCCTTCAGCTAAGGGAGGATAAAGTAGGAAGTAAAGGGGAGGATAAAGCAGCAAGTAAAGCCAGATCACTACCTCAGAGTTTAGCCGAAGACCCAGGAGAGTGAGGTATCAGTGGATAGGAACAGACAGATATCAGGTATCCCAAAAGACTAGGCAGGTGCTAAGGAGAGGATGGTTAGTTCAAGTGGAAAATAGGATAGAAATTGAGGAGCTTGGGGAACCATCAAGTACCAAGGGACTTCTGGCTTCCAGGGTCAGGTCAGACTAGAGGTTCTCAGAGGTGAAAAGTCTTTGCCTGCAGCTGTCTGGGTGGGAACAATATCAGCATTGGTGGCCCACGGCTGTAGATGGGAGAGGAGAGGTGAGAAGCTGGTTATGTCAGAAGACAGCAAGGCTACAGGTTGTTGGGAAAACTCTTTCTACTCATTAGCACAGAGTAAATTCTTCCATACAGATCTTAGACTAATTGTTGCGTTTTATTTAGTCTATCACTTTATTCTTTACATGTTACCTCTCCAGCAGACTTAGGACTTGCCAGGAAGGAACCACATGCTCCTTTAGCATGGGTTCCACAACAGATGTTGTTTGCTTTGCCTGATTTCTATTCCAGGCTTCTTTACCTTCCCCCCAGGTTTCCATGTGGATGCTTATACTCATGACATCTCTAAAAGTTACCTAGGTTATTTTCACTACCCTTGTCTCTGATAGAGTCAGAGTAGCTCTCAAACCAGCAGTGCAATATTAGAGATCTTGCTTATGTCTTCTGCCAAGATTTCCTACTGGAAAAATATTTATAGAGAGATGTTGCAGGTTTGGTCCTGTGCTTAGGGCGCTAACCTCAGCAAAAGTACTCGAGTATCTGTTCTCATCAACCCAGAGAATGAAGTAACCTTCCTGTGAACACGTAGCTCTTCTCATCTCTGGGATTCTGAGCTGCTGTCTGGTAGCTCCAGGTATGCTATTCTTACATCTCTTACCTGGATCTTTTCTGAAGGCTGACAGTCTCCTAATGAGCTATGACATTTATTTTTCCTAATTCTCCAAACACTGTGATACGGTTGGAACAATGGCTACTTTGTCTGATAGTTTTTGTAAAAAAGAAGGAAAGAAGAAATAATGGGAAAAGGAGCTGATCAGGGGCACAGCAAGGGAGAATGAAGGAGGAAATGGAAGGATGAGGGGAAATAAGAAAAAAACAACATGAACCTTCTCCACAGCTTGAGTTTTGCCTTATTCAGAAAACAGTTTATATCTTTTAGTTTCTCTTCCAAGCCAGACCCCTGTCAGAGCTTGAAATAATATCTTTTCTGCCTGGGACACAAGGTGTAGGAAATTCAAAAGACACAAAGACACTTATCCAGATAATTCTGCTACTTTGTTTCCGTGTGAGTCCAGGTGAGCTACTTCCTTAGTAAGGCTGTGACTACTACTTCTGAGTCTGAAAACCAAAGGTGGTCTATTTATTTATTTTTTTTCCAGTAAATAGACTCTGGCTAAAGCTTTTTTTTTTTTTTTTTTTTTTTTTTTTTACTGTGGAATGGCTTATTGGGAGTAGCTGAGAGAAGGAAAGTGATTTAGTTATTTATTTTCAGGCCACTGATTAACCAGGGGAAGGGGAAGGAGGTGATTAACCTTTTTGTTCCTATGATTGCTTTGTAAAAGTTAAAGTAAAAAAATTCCTTCTATGAACTGAATGTTTGGGCACCCCAAACTCCATTTGTTGAAATCCTAACCTCCAATGTGATAGTATTGGAGGACGGGATCCTTGGAAGGTAATTATGGTTAACTAAGATGATGAAGGGAGAGCCCTTATAATGAGATTAATACCCTTGTAAGAAACACAAAAAAGTTTGCTGTTTCTCTGCTCTCTGCCCTGAGCACACACTGAGACCCAGCATCCATTGCAAACTAGGAAATTACCCCTTTCCTGACATCTGATCTGCCTATGCCTTTATCTTGGACTTTTTAGTCTCCAGAACTGTGGGAAATAAAATTTTATTATTTAAACCACCCAGTCTATGGCATTTTGTTATAGCTTTCTGCTATAGTTTGGGTCAGAAATGTCCCCTAAAGGCTCATGTGTTAAAGGCTTAGTCCCTGGTGTTACTGGGAGATAGTGGGAACTTTAAGAGGTGGAGCCCAGTGAGAGGTCTTAGATCACTGGAAGCATACCACAAAGGGGACTGTGGGACATGGGCCTCTTCCTCTTTTCTCTTTGCTTTCTGACTACCTTGAGGAAAGCAGTTTCCTCTACCACATGGTCTCCAACATAATAGACTGCCTTGCCACCGGCCCAAAAGCAACAGGGCCAATCAATCATAGACTAGAACCTCAAAATCTGTAAGCCAAAAACAAACCTTTTCTCTTTATAAACTGATTTATTGAAGATATGTGATACTATAACAGGAGGCTGACACATATTTTAAGCAGACTAAGACTGTCCCTTTTCTCCTTCAGTCCTCCTGAGCATCCCTGGTCCCAGTTCCTCTCCTCTATCCTGTTTTAGCCTGTTGCTACAGCCTTTGTTCCCATTCTCTTGTTCCGGACTGAATTGTGTCCATTCCAATTCCATATTGCCTTCCCATGTGAGAAAGCATTCTTTTCTATTAAGCAAGCACCTACCATACAGGTCTTCTTCTTCTTTTTTTTTTTTTTTTTCAGTGAAACTTTTAGTGATTATCCTAATAAAAGATAAAGTAAAAAGCCAAAGTACAAGATCTTAGAAAGAAGAGGAACAAAACTCTCAAGAATGGGTCATATAGTTATTGGGACTTTAGTATGGTTGTTTACATATATGAATGTGTGTGGGGGGGTGTATGCACTGGAGGAGTGGGGTGTGTGTGTGTGTGTGTGTGTGTGTGTGTGTGAGTGTATATGTGTGTGCACTGCGGTGAGTAGGGATAAAGAGTGAGGAAGACATAGAGCTGAATGTTCCTTATGGTTGTTTTTTCCTAGAAACCTTAATTCTTTTTTTTTTAGTTGTAGGTGGATACACAATACCTTTATTTTGTTTATTTTGTTGTATTGGTGCTGGGGATCAAACCCAAGGCATCACACATGCTGGGCAAGCGCTCTCGACCTTAATTCTCTTTCCTCCATCTTCCCTAGATGCCCTTCCATGGTCCTTCCCCCAACCTAGGATAAGAATGCTAGAGGGAGAGCATAGAAATACCAATTCACATGGGAAACAACCCTTCAGTGAATGTAGGGGTGACAGGAGGTAATAGAAATGAGCACCAGAGAGGGAGAGAGGATTGTGTTGGAACTGAGAGTACAGGCTTAAATCTCAATTCAAATCCCAGTGTTCATGTAGTCACTTGACTTGTCTTAATTTCAGCTTTCACATCTGTAAATGGCAATAAATCAGATTGTATATTTAGAGTATGCTATGGCTTGAGGCCTGAATGTATCCCTTGAGATTCATATTCTGGAAAATATCCTCAATGCAACAGTGTTGAGAGGTAGGAACTTCAAGAGTTGACTAGAGCCCTCCTGAATAGATGAATGCTCTTATTGTAAGAGGAGGTTAGTTGTTAAGAGCATAGTTTTCTTATAAGAAGATATGTTTAACTCCCTTCCTCTCTGTCTCTTGTATGATCTCTCTTGTGCTTGGCCTTCCACCATGATGCCAAGAAGGCTCTTAGAAGGCCCCTTGACCTTGGACTTTCCAGCTTGCAGAACTGTAAGAAATAAATTTCGTTCCCCTATATATTACCCAGTCTGTGGTGTTTTATGATAGCTGCACAAAAAAGAAGATGTTAAATAACAAATTTCAATGAGTGTAGATGTTACTAAGCATGGACCTGGAGGGTAAGAGCGTTGAAGACCCAATGTTTATATGAAGGTGCATGAACAATGTGTCAGAAGCAGCATGAAGAGCATTAACACACTTGCCCAGCACTCATGTGCCAATTTGTGAGCAAACATGAGGAATAGGCAAATGGATTGCTTCCATTTGAGAGGACTTCTGGGAGATCTAGGAGAGAGGCAGATGGACAGTTGTCAAGGATTCCATTTTAGAAAAATTATTCCTCATATTTCAATTTCAACTAGATGAACTGCTAGTTCTGTTAAAGTCTAATTTAAAAATTACAAATGATAAAAAATAAAAAAATATGAAACTGGATTTAAGTACAGCAAAACTTAAGTGACACGTCCACCCCATCCCAGTTGCCTCTTCCCAGAGGCAAATAACTATAACTAGTTTCTTAAATATTTGCGTTCTAAATGTCCTCCTCTATAAAACCCTTTTCCAAAATAGCTCATTCCCCTTTAAGCTTGAATTTAAAATTTACCTTTACATGTTCTTTATACCACATTAGAACTTCCACAGCTGCCAAATCTGCGACCCACCAGCAGCTCATGAGTACATTGTGCTGTGTTCTGGGGAGCATCTAACATGAGTATATGGAGTAGATAGGAACACAGGATGTGGAGGGGCCTGGGCTGCAGCGGAGGGTCCTGCTCACATGTCAGAGTGACCCTGCCTACCTGATCTCCTACTGGAGACATTTGCTTTCTGCCTTTAGGTCCCAGGCCACAGTGAAGCAAGGTAATACCGGAATAGACAAGTATAGCATTAGGAGAAATGGGGAGAGAAGAGCACACAGGCCTGGGGGTCAGTGGGCAGAAGACAGGAGAGGATTCCTCCTTTCCAAAGAGCCTGGAGGAAGAGCTCAACTGGAAAGTAAGAGCAGGGCTGTTGACTACATTGGTGACTGAAAAACTGAAAAGCGTGAGTGTTTTTTTTTTTTCTCTCTTTTTGCTGCAACATTATCTAATTATGTATTCTTGCCAAAGGCAACTTCACTCCTTCTGCCATTTCACATGGCACTGTCCCCTTCCAATAATACAGTATGTGTTGATTGTTGATTATACTGAGAAGCCCTTATGGGGCCACTCAGTCCCTGCTTTTCCAGCAGGGTCTAATTTCAGTAATTTTATAAGGCCAACTCATTAGCGCCAAGTTGAGAGGCCCCAGAGCAGATAAACAAATAGTCTGCTAAGCCATCCATCTAAAATGATGATAATAAAAATGTTGATAAACATCAATATTTGCACCGTGGTTTATGATTGCTTTTAACAAGCAATTCTGCCATGATCTTGAATGATTTTCTTTAATAGATGACTTGCCTATTGTCAAATTTGATTTTAACTCAGTGCAATTATGCCATTCCATCACGTAATGCCTGAGTTAAGAAAGCCTCTTGGCTAAGTTACATGGCTAAACCTAAGTTAAACTTGTCAGGGATTTTTATCAGTTGTTGTCACCTTGATGTATGATTTCTGGTGGAAGTTATTCCTGGTTTAAATAGTAAAATTAAATCCTACTTATCCCAAATCCATTTTTGAGGCAGAAGTTTTTGGACTAGGTGTTTGGACAGCTACTAAATTGTTCACAGATTTACTTTCAACTTTCTATTCTGGTCTTTAGACATGGTCTTACTAGGCCACCAACAGTTCTTAAAAAACAGACTGAGTTGTGTAATCAAAAGGCTTTATTCACTCTTTGAATCGGTCTCTTTTTCTGTGAAATGGGTGTGATAATAATCTCCATTTGTCATAGTTATGCACAAGATATATACATGTGTCTTGTTTAAATAAGTTATTACATACCAGGTGCTTAACATGGTTCCTGGTGTAACTATCATTGCCATTAGTATGCAGTGGCTCCCTCTAGGATTTTCCCAGAGTTTCTCATTCTGCTATGTTAAAACAATAGGCTTAGGGTTAGCACATCTTTTACATCATTTTACATATATACTCAGGTCATACATGCAAGAAATGATCAGACTGTCTGCCACCAAATGATCCAAAAGATATTTTTCCATGGTTGTTCACTCTCAGTTCTTTTACTTTCCTACTGTGACTGACATGAATCCTTTTTTTTTTCCCCCGGGGGGGGGGGGGAGGGAGGGAAGTGCAGATTGAACCCAAAGGCACTTTACCACTGAGCTATATCACTAGTCCTTTTCATTTTT
Source organism: Ictidomys tridecemlineatus (assembly GCF_052094955.1). Lineage (NCBI taxonomy): Eukaryota > Metazoa > Chordata > Mammalia > Rodentia > Sciuridae > Ictidomys > Ictidomys tridecemlineatus. The sequence goes on along the minus strand of NC_135480.1, from coordinate 79,992,416 downwards.
AATTTTATTTTATTTCTGCTTTCCATGTTTGTTTATTGAATATATGGAATCCTAGCAAGACAGTTCTATAGCATTCAAACAACTCTATTCCATAGAGTATGTACATAAAACAATATGTACATAAAAACAATACCCAAGTTGCAGGTATCACATGTTCTTCCATTTTCCCTGGTATTTCTGCTGAAGTTTGAATGAGAATAGGAAAAGTGCTGAATATCACTTTATACAGAATACTTATTACAAAGCCAGCAAAATAGTGTCTTAGGGCCTTGCTAAGTTGCTGAGGTTGGCTTGGAACTTGCAATCCTCCTGTCTCAGACTCCCAAGCAGCTGGCATTGTAGACATGTGCCACTGTGTCTAGCCTGCTAAGAATCTTTTATAGTAAGGGCTTTTAGATAGGAAACTGAATGTCCTGTTTATTGAAAGGTTAGCTTAAAATGAACTAAAAAATCCCTTTGGTCCAGATATTGTTCAAAATATTTCCAAATAAACAAGTCATTTTCCACCCTCAGATAGTTTTATGAAACATAAATTCATTTTTCTGTAGTCATAGAAGATCCTGGGCTGCCAGGATCGTTAATCTGAACACTGGCTTTCATCACATAGGCCTAGAGTCTAAAAGATGAAGAGAAGGTGTTAGCAACCATTAGCCAAAGTTGACACTTAGGCTAAAGTTTCACTGGGCTTACAAGAATATGTTCTATGTTGTATTATAGGCACTGAATCAATGTTTATTAAATAAATGATAATTTCATCTTTGCTCCCCAGCATCCACAGCTCCTCCTCCTACTTCCCCTGCTAATCTTGCATCTTTTTCCAGAAAATATTTAAGATAGCTTATAAGGACTCTTCCCAAAATATAAAGAATATAGGAGACATAATATACAGATTAGCCAGTTGTTCCCTTTACCACTTCTGTGTGGCCAACTTTGTACTTTGGTGAGCCTGTTGCTGCTGCCACTGAGGACTGGACTAGGAACTGGGGGGGATGAGGTGGACAAAGCATTGCCCGGACAGATGACTCAGCTTCTGTCTCCTGGGAGAGAGAGTTCTCAATGTCATGTAATGCTATTTCCTTCCAGAAACCTCTCTTCTTGGTTTAATTAGCTTGTGTGAATTCTGTTTGTTCTAAGTAAGCAATCCCTGAATAAAGAAAGCTGGACCCTGATTTGACTGTATATAGAATATATAAAGTCTGGAAATGTGGGGCAAGCTTATTATTTTACAGTATGCAAATTACATTTGCAAATAATACACTCTTGACATCCTTACAAGTGAAGTACCTCTAAATTTTAAGCAGTGGGTACAACTGTTAATATGAAAAAATATAACAAGTATATAACAGAGTGGCTTCAAAACACAGGATAGATAGTATATTTATAATACTTTTTTCAGATTAACAATCTAATATCCCACAGTGCCTTTATTTTGGACAAGGATCTATGTTAGTTATCATGCTGTTTGAAAAAGTAACTAATGTATTGTTTAAAAACAAGTTTTTCCTATATTTCCAGGTTTTTCAGATGCTCTATAAGTATGCCAATGTGAACATAAAAGTTTCATCTTTGCATAGCTGATAGTGTCATGAGATAATATGGAATATAACTACTCAAATAGTTACATTCTACTCTAAAATAGAAAATTTTTCTGCATAACCTCATAAAGCTATTTGACATGGTGAGCAACATCCTCAACTACATCCTCATAACAGCACTTACACAAATTCTATAATTTGTTTCTTGCAATATCTTCCAATACATACAGGTGTTACCCCAAGTGCAGTTCAGGAAAAATTCATTTTTGGGGATGAGGCAGATAAAGGCACTCACTGTGTTAGTCATCTTAGTATAGCAGTGATCAAAATATCTGACAAGAACAATTTAAAGGATGAAAAGTTTATTTTGGCTCACAGTTTCAGAGGCCTCAGTCCATGGGTTGCCAACTCAGTTGCTCTGAGCCTAACGTGAGGAAGGACATCATGGCAGAAGAGTGTGGCAGAGAAAATAGCTCCCTCAACAAGGGAGCAAAAAGAGAGAGAGAGAGGCACCAGGGACAAAATATAAATGCTCAAGGAATGTCCCCTGTGACCTACTTCCTTCAGCCACACCCTCCCTGCCTATAGCTACCAATTAGTACAGTGAATTTTTTAGATTATTAATCTAGCAAATGAATCACCCCACTGATTAGGTTACAGCTCTCATGATCTAATCATTTCATCTCTGAACACTCCTGCATTGTCTTATACATGAGCTTTCAGAAGACACCTTATATCCAAATGATAACAGATGACAGGCTCTAATCACTGCTTGTTGACTTTGCTTCTATCCAGTTTGCCATCTTTTATTAATTCCTCTACAGAGTGCCCACTAGGTATACTGTGCCAACTGCTAGGAATGCATATGTGAATAAAATAGAGTTCTTGCTCTCTTGGAGCTTATAATCCTGCAGGTTTTGGAGACATTAGCTAAGAGATTGTAACTGGTAAAATAAAAAAACACCTACTAGGTGCCAGGCCTTCTCCTGAACAGTTTACATCTGTCATTTATGTGAAATAGATCTTGTTATATTCATGTTTAGGTTTCTAGAATTCAAAGAAGTTAGGTCACGCAGATTTGAAATTTCAATTCAGGTTTGCCTGACTTGATAGTCTAGGAGTCTATGCTTTGCAATATGGCAGCCACTATTATGTGTGCTTATGTAAATTTAAGGCAACGAAAATTAAATTAAATTGAAAATTTTAATTCCTCATCATGCTACACACATTTTAAATGCTCAGTGTCCACATGTGGTTAGTGGCTACCATACTGGACAATACAAATGTAAGAAATTTCCATCATTCCAGATCTAGTGGGCAGCATTGGTCTAGTCTCTTAAAGCAAGAGATCAACTCAAACTCAACTTTAATATTGTATACCTAGCACAGTCTTACAAAGAACAATGTTCACTAATAGTCAGCATTGATTATTTTCCTTATGTCGTTAAAGAAGAAGCTTTTGAATAGTGTGCTGTCCTGGTTCACTCTTTTTGAAATGTTTCTCACCTTGGATGTAGAGATTTAGAGGTGAACTGGGAATGTTTTTTAAATAAAAAATGTGGACAATTAAATGAAATAATAAATGACACACCCCATTGTGAAGTATGGCACATAGTAATCACTTTAATAAATGCTAATGTAGTAATAAAGAGTGTGGAACACAAAGTCACAAGAGCTGAATTTGAGTCTTGGTTCACCATTTTCTACACACATGACCCATATAAATGTCAACTTCTTCACACCCCAGTTTTCTTAATTAAAATGTGAAGATAATCTCTGACTTCCCTATTTTGGAAGGTTGTGGGGAAAATCAATGAGCTAATGGATACAAAAGCTCTTTGTTAAATAAAGATTTGTAAGGAAAGATAATACCCTCCTTTGTGCCGTTAAAAAGAAAAATTAAATAAATTTCTGATTATAGCTTGTTTACCTGTAATTTGCTTCCTTATCCTAAAAAATGGAAGACAGAAAAGAGGTTCATGGAGTGCCGGTATCAAATAAATGAATTCAGATTTTATGTGATAGTAAGGGGAATGAAAGAACTAGGGAGGAGTGCAAGTTGGAATAAATCTTTGCCAGGTCTCTGGTAGTCAGGGGCCAGGGCAGCAGAGATTGCCAAGGTTTGGGTGGAGCAGGTGCTCTCCTGGGGCTTGCATCATCCTGTCCATGTAGGCCTCTGGCCAGTCTCCAGGTGGACCCCTTTGACCACCTGTGACTGCCTAAGTGTCTGTCCCAGAGAGGAACATGCCCTGTGGGCCTCCATCCTATCCTAAACATGGGTGTCTCCTGAGTCCTCATGCTACCAGGCATGGAGGAAAAACAATCTGCTTTATATCTAGTTCTCTCTGTTCAGGAAGAAAATCAACAGTCACACTGAAAGGGATTCAGGTTCATTATCACTGTATTATCACTTATGAATGGATAATTCCTTTTTCTCTATATTCTAGTGACCCCTGGGCCACAGAAAGATTGGGAAAGGGGGCAGAATTGCTGTGATGTCTATAAACAATTAACTCCAACCCTGTGCTCTCCAGCAACATACCACTGAATGCCCATCTCTGAGAATGCCATAAGATTCCTTAAGATTCCCCACATCATTTTCAACTTGGACAATGAATTTTCCTCTCTCCCCTTTTTTTTTGTTGAAACTATGCTTTCTACATACTGTCTCCTTAATAAAAACTCTTGAAGAGCAGCTATTGTGATAAGGCTTTGGAGTCAAATAGACCTAAGCTGATGTGAAAGCTCCACCCCTTACTAACTTGATAATGTATTCACTTCAGTCCACAAACATTAACTAAGCATAGATCTCATGCCAGCTACTGTGCTAAGTCTGAGAGAGTCAAAGATAAATATGATGAAATTCTTCCCTTCAGGAGTCTACTGGAAGCTGATAGAAAAATAAACAATTCCACACAGCATACAGTACCAGCTCTCCTATTGCTCAACACAGGCTGCCATGGGAGTTGAGAGGTCCAGGGGAGAGGAGGTCAGGGAAACATTCTCAGGGAAGCTGGTAATGACTGAGTCCTAAGGGATAAGTTAGAGGTAAATGCAGGAAGGGAACTAGGGTCAGTTGGGGGAAGAGCATTTGAGGTAGAGGTGAAGTTACCACCCATAGCACAGAGATGGGAGTATGAACACATAGGACTGTTGTGAGAATTAATGAGAAAACTGTGTATGTATAAAGCGTCTATCCCATCCCATAATAAGTGCTGAACAAATGCACTTTAGGAAGTCCGTCCTACCCTGTCAGTCATGGTATTCTCCCCCTAGCTTCCTCTTTGTGGCAAGATTGAGTTCTCGACTTAGACGCCCTTGGTCAGTGTGAGTGTAGGCTCTGGCAAAGATCATATTTTCCCCACTATGTCCAAACTGTCCATATTTTGTACATCTTCATTGCAGAGTTTGCAAGAGAATTCAGCCACCTTCTCAACTTTTCCCTATAGCACATGGCATATACAGGTGAGTCCATGCAAATGAGAGCTCAATTGAAAAGGTTTGAGTATCCTGGTGCATGCATGAAATTATTCCCTGCATTGTAATTTCTTTCGCTGTAATTAGACTCTGCAATTAAAAATCACTAATGTTTCATGACAGTCCTGCAAATGCATTAGGGACACAAAGAAGACTGGGCTGTGCAGGAGGTGGGGTGGAGACACCAGACAAGGAGACGTCTGTGCCATCCTTCTGGTCTATTCACTAATATAAAGTTTTCTTATACATAGAAATAATGAAGCAAATGTGCAGCTTACAAGAAGAGAGAGGACATAAGCCAAAAATCTAGAGATCACTTGGAAAGCCACAGTAATTTACCTGCCCACTTTTCTTTTTCTGGAAAGATTTTATTTCTGTCTGCATTGTCATAAATTACTTATTGACACTGGAGTCAGAATTGGTTTTTAGTTTGTTCCACCTCTGTTTGACCCCTCTGTAAACAAGAAGCTGCACTGAGCTTCCTCATATTCTTAGCTGTGTCACAGCCCCCAAGGACCCAGTATTCTTGTTTGATGACCATGACTCTGGAGCTAACAGAGCAGGGGTGGCAGGGAATCACAAACAGGCTCTTGCCCTGCCATGGAGGTATTCTCCACGCTCTGTGCCCAGGATTGACGCAGAGCCTGTCCTTGGTGTCTGACACGTGCAAAGTAGCCAGAAGGAAGGAAGCGAGGAAGAAATCTAAGTTCCATTCTCACCCTTGTCAGAAAGGAATTTTTCCTCCAGCCTCTGAGAAGGTCTGCGTCCTGTGAAAGTAAATTAGGTAGAAAATTACTTTTTGACAAACTTGACTGAAGCTGTGAAAGTCGTTCTGCCTAAGTTTGAAAAGTGATTGGAACTGAAGGTTTTTTTTTTTTTTCTTTAAATGATTCTTTCTTCTTCTCTTTTTAAAACACAGATTGCCCCAGGGGAAAGAATAGGAATTCAGGTATAGGAGCCCTTGCTAGTTTGTCTGATTCTAGTGAGACCTCTTATCTTCATTTACATGTCAATGCCCAGACCTCTCTTGGATTTTCCAGGCATTCTGGATCAGTTTGAGAATTTTCTATTATTTCTCTTCGAAAATGTATTCTATTTATGGATTGAGGAGGTTTTTCTGTTAGTCTCCGGAGATACAACCACCATATTTAAGCTTTTATGCCTATGATTGTTTCTGTTTTCTATTGCTGGATAACAAAAGCACCCTGAACTTAATGTCTGGAAACTACAACAATTTATTATTTTCCTCAACTTGTGGGTTAGCCAGGCAATTCAGCTCTTCATGGTGCTGTCTGGGATTCCCCCTGCAGCTGCATTCAGCTGGCAGAGGGCATGTGGGCATCTCACACAGACAAAACCTGGTGCTGACTGTCCTCTGGGTGCTGTTTTCCTCAGATAGTCTGTCTGTCCACCTGGGTCTCATCCTGCAGGGCCTCTCCACCTCTGGAGGATAACCTGTTCTCCCATAGAGCTTGTGTGCTGAATTCTAAGAGGCAGTATCAGAGAATGGGGCTTCTAAATTCTTCAGGGATAGACCCAGAATAAGCATAGTATAGGTTCACCACATTCTGTGGGTTAAATCAAGTGACAAAGCCAGACGGATTCAAGGGAAAGGGAGATCAACTCTGCCTCTTGATGACAGAAGCAGCATACTTTTGTCAGCCATCTTGGAAGACATCAACCACAATGGTACAATGCATCTAACCAGATTTTAAAAGCTTATTTCAAGAAACTCAGGATTGATGGTGTATCTGATGAATAAACTGATGGTGATGCACAGTGATTAAGAGTATAGCTATTAGTCACTATGCACCTCCTTAAGTGTGCCATACATGGTGTCCAGTACACTAATCTCTATATTTTAGCCAGAAGAGTCAAGAGAATTATGAAGAATAGAATTGTACTTGCTGTCTAGATTTTTTAAATTTGTTTTCATTAGTTACACATGACAGTACAATGATCTTGACATTTCATACATTTGAATCAAATGGGATATAATTTCTCATTTGAAGAGCATGAGAAGAAGATTACCTCTAGATAGGGAAGAGAGGTGGGAGGGAAAGGGAGAGAGAAGGGGAATTGCATGGAAGATGGAAGGAGACCCTCATCGTTATACAGATTACATATATAACGATGTGAGGGGAAAAAGAAGAAGTCTGACTAGATGTTAATGCTTATTATAAAGCTACATTAATTTAAAAATATGATATTAGTGCCAAAGCAAACAAATGGGACAGAATAAAGAATTCAGGATTTGTCTCATCCTTATAGAAGAATGTTACACCAACAGTGTAGGTTATGATTCTGTTGAGAGCCACAGCCAAAGGGGCCCCAGCAAACTTCCAGCTGCCAGCAAGCTTCAGACTGCCCCAGCAACATCTAGCTGATTGGCTCCTCTGCGGTGATGTTCATTGGGCTGTTTCCCTGCCCTTCAGACTGCCAGCTGATGATTGGCTCACAGCTGCCCCAGCAACATCTAGCTGATTGGCTCCTCCACGGAGCTGCTCATTGGGTGACTTCTTTGGCTCTGCCCACGCAACCCAGCCAATCGGCCTCAAGAGGAGGAGGATTGTGGGAGGGAGAGGCTGGTGTGGGGGAGAGAGGCTTGTGGAAGCCGGTGGTGGCAGTTGGGCTCTGAGGGTTTTTCCCTGGAGCTGTTTTGTTTGGCGTTTGTAGTTCTAAAAATAAAGTTAGTTTCTTTTTGACAAGTGGCTCCTGATTTGTGCCAAGCCAGACTTCGGCATTTGGTGGCCCGTACGGGGAGCAACTGAGGGTAAGTAAACTGCTCGCCCCTGAGGGCAGGGCGAGAGGATGGGGAGCCATTCTAAGTCTCCTCTTTTGTTTTGCTTCGTTTTTGTTTTAACTTTCCTGTCCCTGGAGATGAGTAAGAGGGAAGAAAAACCACTCACATCTGAGGAAAAACTATTTGCGTTTGAGGAACAGATAGGGAGAAAGGACGGATGCATATGTCAGGAGGATAGAAAGGCTGTTATAATGATTTTGTGTGGTTCCCTTTTTATTGGATTCTGTCTCGGTTTTGTTTGGCGTCATCTTGTTGGGTTGTATTATAGTAGAAATACGGGATCAGCAATTAGTAAAAAACAAACCGAAAGAGTGTTAAGTAAATTGTTAGAGGAAGGAAGCTTCCCAGTAAAATCAAGAGCAGTCAAGGCATACGTTGATGTAATACAAGAATATAGCCCATGGCTTTTTAAGGAGGAGCTGTTAGATATATCACAATGGAACCATCATGGTGAAGATTTAAAAAGAATAGAAAAGAACAACCCAGGGACTCTGCCAGTTGGCACATTGTCATTGTGGACGTTGGTATCTAGTTTGCTTAGTCCAAAGCCTTCAGTTCAGACAGAGGTAGAGGAAGAAGAAGACATATTGATTCAAGTAGAAGAGGAAGTCTCTCAAGTTAGTCAGAAAGAGGAAAAGATTCAAGTGAAAGAGAAGGTCTTTCGAGATAGTGAGACAGAGGAAGAAAGTTTAGAGCAGAAAAATCTATCAGGGGAAAATTTAAAACAGGAGACTGCTAATAAGACCCTTTTATTAGAGAGCGTAAGTGTCCAACCAACAGCACCGCCTCTACAGGAGACTGCTACTAATAGCATTCTATCACCAGAGGGCATAAGTGTTCAACCAACAGCGCCACCTCTACAGGAGACTGCTACTAACAGCACTCTATCACCAGAGGGCATAAGTGTCCAATCAACAGCACCACCTCCATATGCTAATATAAATTGTTAAGAAAATTGTTTTCTTTTAGTGTCTTCTGGAATGTTACCTAATTTTTTCTTTAGTCATTATTGCCAGAATTCCTATCTTCATCCCTGTGCCGGTGAAGACAAAGAAAAAACTAATCTACAGTTTCTGCAATAGCCATCACTGAACTGCTTACAGAACTTGCACTGAACTGCTTACAGAACTATGTGTCATTTGTATGCATTGTGAACTATCTGTTGGTGCAGCGACTTGTGGTAGTGTTGGGGTATTTTTGCTGATGATATCATCGGTGGTACAATTTTCCCAAAAGGAGCCGTCAATTGACTTGGTATATCTTCCTCCCTTCTGCTTGTCATGATCATTCAGCTAAAATTTGGGGGTCAACAGAGGTGAGGCAAAGAACCTCACCCCCCCCCCCCCGCTGAGACCTCTCCACAGGTGTGGCTGTACTGGACCGGTAGTCAATGACGGGTAAGATCCAATTACAATGGTACCAACCTAAGACAGGAGGCTGACGCCCTGAGGTCAGCTCATCCGAAGACGGGTAAGGACCATATGTATTGGACAACCTAAGGCAGACACGGTCCATAAGCCACATGCTTGTTGTTTAAACAGAGAGGGGGAGATGTTGAGAGCCACAGCCAAAGGGGCCCCAGCAAACTTCCAGCTGCCAGCAAGCTTCAGACTGCCCCAGCAACATCTAGCTGATTGGCTCCTCTGCGGTGATGTTCATTGGGCTGTTTCCCTGCCCTTCAGACTGCCAGCTGATGATTGGCTCACAGCTGCCCCAGCAACATCTAGCTGATTGGCTCCTCCACGGAGCTGCTCATTGGGTGACTTCTTTGGCTCTGCCCACGCAACCCAGCCAATCGGCCTCAAGAGGAGGAGGATTGTGGGAGGGAGAGGCTGGTGTGGGGGAGAGAGGCTTGTGGAAGCCGGTGGTGGCAGTTGGGCTCTGAGGGTTTTTCCCTGGAGCTGTTTTGTTTGGCGTTTGTAGTTCTAAAAATAAAGTTAGTTTCTTTTTGACAAGTGGCTCCTGATTTGTGCCAAGCCAGACTTCGGCAGATTCAATAGAGAAGGAATGGACATTCCAAAGAATAGTTCTGGACAACTGGCCATTCATATAGAAAATTAGATCCCAACTTCACACCATACACAAAAATAAATTCCCAGTGGATCAATATAAAGAAGAAAATATGAGACTGTTTCTAGGACCATAAGTCTATAGAAGGATTTATTTTTTTAATTCTAATTTGTTATGTATGATAGCAGAATGCATTACAATTCATATTACCCATATAGAGCACAATTTTTCATATTTCTGTTTGTATACAAAGTAGTGTCACACCATTCGTGTCTTCATACATGTACTTAGGATAATGATGTCTAACTCATTCCACCATCCTTCCTACCCCCATACACTCTCCCTTACCCTCCCTCCCCTCTGCTCTATCTAGATTTCATCTAATCCTCCCATGCTCCCCACCCCTAACCCCATTATGAATCAGCATCCTTGGAGAAAACATTTGGCATTTGGGTTTTGGGGATTTGCTCACTTCACTTAGCATTATATTCTCCATCTCTATCCATTTACCTGCAATTGCCTGATTTTATCCTCTTTTAATGCTGAATAGTATTCCATTGTATATATATTCCAACGTTTCCCTATCCATTCATCTATTGAAGGGCATCTAGGTTGGTTCCACAGAATAGCTATTGTGAATTGTGCTGCCTTAAACATTGATGTGGCTATGTCCCTGGAGTATAGTGTCCTTTGGGTAAAGACCAAGGAGAGGGATAGCTGGGTCAAATGATGGTTCAATTCCCAGTTATCTAAGGAATCTCCATGCTGCTTTCCATATTGGCTGCACCAATTTGCAGTCCCATCAGCAATGTAGGAGTGTGACTTTTCCCCCACATCCTTGCCAACTCTTATTTTTGTTTGTATTTTTTTTTATACTTTTATTTATTTTATTTATTTATTTTTTATGTGGTGCTGAGGATTGAACCCAGGTGCAGGGTTAGCGCTCTACCGCTTAGCCACAACCCCAGCCCTGTTTGTATTCCTTTTTTTTTTTTTTGCATTACAATTCTTATTACACATATAGAACACATTTTTCATATCTCTGGTTGTATACAGAGTGTATTCACACCAATTCATGTCTTCATATGTGTACTTTGAATAATAATGTCCATCACATTCCACAATCATTTCTAACTCCCTCCCTTTACCCCCCCCCATCTAGAGTTTGTCTATTCTTCCCATGCTCCCTCTCCCTACCTGACTATGAATCAGCCTCCTTATATCGGAGAAAACATTCAGCATTTGTTTTTTGGGGAATTGGCTAACTTCACTTAGCATTATCTTCTCTAACTCCATTCATTTTCCTGCAAATGACATGATTTTATTCTCTTTTATTGATGAGTAATATTCCATTGTGTATGTATGCCACATTTTAAAAAATCCATTCATCTATTAAAGGGCATCTAGGTTGGTTCCACAGTTTAGCTATTGTGAATTGTGCTGCTATAAACATTGATGTGGCTGTGTCCCTGTAGTATGCTGTTTTTAAGTCCTTTGAGTATAGACCAAGTAGAGGGATAGCTGGGTCAAATGGTGATTCCATCGCCAATTTTCCTAGAAATTTCCATACTGCTTTCCGAATTGGCTGCACCAATTTATAGTCCCACCAGCAGTATGTGAGTGTACCTTTTCCCCCTACATCCTTGCCAACACTTATTGTTGTTTGTATTCTTAATAGCTGCCATTCTGACTGGAGTAAGATGAAATCTTAGAGTGGTTTTGATTTGCATTTCTCTAATTGCTAGAGATATTGAACATTTTTTCATATATTTGTTGATTGATTATTTATCATCTTCTGAGAAGTGTCTGTTTAGGTCCTTGGCCCATTTATCGATTGGGTTATTTGGTTTTTTTGGTGTTAAGGTTTTTGAGTGCTTTGTATACCCTAGAGATTAGTGTTTTAGCTGATGTGTGTGTGGTAAAAATTTGCTCCCACAATGTAGGTTCTCTATTCACCTCACTGATTGTTTCTTTTGCTGAGAAGAGGCTTTTTAGTTTGAATTCATCCCATTTATTGATTCTTGATTTTAATTCCTGTGCTATAGGAGTCTTATTAAGGAAGTTGGGGTCTAATCCGACATGATAGAGATTTTGGCCAACTTTTTCTTTCATTAGGCAAAGTGTCTCTTGTTTAATTCCTATGTCTTTGATCTACTTTGAGTTGAGTTTTGTGCATTGAAAGAGATAGGATTTTAATTTTAGTTTGTTGCATATGGATTTCCAGTTTTCCCAGCACCGTTTGTTGAAGAGGCTATCTTTTCTCCAATACATGTTTTTGGCACCTTTGTCTAATATAAGATACCTGTAGTTATGTGGGCTTGTCTCTGTGACCCCTATTTTGTACCATTGGTCTTCCAGTCTATTTTGGTGCCAACAGCATGCTTTTTTGTTACTATTGTACTGTAGTATAGTTTAAGGTCTAGTATAGTGATGTCACCTACTTCATTCTTTTTGCTAAGGATGGCTTTAGCTATTTTTCGTCTCTTATTTTTCAAGATGAATTTCATGACTGGTTTTTCTATTTCTATGAGGAATGTCATTGGGATTTTGATTGGAATTGCATTAAATCTGTATATTGCTTTTGGTAGTCTGGTCATTTTGACAATATTAATTCTGCCTATTCAAGGACAAGGGAGATCTTTCCATCTTCTAAGGTCTTCTTAATTTCTTTTTTTAGCATTCTGTATTTTTATTTTAGAGGTCTTTCGCTTCTTTCATTGATTTGCAAGTATTTTCTTTTCTTTTTTTTTTTTTGAGGCTATTGTAAATTGGGTGGTTTTCCTAGTTTCTCTTTCTGAGGATTTGTCACTGATGTACAGAAACGCCTTTGATTTATGGTGTTGATTTTATATCCTACCGCTTTGCTGAATTCATTTATTAGTTCTAGAAGATTTCTGGTGGAATTTTTTTTTTTTTTTTGGCTCTTATAGGTATAGATTGTCGGGCAAATAGTACTAATTTAAGTTCTTCTTTTCCTATCTGTATCCCTTTAATTTCTTTCACCTGTGTAATTGCTCTGGCTAGAGTTTAAAGAACTATGTTAAATAGAAGTGGTGAAAGAGGGCATTCCTGTCTTGCTCCAGTTTTTAGAGGGAATGCTTTCAATTTTCCTCCATTTAGAATGATGTTGGCCTGGGGTTTAGCCAAGATAGCTTTTATGATGTTCAGATATGTTCCTGTTATTCCTAGTTTTTCTAGTGTTTTGAACATGAAGAGGTGCTGTGTTTTATTAAATACTTTTTCTGCATCTATTGAGATGAACATATAATTCTTATCTTTAAGTCTATTGATGTGATGAATTACATTTATTGATTTCCGTATGGTGATCAGAAATCATCATTGCAAAACCCCACTTGATCATGGGGCACTATCTTTTTGATATGTTTTTGTATTCAATTAGCCAGAATTTTATTGAGAATTTTTGCATCTAGGTTCATTAGAGATATTGGTCTGAAGTTTTCTTTCTTTGATGTGTCTTTGCCTGGTTTTGGAATCAGAGTGATACTGGCCTCATAGAATAAGTTTGGAAGTGCTCCCTCTTTTTCTATTTCACAAAATAATTTGAGAAATATTGGTATTAGTTCTTTGCAAATGTCTTTGTAGAACTCAGCTGTGTATCCATCTGGTCCTGGGCTTTTCTTGGTTGATAGGCTACTGATGGGGTATCTTCTATTTTATCACTTGAAACTGATCTGTTTAAGTTGTGTATATCTTCCTGCTTCAATTTGGGAAAATAATATGACTCTAGAAATTTGTCAATGCTTTCAATATTTTCTATTTTATTGGAGTACAAGTTTTCAAGATAATTTCTAATTATCTTCTGTACTGCAGTGTTGGTGTGATATTTACTTTTTCATCACACTTGTTAGTTATTTGAGTTTTCTCTTTCCTTCTCTTCATTAGCATGGTTAAGGGTTTTTCAATTTTATTTATTTTTTTCAAAGAACCAACTTTTTGTTTTGTCAGTTTTTTCAATTGTTTCTTTTGTTTCAATTTCATCTCTGATTTTAATTATTTTCTGTCTTCTACTAATTTTGGTGTTGTTTTTTTCCTCTTTTTCTAGGGCTTTGAGATGTAATATATTAGGTCATTTATTTGTTGATTTTTTTCTTCTTTGAAGGAATGGACTCCATGCAATGAACTTTACTCTTAGAACTCCTTTATAGTTTCCCAGATATTTTGAGATGTTGTTATCAGTGTTCTCATTTACCTATAAGAATGCTTTAATCTCGTCCTTGATGTCTTTTGCAACCAATTGTTTATTCAAAAGCATATTATTTAGTCTCCAGGTGTTGGAGTAGCTTTTATTTTTTATTTTATCATTGATTTCTAATTTCATTCCATTATGATCTGATAGAATGCAGGGTAGTATCTCTACTTTTTTGTATTTGCTAAGAGTTGCTTTGTGGCATAATATATAGTTTATATTAAGGAAGGATCCATGTGCTGCTGGGAAGAATGTGTATTAGTTTGTTGAAGGATGAAATATTCTATATATGTTAGTTAAGTCTAAGTTATTGATTGTATTATTGAGTTCTATATTTTCTTTGTTCAGCTTTAGTTTGGAAGATCTATCCAGTGGTGAAAGAGATGTGTTAAAGTCACCCAGAATTATTGTGTTGTGGTCTGACTCTTTTTTTTTTTTTTTTTTTTTTTTTTTTTTTTTTTTTTTTTTTTTTTTTTTTTTTTTTTTTTTTTTTTTTTTTTATTGATTGTTCAAAACATTACAGAGCTCAAGACATATCATCTTTCATACATTTGACTCAATTGGGTTTTGTACTCCCCAAATACATAATACAGACTCACTTCTGTTACATACTCACATTTTTACATAATGGCTTATTAGTGACTGTTGTATTCTGCTACCTTTCCTATCCCCTACTATCCCCCCTCCCCTCCCCTCCCCTCCCATCTTCCCTCTCTACCTCCTCTGCTGTTGTTCAATTCTTTCCCCCTTTTTTTTTTTTTCCCCCCACCCCCTTGCCCCTCATAACCTCTTATAATTTTGTGTATCACTGAAGGTCTCCTACCATTTCCATATGTTTTCCCTTCTCTCTTGCTTTCTCTCCCCCCATTCGTCTTAGTTTACTGTTAGTCTTTTCCTCATGCTCTTCCTTCCTGTTCTATTCTTAGTGGCTCTCTTTATATCAAAGAAGACATTTGACATTTGTTTTTTAGGGCTTGGCTAGCTTCACTTAGCATAATCTGCTCTAATGCCATCCATTTCCCTGCAAATTCTATGATTTTGTCGTTTCTTAGTGCTGCATAATACTCCATTGTGTATAGCTGCCACAATTTTTTTATCCACTCATCTATTGAAGGGCATCTAGGTTGGTTCCACAGTCTAGCTATTGTGAATTGTGCTGCTATAATCATTGATGTGGCCGTATCCGTATAGTGTGCTCTTTTAAGGTCCTCAGGGAATAGTCCAAGAAGGGCAATAGCTGGGTCAAATGGTGGATCCATTCCCAGCTTTCCCAGGAATCTCCATACTGCTTTCCAGATTGGCCTCACCATTTTGCAGTCCCACCAGCAGTGAACAAGTGTGCCCTTTTCCCCACATCCTCGCCAACACTTATTGTTGTTTGACTTCATAATGGCTGCCAATCTTACAGGAGTGAAATGGTATCTTAGGGTGGTTTTGATTTGCATTTCTCTGATTGCTAGAGATGGTGAGCATTTTCTCATGTGCTTGTGGATTGATTGTATGTCCTCCTCTGAGAAGTGTCTGTTCAGGTCCTTGGCCCATTTGTTGATTGGATTATTTGTTATCTTATTGTTTAATTTTTTGAGTTCTTTGTACATTCTGGATATTAGGGCTCTATCTGAGGTATGAGGGGTAAAAATTTGTTCCCAGGATGTAGGCTCTCTATTTACCTCTTTTACTGTTTCTCTTGCTGAGAAAAAACTTTTTAGTTTAAGTAGGTCCCATTTATTTATTCTTGTCATTAACTCTTGGGCTACGGGCGTTCTATTAAGGAATTTGGAGCCCGCCCCCACAATATGTAGATCGTAGCCAACTTTTCCTTCTATCAGACGCAGTGTCTCTGTTTTTATATCTAGCTCCTTGATCCATTTTGAGTTAACTTTTGTGGCTGGCGAGAGAAAGGGATTCAATTTCATTTTGTTGCATATGGATTTCCAATTTTCCCAGCACCATTTGTTGAAGATGCTATCCTTCCTCCATTGCATGTTTTTAGCCCCTTTATCAAATATAAGATAGTTGTAACTTTGTGGATTAGTCTCTGTGTCCTCTATTCTGTACCATTGGTCCACCTGCCTGTTTTGGTACCAGTACCATGCTGTTTTTGTTACTATTACTTTGTAGTACAGTTTGAGCTCTGGTATCGCTATACCTCCAGATTCACACTTCCTGCTTAGAATTGCTTTTGCTATTCTGGGTCTTTTGTTTTTCCATATGAATTTCATGATTGCTTTATCTATTTCTACAAGAAATGTCTTTGGGATTCTGATTGGCATCGCATTAAACCTGTAGAGAACTTTGGGTAATATCGCCATTTTGATGATGTTAGTTCTGCCTATCCATGAACAGGGTACATTTTTCCATCTTCTGAGATCTTCTTCTATCTCTCTCTTTAAGGTTCTGTAGTTTTCATTGTATAAATCTTTCACCTCTTTTGTTAGGTTGATTCCCAAGTATCTTATTTTCTTTGAGGATATTGTGAATGGAGTGGTTTTCCTTATTTCCATTTCAGAGGTTTTGTTGCTGATATACAGGAATGCCTTTGATTTGTGCGTGTTGATTTTATATCCTGCCACTTTGCTGAATTCATTTATTAACTCTAGTAGCTTCTTTGTAGATCCTTTTGGGTCTGTTAAGTAGATTATCATGTCATCTGCAAATAGCGATAATTTAATTTCTTCTTTTCCTATTTTTATGCCTTTAATTTCTTTTGTCTGTCTAATTGCTCTGGCTAGTACTTCGAGAACTAAATTGAATAGAAGTGGTGATAGAGGACATCCCTGTCTTGTTCCAGATTTTAGAGGGAATGCCTTCAGTTTTTCTCCGTTTAGGATGATGCTAGCCTGAGGTTTAGCATATATAGCTTTTACAATGTTGAGGTAAGTTCCTGATATCCCTAGTTTTTCTAATGTTTTGAACATAAAGGGATGTTGTATTTTGTCAAATGCTTTTTCTGCATCTATCGAGATGATCATATGGTTCTTGTCTTTAAGCCTATTGATGTGGTGAATAGCATGTATTGATTTCCGTATATTGAACCAGCCTTGCATCCCAGGGATGAATCCTACTTGATCATGGTGCACAAGTTTTCTGATATGTTTTTGTATTCGATTCGCCAGAATTTTATTGAGAATTTTTGCATCCAAGTTCATTAGAGATATTGGTCTGTAGTTTTCTTTCTTTGAAGTGTCTTTGTCTGGTTTTGGGATCAGGGTGATGTTGGCCTCATAGAATGAATTTGGAAGAGCTCCTTCTTTTTCTATTTCTTGAAATAGTTTGAAAAGTATTGGTATTAGTTCTTCTTTGAAGGTTTTGTAGAACTCCGCTGTATACCCATCAGGTCCAGGGCTTTTCTTGGTTGGTAGTCTTTTGATGGCTTCTTCTATTTCTTCCTTTGTTATTGGTCTGTTTAAACTGTGTGTGTCTTCCTGTCTCAATCTGGGCAAATCATATGCCTTAAGAAATTTATCGATATCCTCGCTATCTTCTATTTTATTAGAATATAGGGTTTCAAAATACTTTCTAATTATCTTCTGTATTTCTGTAGTGTCTGTTGTGATATTGCCTTTTTCATCCCGTATATTAGTAATTTGAGTTCTCTCTCTTCTTCTTTTTGTTAGCATAGCTAAGGGCTTGTCTATCTTATTTATTTTTTCAAAGAACCAACTTTTAGTTTTATCAATTTTTTCAATGGTTTTTTTTGTTTCAATTTCGTTTATTTCTGCTCTAATTTTAATTATTTCTTGTCTTCTACTACAATTGCTGTTGTTTTGTTCTTCCTTTTCTAGGTTTTTGAGGTGTAGTGTGAGTTCATTTATTTGTTGGTTTTTTCTTTTTTTGATGAAAGAACTCCAGGATATGAATTTCCCTCTTAAAACTGCTTTCATTGTGTCCCATAGATTCCGGTATGTTGTGTCTGTATTATCATTTGACTCTAAGAATTTTTTTATCTCTTCCTTTATGTCTTCTGTAACCCATTGATCATTCAATAACATATTGTTCATTTTCCATGTGGTGTAGGATTTCTCCTTCCTTTTTTTATCATTGATTTCCAATTTCATTCCATTATGGTCAGATATGGTGCATGGTATTATCTCCACACTTTTATATTTACTAAGATTTGCCTTATGGCATAATATATGGTCTATTTTTGAGTAGGATCCATGTGCTGCTGAGAAGAACGTGTATCCACTTGATGATGGTTGGTATATTCTATATATGTCAGTTAGGTCTAGGTTATTGATTGTGCTGTTGAGTTCTATAGTTTCTTTATTCAGTTTTTGTCTAGAGGATCTGTCTAATGGCGAGAGCGGTGTGTTGAAGTCACCCGTAATTATTGTGTTATGGTCTATTTGACTCTTGAACTTGAGGAGCGTTTGTTTTATGTAGATTGCAGCTCCATTGTTTGGTGCATACAAATTGATAATTGTTATGTCTTGTTGGTGGATGGTCCCTTTTAACAGTATATAGTGTCCTTCTTTATCCTTCTTAATTAACTTAGGTTTGAAGTTGATTTTATTTGATATGAGTATGGCCACTCCTGCTTGCTTCCGAGGGCCATGTGAGTGGTATGATTTTTCCCAACCTTTTACCTTCAGCCTGTGTATGTCTTTTCCTATCATATGAGTCTCCTGAAGGCAGCATATTGTTGGATTTGTTTTTTTGATCCAGGTTGCTAGCCTATGTCTCTTGATTGGTGAGTTTAGGCCATTAACATTTAAAGTCACAATTGAGATATGATTTGTACTTCCAGTCATGCTTCTTTATTTATTTATTTTAGTTTGGCTAGTTTTACTTTTTTTGGTTATTTTCCTCCTCCTTTACTGAGATACCTCTTGTTGTTAGTTTTGGGCACTATTTTTCAATTCCTCTTCTTGTAGTATATTGCTCAGAATGCTTTGCAGTGCTGGTTTTCTTGCTGCAAATTCTTTTAGCTTTTGTTTATCGTGAAAGATTTTAATTTCGTTGTCAAATCTGAAGCTCAATTTTGCTGGATACAGTATTCTTGGTTGAAATCCATTATTTTTCAGCGTTTGAAATACATTGTTCCAGGATCTTCTCGCTTTCAAAGTCTGTGCTGAGAAATCAGTCGTTAACCTAATTGGTTTACCCCTGAATGTAATCTGTCTCTTTTCTCTGGTAGCTTTTAATATTCTCTCCTTGTCCTGTATGTTGGCTATCTTCATAATTATGTGTCTTGGAGTTGGTCTATTATAGTTTTGAATGTTTGGGGTCCTGTAGGCTTCCAGGATTTGGCAATCCATTCCATCTTTCATCTCTGGGAAGTTTTCTACAATTATTTCATTTAATATGCTGTCCATTCCTTTGGTTTGAATCTCTGTGCCTTCTTCTATCCCGATGACTCTCAAATTTGGTTTTTTAATGACATCCCATATCTCTTGAATAGATTGCTCATGGGATTTAAGCATCTTTTCTGTGTTGACTATACTCTTTTCAAGTTGATAAACCTTGTCTTCATTATCTGATGTTCTGACTTCTACTTGATCAAGTCTATTTGTAATATTCTCGTTTGAGTTTTTAATTTGGTTTATAGTTTCCTGCAATTCTAGGATTATAGTTTGATTCTTTTTTAAGATCTCTATCTCCTGGTAGAGCTCGTTCTTTGCCATTTGAATTTGTTTGTTTAATTCATTTTCAAAATATATTTTTATTGCTTGGACTTGCTGTCTCATGTCTTCTCTAATATTCCTTTCCATTTGAGTTAGGAATGCCTTGAGTTCTTTCCCTATCCCTGCTTCTGATGTTTCTATGTCCTCTTGTAGAATTAAGTTGTCTTGCATTGTTTGTACTCCTTTTTTCCCTTGTTTTCTCATGCTGTCCCCGTTGCTTTCCAGCTCTATTTGATTGTCGTGTTTCTGTTCTCTTCTATAGATTTGTTTTGGTTCTGTTTTACTCTGATGCCTCTCCTTAGTGTTGTTAAACTATGCCTGCTGACGTGGATTCCACTGTGAAGGAAGATCCGACGTCCCAGCTCCAGTGACGACACTACTTTGCTATGACTGGCCCCAGTTCCTTGCCTGGGTGTCCTGATGAGGTGGTGTGACTGCACTGTCTCTGTTTGATTTCAGCTCCCAGTCGCGGCAGGCAGGCGGTCTCTAGCCGCCCAGTATCACAGGCCGCGGGCGGGTGATCGGTCACCTGTGGCCGGGTGTTCTCCTACCACCCAGCTATGCGGGCAGTGGGTGAACTGTCGCCGGCGGGCCTGCAATTTCCAGCTGCCCAGTCTTGAGGGCCTTGCCTCTAGCTTCCTGGTTTCTCCTGCTAGCCTTCTGTAGCCGCAGGGCAGGCCGCATGAATCAGTGGGCCTGGATCTCCGGGGTCCCACAGTTGGCAATTGGGATCCCAGGCACTCTGTCCTTTAGATTTTCCTGCTTGCCCCACCCCCAGCTCTAGCCAGACAGGTTTCCTTTTGGCTGCAGATGGGTGGGGGGGTTGCAGGTCAGGTGCCTCTAGTTCCCCCCTAGTCTTTATGCAGGCTCACTCTGATTCTCCCTCCCCCGGCAAGCCTAGGAGAGAGTTTATGCGAGTTCCCGATGTATGGGGGATGGGCTGAGTGCCACACACCTGTTTTGTTGTTGAGATCTGTCGGAGAATGGGTGGATATATCAGCTGCTCAAGATGCTGACTGCTGATTCCCTTGGTGGAGTGTCCGCTGCGGGGGATGGGACTGTACCGCTTCCTTCCCCGTCTAAACTCCCGTACTCAGCCCGGGGGGTCAGTGCGGGCTTGGCTGGTGGGATTCCACCTGGTCGCAGCCGAGCCTCTCCCTGCTTGCTAATTAATGGCTTCCCTGGGGCGCCACGCCTTCTGTAGCCGCAGGGCAGGCCGCAGGAATCAGTGGGCCTGGATCTCCGGGGTCCCACAGTTGGCAATTGGGATCCCAGGCACTCTGTTCTTTGGATTTTCCTGCTTGCCCCACCCCCAGCTCTAGCCAGACAGGTTTCCTTTTGGCTGCAGATGGGTAGGGGGGGTTGCAGGTCAGGTGCCTCTAGTTCCCCCCTAGTCTTTATGCAGGCTCACTCTGATTCTCCCTCCCCCGGCAAGCCTAGGAGAGAGTTTATGCGAGTTCCCGATGTATGGGGGATGGGCTGAGTGCCACACACCTGTTTTGTTGTTGAGATCTGTCGGAGAATGGGTGGATATATCAGCTGCTCAAGATGCTGACTGCTGATTCCCTTGGTGGAGTGTCCGCTGCGGGGGATGGGACTGTACCGCTTCCTTCCCCGTCTAAACTCCCGTACTCAGCCCGGGGGGTCAGTGCGGGCTTGGCTGGTGGGATTCCACCTGGTCGCAGCCGAGCCTCTCCCTGCTTGCTAATTAATGGCTTCCCTGGGGCGCCACGCCTTCTGTAGCCGCAGGGCAGACCGCAGGAATCAGTGGGCCTGGATCTCCGGGGTCCCACAGTTGGCAATTGGGATCCCAGGCACTCTGTCCTTTGGATTTTCCTGCTTGCCCCACCCCCAGCTCTAGCCAGACAGGTTTCCTTTTGGCTGCAGATGGGTGGGGGGGTTGCAGGTCAGGTGCCTCTAGTTCCCCCCTAGTCTTTATGCAGGCTCACTCTGATTCTCCCTCCCCCGGCAAGCCTAGGAGAGAGTTTATGCGAGTTCCCGATGTATGGGGGATGGGCTGAGTGCCACACACCTGTTTTGTTGTTGAGATCTGTCGGAGAATGGGTGGATATATCAGCTGCTCAAGATGCTGACTGCTGATTCCCTTGGTGGAGTGACCGCTGCGGGGGATGGGACTGTACCGCTTCCTTCCCCGTCTAAACTCCCGTACTCAGCCCGGGGGGTCAGTGCGGGCTTGGCTGGTGGGATTCCACCTGGTCGCAGCCGAGCCTCTCCCTGCTTGCTAATTAATGGCTTCCCTGGGGCGCCACGCCTTCTGTAGCCGCAGGGCAGGCCGCAGGAATCAGTGGGCCTGGATCTCCGGGGTCCCACAGTTGGCAATTGGGATCCCAGGCACTCTGTCCTTTGGATTTTCCTGCTTGCCCCACCCCCAGCTCTAGCCAGACAGGTTTCCTTTTGGCTGCAGATGGGTAGGGGGGGTTGCAGGTCAGGTGCCTCTAGTTCCCCCCTAGTCTTTATGCAGGCTCACTCTGATTCTCCCTCCCCCGGCAAGCCTAGGAGAGAGTTTATGCGAGTTCCCGATGTATGGGGGATGGGCTGAGTGCCACACACCTGTTTTGTTGTTGAGATCTGTCGGAGAATGGGTGGATATATCAGCTGCTCCGTGGTCTGACTCTTTAACTTGAGAAGAGTTTGATTGATGAATGTAGATGCTCCATTATTTGGGGAATATATATTTATAATTGTTATGTCTTGTTGATGTATGTTTTCCTTGAGCAGTATGTAGTGTTCTTCTTTATCCCTTTTGATTAACTTTAGCTTGAAGTCTACTTTATTTGATGAGGATGGAAACCCCTGCTGGCTATTACAGTCGATGTGAGTGATATGATTTTCCCCAAACTTTCACCTTCAGTCTGTGGATGTCTTTTCCTATGAGATAGGTCTTTTGGAGACAGCATATTGTTGGGTCTTTTTTTTTTCTTTTTTGATCCAATCTATCAGTCTATGTCTTTTGATTGGTGATTTTTGACCATTAACATTCAAGGTTATTATTGAGACATAATTTGTATAACAAGACACTTTTGTTATCTAACCTGACTTGGTTTCTCCTTTGATTAGTTTTTCCTTTATTGTAATACCTCCCTCTGCTGATTTTCATCATTGTTTTTCATTTCCTCCTCATGGAATATTTTGCCAAGGATGTTCTATAGTGAAGGCTTTCTAGTTGTAAATTCTTTTAACTTTTGTTTATCATGAAAAGTTTTTATTTCATCATCAAATCTAAAGCTTAGTTTTGCTGTATATAAGCTTCTTGGTTGGCATCCATTTTTTTTTTCAAAGCTTGGTTTGTGTTGTTCCATGATCTTCTGGCTTTGAGGGTCTAGGTTGAAAAATCTGCTCAGATACAAATTGGTCTCCCCCTATATGTGATCTGATTCCTCCTCTCTTTAAGATTCTATCCTTATTCTCTATGCTAGGCATTTTTATTATAACGTTGTAATTTTATACATTTGGTGTCCTGTAAGCATCTTGTATTTGATTTTGCAATTCATTCTTCATGTTTGGGAAATTTTGTGATATTATCTCACTGAAGAGATTGTGCATTCCTTTGGTTTGAATCTCTGTGCCTTCCTCTATACCACTAACTCTTAGATTTGGTCTTTTTACACTATCCCATAATTCTTGAATATTCTGTTCATGGTTTCTAACTTTCTTCACTGTGTGATCAACTTTATTTTCCAGATTGTATACTTTTTCTTCATTATCTGACGTTCTCTCTTCCAAGTGGTCTAGTCTGTTGGTTATGCTTTCTATTGAGTTTTTTATTGGTTTATTGTTTCCTTCATTTCAAGGATTTCTGATTTTTTTCAGAGTCTTTATCTCTTTCTTGAAGTAATCTTTTGATACCTGTATTTGCTCTCTTATCTCTTTGTTTAAGTAATCATTTTTTGCCTGTATTTGCTCATTTAGGTCATTCTTTAATTCACAGATCATTTTAATTATAAACATTCTGAACTTCTTCTCTGATATTTCATCAACTTCACTGTCCATGGGTTCTGTTATTGTAGTATCCTGATTTGTTTGGGGCGCACTTTTCTCCCTTGTTTTCTCATGTTGTCTGTGTGTCTTCCTTTTCTGCAGTGTGGGCCTGAGATAATACAGTTTCTACCATGTGATCTTGTAGTATCCATGCAGATTATCCGTACCTTACCTTGATGTTGGGCTTCTGGACCATGCAGGTGTCCCAGGATGGATGCTACTGCAACTAAAGGTGGTGACAGCAATAGCAGAGATAACTCAAGGTAGCAGTGGAGGTGCCCCAAGATGAATGCAAGATCTTTCAGAGATGGGGCTGAAATGGTGGGCCTTCCACTGGCTTTAGGATGCATGCTCCAAGATGCAGTTTCTTCTAGGCCCTGTCTGTTGTCAAACGGTAGAGGCTACTGTATGGGGAACACTATGGTGATGTCTGAGATGTCCCAAGATGGAAGTGGGTTAAGCATGGGTTCCTGGGTGTGTGAAGGGGTGACAGACCTGGACCTACCCTGGGCCTGGGTTCTGCACAGGTGGGCATCTGTATCCCACACAGGTGGGCAGGGTTTCTTAAATAAGACACCAAAACTCAAACCATATTGAAGAATTGATGATCTCAAATGACATTAATTCTTAAAACTTCTGTGAAGATGTGTATACCAAAAAACCCAGTACTTATATGGTTATGGGTAGATCTAAAGACATTTTATACTCAGGGATTCGTCCTTGTATAGTCTTGTGGTTCAAGCTCTGCCAAATATAGCCTTTCCCTGGACTTTTTCAATTACATCTGGGAGAGAGAAGTTCCCCTTCCTGAAGGATTTTAAAGCTAGGGGGCTGTAAGCCCACAGAAGTCTGTGCCATGACCTTTGCCATGTGGAGAAATTCCACTTTCAATAAAGCAAATTAAGTCAAAATGCAGAAAGAAGCACAGACAGGCTGGACAGCATCCCCAGAGCATTTGGATTTCTGCAGATAGGTATTTCTAAGATCAGTTCCATTCTATTCTTTCCATGACCTGATAAGCCAATACATCCCCTAGCTTATGATGGTACAGTTGGGTTTCTATCCCTGACAATTAAAGAATTTAAACAATTTCCCAACAAAGATAATATATATAAACACTTTGAACAAATATTCTGTCTAATCAATGGGATAACTAAAAACATGCACAAAACTTCAATTTCTAGGTTTGTTTCTTGTGAATACTCTTCACTCTTCAGGCCCCCATTTTTAGAGAGAATGTTTTTAATGGTAGCTAGCCAAAACTACTCTCAAAGGTAAGTCTCAAAGGACAATATGAGATTTCTCATTGCAGAGATGTTTCAAGGAACAGAAAGTGGAACAGTATAATTTATATAGAAGAGATTATTTTGGAAGTACCACTTAAATATTTCTCTTTAAATTAAACTTGTTTGAATTTTTTTAATACAGATGTAGAGTCCCTTTGATGGAAGTCTAAGTATTAAACTCGTGATTTCCATTTTTTTTTGCATTTAACTCTGTGATATTTAAAACACTGAAAAAGCTTTTGCATTTGAGTACTGGTTATTAGATATGATGGCTAAATTATATTTTAGATGGAGCAGACCCTCTAAATTAACACACTAATATCTCTGTTCCCAACTATATTCAGGAGAAAATTTCGTATTGTAACTACATATGCAGATTCTCTTCTGGTGAGGAGGTGACATTGCTAATAGCAGAGAACAGTGGCCCGACAAGTCTATTTTCTCACAGGAGATATGCAGAAACACTTGCCATTGAGGTTTTGTTTGCCCTTTAAAGTTAATGAATTGCATGATCTAATAATAACTATTTGTACCTTCCTTCCATCATAAAGCTCTTAAAGCATTTCACAATCAATTACCAGCTAAGGGATGTCATTATTAGTGGACATTATGCAATATGAATGTTCTCAGAGTTAATATGGAGTAAACTCTACTGGCAAGTAGCTCAGGATCGGTCAAGCCAAGCAAGCAGGCTTCGGAGTTGAGAAGAAAAGCTTTCAAAGACTCACCAGCTTTCTGGCAAGGTTTCCTGATTCCTTGATTTATTTTTCACTTTTGCTTTACTCATTACGTGTGCATTTTCCATTAAATCCAGTGCAGGAACTGAGGCCTGCTGCTTCTACATTTCTAAGTTGCATTGTTGTATTGCTGTTTTTGATACATTAAATGTGTGTACCCAACCGAAGCAAAGTTCAATACTGCATAATTATTCAGTATATTTGGTTAGCACAGATCAGCAAGCCAGGCAATTTAGGTCACAATGAATTTTAGGTTAAGGTCATGCTAGAAACTATTCAGGATTTATGGACCATACCTAAACATTCGGATGTCACTAAATTTTGCTCTAGTCCCTTGAAAGGTGGTTGAAGCCTTAACAGTTGACTATTCGCTCATAGCTGTGAGTGCTCAAAAAGATGGTACAGTGATGTCATACCATTTCCCCATCATCTTTAGATTTATACACTACCTCTGCCTATTGTAGTTTAGAAGGTATGCTCATTTGAATCAAACACAAACCACATTTAAATAGCTTTTTGTGGATCCTCCAAAAGGGAGTTTTAAGGTAGGACGAAAAACCTTTTATAACTTACTCCATTATCTGGGGGGCTCTCAACTTGATTGGAAACTGAAGTTTTCTGTCTTATTTGGTAGATTTAATCAGGAAAGGCCACAGGAGACTGGAGTCAAGCTCAGATGCACTTCTCAGCTCTCTTTTCTCAGCAAATCCTCACCTTCAGGTGATAGAAGTCAGGTTTTAGTGATCAGTAACTATATGGTAGATTAAATAATGCCCCCTACCCCCATGTTCCTGTCTTAATCCTTCGAGTTTATGAATGTTACCTGATGTGGCACGAAATTACTTTGCAGAGAGATTATGTTAAGGGTCTTGAGATGGGAAGAGAATTCTGAATGCAATTACCTGTATAATCAGAAGGAGGTATTACACAGATAGAGGAGGAAAAGATAAAGAGGCCTTGGAAGCAGAAGTTCAAATGATGTAGCCACAAGTCAAGGAATGCCAGCAGCCAGCAGAGCTGGAAAGCCTCTGCCCCAGAGCCTCTGGAGTGAACATGGCCCTGCCAATGCCTTGATGTTGAACTTCTAGCCTCTAGAGTATGGTAATTTGGTACAGCAGCCACAGGAAGCTACTATAAAACAGTGAAGTAAAGTGATATAAGGTGGCTTTTATCACCAGAGACTGATGGTTGGAGTTCGGGGACTTAATAAAACTTGGATTACACCGTAAAGAACAGGCTGTATATTCTCTCAAATCCTGTTGCATGTGTACAAAATGTTAGATGCTAATAATCTGAGGAGGCATGCATTTATTTAACTTTTTTTTTCCTCTCAGATTTGCCTTTATCTAAGGGAATTTCACTTGAAAGCCATTTTCTCTATTTCACTTATTGGTTTTTTAAAAATTTTTTACATACATGACAATAGTGGAATGCATTACACTCATTATTACCCATTTACAGCACAATTTTTCTTAACTCTGAATATAAAGTATGTTCATGCCAAAATATTCCATTATACATGTAACTCTTTTTGTGCATTACAATTCTTCTTCTTTTTTTCTTTTTTTAATTTTTATTATTGGTTGTTCAAAACATTACATAGTTCTTGACATATCATATTTCACACATTTGATTCAAGTGGGTTTTGAACTCCCATTTTTACCCCATATACAGATTGCAGAATCACATTGGTTACACATCCACTGTTTTACATATTGCCATACTAGTGTCTGATGTGTTCTGTTGCCTTTCCTATCCTCTACTATACCCCCTCCCCTCCCCTCCCATCTTCTCTCTCGACTCCATCTACTGTAATTCATTTCTCCTCCTTGTTTTTTTTCCCTTTCCCTTCACTTCCTTTTACATGTAATTTTGTATAACAATGAGGGTCTCCTTCCATTACAATTCTTAATACACATATATACCACAATTTATTATATCTCTGTTTGTATATAAGGTATGTTGACACCAAATTCAAATCTTCATGCATGTATTTTGTATAATGATGACCATCACCTTCCACCATCCTTGCTATTCCCCTTCTCCCTGCTTTTCCCTCCCACCCCTCTTCCCTATCTAGAATTAATCTTCCTCCCATGCTCTCCCTCCTACCCCACTTTGAGTCACCCCCCTTATATCAGAGAAAACATTTGGCATTTGTTTTTTTGGGATTGGTTAACTTGACTTAGCATAATCTTCTCTAGTGCCACTTATTGTTTAAAATAGACATTTTATAGAATGATTCCCTAAATAGCATAATTAAACAATGAAAATCGTCATGAAACCTAGCATCTTGCTAAGTCCTTTCAGGCAAAAGGAAAAGCTGGCATCTGGGAGGCTCTGCCTGGTTGGAGTGGTCACCCCCTCAAGCTGATCTGGGAAGCAACAGCACCCATGGGGCAGTTGGACCTGTGGAGCACCATCTAAAAGAACTCCCTATATCTCTTGGCTGCTCAGAGTTTGGATATTAAGTAACATGTCTATTGTGCTGGGGCTCTAACTTCTGACAAGAAGTCTCAGGGGAAGCATGCGGTGAGCTGCTCGATTAGGGGCTAGAGGAAATTTGGCCGAACAGAACAAAGTGATTCTGAGGACAAAATGGCTCAATCAAGTGAAAAGTGATTTCAGGCCTGACATCAGCCTGACATTAGCAACTGGGTTCTTATTATTATCTGCTTTTGAACCTCAGTAGGAGAACTTGCCTACCTTTGATACTGTAAGCACGAGGCTTCATGTTTAAAGATTAAAGCAGCTTTCTAGCTTGTTAGAAGGAAATCACATGGGAACGGGTTTCACAGCTAGAAGCTGGGCCCTCTCAAAAAGATGTCACTCTGCAGAAAGATTATCTCCAGTTCCATGAATATCAAAAAAGCCTCTGATTAATTCTTTCCATTAGGAGTCCCATCTCCCAAACTGTTAGGTTTGGGATTGAAACAATGTAGTCTGATTACCATTGTGTCCTGTGCAATTTTGATGGTAAGTGCAAAGTGTTAATGTATGAATTTATTTATTCTTTTACATCTTGTCACTACAAATGAGAATATATTTTGGAAGTGGAATTAAAAACAATGCAACAGTAATTAAAGACTACTGTCTCCCTGGGACTAAAGTGTAGCCCACCTTGCCAAGATTTTGATTGGCGGTATGTAATTAAAAGGCACTTTAAGTGGTTACAAAACATTACCAGCTACAAAAGGGTGACAGAGAAGAACAAATTTTCATATAGAAAATTTTAAAAATTATACATATTATGAATTGTGTGTAAAACACCTGATGAAACATTTAAAATGAAACCCCTAGGGTCCACTTAAAATGTTTTACTCCATGGATTTTTTTTTTTGTTGTTGTTTACATCAATCAGTAATTAATTATACATTATATTTGCAAAAAGTTACCAGTTAATAGGTATAAATTATATGGGTAAAGGGGAAGTATTAATACCTCAAAACCATGGTATTTTAGAGGATAAATTCTAATATGCCTCTTTTGCTATTGTAGTCATTTCATATGTTTAGAATTGTTAATTGTTAATTTAACTGTGTGTGAATTATGCCTCAATTGTAAATTTTAATTTTGGCCAGTTTGAATGCACCACTTTGGAGGAGTTTAAGAGAGGAAAACAGGGGCTGGGGATGTGGCTCAGCGGTAGCGCGCTCGCCTGGCATGCCTGCGGCCCGGGCTCGATCCTCAGCACCACATACCAACAAAGATGTTGTGTCCGCCGAGAACTAAAAAAATAAATATTAAAAAAATTCTCTCTCTCTCCTCTCTCACTCTCTCTTTAAAAAAAAAAAAAAAGAGAGGAAAACAGGATACCATAGAATGTTTCCTCCTGCTCTGAAAAAAACATGTGTGAAGGCCCATTTGCAAAAGCACCTCTTTTGCAATTTTCTAGTGATTTGCCAACGTGCAGAGAAAAACTTGCTTTAAAGATTAAAAAAATAATAAAGTTGTTTTAATATACATACACAGGGATGTGGTGACTCATCTGTAGTTCCAGCTACTTAGGAGGCTGAAGCGGGAGGACCTTTGAACCCAGGAGTTTGGAGCCAGCCTGGGCAATATAGCAAGACCCTGTATCCTAAAAATATTAAAATAGTTCTCAATTTGTTGGTGTGAGTTTTATTTGTTTTTTCTGAGGACACCACCCTCAGTGGTCAAGCCCAAAGCTACCTGGTTGTCCATAGTCAGGCCCATAAGCTGGGAAAAGCCTATGGAATAGGAGGGCATGCCTCCAAGCCCGGCAGCTCCTCCCAGCTCTCCTTAGGTGCCTGGTGGTTCTCCCATACTTGCAGTTACAGTGCAGCAGGGCCTGTTAATTATTCACATACTCAGTCCTGAACTTTCTTCTTTACTTCTTTAAGAATTTAAGGAAGAGATGGAGAATACTTGACAAAAAGTAAACAGGAATAGAAGTTCCTGATTGACATTATTAATCTTCCCTAAAGAGAAACCCAGCAGGGCCCTTTAAAAACATCAGGTTGAGAGCATTCAACAAATCTGAACAGCCCAAGTGAAAAACATTCCATGAGTTCAGAGCCAACTCCTCACATCCCTGCTGCCTATTATAAATTGTTTTGTGACAACGGGAGAGTTAGAAAACTTCATTTCATTGGATCAACATGGGTTTTTTGTTGGGACTTGATTCCATTCTGACTCTCATATCAACTATGGTGACAATTCAGATTATTGTTCCTAAGGGACTCACTGTCTTTTTCCAGCATTAGCAGTAAAACTCCATTGTCTCATTCAGCAACCCAATCACCCATGTGAAAAGCTATCCTGCAAGTAGGTGCCTTAGGGGACAAAGAAAGTGTAAACCTCAAGGAGCATTAAATCTGCTTGGGGAGTTTAAACACAGACAAAACTTATACACAGTGCTTACTCCTGGGAAGGAAGGGAGGAAGGCAGACAAGGAGGAAAGAAGGGAGCAAGGGAACGAGAGGGAAGGAGGGATAATTTGAAACAAACTCTTGTCCTCTTTGTGACCTCTGCTCATTATTTTAAAAATTGAATTGTTTAAAAATTTATCAGGGGTTCAACACTTAATTTTTTAAACTAACGAATTATTATCATTTAAAGAAATTACATTTAATATCTAGAAATGAAGATAACCTAGAATATTACACTATTAATATCTTTTTTTAAAATTGGTACCAGAATTGAACCCAGGCATTTAACCTCTTAGTCCCTTTTAAATATATATATATATATATATATATATATATATATATATATATATATATATATAGAGAGAGAGAGAGAGAGAGAGAGAGAGAGAGAGAGAGAGACATGGTTTCACTAAATTACTTAGGGCCTCACTAAATTGCTGAGGCTGGCTTTGAACTTGTGATCCTCCTTCCTCAGCATCTCCAGATGCTGAGATTATAGGCGTGTGCCACCACATCCGTCTCTACCAATATCTTAATACATATATTTGATCATTTATAAAAACCTCTGCCTTTAGTGTCATGTTGCCACCTTTATTATTTATAATGGCAATAAAGTAACTTTTTTTTTTCACTATTGGTCATCCCTGAGTTGTGAAGAGAGAAATGAAAAAGATAAGCTTTTCCACTTTCCCAGAGACCGAAGGTAGTGTCAGGGGAGCAACTCAGCAGAGATTGCATTTAGTTCCACAGTATCACAATAAATACTTATACTACCTTGTCATTTCCCCCCTTTGCTATTTTTCTAACTTTGTAGAATTTGGAAGGGGCTGAGCTCCCCAGTAGGAAAGAGAGGGAGCCAAGACTGGCTTAAAAGTATTTGATTAAAATATAATTCCTTAGTAATTTAAAAAAAATAGTTTCAAATTTATATAAAAGTAAATTTATTTATAGAAGAGTAAAACAGAACTCCCACATACTTTATTCCCTAACCCTAGCTCCCTAAAGTGATAGTTACATTGGACACATTTGCCTTTTATACTCTATGTGTATTTATATGGCCTTTTAAACCTTTGAGAATAAGTTGCAGATACAAAGTGTCATTAGTCCTTGATACTTCAATGTATATATTCTAAAGACAAAAACACTCCTACTTAACCAAAGTACAATCATCAAAATTAGTAAAGTAACACTAATACATACTAGCATGGAATCCTTAGAGAGCCCATTCCACTTTCTCTGATAGTCCCAGTAATGTTCTTTGTAACTTCAGGATCAAACCCAAACTAAATTACCACTTATATATACATTTATGTATATAAAATATTTATTTATGTATTTAAAATATACATCATTCTTGGATAAATTCCTCATTTTCTGGCATAAGATATTCCAGGTACATCTTCTATTTTCTTCGTATCAGCCCTGGAATTAGCTATTTTCCAAGGAAACTTTGTTCCTTTGCATGAGAATGGTATTTAGATCTGGGCACTAAATATGTTCATTTTACTGCTATTTCATTGCCTTTTGGCCTTCCCAGAGCAAGGAAATGCATGAACACAAACACAGGCACAAATGCAGAAACACAAGCATGCAGATAGCTTTGACCCTAGCCCTGATGACCTCATTCACTTAGTTGAATTTTCAGCACTGATGGGAATGAAAGTCTAATTCACTTTATAAGATAGAGAACTATAAAACTTCATAAAACAGTATATTTTATTTGTTCTGAAAATACACTTCAACAGTACATAGTGCTTGTTACCTTTATTTGTTGGTAATGAAGGTCTATTAAAATGAAATTCTTTATTATGGTTTTATCTTGGGTCAAGTGGAGAAAGCATTTTCAAAATCAGTATTCTGGCACATATGAGAGAAGGGACGTGTTAAGAGAAGGTTCTTATTACACAAGGAGCTCACTCAGTAGACAGCAATCTGTAGCTGAGACATAAGTCTGTGGAGGAAATAGGGTATGAACTAGCTTCTCCAGGATGTTTTGGTTTGAATAAACAGACAGAAGTCAGGAAGTGGGGTCAAGGAGCATGTAGAGTGGGTAAAAACAAGGAGTATCAGGGTACAGGAAGTAGATCAAGAAAATGATTCATATAGAGTGAATGTTGGGGGATAACTTTGGGGAAGTTAGCTTGCAAAGGTTTTTTTTTTTTTCAGCACTGAAACCCAATCCAGGGCCTTATGCATGCCTACCATTGGACTATATTCAAAGCCCTGCAAAAGATCTTGACCATACCTGGGATTTTATTTTGCAGGCAGTGAGTGGTCACTTTTTACCCTTTGAACATCATGGTGAGTATGAATCTGGCAGCAAAGGTCTAGATTCGTGGATGGGAGAGAGCACAATGAGCCATGAACATGATGGTTCGGGTATTGATGACAGAGGTGTGCAGGGCTGGTGGATCAGGCAGGGCTCAGTCAGGGAACAAGACCAATACAGATGTTATAGAATAGGGATCTATTTTAGAAATAGAATAAGGGAAAATTTTCAAATGAGGTCAATTTGAGCAGAATTATAGATTAAGAGAAAGGAGCTGGTAGAAAAGGAGAGCCTGATGACACTGAAAAGAACAAAATTCTGGAAAAGCCTGGAAGAGGTGTAACCAAGAGCTCAGGGGAAGGAATGGTTAGTCTCAGAAAGGAGGCACATCCTACTCCCACCAGTGCAAACCTTGGCCCTTTCTATCTTCTGACTGACAAGTGCTATGCATGTATGCCTCATAAGCCAACCATATATTCTCAGATTAAAAATATATGCCACTTGGTTTTTACATAGCTTTCAGATATTAAAACTAACTGCACTGGAATTAAATAAAGAGAAATATCTTACGAGTCACTGGAAAAGGACCATCCATAGATATCAGAGCTCTGATATTTTATTTCTACATAAAATTAAAGGACATGGGGCTTGTTAAACTGGCTTTTTATTTGGGGATTTGTGGAGCTAGAATATTCTGAATGTCTTCTGCAAGATAATTTAGGTAAGAAAGTTTGTGTATATCTTTTAGTCCAGGTGACAACATCCCAGTGAAGTATTTTACAGAGTGCAGAACACAGTCATTAATAAGGCAGCATCCTCAACCATCATACATATTTCTTTTTTATAACAAGCATCTTGTTTGGTAATGGCATGACAGCAGAGTGAATATCCTGCTGCATTGAAATTCATGAAGTACAATCCATTTTATGAAATGCACATATAAAGACTTTCTGCTCTCTTCTTCCTAAATTGCTATTTCTATCCACATGACTTAGGGATTTGGGAAATATTACCTGGTTGTAATACTTTAAAATGCATCTTCCCTGTAGTACACCCATTATGCTGATTGAACCACATCAGAAATTCTTAAAATATAGCTGCCTTATCTATCTAATAATTATCTGTGGAATATGCCATGCTTAAAAGGTATGGTGGGGGGAGGGAATGATGGTCCAAAGGGGAACTGTCCTGGACTTGGCGTCTTTATAGGAACAACTAGAAGTACATGCTGTCAAAATACATCAGGCAAATCAAAAGATTAGTATCGCTCACCTTTTAAAAGATGAAAGGGAGAAAAGAATAAAGTGAATCCTCAGCATTTCTTTGGTTCAATTTCTTTCTCCAGGTTGCTACTGCAAAACCTTGATTTTTGAGACTAAGTGGGGGGAAAAACATGTCTGAATCATGTTATGTTTTCAAAGAAATACGACTTTAATATTCCTAAATACAAATAATAAGTAACTCATCCCAGGTACAAATTTTGCCATGTAATATTCTTGGAGGTTGGTTTTATGACAAAGATTTATAATCCACATAGTGACTGTACCTGCAGTAAGCCAATGATAGATTCTAAATGTTTTGAATTTGAGAACATTTTGAATTCCAGAGTTTCAGATTAGGGATAACAAGTAATAAAGTCTATGCAAATATTTTTTTAAAAATCTACAACCTGAATGCAACAATCTATTTCCAAGCATTTAAGATATACTCTACTTACTTCTGAAGTGCAATCTTTTAACATTATTATTATTATTATTAACAATAATAATAATTTTTCAGTCTTTAGTATTCTTCTTGCAACTTTATTTATCTCAGTAACCTTTCAGAAATAAACTTCAATCGTGTCCCTGTTTCATTATTTCAGGTTTAGGGATAGCTTCAGTTAAAGGGGATGTGTGTGTGTGTGTGTGTGTGTGTGTGTGTACACACACACACACACACACACACACACACACTTGAGTACTAGGGACTGAACCCGGGGGCATTAGACAACTGAGCCACATCCCAAGCCCTTTTTTGTATTTTATTTAGAGACAGGGTCTCACTGAATTGCTTAGCACCTTGACGTTGCTGAGACTGGCTTTGAACTAGTGATCCTCGTGCTTCAGCATCCTGAGCCACTGGGATTACAGGCATGCACAACTGTGTGTGTGTTTTAAGCCATATATTCATCTTTCTCTCTCTTTTCTTTCTTTCATTCATTCGTTAGTTCGTTTCTTCCTTCCTTCCCTTCTTTCTTTTTCTTTTGGTACTAGGGATTGAACTCGGGGATGCTTACCTACTGAGCCACATTCCCAGCCCTTTTTAAAATCTTGAAATAGGGTCTTGTTAAGTTGCTAAGGGCCTTGCTAAGTTGCTGAGGTTGTCCTTGAAATTGAGATGGTTGGCCTCAGTCTCCCAGTTGCTGGTGTTGCAGGCATGTGCCACCAACCACACGGGGCTTAAGCATTTTAATTTTAACCAAAAAAGAAAAAAGAAAACAAGTTATAAGCCAAATGTCACATAAATTCTGAGGATGGGAATAAAAGCATGATCTTAAGGGATATGAATTGTTATTGTTTGAGCATATACAATGTTCGAAACTCTGAATTAGGGGCTTCTATATTAGAAGTCAGGAATTTGAATCCTAGTCCAGTAACTCTGGCAATCTACTCTTCCACTCAACTAAATCTTATAATGCCAAAATATTCTCCCTTGAAAGATACCAAGAAGCCTGAGACAAACTCTTGGGATTAAAGAGTAATCAGATCACTTTGGTAGCAGCCTTGTTAGCTAAAACAAAGCAGAAGCAAAAGATCAAATCAAATCAAATCAAATCAAATCTGCCTCATTTCTCAGAACAAAAACAGCAACAAAAACCTGTGAAGCAAAATAAAACACTGAAAAATAAAACAAATTGCTCTAATATCAGGGAACTTAAACTCATGTACTTTTCTTACTATAAGACTCATGAATTCTTTACTCAGAATGGACTTGCTCTTATTTTGGACACAATGTTAACTGGCCTGAGTGGCTGGTTTCTTAGCCAGCAGGTGATTAGAAGCAACTTGTGCTGGTAGTGGCAGCTATAATTGCTAATAATGTAACACTGAAGGAAGCGACAATTCACTTGGTTTAGCAGACATGTAAACATGCCTGTCCATCTGGAGTCATTGATGTAAGAGACGAAGTGCTCTGATAACCCCCAGCACAGAAAAATATGAATATGAGTAATCAAGCAAAGATTAATCCATGTCCAATGAACTCATATTGAGGTGGGAAATATCTAAAATATTAAAAATATTATTGGTTAGAGTCTGTACCTCATTTAAATGTTACTAATGAAAAATATTTTGTTTGTAGTAGAGTGTATATATATATCACATATATGATATATATATATATATATATATATCATAAGATACATATTTATAGGGGTACAGTGTGACATTTCAATACATGTATGCAATATATAATGCAATCATCAGGGTAACTGATCTTTTTCTTTTTTTCCCCAGGGTATTCTACTACTGAGCTACTTCCCCAGCACTTTCTATTCTTTATTTTGAGACAGGGTCTTGGTAAATTGTTGAAGCTGACCTTGAACTTGCAATCCTCCCACCTCCCTGGTAGTTGTGATTACAGGATGTACCACCACACCCGGCTGAGGATAAGTGGTCTTAAACATTAATCATTTCTCTGTGTTAGAAACATTCAAAAATCTCCTCTACTAGCTATTTTGAAATATATAATTGTTGTCAACGATAGCTATTCTCTCCCCTACCCTCTTCTCAGGCTCTAGCAACCACTGTTCTACTCTCTACTTCTACCAAATCAACTTTTTAACTTTGAGTATTTGTTCATTGTTTTCACCAATCCTAGCTTTGAGAGGCTGTCACTATAGTCAGACATTAAGGAACTACTGCAACTTCAGATGCCTGCTTTTCAAGTTGATCTTAAGTCACTTATTCAGGTCTAGCAACTCTCAGGATCAGATGGCAACCTGGGAAAGCACTTCTCTGATGAAAGGGAAATGAAGAAGCTTGGAGTATCCATGAGAAGCAACAACCTGAGGCAGTTCCTTTGAGGAAAGTTTCACTGTGAATGAATGAATGTCCCCCATGATTAATACATATGTTGTGCATACAAAGAGAAAAAGGTCATTGAGGCAATGTTATAGATTCAAAAGAATTAAAGGAAAAAGGAACAGGGGCAAAACAAAGAGGGAAAGAAACTGATAATAACAAGGAGTGAGGCCTCTGCACAGAGCAATACATGTACTTCACCAGTCTATCTTTCATCTTAGAATAAATTCTTCTGCAAAGAAATAATGAACCAACCCAAAGGTGCAGAAGTCAGACTGAACTGTTCAAAGGCAAAATTTACCTTTATTTAAAAACTCCCTTTTCAATTTCAGTTGCATGTATGGACGTATTCCATGTATATGCATATATATATATCAGTTCTGTTCAGCTAATTTATCAGACATTTATTAAGTCTCACACTATGCTCGGCCTATTCCATCAATTTAATCTATTAAAACTGTCTCTTAAAATTAGTTTCAAAATCTATGGAGATGGCCTTTCTCTTTCTCTCTCTCATACACACACACACACACACACACACACACACACACACACACGTTTTCGTTAATTTTAAATGACATTTATAAAGTGTGCCATTTCCTTCTGATCACTTTCTTTTCTTGTACTGCCCAATTGCAAATGAAAAAAGTTAAGTCCTACACAAACAGCAAAGAGCAATTATAACAAAACTGTTTCAAGAAATTTTTGAAATTAGCTAGTTTGCTTTTCTTTGCCTTTATGAGATGTTCTTCCTGTAAGAACATCATTTAATTTCCACATACATTGAGCACTATCTGACAGACACTAGAAAATCTGTTCTCAGACAGTATTTTGATATCAGTATTTATAAATTTATGTATGTGTGTATATATATATATACACATATATATATATATATATAACATTCTATGAAGTGTGAGGCTAGAGTCTAGTTTCTTGCCCATAAACAAGATAGATATTGTCAAAGTGTAGTGTGTAAGTCAATGTTGCTTTTCCTGTTGAAAACAGGGCATCTGTTTTTCAAACAAATTTGTGTTTTACATTTTCTCAGATTGCAGAATGAAAGGCTTTGTACCTTATGAAAGAATTCTAGGATAGAAAGAAGTGAAGCTTGGCGTAGGGTTTGGGGATGGAGACCCAACTGATGTGGAACATTTCCCTGCCTGGGTGAAGGAATCAGGGAGGCATAGGCTTTGAGGGCTTTATTCCTGGAACAGGTCATTGGTCCTCTGCACATCACACTCCATTGTAGCACTCCTGCCACGGTTTCAGCCAGGCCAGGGAACTTGCTGCCTTTCTCTTTCTGTCATGCTTTCCTCTGGGCTTCTGTCCGATGAACTCCTGCCTCCATCCAGCACATGCTGTTCCCTTTTCATCTCCCTTGCCTTCTCCACACTCCACTCTCCAGACCTGGTGGAACTGATTTCCCTGGCTTGTCTTTCCTATTGGTTATTGGGCTGGTGAAGAAGAGGACCTCAGAAGCATCACACTATCACTTCTCCCTCTGTAACCTGGTGACCTTGGGCAAGTTACTGAATTATCTAAACCTCAATTTACTCAGTTATACAATGGGGTTAGAACAATCTGTTCCAAACATTTTTGCGATGATATATATATATATATATATATATATATATATATATATATATATATATATGAGATTTTCAAGTACTAATTAATGTTTATCAAGGAACTCTGGAATGCCAGACACTTTCCTAAATACCTGACATGTATTCATATCCGTAAATTATGAAAAACAACTCTGTAGAGTACAACCCATTATTATTATTTTCCTTTTATAGAGGAAGACAATGTAGGGGAGGGGAGGCAGAGGCATAAATAAACTGCCTGAATTCTACGGTGATTTGAGTGTCAGAACCGGATTGGAATTCAATCTGCCCATCTGCAGATCTTATTGGCAGCCAGCATGGGTTCATTTTCTCTCTCTGCTCTGAGTGTTCTCCAGTGTTTGCTTCCAGGCCACTGCCTCCCCCGGTCAGCAGTTCTGTTGCCCCCACTGGACACCAACATCACAGCACTGGCAGTCTTCTGCTGCAGGCTGAAGACTCACTTTAATTAAAGCTTGTTACTGCAGAAGGAAACTTGACAGGAGCCAACTTCTCAGGGACCCCATCTCTATCCCATTGGACCACAGCAACCTGCTCACAGATCTACCATCTGCAGAATGGTCTCTGAGCATCTGTAAAGCAAAGACTAAAGTGCACAGTAGCCTGGCATTCAGACTTTTCTCCCAGTTTGACCCCTTCTCAGGTGAATCGCTTAAACACACCTAAGGTAGTTTGATGAGGATTTCTAAGTTCTAGGTGTGTTGTCTCTCCTGTTAGCTATTCTGAAGCCTTTGGAGGCCCGTGGAACAGAAGAGCAAAAGAAACTTATTCCACATAGCTTATTGAGAAGCAGCACTAAAGGAGGCAAATTTCAGCTCACAGTAAAGAAGTGTTCTTTCTTCTGGAAAACAACGGTGCTCATTTCCATAAATAGAATGGGACATTCTCTGAAGGTCAAGTTCTCTATCCCTGTAGCTGTTCAGGTCCAAAGAGGATTTCTTGTGAAGGGTACTGAAATGTTGTGGTTAACATTGAGAGCAACGTGGGCTTCTACGTTTGAATCCCAATAGCACCACTTTTTTAACAGTATATATTGGACAAGTCCCTTAATCTTGCAGAGTTTCCTCATGGTTGAAGTGGAGAAAGGGCCTGTGGATAAGAGGGTTAAATAATGCAACATCTGTACAGTCCATTGATTAGGGCTTGCACTCAGTAGGTACTTAACAAGTGATGTCTACTTATTTAACTGACATCCTAAAGGCCCCAACATATATCATTGTTTCAAGTGCTTGACAAATACTGACCCTTCAAGTCTCAGGACAATCTTACAAAGCAGTACTGCCATTACATATTGGGTGGAGCTTTGGTTACAGTGGTTTCTATTCCCTGGGATTCTAGGATCAAACTTCTGTCATTGGCAATGCTTATAACAGATGAAGCCAGGCAACTGAACTAAATTGGTGCTTGATGGACTGTTGGAGTATATTAGCCACCAGCTGTCTCGGTCCTAAGGGCCAGACATTAGGTGAACGTACCCTGTAAGTCCTGAACAGTTCACATCCCATGAAAATGCCACTAATCAAGCATTTCCCCTTTATAGATGTATCCATTAGCAAATTCTCCCATTATCCTTAAAAGCATGCTCCGGCTGCCAGAAAAATGGTCTCTTTCTTTCTGTTTCTTCTCCTAGTCAATTGCTACCATATACTTAATGCATAAATATCCATGTATGAGTACTATGCCAAGATCCATGTTAAGCTATATATATGTGTATATATTTACATATATATATGTGTGTGTGTACACATGTATACACACATATTTGAGCAGAAAAGTGATAAGATCCAGTTATGTTGGGTAAGTTATTAAATATAAGTCCAGCTTGATCTTGTATAGACCCTTGCTTATTTACATACCTACTTTAATGTGTCTGAGATCTATTCATGTCCCTGAAGATCCCTTACTACCCTATCTCTGAGACCCTGGTAGAGCTAAGTAAATAGCACAACTGAAGTTTTCCATGACAACAACTTCTCATTATTTAAGAGGAAAAAATTGCTTTATGATGAAAGGTGATAAAAACAAGATTGAGGTAAAGGACA
This sequence comes from Ictidomys tridecemlineatus, assembly GCF_052094955.1. NCBI lineage: Eukaryota > Metazoa > Chordata > Mammalia > Rodentia > Sciuridae > Ictidomys > Ictidomys tridecemlineatus. Next base: position 79,951,840 of record NC_135480.1, on the reverse strand, counting down.
AGATGAACAGAAGATAGAAAAAGAACATGGTATCTAAAGAAGTAGATTGAGCTATAGACACCAGGTCATTACAAGCTGGTAATTATATATTAAAACTGACACAATTTATCTGCATCTCTTACTAACTTTTTGCAGGATCAAATTTCTGGGAATAAATGCATACATTATTTTTTAAATTTTAATATATTTTTTAAAGCCACAAAAATTTCAGAGTCAAGAATAAAGAAGGGACAAAAGGAGCATCATTTTTTCATTTATTCATGTTATTATTCAATAATCATGCATTCTTTTTTTTTTTTTTTTTTTGGTACCAGGGATTGAACTCAGGGGCACTTGACCACTGAGCCACATGCCCCATTTTGTATTTTATTTAGACAGGGTCTCACTGAGTTGCTTAGCACCTCGCTTTTGCTGAGCTGAGGCTGGCTTTGAACTCTAGATCCTCCTGCATCAGCCTCCTGAGCCACTGGGATTACAGGCATACACCATTAAGCCTGGCGCATTCAATTTATATTATGGTTATTTGGGGTCCTCTAAGGTAGGAAGCATTTGGAAAATTATAAAACAACCAAATTCATAAAAGAGTCAAGAAATGGACTTCACTAAAGAAAAATAGTTGATGGTTTTTTTCAAGGAAAATATTAAAATTTTATCAGTCAATACTTTTAGTTACATGAAAAGTTATTATCAACAATAGTGGCCAATTATTTTTCTTTGCCAGCCAGAGAAAATGAAGAAACAGGCTTTATCTACAGCTAGAATGGTTTAGAGGGCATAGTACAACCTCATTCTAGAATTACTAAAAGTCCATGTGACTGCACTGTATCAGCAAAGGACACAGTGTAGGCAGGGTTAAGAGATAAGGGCCTCCTTGGCCTACTTTCTTTCAGTCTTTGTTCCCTACCACACCCACATGCCCTCAATCTTGGTTCCAGGGAAACATTGTTGGATTATTACTGTGATTGCTTACACATCATTGCTACAGTCTCTCCTCTCAGTTAAGCTGTCACTCAATAGCACTTCTCAGGGCCTTCTGGGGTCATGGTAAAAGCAGCAAGTTCTGTGCTAGAAGGCTGGGCTTATAGGTCCTTTCTGCATATTGTTTTTCTCATTTGGGTCCTAATTTTCTCATCTGTAAAATGAACAAGTTGGTTTTAATACTATTAGTTCTCAAGCTTCAGTGTAGATGAGAAACTCTTTTACTGAGGGGGTGATTATTTAAAATCCAGATTTCTATTCCTTTCCCCACATACATTATGATTTAGTTAGTCTAGATGCAGTACAGGTTGCAAGATTCTTCATTAATAAGAATCTTATATTAGTGATCCTAGGCTAGTGTATTAGTTTGCTAAGAATGCTGTAACAATATCGTAACAGGCTGAGTTGCATAAAGAACACAAATTTATTTTCTTATTGTTTTGGAGGCCAGAAGTCTGAGATCAAGGTGTGAAGAGGTTTAGTTTCTTCTGAGGACTCTCTCCTTGGCTTGTAGATGGTCACCTTCTTGCCACATCCTCACATGTTTCTCTCTCTCTTTGTGGACACCCCCAGTGTCTCTCTGTATCTCTCTCTGCATGGACACCCCCAGTGTCTCTCTGTATTTTCTTATTAGGATACCAGTCAGAGTAGAATTTGGCCTTCCATAGGCCTCATTTTAAGGTAAGCAAGTATTTAAAGGTCCCACCTCCAAATTTTGAGTACTTGGAGTTAAGGCTTGAAATCACAAATCTCAGGGGACACAATTTATCTCCCAACACCACATAATGTCTAAAATTCTATGACCAATGAAGACAAAGCATATCTCTCTGTACACTAAACCTTTTTGAGTCTTTGAAAACTTGTTGTAGGTTAGCTAAACTCTTATTTTATAGTAATTTTACTCTTCCAGTCAAAGCTCCCAGTCCTAATCTGGTAACATCTGGTTTAATATTCTGTCCATAATTGATATTTCTCCCCTATCTAAATTGCCTGCTTCATTTTCACTTGCCCGGACTCCCACCCTGCTGATTTCAGATCTGTTATTGCCTTCTTTATCTGTTTGTTTCTTGTCTGTCTCGGCTAACAGACTATCTTCCGTACATCAGCCAACCTATATGGTATGTTCTGTTCCCAGGACCCTGAACACTGCTTTTATTTAGTAGGCACCCATTAACTATCAATGCATGCATAAATGAATGAACAAAAGGGAAAGGGACATGAGTTGAGATGACCCTAGAATTTTATTAACTTTTTATTCTTTACTGTTCCACTGGGATGGCATTTAAGAGACTTTTCCCTAGCCTGAGGGAAAACTGGACCTTAGTGCTATCAACCTAGAGGCCTGGGAGGGGTGAAACGATGCTCACCATCCTGCCAGTGTCTTTATCACCAACACCCTAGACCTGGAGAGCTTGGACTGCATTGCCCAGAGATAGGTCAGGGACGGAGGGAGGCCATCAATCAGCCAAGAACAAATAAATGCCCACACCACACGGTATCTAAAGTCCTGCAGATGGTCAGCCTCAGTCCACAGCTGAAGTCTGGTGTGACCATCAATCTTCTTGCAGATGGTCAAAAACTGCCATTTGTAAACTGTAGGCCTGAGACATTTGCTAGAACAACAGAAGCAATTAAACATTTTAATCATCCTTATTTTGATGAAAAATGCTGAAATGTATCAGTTAAAAATAATGATGATATAATAATAATAATTAAAAAGGAAACATTAATAATACTTTAAATACAGAAAGTCTGAGGTCTACTGAAAGTATGAATAATAATCTCTAATTGTATTGGATCTATGTACATGAATAAACTCTTAAGATCATAGAAAGCAATATTTTTATAATTCATTATTTTTTTAAGTTCTAGTTGGACATAATACCTTTATTTTATTTATTTATTTTTATGTGGTGCTGAGGATCAAACCCAGTGCCTCGCACATGCTAGGTGAGTGCTGTACCACTGAGCCACAACCCCACCCCTATAAAGCAATATTTTAAAATAGTTTTCATGTTTATCTTCATTGAATGTTGTGGTTCCAGGGTGAGTTGGTTGCTTTTTACTTATATTTATTAAATTTGAAAGTAAATATCTATTACTGTTTTCTCTACAATTCTGGTGGTTCCTTGAGAGCAATGATCATATTTTGCTTATTTTTGTATTTTCTGCACATGCTACCTGGTCCTCAAAATTGTTTGTTGAATGAATGACTAGAAAGAAGATTTAAATATTATTGACTAGTAAATATTTTCAAAATATATTAAGACAGATTAGCCTAAAACTTATCAATTACTGTCATGATCATTCTAAATGGTTGTAGTTATATAATTTTTAAAAACCAGATTTTAGTCTGAGGACAAAATTTATTAGACTAGAAAGAAGGAAGCATGTTAGGGGGAGGAAAAGATCCAAGGGAGGAATGCTTGCAGGATTCACCTCTGAGAATGACTTCCGAACTATCCCAAGTCAGACATAATCAGGAAAGTAAATATACTGTTGAGGCATCAAATACCAATAAAACAATGAAAAGCATTTTTAAAAGATCTCATGGTTTCTGGATTACACACAGTGTTGCTCTACTCAATAGTGTATTTAATAGTAAATTGACTCTAATTATTAATTCCAATAATGCCATTCACTGAGAAATTGGTTTATATTAGAGAATTATTTAGCTACCATGCTCCTGGGGCCAAGCCAAGCACTTGACAGAGGAGGGCTTATTATTAATTATCTGTCCAATTGTTCTTCTCTTCCTTAGGAACAGTAACAACATGCATTCCTCATCTGATGAGGGAGGAGGGGTCTACCTGTGTCCTCCCCGAGGCTGAGGGTTCCCCTGACTCAGAAACAGTCCTGCAACCTTTCAGCAGGCAGCACAATCCTTAAGCCTTCAGGGTAGACAGAAACACGTGCCAATCGGGGGAACAGAAATTTTTTGTGCAGAAGAAATTGCTCCCCTCTTCCCTAGTCACTTTCCCTTTTTCTAGCTCACTTTCTCCTCCAAACATTCTCATCCCTGCCTATTCTTAGGAGAGCCATACCTTAGCTCTACCACCTCTGGAGCTAATCTTTCTCATTGTGCTCCCAAAGCCATTTTTTTTTTTTTGATGTAGCTTGGGAAGAGACAGAAAGGGATGTGAAGCATCCTTAAATTGAATAGGGATTTTATTTTTATAAATAAAATTGTGGTAAACTACATGTAAAATCTACCATTTAAATAATTTAAAAACACAATTTAGTGGCATTTAGCACATTCACAATGTTGGGCAACCATCACCACTGCCTAGTTCCAGAACATATTCATCAACCCAAAAGAAAACCCATGTCCATCCCTCCTACCCCCACCTGCAAGCAATCATGAATCTGCTGGTTGTCTCTATGGGTGTGCCAACTCTGAATATTTCATATTCAATCCTTTTGTGATGGGCTTCTTTCAACTTAGATTGGTTTGTGCATTTTATAGCACGTATCAATTCTTTGTTCTTTTTGACTCAGTGATATTCCATTATATGGATATAACACTTGTTTTTCAAGTAGTGTGCTAATCATTCTAAGGGTAGGCATATGAATTATCTCTATTTTAAAAATCTAATGCCATTTGATTTCTGCTTTAACAAGAGTAATAATCAGTACTGAAGACAGCCCATGGTTATGGAGAGCTCACTCTATTCTAGGCACTGTGCAGAGTGCTTTGCAAGCTTAGTTCCACTTACTCCTCCTGGGACAGAAGCTTGTGGAGTTTGGTCTCCACATGCAGCCCAGTGTAGAAGAGTCAGGGATGGAAATCCACTCTGGACCTGCACTCAGCTGAGAACTTCGCTTAGGTTGTTTCTGTGCTGAGAGAAAGAGAGGTCCTAGGATCCAGTGTTCACAAAAGCTGCCGGTCAATGCTGTTTGATGCAAATCTTATTACTGCTATCAATCTGTACTTAAAGAAAGAGAAAATTAGAAAGTTTCCATAACTTATTCAAAATCATACAGTTAACAAAGAGGAAGAAGCCAGGATTTGAAGCCAGTTCTGATGGAGTCTGTAGTCCGAATCTTTAGTCACTACCCTTTACTAGGATAACATTGGGGAGGACATCTGTGACCTCTTCTCTTCTTTCAAGATTTTCTTCTACTACTTTTCAAAGAGATATTTTATAATGTGACCCAGTATGTGGTGTATGAAAGAGTTTGTGTAAAGAGAAAAAAAGTTTCATGAAACCATATTTAACTTTACTATATTACAATACCGGTAACACACTTTTGTATTCTCTCTTATTCTGTTAAAAAAAAAAATACTAGTCACGATCCACTAAACTGATTTCTAGCAGGTTGTTGCTCACAGTTTTAAAATTAATGCTGAATTCCATGCTTTTAGTTTTTATTTTAATTTTTTGACATTTGACATTCTTAGATGAGCCTATGTGTCTTGAAACACAACCCATTTGCAGATCACTCTCTCTCAGGACCCCAGAACTTTTCCAGCTTTCTTCCTGAATCTCAACTGAAATGTCTTGGAAGTGCCTAAAATATAAATGATTCAAAATTGAACTCATCGTTCCTGCTCCATTCCATCTTCATAAAACTGCTCTTTCCTCACTAAGTTAATGACTTCTCTACCTTCTCAGGTCCACAAAGAATTCTTAAAACCAAACAGACTAGATAGACATTTTGAGAAGCACAAGAACAGACATTACAAGTCATCAGAAAAATAAAAATCAAAGCCACAATGAGACACCACTAAGTGCCTATAAAAATGTCCAAAGTTGGAAGGTTGACAATGCAAGTGTTGGCAAGAATATGGAACAATTAGAATCTACATATGCTGCAAGTAGGAGTGTAAGATGGTACAACCACTTTGGAGAGCTGACCAGAAGCTTCCTGTACATTTAAGTCCACGTTGACATGTGCTCTAGCAATTCTACTCCTATCTATTTTCCCCATGAGAAGTAAAAACATACCCACACAAAGATTCATGCATAAATATTCATGGCAACTTTAGTCATAATAGCCCCAAATTGGAATCCACTAAATTATCCAGGTGACTGAATAAATAAAATATGGTATATCCACACAGTAGAACACTACTGGACCACATAAAAGCACAGACTACGGATATAGGCAACATAAATGGGTGAAATATGAGCCGGGCCTGGTGGCACATGCCTATAATTCCAGCAGCTTAGGAGAGGCTGAGGCAGGAGGATCATGAATTTGAAGCCAGCCTCAGCAATTTAGCAAGGCCCTAAGCAATTTAGCGAGACCCTGTCTCTAAATAAGATCCAAAAAGGCTAGGGATATGGTTCTATGGTTAAGTGCCCCTGTATTCAATTTCCAGTACCAGAAAAAAAAAGTGAAATATGCAAAGTGAAAGAAGGCAGGCACAAAAAGAGAACCTATTATACAATTCAGTTTGCATGAGATTTTAGAAAAGAAAAAACTAACTTATAATGACAGAAAGTATATTAGTGGTTTTCTGGGTTGGGTGGGTTGGGGGAGTTTTTTCTGACTGTGGAGAGCATAAGAGAACTTCCTGGATGGTGGAAATATTCCACACCTTGGTTGTGGATGCATGAGTATATATATTTGCTAGAATTTATCAGACTGCATACTTAAAATAGATACATTTGAATTTTATGTAAAGTATATCATTTTAAAATTGATTTAATGGGCCGACTGGGATTTAAAAATATGTTTCGTTTTCTCCCCTCTGTCACTTCTTACAACACATCCATTATTAAATTCTCCTAATTTGACTTCAAACATTTCTTTCAAATGAGTCTCTGCTCTTACACTCTCTCCTGCTGGGTCCGCAGTATCTCTCCACTGTGCCAACGTGAGTCTCCTGTCTTATTCCACTCTTCCACTCAACTCCACCCAACATTTCCCTTCTCAAAACTTCTAATCATATTTTGGCACTCCCTGGATAAAATACTTCCCTTAGCTGCCTTTTTTGTCAATAGGTTGATACAGATTCCTTCCTTCCACAAATATTTTTTTTTCTTTTAGAAGAGGCAGGTATGCAACACACCATGCAGAACCTTTTCCTAGATCAGTCCCTCTCAAGACTCATCTGTAGTCACTTTGAACTTTGACAACTCCACACTTTTATGTATGCTTGTACCTGTCACCTAGTTTGCCCTTTCTCCACATTTCTATTTATTAGATCTCTTAGATGCTTGTTTTCTGTGAAGATTTTTCCCAGTTACCCAAGAAGACATGGGTATCTCTGAACCTTTTACTTGACCCGCATGTGTTGTTGGCTGATTATCACTTCACAAAGTCTGTCCCCCTTCTAGATTGTATGCTTTGGTAATGCAGACTCTGCCATAGTCACACCTGGTCCTCTAACAACTAACACATTGGGGCTTAATAAATGCTTGTTGAATCAAAAGAACAAGACACCTACCTACATTGCTATACTTCTATTAGTGATTAAGTTGGCAACATAAATTCTCCTGTTAAAATATTTTTCTCTTCCTAATCATTTATAAGTTGGCAACATAAATTCTCCTGTTAAAATATTTTTTCTCTTCCTAATCATTTATTAGTGCCTTTTTTTGGTATCACTTATAATTTTCTCACTGGATTGTGAACTTAAAAATATTTTAAAGTTTAAAAATATGTTTAAGCATCTAGAAAAGTATAGAGAAAAATAAAATAAATTCTCAGGTACACATTCTTTTAAAATTTGAGCGATTTTGCTTTATTTGTTTTAGATGTTTTTAAAAAGTAAATATAATATTTATAGATATAGTTGAAGCTTTCTGGGTACCTCTTTCCAATATCATTCACTTTCCTTCCTTTCAGAGGCAATTGCTCTCCTAAATTTGGTGTTTATCATTTATTTGTGTGTTTTTGTAGCATGTATGCATAAATTCATAATTTATAAACAATTGATAATATTATTTTTACATGCTTTAAAACTTTATACAATAAAATCATGCATATATTCTGCAATTTGTCTTTTTTTGGTTCAACATATTTTTAGAATGTACATATCCATGCATGTAACTCTGATTTTAAGAATGTATGCATGCACCTGTATTCAGCTAGATACAGTCAACTAAGCAGAGAGCAGGTTATAGAATGCAAGTCACAAGTCACCACCACAATCCAGCATAGATATTTCTGAAGAGACAATACAGCAATACAAAAAGAATAACTGCTAGAAAACATCCTTAATAAGGTGTGGAAAATCTACAAATCTGAGATTTGTCCTGGGAAAATGTAAGACTCAGCATTTGGGTTAAAAAATATTCAATAGCACAACTAGAATGAGGGAGATATGTCTTAGGAGTGGAACGTGAACAGAAAGCAGGGTGTTCTGTTAGCAAGGCTGTGAAAGGACGCTCCAGTGGAGAAGCATGAGACGAGGACTCCAGAGGGAGGGTGTTGTGCTCATGTGGTCTGCACGCATTGCATCCGGGAGGAAAGCCTTCAGGGCCTAAGTGGCATTTGTTCAAAGGAAGGTAACAAGAATAAGTGAAGGAAAAAGTATGTTTCACTTTGAGAAAAGAGGGAGAGACCCAATGGCATCTTAACAGTTGATCTCCGCCATCAGAAGGGGATTGTGTATGGCCTTAGAGAGAGCTGGACCAATCCTGCACCTTTCACTGTATTCCACCTCAGAACCATTTTCCACCCTCCTGCAGGTTGGAAACCTGGGAGAAGTCCTCGACTCTCCCTCACAACTTCCCCTCCTTCCTACCTGATGATTTCTAAGTCCTGTCACATCTGCATTCTGCACATTACCTTGTTTTATCATTCAGCACCCTTTAACACCTAGAAGCAGTCCCTCCAAGGTGAGTCACTCTCTTCTGTTGATTTCATATGTGCATATTTCCCCAAATTCCCTCCTACCTTAAGAATGCCAGGGTGAAACTAGATTTCATGGAGATTGAAGCATTTTCAATTTGGGGGTGGGGTTGGTCTTTAAAAGAATACAAAATTGTGAATAAAAGGCCATGGAGAGAACCTGTGCAAAGGAGACTTATTTTATGGCTAATTCACCTCAGGATTTTTTAAATGCTCATCTTTTGCCAAGCCACATGATGGAATTCCTAAAGACACATCAAAGCCCTTTTCTGTTTGAATGCCATATACTCCCCTGGCTTTGAGGATTTCAAGTCCATCATAATTGTCCATTTCTAACTGATGACTCCCAAGTTTGTATCTCCAGCTCTGATCTCTGTGGATCCCATGTGCAGACATGCAATTTGGGGTATATCAAAGGCACTGCAAACTTCCTATAATCAACTGAATCACTGACTTTCCTCTTGCCATCTGGTTCTCTTCAAGGGCTCCATCTCATCAAATGGCACCAGCATCTACCCAATTCCAAAAGTTAGCACCATCCTTTGTACCTCTTTTTCCCCTACTTTAATGTCCAATTTATCTTCAATCCTGTCACATTCACCTTAAATAATCCCTTTTCTTTTCATTATCTTCATTGCCACTTGTGTTAGCTTTTCATCACTAGGATAAAATAACTGAGAAAAACAACTCAGAAGAGGAGATATTTATTATGGCTCACAGTTTCAGAGGTTTCAATCCATGATTGGCTGGCTTTACTGCGTTGTGCCTGAGGCAAGGCAGAACATCATAGGGCAAGGGTGTTGTGTTAATCAATTTTGCGCCACTGTGAACTTTGAGGATAAGACGAACTTTGAGGAGGAAAAGTGTATTTGGGCTCATGGTTTCAGTGGTTCAGTCCATGGTGGGCTGACTCCGTTACTTTGGACCTTAGGTGAGGCAGAGCATCATGTGGAAGGGCAGAGGAAAGCTGCACTTCATGGTGGCCTGAAAGCAAAGAAAGAAGGGGAAAGGGTGGCAGGAAAGAGGAACCCTTTCAGGGCATGACCACCCTAACCCTTCCTCTCCAGCTGTGTCCCACCTGCCTACAGTTATCACCCAGTTAGTCCATTCAAGTTAGGATGAACTGATCTGGTTACAGCTCTCATAATCTAATCATTTCAACTCTGACTATTCCCATGTTAACACAGGAGATTTTGAGATTTGGGGGACACTTTCCACCCAAACGACGGTAGGCATGGTGAAGAAAGGAAACTTCAACCCATTGCAGCCAGGAAGGTATGGGGGGGGTATGTGTGGGTGTGTGTGTGTGGAGAGAGAGAGAGAGAGAGAGAGAGAGAGAGAGAGAGAGAGAGAGAGAGAGAGAAACACACAAGCAAGAAGAAAGAGGCCAGTGCCAAGATAATCCCCAAAGGCATGCCCCCAAAGACGGGCTCCCTTCAACTAGGTTCCACCTCCCACAATTTCTACCACCTTCTAACAGTTCATTCACTATGACAAATTAATTCATTGGTGAGGTTGGAGTCCTCATGATCCATTCACTTCCCCCAAACCCTATAACAAAATACTGCTGCATTGGGGACCAAGCCTTCAATGCATGAGATTTTGGGGGACATTCCATATCCAATCTATAACACCATCACTCCAGCCCAAAGTATTGTCACTTCTTGGCTGAACCACTACAATAGTCTTTTTTTCCCCCTCCCAGGTGTTTTTTTAAAAATTTTTTTTTGTTTGTTTGTTTGTTTATTTTACATATTGGATATTAAATCCAGGGGAGCTCTACTGCTGAGTTATATCCCCAGTCCTTTTTCTTGTTGTTCTTATTTTTTAAATTTTGAGACAAGGTCTTGTTAAGTTGCTGAGGCTGGACTCAAACTTGTGATCTTCCTGTCTCAGCTTCCCAAATTGCTGGGATTACAGGCATATGCCACTGTATCTAGCTAAAAATATTTAATTTTTAAAGAGCAGTTTTAAGTTAGAAGAAAATAGAGAATGGTATAGAGATTTTCTTAATAGATCCTCTTCCCCCAACATGCACTTCCTCCTTCATCATCAATATTCCCCACCAGAGTGTTAGAGTTGTTATAACTAATGGACCTACAGTTGACTCATCATAATAACTCAAAGTTCATACCTAACTAGGGTACACTCTTAGTATTGTGTGTTCTATGTGTTAGACAATGATTACCTACTATTATAGTATATGGAATACTTTCACTGCCCTAAAAATATCCCATGCTTTGCCTATTTATTCCTTTGTCCTGCCCCAACCCCTGGTAATCACTGATCTTTTTACTATCTCTATAGTTTTCCTAGAATTTCATAGTTAAAATCACCCAGTATATAAAATTTCCATATTGGTTTTTTTCACCTATTAATATACATTTAAGTTGCTTCCATATCTTTCAGGGCTTGATAGCTCATTTCTTGAGTGCTAATTATTATCCCATTATGTGACTGTACCACAACTTATTTATCCACTTCTCTACTGAATGACATGGTTTCTTCCAAGTCTTGACAACTGTGAATAGAATTTCTAGAAACAGTGGGTTTTTTTTTTTTGGTATGGACATAGGTTTTCAACTTCTTTGGATAAATATCTAAAGTATGAATGTTGAATTGCATGGTAAGAATATGTTTCATTTTGTAAGAAACTGCCAGACTGTCTTCCAAAGTGACTGTGCCATTTTGCATACTCATCTGCAATGAATGAGACTTCCTGTTCCACATCCTCACCATCATATGGTGTGGTCCATCACAATAGTCTCTTAATTGGTCTTCCTACCGATTATCAGATAGCCTCCCTCTCCCCTTCTGTTCTCTAGGTTGCTGTTAGAACTTCTTTCCAAAGGCATATCTGATCATATCCTCTCCTGCTTAGGATGCTCCAAAGGTACCTATCATTCTAGGATATGGGTCAAATCTTTAGCTAGGCCCTCATGCTCTGCCTGGCATATCTCTGCCCATTCTCAGATCTCTCTTTCCATGCCATTTTCTCTAGGACCCTTCCACAGTCCAGTTTTTGACTGGAAATCTTCCTCACCCTACTCATTCCTGAGTCTTCAATAGAGGACAGGTTCCTTTATTATTCACTCTGAAAGAACCTTATTTTCCTCCTGAGTCTATTTATCCCTATTCAGTATTATACATTCACTTGTGTGATCAATCAGTGCCTTTCTCTCCTCGACCCTGAGTTTCATGTATATTTGGATCTGTATGTTTGTGGTTACTTTTCATTGTACCTGGAGCTTACTCAGAGCAAGCCTTCAATTGGATTAAGCAAAAAATAGATCTTTAGGATGATGAAAATCTGATTTCTAAGTCTTGGGTCAGAGACTCATTCACTTTGAATGAACAAGACTCAAAGATACTATAAATTGCAGAGAAATGTACTCTTTGAGGCCAGGAAACATATCCTTCCCCAAAGGTTAGGACTTAGCAATTCATATTACCCTGTGTTAGAAGCCAGCTGGCTGTCCACATTTTCGAAAAATGTAGTGATACATTAACCCTCAAAGACAAAGTCCAAGGGCACATCTTTGCTGCAAGAGTTGCCAGCCTGACTGACTGCAGCTTTAATAGCCTGTTCTCCAAATGTGTGCTGACGTCAGTGAGAGTTCCCTGTGCTCAGCGTATCTGACTCAGCCTTCACAGTGTAATTTGGAGAGAAGGATTTGGATGGAAGATTTCACCTGCTACCTGTTTGGGGACTTAAAATGAAATTCAACATTTCTGCTTTTTTGACCTTTATGTAATTTATTTCAGATGCTATCACATTTGTATTTTCTCCTATTCTAGTATTTATAAACTGCTAGATAAAACTCTAAATGCAGAGCTGACACTAAGGAAGGGAAATAGAATCAAGGTCTTTTTAGTCTTTTGCCAAAGTTCCAACTGGAACAGTTAAAGACATAAGAAGAAATATTTTATCACTTTAGGATACAATGGAAGCTGAACGATTTAAAGTGTTTTCTTTTTGTTATTAAAAATATTTTTCACCTTAAAAATAAAATGTGTTAGTCTAAAAATCCCAGAAAATCCTCATTAAGTGAATTAATCAAAGCATCATATTGTAAGAAATATGCTACTAATGGAAAAGATTTTCCACCAAGAGCTCATAAATATAGTCATAGGCAACCCTCAGTTTCATATAGGATTCTTTAAGAATGAATGCAAGATATTAAAATGTCATTAGAAATGTTTGAAAAGGCCTCAGAATTAATTTCTTCCTTCCTTCTTAGTGCTCTCAAAGTGCCATACACACACTTTAGTATCCTGCTTATCAGGGCTTCATGATAAATTGTTTGACTCTCTCTGCAGAGATTATGAGCCCCTGGAGACTAGAGCACATTTTTCAGTTATCTATGATAGCCTGGCTTTGGTAGGCACATAGGAGATACAAAGAGAACACAGTAGTTGGAATCAAGGCGCTCGGTGCCAATCCTGCTCTCATAGATCCAGAAGATAGGACCATGCAAATGAGTCTTGTTATTCTGTGAAATGGGGAATCACACCTTACAACATGATAACTAAGGAAATGAAATGAAATATTTGTCCTATATGCAGTCCATGTTATTATCAAGAATCCAAGTGCTACTAGGTCCCTAGGGTCACATCCAGGCTCTGCCTTCTGCTAGCTGTGTGACCTTGGGCAAGTCATGTAACCACTCTTAGCCTTGGGAATAATAACATCTACACTTCAGAGTTGTAGTGAGAAACAGATCTTAGACTTTTGAACCTAATAGACACCAAACCAATAAAGTTCTAATGACTAATACAGGGTGGCCAATTTTTTATTTTTCCATGTAAGAACAATCCAAATATAAGAGATTAACATTGACCATCACTGTAAAAGAAAGTATTTAAACCAAAAAGTAGGAAAGATAAATTCTTTTAAATAGAAATGTCTTTAAAAGGAAAAAGCTTTCCACTGTGTTTATTATAGACTGATGAAAATTTTAACCTTGAATCAGCACTAGTCAATGGCCAGTCTTTGGAATCCATTAATTATGAAGAGTAAATGAGGCAACATGTATAAATAGTCAAGTGTATACAGCATGACATACAGAGTACTAAATAAATATTACTGTCTTACTACTTAATATTTTTTGAGATAGGATCCCACTGTGTTATCTGGTTGGTCTCAAACTCCTAGGCTCAAGTGTTCCTCCTATATCAGTCTCCCTCATAGCTGAGACTATAGGTGTGTGCCCCCATACCTGCTTTAATATTATTTGTGTCATTACTTTGATAGTTTATGTTATGAGTCAACTTTACTGGGCTACAGGGTGCCCATTTAGCTTGCAATACAGGATTTCTGAGTAAGCCTATTTCTGAAAGATATTATTATTTAAATTAGTAGATTTAGTATAAAAGAAGATTACCTTCATCCTTGCAAGTGGGCATCATTTAATCTATGACTGGCCTGTGCATTAGCCAGCTTTCCATTGCTGTGACAAATACCTGAGATAGACAACTTAAAAGGAGGAAAGATTTATTTTTAGCTTTTGGTTTCAGAGGTTTCTGTTCATGATCATTTGAACTTGTTGCTATGGACCTGTGGTGAGACTGTACATCATGGCAGGAATGCATGGTATTAGAAAGCTGCCTACTTTGTGGAAGCTGGGAAGCAAAGAGAGAGAAAAAGGGATGGGGTTCCTGAGATCTTCTTCAAGCGCATGTCTCCATGACCTGTCAACCTTCCACTAGACCCCAGTCCCTAAAGATTCCATCACCATGCAGCAGCACCACAGGCTGTTGACCAAGACTTTAACACATGGATCTTTGGGGGACAGGTAAGATCTAAACCATAACAGCCTGAATAGAATGAAAAGGTGGAGGAAGAGGAATTTTGCTGTCTCTGCTTAAACTAAGACATCTGTCGACTCCTGCCTAGGACATTGGCACTTCTGGTTTGTGGGCCTTTAGACTGGAATTGATACACCAGCTCTTGACTCTCAGGCCCTTGGACTTGGACTGAACTATAGCACTGGATTTCCTGGTTCTCAAGCTGGCAGATAACAGGTCATGGGACTTCTCAGCTTCCCTATTTCCAATTCCGATGATAAATCTTCTCTCATCTGTATCTGTACCTAGATATATCTCCTATTAGTTCTGTTTCTTTGGGGAACTCCTACTAACACATTATCATAAATTAAACACTTAACTTGATAAATTAATGAACTAAATATAAATGACCTGTTAGATTTGTAATTAGTAGACCAGAAGACAAAAAAAAAAATGGTAATGATACGACTAACTTATCAGAAGCTTTGGGAATAAGAACATTACTGGCAAATATTTACTGAGGGCTTCCTGCACTTAAGGTGATTTAGTAAAGAAGATTACCTTTAAATTTTTCACATGTGTGAATTTTTTTGGCACATTTATCCCATTTTTACAGATGAGGTAACTGATACACAGAGCAGTGATGGTTTGCTCCTGGTGGCTCGATAGTAAGTGTTGAGGCTGGCATTCCATTCCAACCCAGGCCATCAGACTCCTTCCTCTGAACTTTAAGCACCATGATAGTCTGCTTCCCTGTTATAAAGATTAAATGTTGGCAGGGGAGGGGGGCGTGTGGAACATGGGAGGAATGGAGGAATTTTGGATAGGGCAAAGGGAGGGAGGGAAAAGGAGGGAGCATGGGAGTAGGAAAGATGGTGGAATGAGATGGGCATCATAACCTTAGGTAGATGTATATAGACACGAATGGTGTGACTCTATTTTGCCGCACAACCAGAGACATGAAAAATTGTGCTCTTCTTGTGTACTGTGAATTGAAATGCATTCTGCTGTCATGTATAACATATTAGAACAAATAAATTATTTTTTTTAAAAAAAGATCAACTGTAAGATAAATTATAATTTAAATTAATATATGAATATGGAAACAAGTAATAGGAAATTGAGGGGAAGAGCAATGGATCATATCACTGAACTAGATTCGGGGTAGCATTAGAAATGAGCAGTTAGACCCATAATCATATCCAGTGTTCTGTAAAAATGTTGTGTTCTAGAAATGTGTCAGATAATGTTTGAGTTGAAGACTGAAGTATCAGGAGCTGAGCAGCCTTGGCTTGTTTTCTGCTGGGCTTCTGTTGTTTGGTTTTCTGAACTGAGTCATACCTTGATTGTTTGGGAAGAGTGAGGGATAGGAATGAGACAGAAGAAAGATGGTTTATCTCTGCATCTTTTTAGCATTTTAAATCCATGGAACTAACCACCAAGATCTAGAGAAAGAGCTAGGAGGGCACCAATTCCTGCTGAAATAGGGGTGAGAGTCAGGAGAGCAGGAGTAACCTGCTTACCACCAAGTCACCCAGGTAGAACACAGGTTAATGAACCAGTCTTCCCACAATGCAGCCATTGCTTCATTGTTCTGTACCAGTTCCATGGCAGAGACCAAGAACCAGCTCTGGAGATGGATACACAATAAGAGGTCACATTTTCCCAGAGCCTGCTTGCCAGCATGTGGCTAGCGCCCAGCTGAAATTGGCAGTAGAGGCCACCCAAACCCTCTTCCAGCTGAAAACAGAGTGACTGGCTCCTTGGAGATGGCTCAGACACAGTCATGCCTTGGATCATTCCCAAGCTGACACTCCAGCAGGGACCTGTGCAGGACCCAGCCAAGGTCCCAGCTCTGCAGCAGGGCTGCCATGTGAGTGGCTCTTGTGAAGACCAGAGACCTCTCTGCTGAGTTGAGGATAAGTGCCCAAGGTTTACAGGTTGCCAAATCACACCAGAATCATCTCATTCTTAATCTTGTTTCTTATTAACCCAGACAAACACTTTGGCCTTGACACCAGTGCTACTTTGATGTCCTCTTTGGGGTTCAAATAGTAGCATTTTCTTTGTTCCAAGCACTGCTCTTAGCACTTAAGTGCATTATCTACTTCTCATAACTGCTCTTGGCAGGAAAGGAAAGGGAGCATAGAGAGGTAAAGTAACTCTTCAAAGTACACACAGAAGGAGTCCTTAGAGCTCAGGCTAAATCCATAGTCTAAGAGCTTTGATCACTGTTATACCTCTCTCTAATGAGGTTTGTGAAAAGAATTATTACTAAGTGTCGTGTCTCTACTTTCCTTCCAAATGGACTGCAAGCTCCTTGAAGATAAGGAATAATTTCTTACTTCAGTATTTCTATAGTATTCATCCATGCATTTGGGAAATGTTTATTGAGCATCTATTATGTGCCAGGAATTATACCAAGCATTTGCTAATACAAACACAAAAATTATTATGCCCGCTGTATTGGAGTGCAAAATTCTGTGAGGCCAGGGAAGCCAATGATTTATTAGAAAATAGCAAGATCTACCTGCATGATGTAAGGTGTTCTAGCAGATTTTAGCAGCTATTGATAGACTAATAATATATTATTTGTTTATTCATAGATTTGATTCTAAATGCAATTAGCTATAGCATGTTCTTCTAAAAACTACTTAAATTAGTCCAATAAAAGCTGTATAATAATAAAAACATATATATTTTGTCTTCATCCCTGGTTCCTGACAGAACTCCTAATCCCTTGGGATTTGCTGAGTGATTGGGGTGATAGGAGTATTTTTTTGTTTAAATAAGGCAACTGTTGGTGGGCTTCTCTATGGCTTCAGATTAGGGGCGGATCCCAAGAAAGACCAAACATTGATCAGAAACCTGAACTTTTAAGCCCCAATTCCCTGGGGAAGGAATAGGGGCTGGAGATTAATAATCAGTTTTGCCTGTGTGGTCACACCTCTATAAAAACTCCTAAATGATAGGGTTTGGAGAGCTTCCAGGTGGGTGAACACATGGAGGTGCTGGAAGGGTGTTGCACCTAGAGAGGGCATGAACCTCTCTGCCTGCCTTCCTAGACATTCACATCTCTTTCATTTGGTTATTCCTGAGCTACAATTGCTATGATAAATTGATAGTAGTAAGTTGGATACCTTCTTGGTTCTATGTGTTGTTTTAGAAAATTCTCAGTATGAGGAAGGGGTTGTGGGAATTCCTGATTTATAGCCAGTCGGTAAGAAGGAAGGGTGCCTGGGGACTTGTAAGTCGTGTCTGAGGTGAGGGCACTGTTGTGGGACTATGGCTCTAATTTCTGGGATATGCGGCAATCTCCATATGGTGTCAGAATTTAATGGAATTGTAGAACAGCCTGTTGTTGCCTGGAAATTTGGAGACTTGGTCATTGGTGTTGGAGAACAACTCCATGAGTTTCTCAAGGGAGCAACATAAATTTATCCATGACTTAAACACAGTATCAGAAGATATTCAAACATTTTCTGTCAAAGTGTGTAACAGACTCAAAAACACATGAAACTTCCTTGTGTGTGTATCTGTATGTGTGGTACAGGGGACTGAACCCAGGGATGTGCTAACAGCCCTTTTTATTTTTTATTTTGAGACAGAGTCTCCACAAGTTGCTGAGACTGATTTCGAATTTTCAATTTTTGTTATTAAATTCTAAATTTCTTATTATGGGATGCTATGTCATGTATGATCTATTTCCTATCTTGCTGAAATGATATGATAATAAAGATGATGATGATGATTGATGGACAGCATTTGTTTGAGCTCCCACCAAGCCTTTTATATGTTGTCTCTCACTTAATCTTTATGATAGCCCTATCTTACCTCCTCTCTAATTTCCACAGCAGCCACACCATGCTCCTTTCTATTTCAAATACTCACAAACCCCTTTTCCCGCTCTGGGCCTTTGCTCTTGCTCTGGTTCTTCTCTTGACTGGCTCATGTGCATTCATCAGCTATCAGCTCTAACATCACCCCTTTGGAAATTCTGTCCTTGCCCACCTCATCGAAGCAACTCCCTCCAATTATGATATTCCTTTTTGCTGATGGGTTCTTTCTCAGGAGAATGTATTGGAGCCTTTCATGGTCATGGTTATTAGTTTTTTCTAATGTTTTTTTATCCCTGCCCTGTCGCCCCTACAATGTTTTATAAGCTCTGTGGTGACAGCTTCCTCACCACTGTCTTGCCCTCCGTTTCATCACAGTGCCTGGTGTGTGTAAGAAACAGGTGTTCGGCAGAGATTTGGTGAAATATATGTTAAGAATATATATATTAAGAATATATAGTAACAAATGCTAAAAAAATCCATATATTTCTTATTAATAGTGACCTGGGTTAATATTTATAACTTAACAGGCCTAGTTTTCACATGGTCACTAGATGTATGTACATATGTTGGCTCAGTGATTATTAAAAAAGCAGGCCAGGTGAACCTCAGGGAAACATCTCTGTGTTTTAGAGAGAGCTGGATGGTAAGGTGAGCACTAGCTCACAGCTGAGAGCTGTGGGAGGAAGGTGTGCGGAGGCTGTCAGAAAGGCTGACGATTCAGGCAACCAGTGATTTCTCTTAGATGCAGAATGGCTTGATGCTGGCTGGTGCTTGGAATAGAGAGGATGAGGATGGAGGGGGAGGAGTAGAGAGACATGAGGTTGAAGGTTAGGCTGAAAAATGGTTTTTTTAAAAAAAGGTGAATGCCACACTAACAAGGACAGCATTTGTTCTGGAAGCAATGATGGTAGAAGTGGGGCAGGACTTAGGAAATCAGAATGACTAGATTAATGCCATTCTGAAAAGGGGACATGGACTGCAGGCATAAAGCCCCTCCTCCACTGAGTGGAATGAAGAGGCTGCTGTGCACTGATTTAATGCTCACCATGTTTGTTTAGTAATATCAGCCATTTAAAATGTGCACTTTGAAGTGTAACACACATTTCATGATCCAGTGGAAGCACAATTGTTTTAGGTGGCAGCAGCGGTACGTGCTTCCTCAGACCTCAGTGTGATTGTTTGCATACAGATGAGCATTTCTTGTCCTAAAATGAAGGGTCATAGGTACAAGTTTTAGGGAAGTGACAGCACTAAGACATATAAAAGGAGATTTAGAGCAGGCCTGTGCCCTCACTCCTCATTTTCACCTGCATGCCCCTGCTCTTTTCACTGGGGGCTTCACTGAGGTCCCTGACTCCACCACAGCTCCAGATGTTTGCTCTTGCTGGTCCTTCGGTTCCCTGTGAAATCCTACTTATTTTTCTTGGCAAAGATACATAGTCACATCTGATGCCTCCCTGAATTTTCTTCAGATGAAATTAATTGCTCTGTTCTATGTTCCTGTGTTCTTCAAGAGGTCTATTATGTAAATACATTTTGAAGCTCAATCTGGTGGTGATTAGTAGTGTGGACTGTATAAATCCAGGCTGACTTTTTTTTTTTTTTTGTCATTAGCTACATGACTTTGTTAAGTCACTGAAATGAGGAGAATGTATTGGAGCCTTTCATGATCACGATTATTTTTTTCCTAATGTTTCTTTATTTCCCTGCCTACAGTTTTGTAAGCTCTGTGGTGACCGCTTGGAAAATGAAGATGATAATAATAGTATCTATGATGATATTGAATTAGTCTGATCAAGCTTCTATAACAAAATAACACAGGCATTCTGAGTGTTGTCCATATTGCAGCCTAGGATGGTTAATTGTATGTGTCAACTTGACAAGGTCACAGCATACCAGCATTTAATACATACTGAAGCTCAACCATAAAGGTACCTAATAAACAATAGAAATTCCTTGCTCATAGTTCTAGAGACTGGGAAGTTCAAGGTCAAAGAGCTGGCAGACTCAGTATCTGAAGAGGATATGCTTCTTTATAGATGGCCATTTTTCTCACTGTAAACCCAAATAACAGCTAGGGTAAGGATTTTTCTTGTGCCTTTTATAAAGATTCTAGTCCCATATACACATATGACCTAATCACTTCCCAAAGGCTCTACCTCCTTATACCATCACCTTGTGGATTAGGATTTCATCAAATTAACTTTGGGGAGACACAAACAATCCAGACCAACGTGATGATTGATACTACAAACCACTGAGCTAAAACAGTAAAGTTTAGGAACATTCCCTGGTACATGTTGCTATCTTCTTGATAGGTTTCTGAGGGTAGGGGTTGCAGGTTTTATCATCTTTATAACTCCAGAGCCTGGCATAGTGTCTGGTCCACTGTGGTCCTCAAAGAGTGCTGTTGAGGGTGAGAAATCTCAAGTTCTTCAGCTATCGAGCTGGAGACCCACGAAAGCCAATGGCATAGTTTCAGTTCTAAACCAAAAGTCAGAGAACCAGGAGAGCTGAGAGCTGATGGTATAATTTCTAGTCTGAATCTATGTGCAAAGGCAGGAGAAGACTAGTGTCTCAGCTAGAAGACATTCAGACTAGTTCCCTTTGTTGGCCTTTTTGTTCAATTCAGACCTTCAGTGATGAGGCTTACCATACTGGGAAGACCATCTGCTAATCTCATCCAGAAACACCCTCACAGACACATCTTCATATTTCAATTAATGTTAGTACTCTGTGATCCTGTGACACATCTTCATATTTCAATTAATGTTAGTACTCTGTGATCCTGTGAAGTTGACACATAAAATTAACCATCCTATGCTGCAATATGGACAACACTCAGAAACATTATGCCAGACACAAAGACACTCACGTGTTATATCAGAAGACCACGTATTATATGAGTTCCTATAAATACGAAAAATCCAGAGTAGGCACATGCACAAAAATAGTAAGGAGGTTAGTGGTTTCCAGGGGCTGCTGGGGAGGGAGGAATTAAGAGTGACTGTTTAATAGCTATGGAGTTTGCATTTGGGGTAATGAGAATGTTCTGGAACTACATAGTGGTGATGGTTGCACAGCACTGTGAATGTACTTACTACCACTAAATTGTATACTTTAAATCAGATAATATGATGTTTTATGATACATATATTTACCACCATAAAAAATAAACAAACAATTTTCCCAGCACCATTTACTGAAGAGGCTATCCTTTCTCCAATATATGTTTTTGGCATACTTGTCTAGTATGAGATAACTGTATTTATGTGGGTTTGTCTCTGTGTCCTCTATTCTGTACCATTGGTCCACAAGTCTATTTTGGTGCCAATACCATGTCATTTTGGTTACTGTTGCTCTGTAATATAATTTAAGGTCTGGTATAGTGATGTTACCTGCTTCACTCTTCTTGCTAAGGATTGCTTTAGCTATTCTGGATCTCTTATTTTTCCAGATGAATTTCATGACTGCTTTTTCTATTTCTATGAGGAATATCATTGGGATTTTGATTGGAATTGCATTAAATCTGTATAACACTTTTATTAGTATGGTCATTTTGACAATATTAATTCTGCTTATCCAAGAGCAAGGTAGATCTTTCCATCTTCTAAGGTCTTCTTTAAGTTCTTTCTTTAGCGTTCTGTAGTTTGCACTATAGAGGTCTTTCACCTCTTTTGTTAGGTTGATTCCCAACTATTTTATTTTTATTTTTTGAGGGTCTAAAAAAGGTAAAAGGGGTAGTATTCCTCATTTCTCTTTCAGAGGTTTTGTCACTGATGTACAGAAATGCCTCTGATTTATGGATGCTGGTTTTATATATCCTGCTGGTTTTATATATGGATGCTGGTTTTTTATATCCTGCTACTTTGCTGAGTTCATTTATTAGTTCTAGGAGGTGCTAGGAAAACTGGAAATCCATATGCACCAAAATGAAATTAAGCTCCTATCTCTCACCATGCACAAAACTCAATTCAAAGTGGATCAAAGACCTAGGAAGTAAACCAGAGACCCTGTGCTTTTTTTTTTTTAATTTTTTTTTTTTTTGAGAGAGAGAGAGAGAGAGAGAGAGAGAGAATTTTTTTAATATTTATTTTTTAGTTTTCGGCAGACACAACATCTTTGTTTGTATGTGGTGCTGAGGATCGAACCTGGGCCGCACGCATGCCAGGTGAGCGCGCTACCACTTGAGCCACATCCCCATCCCCGACCCTGTGCTCAATAGAAGAAAAAGTAGGCCAAATCTCCATCATGTCAGATTAGGCTCCAACTTCCTTAATAAGACTCCTATAGCACAAGAATTAAAACCAAGAATCAATAAATGGGACAGATTCAAACTAAAAAGCTTCTTCTCAGCAAAAGAAACAATTAGTGAGGTGAATAGAGAACCTACATTATGGGAGCAAATCTTTACCACATGCACATCAGATAGAGCACTAATCTCTAGGATATAAAAAGAACTCAAAAATATTAACATCCAAAAAAAACCTCAACCCAATTAATAAATGGGCCAAGGAACTGAACAGACACTTCTGAGAAGATGATACACAATCAATCAGCAAATATATATATGAAAAAAATGTTCAACATCTCTAGCAATTAGAGAAATGCAAATCAAAACTACTCCAAGATTTTAGCTCACTCCTGTCCAAATGGCAGCTATTAAGAATACAAACAACAGTAAGTGTTGGCAAGAGTGTGGGGAAAAAGGCACACTCATACATTGTTGGGTGGGACTGCAAATAGGTGCAGCCAATATGGAAAGCAGTATGGAGATTCCTTGGAAATCTGGGAATGGAACCACCATTTGACCTAGCTATCCCACTCCTCGGTTTATAAGCCAAAGGACTTAAAAACAGCATACTACAGGGACACAGCCACATCAATGTTTATAGCAGCACAGTTCACAATAGCTAAATTGTGGAACTAACCTAGATGCCCTTAGTAGATGAATGGATAGGGAAAATGTGGTATATATACACAATGGAATATTACTCATCAATAAAAGAGAATAAAATCATGGCATTTTCAGGTAAATGGATGCAGCTGGAGAATATCAAGCTAAGTGCAGTAAGCCAAATGCCAAATGCCAAATGTTTTCTCTGATATAAGGATGTTGATTCATAATGAGGATGATGGGTAGCATGTGAGGATTAGATAAACTCTAGATAAGGCAAAGGGGTGGGAGGATAAGGGAGGGGGCACAGGGATAGAAAAAATAGTGGAATGAGATGGACATCATTACCCTAAGTACATGTTTGAAGACACAAATGGTGTGACTGTACTTTGTGTACAAATAGAATGAAAAATTGTTCTCTGTATGTGTAACATGAATTGAAATGCATACTACTGTCATATATAACATTAGAACAAATTAAAAAAATAAACAAACAAATAAAGACCTGGTGCATCTATCTTAGAAGACTTTAACTTTTCCTTAGAGCAGGATGTATTTCTGTCTTTTTTCTTTATTCTCAGTCCCTACCTTATACCTGGATGTCTCTCTCTCTCTCTCTTTCTTTTTTCACCTATATAAATAGTTTATTATTTAACTTTTTAAAATATATGAAGCAGAAAGCATTATAATTCATATTACCAAAATAGACTGGTAGACCAATGGTACAGAATAGAGGACCCAAAGACTAACCCACACAATTATAGTTATCTCAGACTAGACAAAGGTGCCAAAAACACACATTGGAGAGAAGATAGCCCTTCAACAAATGGTGCTAGGCAAATTGGAAATCCATATACAACAAAATGAAATGAAACCCCTATCTCTCACCATGCACAAAACTCAATTCAAAGTGGATCAGGGACCTAAGAATTAAACCAGAGACACTGCATCTAATAGAAGAAAAAGCAGGCCCTAATCTCCATCATGTCAGATTAGGCCCCAACTTCCTTAATAAGATTTCTATAGCACAAGAATTAAAATCAAGAATCAATAAATGGGATGGATTCAAACTAAAAAGTTTCTTTTCAGCAAAAGAAACAATCAATGAGGTGAATAGAGAGCCTACAGCTTGGGACAAAATTTTTACCCCTCACACATCAGATAAAGCACTAATCTCTAGGGTATATAAAGAACTCAAAAAGCTAAGCACCAAAATAATAATAATAATAATAGTAATAATAATAATAATAACCCAATCAATAAAAGGGCCAAGGATCTGAACAGATTTTTCTCAGAGGAGGATATACGATCAATCAACAAATATATGAAAAAAAATGTTCATCATCTCTAGCAATTAGAGAAATACTTGGATGTCCCTATGGAAAAACTGCTCAGTCCCACAATCCCCCCACTTGCTTTCTCAAACCAACTCCTTCACTTATTTTCTCAGAAAGGCTGAACTGGAGCTTTGTGCTACAGTGGGAACCAGTGACTGATGTCACTCATTTTTGCTTCATGCCTGCTTGCACCTCTTGTCTTCTGCTCCTTCATCTTGCCTATGGTTCCACTGGATGCCAGTCATTTGTCTAAACTCTCATCTTTAGACTGACATTGTGGGGGCTGGATGTTCATTCACTCATGTTGGACCCAGCTTAGGCTTGCCCCATCTCAGGGAGCTGGTTAGATTGACATGTATGAAATAGAGGTCTTCTTTCTACTCACCTTCAGTCCTTCCCCTGTAGACACTTCCTAACTTTCCTAGCCTACTCCTGCCTTACTGCTCTTCTGACTGCCTATACCTGTCAAGATGTTTCCAAAGTGACAATTAGCCATATGCAGAAATTGAAAAAAAGCAACTCATGATGGTCTTCCATGGCCTTCCACACTGGAGTCCATCTTCCCCAGAAAACACACGGGCATTACCCACCTTACCCTAATTTACTTTCCCAACATGTGATCAGATTGTCTTCATTCTCCTTTTTGGAAAAAAAAAAAAAAGAATGGCAGCTGAAATGACATTTCCAATGCTTTCTGGAAGCTTAGCATCTCCTGAAAGCCTTTCTACCTTTAGGGAAATTTGCACACTGGGAGTCCTGCCTTCCCAGGGCAAATGCCATAAATCCACTTTCCCAGTCTCTTTTGCAGCTGGAGCACAGGCACATGACTTATGCTCTGTCAAAAGCCTCCTCTGGGGGAGTCATAGATTCAGAAGCAAGCCATGGTGAATGAAGCCCATTTTTCTGGAGATAGAGGTGGAGCATCTAATGCCTGATAGTGACAACTGTTGCCTTCACGAAATTGGTAGATGGGATGGTTTAGCTGCTCATTCTTTAAGTTTTGTTCTCTGCCTTTTTGGAGTTCCTGTAAATTACCCAACATCCCAAAATTTTTACCCAAACTATCCAATACTTTTAAGCTTTATTAAAGTAAAAATAAAATACTAAGAAAAACTAGGCATAGTAGGAAAATACCTTAAAATTGTAAAAGCTAGCTATACTAAACCCAAGGCCAACATCAAGGCCACTAAATGGATAAAAATGGGAAGCATTCCCTCTAGAAACTGGAACAAGACAAGGATGCCCTCTTTCACCACTTCTATTCAACATTGTCCTTGAAGCTCTAGCCAGAGCAATTAGATAGAATAAAGAGATTAAATGGATACAAATAGGAAAAGAAGAACTCAAACTATCCCTATTTGCTGATGACAAGACTCTACATTTGGAAGTCCCAAAAACTCTACTGGAAAACTTCTTGAACTCATAAATGAGTTCAGCAAAGTAGCAGGCTATAAAATGAAAACACTTAAATCAATTGCATTCCTATAATCAGTGATGAATCAACTGAAAAAGAAATTAGGAAAACTATTCCATTCACAATAACCTCAAACAAAATAAAATATTTGGAAATCAAACAAACAAAAGAGGTTAAAAAATCCTCTATAATAAAAACTACAGAATACTAAAGAAAGAAATTGAAGAACACCTTAGAAGATGAAAAGATCTCCCATGTTCTTGGATAGGCAGAATTAATACTGTCAAAATGGTCATACTACCAAAAGTGTTATACAGATTTAATTCAATTCTTATTAAGGTTCTAATGATGTTCTTTATAGAAATAGAGAGGGCACTCATGAAATTCATTTGGAAAAATAAGAGGCTCAAAATAGCCAAAGCAAGTTTTAGCAAGAAAAATGAAGGAGGCATCACAATATCAGACCTTAAATTATACTACAGATATATAGTAACAAAAACAGCATGCTATTGGCACTAAATCAGACCTGTAGACCAATAGTACAGAATAGAAGACTTAGAGACAAATCCATATACATTAATCTCATACTAGATAAAGGTGCCATAAATCTACATTGGAGAAATAATAGCCTCTTCAATAAATGGTGCTGGGAAAACTGGAAATCCATATAAAGTAGAATGAATTTGAACCCCTATCTCTCAACCTGCACAAGACTCAACTCAAAATGGATCAAGGACCTAAGCATTAGACCAGAGACCCTATGCATACTAGAAGAAAAAGTAAGCCCAACCCTCCATCATGTTGGCTTAGGAACCAACTTGATTCTTTCTCAACAAGAATCCTAAAGTGCAAGAAGTAACATCAAGAATCAATAAATGGGATGGAATCAAACTGAAAAGTTTTTTCACAGCAAAGGAAATAAGAACATGAAGAGAGAGCCTATAGAATGGGAGAAAAATCCTTACCACCCTCAGTTAGAGCATTAATCTCCAGGATATACAAAGAATTCAAAAAACTTAACACCAAAAACCAGATAACCCAATCAATATAAAGGAACTAAAAAGACACTTCTCAGAAGAAGATATACTATCGATCAACAAATATATGAAAAAATGTTCAACATCTCTAGCAATTAGAGAAATGCAAATTAAAACTACACTGAGATTACATCTTACTCCAGTCAGAATGGCAATTATCAAGAATACAAGTAACAAGAAATGTTGGCAAGAATGTGGGGGAAAAGGTTCACTCAGACATTGCTGGTAAGACTGCAAATTTGTGCAACCACCCTCTACCCTCTAAAGCTATATGGAGATTTCTTAGAAAACTTGGAATGTAACCACCATTTGACCCAGTTATCCCACTCCTCGGCATATACTCAAAGGATTTAAAATAAACATGCTTTTAGTGACATGCCCATATCAATATTCATTATAGCTCAATTCACAAAAGCTAAGCTACACAATCAACCTAGATGCACTTGCAACAGATGAATGGATAAAGAGAATGTGGTACATATACAAAATTAAATATTACTCTGCCTTAAAGAAGAATGAAATTTTGGCATTTGCTAGTAAATAGGTGAAACTGAATACTGTCTAAGTGAAATGAGCCAAATCCAAAAAACCAAAGGCTGAATGTACTCTTTGACTCACAGGGGTGGGGTGTGAGGTGGGGGTGGGTCAATGGACAGGGGGTAAGGGGGGAAAAGAAGGGGCTATAGGCATGGGAAAGACAGTAGAATGAACCAGAAATAACTTTCCTATGTTCATACATGAATACACAACCAGTGTAACTCCACATCATGTACAACCACAAGAGTGAGAAGTGATACTCTATGCATTTGTATGTCAAAATACATTTTACTGTCATGTATAACTAAAAAGAATAAATTAAAAAATAAAATACTAAATAAAGTCAAATAAAAGTAGCATGTATTCAAGGTATAAAACATGATGTTTTGATAAATATATGCATTGTACTATGATTACCACAATCAAGCTTATTAGCATATTAATAACATTATATAGTTACTTTTTGTACATGTGTGTGGTGAGGATACTGAAGATCTACTTTCTTAGTAAATTTTAAGTTTGAGTACATTATTATTAACTGTAGTCAACATGTTGCACATTAGACCTTCAGAACTCATTTGTCTTATAACTACAAACCTGCAATATTTTTTAATCAATTATTTTCTACTTAAACTACTTGGAATGGTTGTCTGTAACCAAGAAACCTCAAATCATACAGCTCCTTCTTATTTTCTGATTAAGACCAAATTCACTACCCATTGGGCAGGTAGCTGGGAAAGGGCTACTTAAGTCATTCTTGTACTACCTCTGCAGATCTCAAGCCCAGGGATTGGGTTACACATTCAGAGTCTTTCCCATTCTTTAGGTATCTGACATAGGAGATGCCTCCCATCTTTTTAGGTAATCAACTCTCAGAATTTCCCACTGACTACAGAGCCCTTATGGAGCTAGAGGCTATTTGCAGCTTTTATTTCTTGTTTGAGGTGCACAAATCTTTAACAAGTCCATCACAGCTAGTTAGATTCAGAGATTGACAATGGGTAGAATTAAGCCTAGGGATGTGTTTATTTGACTAACATAAAACAAAATTAATGCACATAGGACTTAGGGCTTACAACCTCAGGCAGACACAGTCTCTACTACCCCCTTTTGTTTCTCCAGCAGTATTCAGTCTGTCGCATCTTGGGAGGATCCTCCACTCTCCTCAATGCCTTGCTCCACACACTCAGGCTATCCAGAGAATTCTTTTCCCCCTTAATCTCCTATGTTAGGTTAAAGATCCTCCAATGTTAGGACTTTAGGTCTAAAAGGATATTAGATTTTAGAAAACAATGGCTAGAGATTTTACTGACTAATCCATGTTTTCTTCCATGCCACATACTTTTCTTGAAGAAATAATTGTGGGAGAAGAAAGAAACCATGAATTGTTGTAGCAAATTAGCCAAGCACATCATCCAGAACAGAGAAGAACCAAAACATAAAGAAATTTCGAACACAAAAGGAAAGAAAAAGAAACCATTACAAGCTCAAAGGGTTGGGGACCCTTCAGGTCTTATAGCAGCAACCCTGCTTCACATGATGCAGGCTGCTTTGCCTTTTATCTGTGTGCCCCATCCCAAGGACCCTGACCTTTCCTGGATGTGCCTAATTCCAAAAAACCCCTTCTTTCTGCCAACACCATCCACATACTCCCCCCACCCTGCCTCAGCAGCTATTAGACATCTGGAGACAGGGCGCGACCTGCTCATTTTCTGAATAAGTAGCAATACTTTAACCTGCCATGACTTTCCCCCAAGTGCCTGTCTGGAAAGGATGATGTCATTAGACATGTAAAGGAAAAAAGAGCCTTTTCATCTTCTAGCTACAAAGCAGAAGGAGGATGCATCTAGGAGAGGGTGCAATGGGGAAGGAGCCCTGAGTGAGATAGGCCCACTTACTGAGGGCAGCTGGACAGAATGTCTAGGAGTCCCATGAGACACCACTGGGGAAAAAGAGATGGGAGGAAGCTGGGGAAAAGATTGATGCTTTGGCCTGAAAAAAAAAAATCAGTCTCTTGCTCATGAGAAAATCAAGCAGTTTCCAGCTCTCAATCCTACTGATCACCTCAGTAAATACAAAGAATGATAAAGCGCAGCTCCTGCTCCCAGGGAGTTTATTGTTCGATGGAGGAGGCCAGACACATGGTTCAAGCCAGGGGATACCTGGTGTAGTACTGGAGTGGCAAATGGTCACTGAGGGAAGGGAGAGGGAACTGAGAAGGCTTTTAGGAGAAGGGGTAATTTGAGCCAAAGCTTAAGGAATGGGGAGGATTTGGAATGAGCAGGGGAGAGGCATTTTAGTCTGAGGCTCCTTGTGGACAAGGTGTGACACAATCAAGGGAAGCGAGCAGGGGCCTGCCTAGCTGAGTAGTGCAGAAGTGGTAAAGAAAAGGTTGGGAAAGAGTAGTGGGTGTGACCTTATATGACGGAGCACCTGGTTTCTTTATCTCCATGGGCCATAAAAACCTTTTAATGCTGTTCATCACAAAGTTAAATGGGATCCATGATACACAAACTTGGCATTGCCTAGTCTCCCCACCCCCACCCCAAAATGCTGGTTCTTCCTTCCTGGGCTCAGTTGGTTGGAGACGGATCTAGAAGGCTATATGGATTCACCAGAGTTTGTGAGCAGAAAACGGAACTTCAAACCCCCGGCAAAGAAGAAAGGACAGAGAAAGATGTGAGAGGAGCTTGAGGAAGGTAACCCAAGTCTGCTGTGACCCGTCTGGCAAGGACTGGGTGTGCTAATGGGGTAAGCTGAGGTCCCTGGTACAGGGCAAGTTCCCAGGATGGGAAGCCTTTTAGTAATCTCTCGGACCCAGCTCAAGGCAGTGAGGTCATGTCTAGAATCTTTTCCTGAAAAGCTCTCCAAAGCCAGCAGGCAGTTGGGTTGCCATCCCCTTGGTCCCCCAAGCAGAGGCAGAATGTGTGGGATAGGGATGACTCTTCCTTCCTCCTCACCAATCATCACTGCCAGCCATTCTTTCGGTCCAGGTGAAATTTAGTAGGTACATTAAAAATGCATCCAGGCACAATAAAATCTAGTTTGAGGTTTAAAATATAGCTTGTCAGATGAGTATTTAGTGGTGTGTTTTAATATGCATAAGTGCAAACCAGAATTTAATGTGTAGGCTAAAGTACACATTAGCAATTTCATAAGTGATCTAAAATTGCAGTGTACAAGAGCAACTTGAGGGGAGGGTGGGTTGAGGGGGAAAGAGGGGAAACAAAATACCATTAAACTTTGGAATTTTTTTTCTTTACTCCCCTAAATGGGTCCTTAAATAATTCTCAGGAAAATTTGTTATGGATTTTTAAAATTATTTATTTATTATTTTAGTTTATGTTTTATTGAGATAGAACTCTCACAACATTACAATTAACCATTTTACAGTGTACAATCCAGTGGCATTTAGTACACTCAGGGCTCTGCCATTATCAACTCTAATTCCAAAGCATTTTCACCATTCCAAAAGGAAACCTGCACCCATTAAGAGGTTAATCCCCCGTTAAGTATTTACTCCCCATTTTCCTTTCCCTCAAAATATTTTGATCACTAATCTACCTTCTATCTCTGTGGATTTACCTATTCTGTATCTCCCTCTCTCTCATGATTGTCCATGATGTGGAGTTACCCTGGCCATATATTCATAACAAGGATAGGAGATGTCCAATTCATTCTACTGTCTTCCCTATTCCCCTCCCCGATCCCTTCCCTTCATTCCCCTTTGTCTGATCCAATGGATTTACTATTCTTCCTCTTCCTACCCTCCCTTGTTGTGGGTTAGCATCCACATATCAGAGAGAACATTCAGCCTTTGGTTTTTGAGACTGGCTTATTTCACTTAGCATGATATTCTCCAGTTTCATCCATTTACTGGCAAATGCCTTAATTTCATTCTTCTTTAAGGCTGAGTAATATTTCATTATGTATATGTACCACATTTTCTTTCTCCATTCATCTGTTGAAGGATATTTAGGTTGGCTCCATAGCTTGGCTATTGTGAATTGAGCTGCTATAACCATTGATGTGGCTGTATCAATAAAGTATGCTGATTTTAAGTTTTTTTTTTTTTTTTTTTGTATAAACCATGGAGTGGGATAACTGGGTTGAATGGTGGTTCCATTCCAAGTTTTCTGAGAAATCTACCTACTGTTTTCCATGGTGGTTGCACCAACTTGCAGTCCCCCCATCAATGTATGAGTGAAACTTTTCCTCCACATTCTTACCAACATTTCTTGTTACTTGTATTCTTGATAATTGCCGTTCTGACTGGAGTAAGATGGAATCTCAGTGTAGTTTTAATTTGCATTTCTCTAATTGCTAGAGATGGTGAACATTTTTTCATATATTTGCTGACCATTCATGTTTCTTCTTCTGTGAAGTGTCTATCAGTTCCTTTGCCCATTTATTGACCGGGTTATTTGGTTTTCTGGTGTTAAAGTTTTTGAGTTCTTTGTATATCCTGGAGATTAGTGCTCTATCTGAGGAGTAGGTGGTAAGGATTTTCCCCCTTTCTGTAGGCTCTCTCTTCATGTTCTTGATTGTTTCCTTTGCTGTGAAGAAGCTTTTTAGTTTGATCCCATCCCACTTATGATTCTTGATGTTACTTCTTGCACTTTAGGATTCTTGTTGAGGAAGAATCTAGTTGGTTCCTAAGCCAACATGATGGAGGGTTGGGCCTACTTTTTCTTCTAGTAAGCATAGGGTCTCTGGTCTAATGCTTAGGTCCTTGATCCATTTTGAGTTGAGTCTTGTGCAGGGTGAGAGATAGGAGTTCAAATTCATTCTACTTTATATGGATTTCCAGTTTTCCCAGCACCATTTATTGAAGAGGCTATCATTTCTTCAATGTATGGGTGTCTAGTATGAGATAACTGTATTTATGTGGTTATGTCTCCGTGTCTTCTGTTCCTTTGGTTTTCATGTCTGTTTTTGTGTCAATAGCATACCATTTTTGTTACTATAGCTCTGTAGTATAATTTAAGGTCTGGTATTGTGATGCCTTCTGCTTTGCCTTTCTTGCTAAGGATTGCTTTAGCTATTCTCTTATTTTTCCAAATGAATTTCATAACTGATGTTTCTATTTCTATGAAGAGTATCATTGGAATTTTAATAGGAATTGCATTTAAATCTGTATAGTGCTTTTGGTAGTATGGCTTATTTTCCCTGTCCTATGGTGTATATGTTTATTAGGTAATGCCTGCTGCTTGGAAAGAATCCAGAGGTTCCAATGTTAGGAGTAAAAATGATAGGTAGTTGAAGGAGAGAAACCACCAGATAGACCCTAACTTTGTAAAATCAATATAGGAAGGGTTAAGGAATGTAGTCCTATCAAGATTTTCTTGAAGGGGCCTTTAACCTTTTCATGTTGTGGGTCCTCTGGCAGTCTGACGGAGCTCTCAGACCTCCTCTCTGTGTAATGTTTTGAACAGAATGAAGCATACATATTACAAAGGAAACCAATTATCTTGAGATGTGGTTTTAAAATAGTAAAGTATCTGGTGATCATTAATAGATATGCTTCTTTATTAACATGTCGAATAATAAGATCTAGCTGTGGTTCTAATAATAATGTAATTTTAAAGTAGTAAGAGGTGAAAATTATACTTTGAGATATCTGCAGCACCATAATGTGATATGAAAATATCTAATTTCTCTTAGTGGCAGATTCACAGGAATTGCTAATAATACCGTGATTCATGGCCTACATTCATAATTAACGGAACATGAATGGAAGCTTGTGAAAACAGCAATAATGTTTTTCCCCATCCAGGCTCATCCACAGACCATGGTTAAGAACTTTGACTCTGAAGTCATATTTCAGCCATGGACCTCTTTGAGAATCTGAGATCATCTCATCAGAAAAATTCACTTATCTACACCTATAAAACTGTATCATGTCTGGCAACCCTCTGGGACCATTTTCTAGTCCATGGACTCAGGCTAAGAGTTCCAGTTCTAGGTGTACCAACAGCCAATGGCACCATCTTTCTTAGGATTCGATGTTCAAATGTCCGAGTGACCTAGCTTGGGTCAGGTGTCTGTTATTTCATGAAAGGAAAGCTGGGCACCCTGATGACACACCCAGTAGATTTCATTTAATAAGAAAGATTGATTTCCCAAAAAGAATTTGAGGAGCTATTATTGAAAAATTTGTGTAGGCGCATGGAGTAGAAGAAAAAACAATTTCTTTTAAGTCTCATGGAAAATGGCGATGAGTAATAACTTTTTCTTAATATTTGACACATTTTAATGTTTCTGAAATTAGGATATGGCTCGCAATACAGATGTTCTTGATTTACAATATTCAACTTACAAAATTTTTTTGACTTTACAATTGTGTGAAATTGATACGCATTCAGTAGAAATTGTAATTTGGATATTGAATTGGAATCCTTTCCCAGGATAGCCATTGCATACAATACTCACTTTTTTTTTTTTTTTTGTACCAGAGATTTAACTCAGGGAAACTCAGCCACTGAACCACATCCCAGCCCTATTTTGTATTTTTATTTAGAGACAGGGTCTCACTGAGTTGATAATTGCCTCACCATTGCTGAGGCTGGCTTTGAACTCATGATACTCCTGTCTCAGCCTCCCAAGCACTGGAATTATAGGCATGGGCCACCGTGCCCAGCTATAATACTCAGTTTTGATGCTGGGCAACTGCAGTGAGCTACAGTTCCCAGTCAGCCATGTGATCAGATCGCTGGTACTCTGCAATGTACTATGTTTCTAAACTGTGATGTGCAATAGGTAAGTTGTATTAAATGTATTTTTTTTACTTATTACATAAATTATTTTATTCTTTTTAGTTATATGTGACAGTAGAATGTATATTGACATAAATACGTGGAGTATAACTTTCCATTCTTGTGGTTGTACACGATATGAAATTATAATGGTCATGTATTTATATATGAACACAAAAAAGTTATGCCAGATTCATTCTACTGTCTTTCCCATTCCCATTCCCCTTCCCTTCCCCCACTCCCCATTGCCTCTTGTCTAATCTGGTGAAATCTCCCCTACCCTCTTCTGTTGTGAATCAGCATCCACATATCAGAGAGAATATTTGGCCTTTGGTTTTTTGGAATTAGCTTATTTCACCTAACATGACAGTTTCTTGTTCCATATGTTTACCAGAAAATGCCATAATTTCATTCTTCTTTATGGCTGACTAATATTACTATCTATATCTATATCTCTATCTATCTATATATATATATATATCTCACATTTTCTTTATCAATTCATCTACTGAAGGACATTTATTTTGGTTCCATAACTTAGCTATTATGAATGGAGATGCTATAAACATTGATGTGACTGCATCACTAAAGTATGCTGATTTTAAGTCCTTTGGGTATATGCTGAGGAGTGGGATAAAACTGGGTCGAATGGTGGTTCCATTCCAAGTTTTCTGAGGAATCTCCATATTGCTTTCCATACTGACTGACCAATTGCAGTCCCACCATCATTGTCTGAGTGAAACTTTCCTCTCACGTCCTTGCCAACATTAAATGCATTTTGATTTACAATATTTTTAATGTACAATGGCTATATCAGAATATAACTCCATCATATGTCAAGGAGAATTTGTTTATGTTTATAGTTAAAGAGCCCTTCCTCACCATCTCCAAAAGTACATGTTGGTCAGTGTTGCACCTTAGAGTTGAGGATACTCAGAACTGAGAACTAGGGCCTTCACTAGTCAAAGTCATACAAGTTGAATTCCTTGAAGCTGCAGGGAGTATACCTACATCAGTGCCCTTCATGCCATTTTCTTTACATTAATGTGACTCTAGTGAAGTGGCACCCCTTTATTCACAGAAAAGTCTTAACTGGGCTTCTCCAGAAATCTTTACGATGGCTGATTTTAGGACTATCAGCAAAAGAGTCTATGCAAAAGAGTTCAATGTAGATATTTTCTTTTTTTTTTTAAAAAGATAGAGAGACAGAGAGAGAGAATTTTTTAATATTTATTTTTTAGTTATCGGCGGACACAACATCTTTGTTTGTATGTGGTGCTGAGGATTGAACCTGGGCCGCACGCATGCCAGGCGTGCGTGCTACCACTTGAGCCACATCCCCAGCCCCAATGTAGATATTTTCATGTTGTCCTGTTTTACTTGGCCACTGGCTGAGAAGATATCAGGACTCCAGGTGCTGGACACCTCCTTATTAGTTTTTCACAAACATTTCCAGTATAGTAGTTTGTAGAAATGTGCAAACAAGGCCTCTGGCCTTGAGCTGGGGCTTCACAGAGATGTCCACATTTTTAAGATAAGTTATCAATTGGGCTCCATGGTAACAACTGGCAGGGGGAGGAAAGAAAGGGGAGAAGAAGCTCTCCCCTTCTCAGGTGTTGTCCTTGAAGGGTTAACTTTCCCAAACAGTGAAAGAAAAAGCTGCTTTTATATGAACTTCTGCAGACTGTGAACTTCTGAGCCCCTCCCCTTACATGCTGGGTATAAAACTCTGAAACTACCTGAACTCAGGGTTCAGGGGATTGATTGATTATAGCAATAATGAATCAATCTGAGCCTGGCTGCAGCTAAATAAAACTGTTTCCTTGCCTCGTTTGTCCCTACAACACTAGAGCAAACTTCCTTGTCTAATTTGGCTTTTACTTCATATCCAGTGTTGGATGCACTATTTCATGTTGAGATAAAATTTCATTAAACATGTGCTTATTGAACAGTGGCTATGAGTTACGCTGTCTTCAAGGCCTCGTGAGCATTATAAAAGGAGAATGAGAGTCACCTGCTTTCCAGGAGCTTACAGGCTAGGTGTGGATACTGCACATCACAGGAACCAGTAAAACACCTGGAGTACTAACACAAATGATACTCACTTGGAGTGCTAATTGAAGTGCTGCAGCTGAAGGGAGTAAAGGGTCACAGGAAGCACAGTGTGGGTTGGTAGAGAAGGAAGCCCTGGGGAGCTCCTGTATCTGTACCTGTAGGAAGGCAAGCCCTAGACCTCCACTCTGATGCACCTAGAAGCTGCATTTCTTGTCCTGAACAAGATTCTCCAAGAGATACAGAAGGCTGGGGAGGAGGACCATGTGCCCAGCAGCCTCTTCTCTGGGTCAATACCTGTTTGTTTCTTTGTCTTTGCTTTGTGATCACTTCTAGAAAGGTCTTTCATGACCTCTTGATTTAAAACTGGTTTCCTTTATTAAACTTTCCTGTAAAACCTTGCTCTTTTTCTTCAGCACAATTAACATAATTTGGAATTATAGGTTTATTTTTCCCTTCACTGGTCTGTGAGCATCTCTAGGGAGGGCAAGGATTGTCTTTTATGCTCCCTTCTGTATCCATAAACCTCAATTTCCTGCCTGTATTAAGTGCTCAGTGAATATGTGTGCAGTGATTGACAAGCTAAGCACAGACTGGAAATCTTATCTTTGTTTTCTGATGATGATGAAGCTCAGTTGGGGATAAGGCCATGATTGTTAGGAAACATCTTTTGATGTGCAAAGTGTGACAGACTAACAGGGACAGCACGTAGCTGAGTCACTAATGAAGATTTTGTGTGTGGTGCATTTGAAAGTTAAGATAATTAAGAAGTATTAATTTTTTTTAGTTTGGAAATATTTTAGTTGGAAATTTAAAAACAGTAACAGACTATTGACAACCTCTGGAAGAAAGATGGAACTCCCTTGTTCTATTCTAAGCATGCTCACCGTTCTACTTCTAATAGGGCTCTGGGGAGTTGTCACGTAGGCATGGTTCTACTTTCCCGAGTAAAAACCTCTGAAATCCTGAAAGGAGTTAGATGGGCATGAAGACAGGCAAGTTAGTCGCACTCTTCCTCCTCCTGAAATAGAAACTTAACATTTACTAGCAGGGAGAACATTGTGAAGAAATTAAGTTTAAAGAGTCCACTGGTGTTCTTAGCTTGAGAACAGGCGTGGCTGTTGGCAGCATGAATTGGGTAGGAATTGCTTCCTCTTTTAGCTGAAGACTTAAATTTCAGGAAGCCAGAGTCAGTGAGCATGAAGATCTTGGTTGAACTTTTCATTAATGCCTTTGTACAAACAAAACCAGAGATCTTAAAACTTCCTTATATGGAATTTCACAGCTTTGTGAAAATCGGTGAGCTCACCTTTACTGTAAAATGAAAAAGGTCTAATTTTATTCAAAGTCTTTCTTAAAAATGTGTATAATATTACTACGGGTGAGAAAAAGACATTTTTATTATACTAGTTGATTTTTAGGCAGTGGTTTTCTTCATGAAACTCAGATTCTAGCTAAGCATATGGAGTGCATAGGCCAGCTTCTGGGGGAATGGCTAAGTGTGTAGGGCTTAAAACCACACTACTATTCAAATATAAGAAGCTGGAGTGTTTCCTCTCTCAGCCTGGAGCAGACTCACTTCTAGACCAGTCTTTCATAATGTTGGCGTCTGGGAATTCGCTGCCATCAAGGATCACCTGTAACATTACTAAAGAGGTCAATTTAGTATTTAAACTTTGCATTCAGCCAGGCTTTGATTTGAATTACTGAAGTGTTCTAGGCCACAGTTTCCCTCTTTGTAAAACAGGGTTAAAACAAAACATCCTCTTAGAGTTAGGTAACTCCCCTATAGTTGGTGACCTAAGGACTCTCACTGCTCTAAGTGTACTCACAGGCACGTATGTGTACACGCACACACTTTGGTCACTGACCAGACCTCATGTCCAGGTCTTACGGAAAGAGCCAAGGGCTTGACTGTTCCTGACCCACAGACCAGGATGTGGGTTGTGAGAAAGAAATTCTGGTGGTACATTTTCAAAATCTATTTTAGCCTTAGCTGGATCCAATTGTAGCCCTTCCCTTTTGCTTCTCCTAATTCGAAAATTAGCCAATCATGTAGTTTGCAAACCTGCCCCCTGCCCCAACTTCTCCAATCAGAGTGAAGGGCTACTCTGCTTTAGGTTCCAAATATAAGCAGGTGGACTGCCCACCTAGTTGGCTTGCTAACTGGGTTCCTAGCTCGCCCTTCTGCCAGAAGTAAAGGTTTGCTTTGCCCACACACTTTGGAGCACTGTGTTTGATTTCTTGAGGCACTTCATTATTTCTTTTTTTTTTTTTCTTTTTCTTTTTTTTTATTGTTGGTCATTCAAAACATTACACAGTTCTTAATACATCATCTTTCACAGTTTGATTCAAGTGGGTTATGAACTCCCAACTTTACCCCGTAACAGACCGAGGCCTCTTAGCCTAATGTGAGGGCCAAGTAGGTGTGAGGCAGGAAAGGAAACAGGCTGGGGCTGTGTAATTGCCATCACAATGACAAAAGCAACAACAATGGCTGATATACTGATGTTTACTGCTTCAAAAGTTGATTTTCTGATGGGCTTGACGCCCTTGCAGGGGGTGCCTGGGTCTCTGAGATTGTAATTTTTGAAGCTTTAAGGTTTTGTGGACCAGAAACATTAAAAACAAACAACCACAAAAAAAAAAAAAAAACATTTTTCCACCCAGGGTACACTGGGATTGTCAAATTTTTATTTTGTGAAAAAATGACTAAAACAAAAAACCCAATACACAAGCTATCATGATTACAATATTTATTGATTTCCAAAGTGAACATATTTAGCTTTACTGCTTATTACTCTCCTCTGGCCCAAATGGTGAAGACATCTTCAAGGACCCACAGCCATCAGCAGATGAACCTGGGGACTCTGCTATCGAGAATGGACCACCAGGCCTAAATGGAGGCTGAGGGAGTAGGTTTATGAACTTATACTGCTGATCTCAGCTCGTGGCAGTTGCAACCAGGCCATGAACCCCATTTCAGTTTTGAGAGTTTCCTCCTTCTGCAGACATTCTAGGCACTAAGACTTCACCACTGTAGGTCTCCTCTGCTCTTACTTAACTGCTTATACAACTTAGACCTCAAGAATAGCACAGCACAGCATGACGTGGCTCATTTCTGATGCACAGGTGATCTTTCCTTATTTTCCTGGGTGTGGGTCCTTGTCCTTTCCACAACACCATACAGGGCAGAGCAAATGACAACCTATACTTATCATATTCTCTTTGTCTTTTTCTCATTCATTCTTACAAAGTTAATGTCACATGGACCTGGTCAGAAGTATCATAAGTTCTGTATTATTTATTCATTTGCTCACTTGTTGGTCTGTTTATTTATTCTATAAATATTCATTGAGAGTCTGTTATGCACCAGGCTCTGTGCTAGGTAGTGAGGATGTAGTGTACAGCAGACTAACAGTCCCTTCTCTAAGGGAAGGAGAATATGAGACAAACCAACTAACACACAAGTATGTAACTAGAAAATGTGTTGAGAAACGGTGAAACAATGAGTGTGACAGATGGAGTGGTTCAGAAAAGATTCCCTGAGAAGGTGACATTTAAGATAAGGCCCAAGAGGTTATGATGTAGACATTTCCTGCTTTTGTCATCCTCAGTCAACTTTCCTTTGGCCTGGTAGCAACACCCTAACAATCATCTTGGAGGCTTTCATTCAAGTTATCCCATTCTCCTTTGGCTGAGGGAGGGCTTGTGACTGAGCTAGGTAAAGCTGATTTCCTTCCAGGGCTTGAAATCTGCAGCAGAGTGATGCAAGATCAAAAAACTGGAACAGGTTGTTTCCGTGACAGAGGCTTGACAAGGTGTTTGTTTGTTCATCTTAGATTCTGGGAGCCATCCTGATTCTTGACCTTCCTAAAACTTGGCTGAAGACATTGTGAATTACCTGTTTTCCAATATTTTTTTTTCCTGTTTATACTATTCCCTGAATTACTTTCTATTGCTTGTAACCACAGAACTACAGTGGGTTAGCAAAGTGAAGCGTTTGGGAAGGCATATCAATATGTGCAAAAGGCTTGAAGTGGAGAAGAGCTTGTTAGTTTGAGAAACAGAAAGAAAAGGCAGCAAGGCAGAGCAATAGAGTGGAACGAACGCCTCTGTGGGAGCAAACTTCACCAGAACTCACCAGGTTATGAGAACATATTGAGTTTGGATTTTATCCTAAATGCAAAGAAAAGTTGTAAGCAACTTTATTTTAATAGCAAAAATGTCAAAAAGGTAAACAGAATAGTTCAACAGTATTAAGACCCTGTTCTGTTCTGAGCTAGATCCAGAACCCTGGGAATTCATAAGGCTCTTATCTCTCTTTACCCCAGTTTTCTCATCTATAAAATGAGGTGGTAGGTTGGATGATTTCATACTTCCCTTCCTTTTCTGATGTTTTGTAATCTATGATGAAACCTTGTTAATAATCTTAATTGTCATCATGGAGTTGACAATAAAGTGGGATAAACACATCCAACCTCCATGTTACTTATTATTTGCGTTCTAAGCAGGTATGTTTAAAGCTTCTGGTAGTTTATAAGCTGATTTTGCCAACCCACTGTCATGTTGGCTGCAAAAGGATTTTGAACAGTTCTAGGCTCAATAACCCATTCAATAAAGAACTCTGAGAGAGTGCATTTACATAAATGTGATGCTCTTCTAAGCTTAGATGTAGTGACTTCTAACTGAATGCTTCATGACAGAAAAACACTATCAAGAGTACCGATTCTTAGATGAATTTCGCCAAGACTGTAAGTATAGAATTGTCTATGAGTGATGTTATGTATTGGTTATCTGTTGTTGTATAACAAACCACCCCAAAACTTATTGACTTAAAACAACAATTTTTTTTTTTCTTGAAATTCTGGAGTTGGCTGGGTTATTTTTGGCTGGCCTTGCCTGGGCTCAGTCATGTGGCTGAATTTAGCTGGCAGGTTGCACAGCTGTGATAGTGAGTCTTTCTTTCCTTGGGATCTTCCATTTTTAAGGTGGTTGGACCAGGTTTCTTCACTGCATCCTTAGGGCAGCATTCCAGGAGAGCAAGGAGCAAGACACAAATGCTTCATTTATCAAATATCATATCTGCCCATGTCTCAGTGGCCAAAGCAAATCACAAGGTCAACATAGGCAGAGACCACACAAGGGCACCTTGACAGGTGGGCTTCATTAGAAGCCATTATTGTAATAAAGTGTGAACTTTCTCTCTAAGACTTGCATTGCAAGATATGCAAATTTAAGTTGTAAATTATGGCACTTTCACAAAGATAATGTGTATATTATTAGGAGTATGAAGGAACATTTGGAGTCACTTTACTAAGGTATCGAATCCTCCATTAATGGCTCTGCTTGCCTCATAAAAATCATTAATTTTTACCAGTGGCCTTGGGAAGTTTTGTACATAACACTTAGAGAAAAATAGCGTTAAAATGACAATGGATTAAGGCAATCCACACTGTGATGCTTACTAATTTCACATTAGCCACATCCCATGTTCTTGCACTCCTTCTATTCTAGTATGGAATAAATTTATATGCATGCCTGTCTCATCTACTAGAGCTCAAACTTCTTTGAGGGCAAAGGCTTAACCTCACTCATGACTGTTTCCCTCAACTTTCTTCCACCTACAACACTAAATAGATACTTCTTAAATACTTGCTGAATAAACTAATCCATAACTGGATTAAACCTCTATCTGTTCTGGGGATTTCCCTCAGAGGTCTCATTTTTTTCCTGGGATCATTTCTTCTTTCAGTGTTACAGCTGATGGGATTGAGGTGTAGAAAGCCTGAATGAATGCCCTGGGATTGCAGCCAGGGTCCCTCTGAGGAAAGTCACTGCACTTCTGTGTGGACCAGGAAGACAACTTCTTGTAAAACTGTGTTTGAGAGAATGTTTGAAAGAAGGACAGGAAGAAATCAGGAAGGGGCAGTACACAGCAAGGGCCCTCAATCTGTTTACAGGCTCTGACATCCATAAATTAAGCACTTGTTGATGAAGAGATTGACCACAGAAGCCCAAGTGGAAAATCTGTAGAAGAGAGGGTTCTACAGCTCTTATAAACACCAAGACCTGTTCCTAAGTGTGTAGGGGAGAAGGGGCAAAGGCTTGCTTCCAGGGCTGACCTGCTGGGAAGGTGATTGTCCACAGTTGAAAAGGCAGCTATTATTATAATACATGTTGCATTTTTTTAAAAATCATTGTTAGATCATTAATAATACAAGTAACCTCCATTTGCATACTATCATACACATCAAGAGGAGTGTGTACATCCCTTTACAATGAACGATCTCAATTAATTCTCACAATAACCTTACGAAGTAGGTTTTTTTATTCTTAATTTATAGGTGAGATAATTGTGGTCCAGAGATACTAGCTTTCCTGAAACTGCCCAGCTTCTAAGTGGTTGATTTAAAACCTAAGTGTGTTTCACTAAAGTTCTGAATAACATTTAGCACTGGGCCTTGGGCAGCTTTGGTGCTGGTCTGAGGCGAGGAACTGTGAGAGTCTCATTTATTTATGCTAAATTGAGCACACATGTGCACGTGTAATTTACAAAAAAAACAACTCTAGGCCAGCATTTCTAACCGCTGGTGGCATAAAACCGAGTTGGGTAGAGAGCAGTAAAAATCTCTACTCCTTTGCTCACTCCACAAGTATTTATTGCGCACTTCGGAATTCCAGGCAGGACTCTGACCTAGCCTTAGGAGAGAGAGCGGTGAGCACGCTACACGTGGTGTTGCTCCCTTACCCACCCCGCTCGGCGATTTTGTTATCTCGCGGGGGGAGGCATCCAAAGAAGCAGAAAATACCTCTGCAGGGTGGGGGGTGGGGTGGGTTGACTTCTGCACCAGCTGCGCGGCGCGGGAGGAAGGGCGCGGAGCCGGCTGGGGTTGTCAGGGCAGACTCCCCGGAGGCAGCGGCGGGCCGGACGGTTCGC
Source organism: Ictidomys tridecemlineatus (assembly GCF_052094955.1). Taxonomy (NCBI): domain Eukaryota; kingdom Metazoa; phylum Chordata; class Mammalia; order Rodentia; family Sciuridae; genus Ictidomys; species Ictidomys tridecemlineatus. Next base: position 79,908,461 of record NC_135480.1, on the reverse strand, counting down.
GGGTCAGTTTTCCGGGCCCTGAGGACCCCGCTCAGCATTCAGCGTTGGGGGCGCGGTGGGGCTGGCGGAGCCGGTTGGGCCGGAGGGCTAGCGGGGCCGAGGCCCGGGCGGCTTGGGCGAGCGTTAGGGTTAGGGCGGGAGGATTCGGCTTCCCGGCGGCAGAGGGCGCCTGGCGCTGCGGTCCGGCGCGCCGGAGCCGCCCGCGCGGGCGCCGAGAGGAGAGGCGAGGCGGGGAGCGCGAGCGGCGGCCACTGCCACGTATTCCCGGCAGTGGCGGCGGAGGTGGCGGCGCCCGCGGCAGGTGGGCAAGGGGTGGCCCGCGAGGGCGCGGGCACGGCGTGAGGCGGCCGGGCGGCGCGGGGCACCCTGCACCCGGCGGGGTGCGGCGCCGGGACAGCGCGGTTCCCGCCACGCCGGCTCCGCCTCCGCGGCGGGCTGCCGACCGAGGCCCGGGAGCCGAGCGGGTCCCGAGCGCAACTCGTGCCTGCGGGGCGGGCGGCGGCGGGGGAAGCGTGCTGGGGCGCCCTGCGCACCTCCGGACGCGGCATCCCAGCTGCTTCGGGGCCGAGGCCGGAAAAGTTGGGGCGGACCGGGAGCCCGTGTTGGCCGGGCGGGAAGTGCGGGTGCGGAGCGGTCGGGAGGGCCCCGTTTGGGGAGGCGGGAGACATGGGGCCCGCGCCCGCAGGGATTGCGGCAGGTGTCCGGCTGGGGGCCCAGCCGGTCTCGGGGACTGTGCGAGGCCCCAGAGCGTGGCGAGCCCCGGAGCTGAGGGACCTGCGACGAACTGGTAGCGCGGAGGGAGCTTTATCCCTTCCCTGCCTTGGCCCGGGGCTGACTCGAGGGAGGTGTCAGGCCCAGAGTTAGGGACGACTGTGGAGTGTGAAGACCCGAGAGTTCCAGTAAGGGTGGGCAGGGAGGGAGCTGAGCTTGGCTCCCTCTGCGGCCGGGATCAAGTGCCGCCCTTCCCATCTGCCAGATTCACCTCTGAGACTGCACAGTGTTTTTGTCCTGGGGAAGTTGAGGAGGAACAGCCTGGTGGATGATATACTTAGGGGTGTTCCAAGGTGAGTAGGATTAGGATTAAGCAGCATGAAATCATAACTATCTGAAAAAAGCTATCTTTTCGCATACCCTCCCACTCCATTCCCTGTCCAGTTTCTGCCCACACCCAGGCGCCAGGGTTGGGGTAGAAGCTGCCAAACTGCAGGACACATCTGCTTATGGGCTTGTGGGTAGAAGACATGGCGTTTATTCTCTAGCTGAGGCTGGTTATTTCAGAAACAGGTGGTTCTGAAGAGGCTGAATGCCTTATTAGAACAACCTGTGTGGTGCCCCTTGACAAGGGAGATGACTCATGTTGGTTGTTTTTTCCTCTCAAATAAACTTTGTATTCAAGACACCAGTATACCAGGTCGTTTGCAGCAGTGATGCAGCTGGAGACTCAGACTGTGGGCCTCTTGAGCTCTTGTTCTAGCCTAGATGTGTTTCTAAGCAGTATGACCTTGGATGAGCCACTTGCCATGTCTGAACCTCAATTTTATCAGTGAAATACTCTGATGGAGTCTTTTTGCTTGTGAGACCAGAGTAGTCACACACAATAAACCTAAGCCTGTTCTTACAAGGAAATTAGGAAACATTTAAACGAAAACAGACGAGAAGCAATATTCAAAAAGCAAAACAAAAAGCTGATAATAATTGCATACTAGTTTTACATTGTGATACTGTTCTTATGCAGGTAGTTGGTGCAGTTGGCTGTTTGTCTTTATTATAAAGTTGCTTTGTTTAGAAAATATTACCTGAATTTTTTTTTCTTTTTTTTAAACCTTCAAGATTGGAGTGGATGCTCAGTTGGATTGGTCTCTGTAGGCCAAGAACACCTGTAGGACCTCTCATTCCCATAATATAAATTTTCTGTTTGTTTGATGCTGGGATCCTTATGTCACCACAATTCTGCATCTTTTCTTTCTGATTTGGGGAAATGAGCTGATTCCCACTGCATGTGGCATTTCTGAATTAACCTGGTTTCTTTTCAAGTGAGTATAGTAAATAGGCAAGCCTCAGTGCTAGACGCAGCACGTTAAAAATAACTTGAACCAACAATATGTATCTTTTCCACTCCACCCCTATTCCCCATAGTCCCTGAGCAACTTCTCCTAAGAAATGCTTTGGATGTTAAGGACCATCACAGAATTAAAATAACTGCAGTTAAATAGCACGTTAATGGTCAAGTCATGATGCTGGAAGATAGGGAGGATTTTTTGTATTCTATCAACTGAATGCTCTTCTCCTGTTAGTAACTTTCAAAATCCATATTGGGTTTGACCACACTTTTTTTTTTTTTAAATGGTGGTGGTGGGTACTGGGCTTTGAAGCCAGGGATGTTTTACTGCCGAGCTACATCCCCAGCCTTTTTTATTTTATATTTTGAGAAAGGGCCTTGCTCAGTTGCTTAAGGCCTTTCTAAGTTGCTGAGGATGGCCTGGAACTTATGATTATGATCCTCCTGCCTCAGCCTCCTGAGTTGCTGGGATTATAGGCACCTACCACTGTACCAGGCAACCACATCATTTTCATTTTTTTTTCTTCCCTTGGAAGCTGTGTTAGTGGCTATCCCTGAATTTGAGCCAGTGATAAAATGAAATGATGTCTTCTCCAAGTAAAGACTAATTATGTTGGGTCTTTAAAATATCTATAGTGTGAATGTGTATAATTTACTTTAACTGATAAAAATCATGTTGCTAATAATAGTCACCATTTGAGCCCCTGCCATATATTAGGCACTGTGAAGTAAGAAGGAACATCAGTTTATAGGTGAAAAAAGCTAAGTGAGGGCAAACTCTGTATTGTAGCAGGTTTGTACAAGTTACTGATGATCTTTGAGTCCAAGCAAAATTTTGTAATGGTGGAAAAGGAATTCTTAGCTTTCCTACAGGGATGTGATAATTAAATGAAATCATATATGTGAAAAGAAACATGTAAACTGTAAAGTACTCTAATGTAGGACATTGTAACATAAGCACAGGAAGTAGAGTGAGAAGTGGTCTAGGGAGTCTGGTGGACCAGAATGAAAATCCTGATCCCATTGCCTTGACCTCTTTGAGTCTGGTTTCTTCATATGAAAAATCAGGGCAATGCCATCTGCCTTATGTGAGATGTATGTGTGAATTACAGTGGGTGTTCAGTAAAGGTTGGCTACTCCTTTGTCTCAGTGGCTTTCACACACTCCGGATAATGGGATTGATCAAGTCTTCCAGTAGGAATTGTCCTCAGGGAAAAAAGGCTTTTAAAGTACATTTTTGTTCTTATAAATAATTCTTCTAGCGTTTGCCCTCACCCCAGTGTATTAAGTAAATATTTAGTGATCATCTAGTCCAAAAAGAAATTGAATGAAACCAGAAGCCAGAATGAATAAGTCTTTGGCAGGAAGTTGATGAATTTAGCTAGTTTCTTTTTGTTCATGGACTTCTCTTTTTCTTTGTGGCCTTCTCTCCTTTTTTTTTCATTGGACAGGGAAAATGCACTGAATTTGGGGGGCTTGGGCTGAAGGAGGGCATTGGAACGGCTATAGTGGGCCGGAGAGAGGCAGGAAGGAGATGTAAGAGTTTAATGTGGCTGATGGTAGAAGCTGAAAAGTTTGACATGGAGAAAATGTCTGTTGTATGTACTATTTGACCAAATATAAGGCTAGTTTCCACCTAGTCCTAAGTAAGGTTCTCTTCTGGGACTTTGAAGATTTTGTGCTCTAGGCAGATTTTGACTGGTTGTGGTGGCATCATAAATGAATTTCCATAGTAAGTTGTATGCTGAAGAGGAAATTAAATTCCAAGAGGGTGTTTGTTGTGACTGATGCCAGAATTTCTCTGAGAATTAATAAGATTCAGTCAGCCTATAAAAGTACTCTTAGTTCTCTGAAGATATTAATTAAGAAATAGTTTTTAAAAAATAGAAGTCTCCTTTGTGAGCCTTTGAGATGTCATCTTCCTAAATCTTTGGAACAAATGAAGTCCAAAACATCATAAAGATATATATTTTAAAATCATTTTCTCCCAAAAGTAATGTTTTCTTATTTTCCTCCTCTTGCATGGTTTTGATAATGAATTAATTTTGGTCTCATTCACATTTTGATAGCCTCTTTTAGATTGAGCATGTGCCTTCTTCTGTGTTAATTCTTGTTCATTCATTATAAAGAGGTGGTTCAGCATGGTGGTAGGGAAGGAGCGGACACGCTGAGCAGCTGGGGACTGACTGGTAGGATTGATCACTCTTGGAGAGCTAGGCTCTTCACAACTTGGACTTAACCTTATAGCAGTTATGAGAAGGTGCTTGTGTTATTCCCTATGTACAGATGTAGAAATGGGACAGAAACACATGTCCAGGAAGTGGTTAATGTTAGAGTTGGCTGTGATCTGTGGGATGCCATAGCCTATGCTTCCATTGAGGCTGGAAAGGCTGGCAAGGCTTTCCTCTGCCCACGATAGGCCTTCTGTCCTGTAGGTTGGGAGTTTCATTAAGAGAGAAGGTCAGATCTATATTCTGGAAAAATTGCTCAGTGGGCTTGGGGACTATGAAGTAAAGCAGGTGGAAAGTAGAAGAGGGAGGAGTGTATTATTCAGCTTGAGACACCATGAGGTCCTGAATATAAGACATGAAGACCCTGCCAGTGGTGATGGAACACAGGAGACATGTTGGAATGAGAATGGCTCAGTCTCTTTGGATATTGGGTCTGAGAGAGGGAGGAATCATATCCGAGCTTTTCCTTGTGTGACCTTTCTCATTGCAAAACAATGTCTGCAGCAACTAGAATCTCCTCCTTTGGTCTCTGCTAACAGCTGGAAACAGATGTCTGAGTCAATCCTGAAAGGGCCTTGCCCTCTTTCTGCCTACCCCATGGCCTTATTATTCTTGCCATTCCAAAAGCATCACAGAGGTTGAAATTCAGGCTCCTGGTACCCCATTTAGGGATATGCTGGTTTGCTCATTCAAATTTCATGTAAAAAATGTCAAAGGTAAGAAGCTACCAAAGAATGAAGGCTCCCTGGAATATGGTCTGCACCCCATTATTGCCTTTTGACCCAGGGACCCACCACAGTGTTTAGTCCTAAGTTCTGGCTATTCCTAAGAGCTGATCTGGCCTAGGTGGGGTTGACTGGGAAAGAAGTGATAGTAGGTGAGTTCATAGGGGTGAGTGGTAGTCCCAGAAGAGGAGTTGAGATCACCCTCTTCCAAAGACTGCAGTGTAGCCGGGGACTCAGGTGGACCAGCACCAGAGCACAGGGAGATGGTTGACTGGTGTTCTCATTATAGGTGCACTGTCACCATGTCATGGATATATTGTTTTTGTGCCCTTTCCTCCTGTCAGTGCCAGATCCAATAGTAAACTTGCTTTTGGGATTCCTTTTCCAGATTGCATAATACCCCTGCCCTTCATATAGTCTGTTCTGGCTCTGGTCTGGTTGGAGATCAGTTGATCAGGTTCTGACTTTATCAGGGCTGCATTCTTTGGAAGGAGACGGCTGAGTTACCTGTGTTGGACCTGACTGCTTTTCACTGTCATCAGTCACAGCCTGTCTCTGCAGGTGAGTTCCTACACAGACTGTACACCCACTTTCTGCTTTTTTTTTTTTTTAAGAGAGAGAGAGAGAATTTTAATATTTATTTTTTAGTTTTTGGCAGACACAATATCTTTGTTTGTATGTGGTGCTGAGGATCGAACCCGGGCCACACACATGCCAGGCGAGCGCGCTACCTCTTGAGCCACATCCCCAGCTCCACTTTCTGCTTGATGCTTACTTATTCTTTTCCCTGGAAAGGCGACTTCTCTTCCTTCTTTTAAGGTCACCTAGACTTCTCACTGTGGACTATTGGGGCATCCATCCAGTTTGTCTGGTAGGAGCACTTGCCAGACAGGACACATGTTTTAATGGAATAAGAATGTTCTTGCCTCTGGATATTAGCTGTCAGGCTTGTCTCTTGAATTTTATGTTTTAGGCAAAGCCTCTTTGCTGTTTTTCTTTTGTGCCTAATAGTGTGTATGTGTGTGTTGGGGGTATTTGTTTGTTGTAATTATTACTGGAAAGCAAAAAAGATACTTATCAAATGTTCTAATCTACAGCAGTGCTACTGCTCTGGCAAGCAGAAAGAATAAATATATATTTAGACAGGATACCATTGATTTATCTTTCTTTTTTCCATGTTGTTGCTGTTTTGTTGGCAGAACCATCTGATTTGTATACTGGTGCAGTTTGGATTTCAGTAGTCAGTGTGAAAAGATTCCCGGGCTGCTTGCCGAAGTGGAATGACTCGGATGAGTGGGCTTGGGGGCTGCCAGTCTGGGCTTTCCCTGCCATCCCAGGAGCCTGGCACACAGTGCCTTTGTTGGGCAGGTAGAGTTTGACCAGGCCTTCTCTTTGGCTCTGCCTTGGAGCAGCTCTGTTGGTGGCAATGGGAGGCCTTTCTCTGTTGTGGGGAAAGAGAATTCTCTTTAATGCTGGTTTTGGCTCTTATATAATCCTGTGGGGGTGAGAGAGAGGAAGGCCCCAGACTGGTGAGTTTAGGGGATGACAGGTTCAGGGTAGCACAGGCCTGCAGCTCCTCTAGAACTTTTGCCAAAGTTTTCTTTGCATCCCCTGTTTCCCTCCTTCCCTGTTGATCCCCATCTAGTCTGCTATGAGTGGCATAGAAACTGGATTTTGATAGCCTTGAGTCAGTGCTATAGTGTGGCATGGCAGCCTGTTCATGTTGATGGTGCTGCAATTTCATGTCAGTAAAACTGTTTTGGTGGTGGTGTTAATAATTAGCTCAGTTGCTGTTTTCTTAAATGATATAGACAGTACCTGATATATTCTGCTCCATACCCCATCCTCTCAGCCATGTAGTGTAGAATTACATAGAGACATGTCAAGCCCCCTTCACCCTGCATGCTTCCCTGCCAGGTCCTTGGGAATAAACAGCTTCAGTGGTTTCATGCATATCCTACAACTGTTTGTCAACCTGGGTAGACACACACACACACACACACACACACACACACACACACGGTGTTTTTTTTATAAGCCTAAATCCAATCACATATATTTTCCCACTATTTGATTTTTTTTCCACATAATGTATATATTATATATTAATGTATAATGTATATGTTGGAGATTTTTTATGCATGTAACTCTCCTCTGTCCTCTATTTTGTCTTTTATTTGTCTATAATTCATATGTATATCATGGTTAATGAATTGACTTCCTAGGAATGGACATTAAACTAATTGATGTTGCTATTATAGCTTTATACACACATATCTGAGTGCATGTGTTTCTCTAGGAGTAGAATTCATTTAAAATGTTGCAGCAGTATCCATGCTGTGCTCTGCAGGGCTGTACTGGTTTAAACTACCAAGAGTGTATGAGGTTACCCATTGGTTGCCATTATACTCAGTGAAAGAAATAATCAGTAGCCATGTTAGTGATCACTGGTGAAGTTGTAGCACTCATTGTTAAGCCTCTGGAGCTTGGTGATGAGATTTCAGACCTGAGTGGGCAGGTCCATAGTAACTGTGGAACTGAGCTCACCAGGACCTTGGCTATGCTCAGCATGGTGTAAGCATCATGCTGCTAGGAGCAGTGTGGCACCTAGAAACAAGTGCTGCTGGTTGCATGGTCTCTCCACTTTCCCTGGAGGTTAGGTACAGTAATAGGACTGTTAAATTTTGGTATAATATGCCACAGTGCTCTGAACCTGTCCTGTGGGGACTTCAGGTTTAAGTATCAACTAAGACCAATTTGTCCTAAACTGCTGAAGTAGGAATTTAGATGGGGATCTGAACTGGGAGAGGTTGTGCTAGAAAACCAGATGCTTTGGCTTCTGAGAAAGACTCTGGGAATGTGGTGAGGCAAGATTCCCTGTGGAGCAGGTCTTTCCTTCCAGCTGTGCAGTCCTCATTTCCCTGTACTCCTGGCTTGCTGTGGGAACATCCTGACAGTTTGCCCTTATCTGGATGCTTTGGGAAGAAGTAGTGGTTTCTCAGAAGGCATTTGGGGACCTAACAGTGTCTGTGGAGGAAGCCTGCACAGATAGGCCTATTCTAGAGCCCTCGATGCAGGCCAAGTTGCCCAGTGTGTTTGGTGAAGCTTTGGCTTACAGGACAACAATATCATTCACCTGTCACCAAATGGGGATAAGAGAGGAGTGTGGTGGAGGCCACCTGGGTTGGAGAGGAGGCTCCAGAGTTTAGCTGTGTTGGAACCCAGCTCCTACCCACCCCATATCGCTGAGACTTGAGCAAAGTTATTTTATTTCTGTGGGCCTCAGTTTCCTCACCTGGAATCTAGGAATACTACTAGTGCCTACCTCACAGAGTGATTGTGAGATTAGAGTAATGCTTATAAAGCTCTTGGCATATTATCTAATTAGTACTCAGTAATGTTAAGTAACTACTTAAAATTAATTATGTTTATGTTCCTTTTTCCTTTTAAAAAAATGTGTGTGTGTGTGTGTGTGTGTGTGTGTATTTTGTTGTTGTTGTTTTTGATGATACTGGGAATTGAACTCGGGGTCGGGGGTGTTTTAGCAGTGACTTACATCCCCAGACTTAAAAAAAAAAAAAAAATTCTATTTGAGTCAGGGCCTCACTAAGTTGCCTAAGCTGACTTCAAACTTACAATCTCCCTGTGTCAGCCTCTCAGGTAGCTGGAATTATAGGCATGTGCCACCCAGCTAATAAATGTTTTAAATGGATGACTACAGGTTATATTTGCTAAGTATAAAAATAGGCATAGTCAGGGTAACATTGAGGAGGGGAGGTCAGGAGATTAGTAGCCACCTGGAGACAGATGAGGGTTGGAGTTATTAAAGGGGTGAAGGTGGGAGGTTAGGGAGCCTTTGGTGGGACAGGAGAGTAAGTTTGGATATCCCCTCACATACCACTCCTTGTGTGAACCTCCTTCTCAGTGCATACCAAGGCCCCAATGCAAAGGACTTGTCACTGTTTTTAGGTGGATTCTGTGCTGGGAGATGCTAGTAGGGTGTCTTCCCTTTGTTTGAAGCAATGGAATGAGACCCTAAATGGGCAAGTGGCTGCCTCAAACCATAAGCTGTGGGACAGAGTGGAAGTGAATCCAGGTCTGGAACTCTAGGGAGTTGAGACTCCTTTTTCTTCCCAATGCTGCACCCATCTTCAGATGTGACAAAGGAGAGCCATAAGGTATTAGGTGTGCTATTTACTCCTCCTGAGGCTTTTTGAAATGAGGTCACTTAAGTGCAGGGAGGGAAGTAGGTGATTGTCCATCGTGAGACAGCTTTGAGATTCCGACTGGGGCCTGCCTGTCTCCAACCACACTCATGTTCTTTTGCTTCAACAGGGCAGGCCTCAAGTCAGTGTCCACAATTGGTTTCGTTCTCCTGGTCACCTGTACTCACGCTGTTCTGAATGTGCATGCATGTATATGATGGCAAATTTATTTGAAGTTCTAATTTGTTTGCTTATGGTTTACCCAAACCAGCTTTTTGAGGTTTGCAAGTTGAATGTGGAGAAGGCTGTACCTAAGGGTGGCAGAGGAATCCAGTGTTTTGGGGACCAGATAGAGAAAAGACCTTGCTCTCAGGAGCTGAGTTTTGTAGCTGAACTTGTGGTCTGCGGGCCTAGGGGAAGTAGAGCACCCAGTAAGGCCGCAGCAGAACCTGAACAGAATGTGTGACCTGTGGATAGGTCTGTGACATGAATCTGGATAATATATGTGAAGATTGACTATGCAAATGGGATAATAGTGGCCTGTGGTGTGAAAGGTATTTCAATATAGTATGTGCTAGGTGCTGAAGGTGCTGCCTTGAATGGCAATCAGCAGAATGGAGACTTCACCTTGGCTCTGGAGGTCTGAAAGGGTTCTCAGAAGAAGTGTAAATAAAAATGAACCTTAGGAGGTAGATTTGATTTAGCCTTTAATCCATGCTACACTTTAGCAGATAAGGATACCAAGACCCCAGAGGTGAGGTACTGTTCTCTAGTTACTTGCTCGTCGAGAGCCAAGCCTGGATTCTGCCCCTGTCCCACCACACAATTCCTATGTGTTTAGTTCTGGTATGGCACTCAACACCTGGTTGGAGTTCAGTATTAAGTATCAAGTGAAAGAACCAGGTCTCAATTCAGTTCTTGGCCTGGCTCTTCTGTGAGTGCAGTTAGAATATTAGCCTCTCCATTTTGCCCTATGTAGGTTGAGTGTTGCTTCCCTGCCTTCCTTCTAAGCTTATCTTTATTTGCCCAGAATTCATTCAGCCATTATTTCCTGAGCATCTACCAGGTGACAGTTACCATTCATGTGCTGGGAATTTTGTACTGAGTGAAAGAAGCCGAAATCCTATTTTTGTGGAGCCTGAATTCTGGTGAGGGTGATGGACACTGAGTAATCACAATATATGATATGTATATAAGTTTCCTCCAGCTGCTATAAAAAGTACCAGAAACAATGGCTTCAACAACAGAAATTTATTCTACCACAGTTCTAGAGGTTGAGGGAAATCTCTTCCATGCTTCTGTCTTGGCTTCTGGGGTTACTGGCACCCATGCTGTACCAGTCAGTGACAACAGCTCTTGTTTCTGCCTCTGCCCTCACATAACATTACATGGGGTTCCTCCACATCTGTGTATTATGGTTTTCCAGAGATACAGAACTAATAGGAGATTACTGCAACAAGATGACCTTATTGTAGTGGGGTTCTCCAGAGAAGCAGAACCAATTGAGGTATGCAAATATATAGAGAGATGAAGTAAGAAGTAACAAGAGCTGCAGTTAGCAAGTTGCCGACATAGCAGTGCTAATGGTATAAGTTCCAATCCATGTCCAAAGGCCTGAAATTGGGAGAGGAAATGGTGTAAGTTCTAGTCTGAAATCTGGCAGGCTTAAGATCCTAGAAAAGCCATTTTTTCAGTTCAAATCCAAAGGCAGGAAATAACCGATGTACCAGCTCAAGTAGTCAGTTAATAGGGTTCCTTCTTACCTAGCCTGTTGGTTCTGTTCAGATCTTTATTTGATTGATGAGGCAGTTGGGAAGGCAATCTACTTTACTCAAGTCTACAAATTCAGATAGCCACGTCATCCAGAAACATCCTCACAAACACAGAATAATGTTTGGCCAAATGTCTGGGCACTCATAGGCTAGTCAAGTTGACATAAAATTCATCACACTCAACAAACTGTTTGCACAGACCCTATTTCCAAATAGGGCCCCATTCTAAAGTTCCAGGTAGGTGTGAGTGTTTTGGACACTCATTCCCAGTTTGTGTATGAGAGGGTGTGATTGCTGGAGAGCAGTGCGAGTGCCTGAGCAGAGGGGAGGTGGGTTGCTGAGGGTGGCCAGGGAAGCCCCTGGGAGAAAGCTGTGTTTGGGTTTCAGTCTGGAGGTGGGAACTGGTGTATGGAGGAAGAGGAACAGCAAATGCAGAGGCCTGAGACCTCCAGATGGCTTAGGGACAGTGCAGTGGAAGTGCAGTGTGGGTATGCTATGGGGAGGCCATGAGGATATAAGGTCCAAGAGGTTGGGGTTATAGGAGGGGACTGAAGATCAAGGAGGTCCTTGCCTGTGTTTGTTTGCTCTAGAGGGGTGGGAGCCACTCTTGTGGCTGTGAGCACAAATAAAGGCAGGGTAGAGTGTGGATCAGCTCATAATAACTGTTTCTAGGTTTGTAAAAATGGTTGGTACTCTGTTGACCCTTGATCCACACTTACTGCCCTTGTTCTTTCTGGATGCCTTTTTACTCCTCTCCTCACACATAAACCAGATGCATGAAAAGTGTGAACAGAGGTTAGACAGGCTGCAAGGTGGAGGGCTGCCTGGGGTGTCTTGTGGACACCCTGCCATGAGCTGCAGAGCCTCACTACCGGTGGTGTTGGTGGTGGTGGTGGTGGTGGTGGTGGCGGTGGCGGCGGAGGCACTCTTTCTCCTCCAGCCCCAGGCTTGCCTGTTGAACACAGTGCTTATGGTTCATGTGCTCATCACTCTGGGCAGATTTAGAAAATGCTGAGGTCAGTGTGTAAGCTCAGTGTGTTCTGCTTCCAGTATACTTCTGTGTGTAAAGTCACTGAGCTGTGAAAAGAGTTGAGTCAGCTTCCTTGGTCAGTGGGCCACATTTGGCCTTGAAAATACAGGGCAGGGAGTAGAGGGCACAGGACATGAGGGGAAAGGTAGTGAAGTGTGGTACATGGGCCTGGGACCCTCTCCATCACCCATTTTGTAACTGGCCTCCAGAGTCTTCGCACTTTGTTCTTGGTTGTTCTGGAAACACTTCAGCCTGCTAACAGACATTATCAAGAAGGAACTCCAGATGGAGGCTTGCCCTCAGTGTACCTAGTTTGGGGACTGAAGTTGCTGGGTCAGTTTGATTGCTGAGGAAATCATAACTTCAGATTCCTTGGCCTAGAGCTGAAAGGAAATTGCCTTATCTGTTTGACATGGAATTTCCTCTTTGAGCCTCCAAAGGAAAGGGCCTGGAGCTGTGTGATGAAGGCTCCAACGAATTGGGCCAAAGGTGGGCCTGCTTTTCCACCTCCTGAGTACTGAGTGCCAGGAGCAGCCCATGTTGGGAGGTTATTGGGTGGCATTGTCACTGTGGCCCCTCTGGAGAGCATCGCTTTAGAAGATAATCATGTATAAGCAGAGATGGAAATAGAATTGCCCTGTGCCAGGAGCAGCTGCTCTTCTGTAGTATTTTGGGAGTTGCCTTTGGGTCGACACGCAGTCTTTTTCCTTCTCTCTCCCAAGCAAAACACCCATACAAAGCCAAAGTTGTGAAGGCTATTCCTAGCTAGAGGGGAACATTACAGATTCATTCTGTGAGAGAGTGATTTCGTCTGCAGAGTTATTTTTGGGGTGCTTCCCCTAACACATCAAAAGAGCTTCCGTGGAGGAACTGCATTTAAATTGCACAGCCTTTCGCTGCCAGAGCTGCTCGGGAAGTTCTGACACGGGTGACAACCATCAAGATCTATGGGGTCTTGCTTTGTTTTTTTGTTACAATTAGAACAGAGAGGCCTTTTTCAAGAGTAGGGGCCAGATGAAGCTGCAGGTATTCCCACAAAACAGCTTCTTCATCCTCTGCCCAGGGGTGGCCTTTGTCTCTGTAGGTGTGTCCCAAGCACTTAGTATATGAATACTTATTGACAGGCAAGATCATATTGGATGTGGGCCCTGACATCTTTGTTGGGCTCTGAGCTTGCTGCAAGGTGTGATTTAGCTTCTAGTCTTCAGATTGGGGATGGAATGTTAAATTATGGCCTCATCATTGCTGCCTTGGGGAGAAGTCACTTGGCTCCCTGGGCCTCAAGTTATCTTATCATTAACCTGGAGGTGGAAGAATGGATGGAATGAGTAACTCCTTTCTTTGTCTTTCCCACCCACTCTGGGCAGCCCCTTTGCTCTGGCTCTCTGGTTAGTGGGAACTCCTTGAAGACAGGGCTGTTCAAGGTAGAGGGAAGCATAAACTCTTTTGTTTTGGGCAGCTTGACACAAGCTCATGGTCTTTAGCTACAGTGCTTCTTGATGGGCTTCTTCCTGTTTGGCCAGACATCCAGAGTTCTTTATGGGTAAAAGATGATGGGGAAAAGAGGAGCAGGTGCAGAGGATTAGGCAAAATCTCCACTCCAACCCTGGAGGCTGGTGTCTCCAGTTGCTCAACGTGCTCTCCTTGTTCTTAGGTTTCACATAACTTTCTATCCTTGCCTTGAACAAAGGCCCTTTATTTCTAAATGTTTTTGAGCATTGTTTTTGCAATTACAAGTAAGTCAGAAAAGAATGGATCCTGATTATAAGATTGTATGTACAATAGGGTCTAAATTTAAAAAATATCTACATAGGAAAAACACTACAAAAATCATATTTGGTTATCCCTGAATTTGGTATTTTAGGAAATTGTATCTATATTTTTTGGCATTTTCTAGATTGAATATGTATTTTCTTTATAGTAAAAATGATTAAAATTACTGTTAATAACAAATAGCTACTTATTGGAATTTAGTATGTGCCTGACACCATAAGAATGTATCATTACAGTCTTATTTAATCTTGTTATTAATGGGTGAGATAATTTTTAAAAATACAAATGTTAACTAATTTTTGTTATCATGGAAAATATACACAGCATAAAACTTAACCTTCTAACCATTTTCAAGTGTACAGCTCTGTGGCATTAAGTATATAGGCTGTAAGATACTGTTTAAAAATTCCTTATTTTATAAACTGAGATTTAGAAAAACAAGTTCCTTGCTGCATTGGCATCCAGTTATTGTGACAAAATACCTGTGTTAAATCACCTTAAGAGGAGGAAAGATTTTTTTAGCTCATGGTTTTGGAGGTTTCAGTTCATGGTCCTTTGGGCCTGTGGTGAGGCAGTCCATCATGGTGGGAGGATGTGGTGGAGCAACTGGAAAGTAAAAAGATAAGCAGGGTCTTTGGTCTCAGTACCTCCTTCAAGGGCATGCCCCAATGCCCTAATTTCCTTCACTTGGCCACCTCCCAACAGTGCCAAGGACTGGGACCCAAACCTGCAACACACAAGCCTTTGGGACACATTCAGGATTCAAGTTATAACATGAGTGAGCCTGAGTTCACAGAGCTAGTAAGTTCCAGAGACTGGATTTGGATGCAAGACAGATACTCAGAAGAAGGACCTCTAGGCTGTCTGGTTTGTGGCTGTTGGAATCCATGATTTTTTTCCTTCCCTTGCTTGCCACTGAGCATAGAAAGACACTCATTGATTTGTGTGTCTCCCTTGAAACTTCTAGGGGTTGAGTTTTGTGTATCTGTCAGTGATGTGTGGCTGACAGGTGCAACCTGTTGATGGATACCAAGGTTAATGCTTTGTGTGCTTCTGTCTTTGTGAAGAAGGTTGAAGTGCGTGGGCTGCTGTGCTGGGAAGGGTTATGTGCTAGAAGGTGTTCTGAGTGGGTAGAGAGCAGTGGCTTAGAGCTCAGATACATGACTTGGTTGGGTCTGGGTGGGCCGTGCTGGGTAATTCTGGAGAATGAGCCTTTAACTTGGAGTTAGGAGATCTGTGCTTCAGTCTTGATTTTACCGGGTGATAGATATGCTTTGGACTTGATTTCCTCATGTCTAAGGGGGTGATGAAAGTGCCTCTTCTGCTTGCCTCCTGTGATGGTGGTGATGATTAAATGCCCTTATGTTTGGGAAGACTGCTAAGTAAATGATAGGGCATTCAAGGAAGTTTTTGTGATGGGAGTTTTTAGTGTGTAATGGAGATGGGATTGTCTGGGGCTGACCCCAGAGATCTAAGAAGGGTGGATTTGGATGTGAAGAGTGGCAGTTTGTTTTGCTGTCAGCTTGCTTCTTCCGCTGTTGTGTGGCTGGTGATGTAGTATCCACTGTCTACCTAGTGGTGTTCTACTTAGTATCGAATGCTCTCTACTTTACTGAAATTTGTCCGAGCCAAATTCCTTGGATTCACTCTGCCCATGACTCACATTTCCCTTATCGAAACAAACTTTGATTTAGATCATTTTGTAGCTCCACATTGGTTGAACGCATACAGTGACTTTCCCTGACCTTGTCTGTCTGCTTTGTCTTTACAGCGAATACCTGTCTGCTCTTTTCTGAAATCTCAAGTATCTAAGCATGTGAGTGGGTCAGAAGAAGCTCAGCTTTTTATTGGATCCATTTTGTGCAAGACACTGTAGAACATTAAGATAATGAACTGTCAAAGACAACTACGCTCCCCGTTTCATAGGGAAGATGTGCAGTTTTGAGGATTAGGGATAGGTAACTATAGTCCTTGGTCCACATGGATAGAGGTACATGTTGGGAATAGTCAGAGTTGAGCTCTTAGCAAGACCTCTGTGACTTTTTGCTTTTTAACAAAGGTTTGAATCAGCTATCCTCAAGTGGAGTTTCTGTCTAGCTAACATGAGACAGTTTTCAAGTCATTGCTGTTGCAGGGCATGGTTCAACTAACAGGAAGGCTGGGGTTTGTGCAGGGCTCTGCTGAAGTAAACATCTGTCTCTCACTCTCCCCTAGTTTTTGGCTTTGAGAATGGTACTCGAAGACTAATTAGGTCACAGATATCTATTTTGAACTGATTGAGGCTAGGCTGCATGGACATTTAATTTCCGGATCAAATTCTGATGGCCTGGTTTGCCCAGGGGTTTGGCCGCAAGCACCCTCTGGTTGGCAGTGAGTGTATTTATAAAGTGTGAAGAGTCAGGTGAACAGACACTCCAGTTCTGTAGGCATCCAGGGCAGCAGTAGCTGAGAGGCATTAACCCTGCAGGAAGTGGGAGTGTAGTTTTTCCACTCTGCTTTCTTGAGTTTTCTTAAAGTTGTTGATCCTCATTAATTGCATGAAACCATTTCCTTTTAAGGAATCAAGTTCAGTGTTTATCTAACATGAGTTTGTCTCTGCTATAAGTCAGAGTTGTTGATTTACTGTGTGCTGAGCCTTTTGTGCCATTTTTTCTACCTTACAGAGGAAGAAACCGAGGATCAAAGTGGTGAGTGTCAGTAGCAGGACCTGAGATTGGAACCTGTGCTTCTGGACAGTTTGGCCTTTGCACCATAGCCTGGGGAATAGAAGACATCTTGTCTGGAAAAGGGGAGCTCAGCTGAGTTCCTTGGCCTTCCTCTCTGGAGAGGCCTGCTGTGGGTGTTGGGGACACAAGACCCCCAGGGGTGGGGGCAGATGAACCTCTGTGTGGAACTAAAATCATGTTTCAGTCTGTCACTCTGGAGTGACTGGATTACAAAATTCTCAGTTTTCACTCTTTGTTGGATTTTCTCCTGTTTCACTGTTTTTCTCTCTGTTATGCCCAAGACCCTGGGTGGGTGCAGGGAGGTGGTGAGGCCCCATGAGACCACATAGGTGGTGACAGCATCAAATAGCCACCTCCTGTGTGCATAGCTGTTGACCTGAGGATTCCCCCTCTTCCACTTTCCCTACACTTTTGAGGAGTAAATACGAGTCTATGGAATTGGCATGTGCTTAGTCCTCCACAGCTTTCCCCCACGCTGACAGGAATGCTGCTGCTTAAGGTCATTATATTTGTTGATGTGCCTGAGTCTTGGGTAGTTTGCAAGTATCCTCTTATCTAGTACTCCCCGAGAGCCACCACCTTCCCCATTTTACAGACAGGGATTTTTAATGGAAGCCACGGATGTGACACTCTTCAGTAGCATAATTTTGTTCATGTTATAGTTTCCTCTGGAAGTTTCCTGAAAAACATCTGAGAAGGTGTTTGTTTAAGTCGGCTTCTGGAGAGGGTGAAAGAACGCCTCTTCAGAGTTGTCTGCCGTTGTCTGAGGGGTTCTCTGTCAGGAGTGTCTGGACCCAAGCTGGGTCCTCTCTGAGCATTTCCTAACTGTGAGCCAGGCATGGCTTCTTAACCTCGCTGAGTCTGTATTCCATAAAGTGCAGATAGTAATAATATCTAAAAGAAGCTGTGGTAAGATATAAATGAGAGAGCGTGTGTAAGATCACCCAGGGCTTAATTAATGGGTTACTATTTGTCATTTAGTTTTTTAGTCATCATGACTTGGAAAAAGCACAGATCTCAATACTAAAGTTGAGGCCTGAGAAACTCCCCATTCCTAGGATCAAAGGCAACTGACCTTCCCTGCAAACCTTCGCCCAAAACAAGAAGGATAAAGCATAAACAACCCTTAGTTCAGGTAGAATCTTTCTGAGCCTTCCCATTCATTTTGGTCTTGGGAGTTGCTGCTCTAAACAAATCCATGTTAACTACCTGGCTTCTCAGAAATGCCTGGGCCAGTGGTTTAAAAATGAATTTCCAGAAAAGGATTTTGGAAATATTCTAATTGTGCATATTGGATACATCTCGCCTTCAGTGCATGCAGTTTCACTGATTATATAGCTGTCTTGAGGTAACTTTTTCTGCTTGAGGTGACTTTTAAAGGCCCCCTGGCCTCACCTCTCAAAGACCCCCCACTCAAGCATCTAATAGATTCAGACTTTCAATCACCCAATGCGAATTCTTTCTCCCCCTGATTTCCCTCCTTAGTTAAAATTTGAGTTAGAGAAGTATGGGGGAAATTCCAGAAGAGCCAGGAGAGGGACCTGTGAGTTTGATCATTAGGGATTCCAATTTTGTGTATATTTGCTGTGTGATCTTGAGCAATTCTTTTTACTTCAGGCATTGAGGAACTTGCAGTCTGTGGGGGATGTTGGCTTGCAGATGTGCTTGTGCAAATATTGCTGTGGGTACAGACGATTATTCTTTTCTTCAGAGGTTGAGTCTTGGCATGGTGGTGATGGTAATGGTGGCTTTTAAGTCATAATGCATTATGAACTAGAAATTTGCAAACCAAGTTTTCTACTGCTAATGGGATTGCAAATAGGATTAAGGACTGGGCTCCCCAATGTGAGATGTTTCTCCTTGGTCTCCCAGATTTACACCACCTGGGGTAGATTATTTCAGTTATGTGCATATCATTCTCCTGCCTAGTATGATAGCAAGCTCTGCAGTGGCAGGGACTTGGCCTGTCCCTGTTGTATCTTAGGCATCTTGTATCAGACTTCTGAATACAACTGACATCTACTTGAACAATTTGGGATCACTTCAGATGGCAGAAAGAAGGCAGATTAGATTGTCTTGGCAGCTGCAGCTATTTATTTTGCAGAATTGCCTTTCAGCCTCTGAGCGGGTGGAGGTGGTGGTGGTGGATGTACTGGAAGTCCCTTGGGGCCAGGGATGCTGACTGTGCTCGTCTTGCCTAGTGCTGCCACATAGCCAGACTTGTCTCCCTTCCCTGCACCAAGTCCACACCCTTTCCATTGAGAAACATGGAACCCATCTGTCTTTCTTTACCATTCCCTTTGTCCTTAACCCAGTACTAAGTACTCAGCTGCTTGGTTGGCCTGTTGAGAACTCATTATTGTTTTCTATACAGACTTAGAAGAACAGACAGAACCATGTTAAGGACCATTTGCAGAATACGCTTCTCACAAGGAAATGCGAGTGTAGTCTTGCCCTTGCGTTATGGATGAGGAAAGCAAATTTACAAAATACCACCCCCAAATTGTGTCAATTTGGACTTTAAACTGAGGATACTGGGGAAATAGCAAAGGCAGGGAGGGGCTTTCTCTGAACCTGCCTTATCTACCTGAAGACAGATCAACCAAAAGGAACTCAAATGTTATGAATCCCCTCCCCTTGGGTCTCAGCAACCAGGGAAGATTAAACTTGTATCACAGGAGAGGAGACCCACAGAAAGGGAGCTGGAGAGTGACACCATGCCTAGGCATTCAGTTTTTCTAGAAATTATTGGCTCTAAGTTGCCTGCATCTTCCTATGAAGAGGGAATATAAGCTTCTATATCTTCCTGGGTTTTCAAGTATGTACAATTCTTTCTTTTTTAAAAAAATCTATTTTTTAGTTGTAGTTGGACACAAAACTTCTATTTTATTATTTTTATGTGGTGCTGAGGATCGAACCTAGGCAAATGCTCTACCGCCGAGCTACAACCTCAGCTCCTGCATTATTCTTTAATATGATGTCCTATGCAGTAAATAAATGTATAACTTTTCTTCTATTAATCTAGCTATGGACAGGTTATTTCATAGACTCAGAACCTTAAAGATTAGAGGGAGAGTTTTTATTTCCCTACAATACGAAGCATTTGATAGTGAAGAACTGGAATTATGAAGTCCAAGAGTCCTGGGTCTGAATTCCGTGTGTGCAGTGTCCCAGTGGTGTAACTTTGGGTAACTTCCTTCATCTTTCAGCTAGATATACAAATGGCACCTACCTTACAGGTATTGTGAGCATCAGGTGAGAAAAATTCTTCAGTGTGGTGATGGACATCTGATAAGCAGCAAGTAAGTGTTATGTGCTGCTCTTGGTGTTATGATTAATATTTAGGATTACGTGACTCACGTTGGGTCCCAGCTGGAGCCAGAACCCCTGCAGGAGTTCTAGAGCTCTAGCTCTGTGATGCTTGTGGATCTTGAACTGAACTTGTAGCTGGAAACTGTGGCTTGGTTGTGGCAGTAAAATGAAGTGGATGATGCAGCTGTGCATGCAAGGAGATGTCCTGAGTTTGTAATTTAGAGAGAACAAAGACTTTCATCAATAGGGAAGTAGAGCTAAGCACAGTGGAATAGAGAATGTGAGGCTTTTCTTGGGAAAGCCAGATGCTCTTTATTTCATCAAAATCAACAGTTTCTGAAACCTGAAGGTAGCAATGTATGTGGTTAGCTTAAACTGGTGGTTTTACATATAACCCAGTGATATTTTAGTGGACGCTCCAAGATATGGAAAATGCTGACTTCTGCAGTCATCTACTGGGCCTACCAGCACCACTGTGCACTCAGAATTAATCACTTAAAAATATGTGACTTGTTAAAGGTGTATGACTCTGGACAAAAACCCAAAGGGACTGGATTTTAGAATTGGCCCCTGATTTTCAAGTCTGGGTCTTCTTATTTCTGTTGTTCAGGCTGGAGAATACTCTTTCTATTCCCCCAAAGTTAATGATTTGTTCTTTATATCCTTAAGGCTGATTGTTTTTATTGTTTGGGGAGAATATGATTTTAGATACTGAAAATTACTTAATGGTAGAAAGTTTCTGGCTTATACTTCTCCCTTGTTTGGAAGCAGCATAGTTTAGGGACAGTCAAGTGTAATGGTTAAGAGCATATATTTTTAGCCAAACTTAGGTTCCTATCCTGTCTGTGCTTCCAACAAGCTGTGTGACTTTGGGCAAGCTCCTTAACCTCTCTATATTCTATCTGTAAAATGAACTAAAAATATTATTACCTTATAGGTTGTTAAGAGGAGTAAACTGGGTAACATATGTAAAACTCTCCATATAGCATCTTCATTAATTCTTCAGTAAATAGAAGCTATTACTGTCATTATTGTCAGTATCAATGGAAGGCCTTCCAGGAGATCATGAGTCTGGACCTGGCTTTGCCATTGTTAACAGTTGTCCTGGGTGTGTTGCAGAATCTTTCTGGATCTCAGTATTATTTGAAACGAGGGAGTTGCCCAGACACTACAGATGTGGTCTATTTCAACTTTCTGCCCTCCATGTTGGTTGCCTTGTTCCTTGTCAGCCCTCTAGAGGGGATGTTCCCCGCTAGGATTGAGGAACTCTTTTTTTAATAGCTACTCTGCTAGCTATTGGCCCTAATAACCCTTCCCCCCCCTTGATTTTATATTCTTAATATCTTTCCCTCTTCCTGGCTCTGCCACATGACTCTCATGTTTTATCTTTTTTTCTAGTGTATTTCAGATTGAGGGTCTGTCCTCCTGTTGGATTAGAATCAAGGCTCAGCATGGCTGGGCCACCACCTGGGATGTTGCAAATAAAGGTGGTCCCATCACTTTGTTCTTGGCTTTTAGATGGTTTCTGTTCTATGCTCCCTAGCCTCAGCCCCAGCTCCACCTGCCTCTGAGGCTGAACAGGAACACCCTGTCAGGAGGAAGGAGTGGCTTTTGTGATCCGTAATAAACTGCCTTCTTGCTAGGTTTACTTCCTGGCCTTTGGTTTAGCTTGAACTTTAAAGAGCTTACCAGAGCTAATCTTGGTGTCATTTTATATTTTGTGCAGACTTTTTTGTTAGCTCTGACTTTTGCCAAAAGTGGAGCTGTGATATTAGTCTCTGGCCAGCTGTTGATGTTTCAGGCTTATCTTCAGGTTCTCCCAGACAGAATGCACAATGAATTAATTGAGCTATTTTTCAGTCCACTTCCTTCTAATTGAACACCTGCCCAGTGAGTGCTGCAGCTCACCTCCCATTACCTGATTTGCCAGCCACCCCTGCCCCGTCAGTGTCTTGCTCCTATCAGCAGACTCAGTCTTGTCATTTATAGTTGGTTACTGTGTTCTTCAGAGAGCTTTTTCTCCTTGGCTGAATTTAAAGGTGCCAATGCATCCTCTTTAGGTATAGTCCCTCTGCACTGCCATCTTGCCGCTGCCAGTCAGAATTATTGGTGACTCTAAGCTTCATAAAAACTGCTGAAAGACCAGGTGCATAATGAGGGCACATGTTTCCTGGGTTGGTGTTCTCTCACTTTTCTTTCCTTGATCTCATACTGTTTCTAGCCAGTCGATCTTAAAATGCTGATGATGGTTTAGACCCAATTAGAAATGATCTTTTAAGGTATAGGACACAAAATGGTGTGTTTTTTAAAAACTGCTGACATTTTTCACTTTAGAGACTTACAGTCTCTAAAGAGAAAAATGAGAAGGAGGGCAAGGGAATCCAGTCTTCCCTGATCACAGAAGGTGGTCCTTGTTCATGGCCTCTGTTTGTCCTCTGTTTTCTTTGGTTGAAAAGTCTTACCACCAACCATGTAGCTCCTAGTAGAGTCCTGTCTAGGTGTGATTTTGTTGTTAAAAATATCCTGGGGACATAGCAACCCTTTGTTAATTATTCCAAGGAATTGCTTGCTTTAAATTTCTCTTTGTGGTATTCCTGGCCTTTTAAAAAAGTGGTGTACTGTTTGTGTTCCTTCTGCCCAGGTTTGAATATTAAAAAATGGAATGAGAGTAGAAAAAAAATTTTTTTAACTTCTTTGACTTCACTGTGGTTTTATATTTTGCTTTCAGTTTCCTTTTGACTTTTCCTGGTGGAATTAGAAATTTTCAAGATATTTTAAAGGGGCATGGTTCCTCAAAAAGTTAAACATAGAATTACCATAGGACCCAACAATTCCATCCTAGCTATGTACTCAAAAGAATTGAAAAGAGGGACCCAAATCTTCATAAATGAATGTTCTTTATAATAGCCAAAGGTAGAAGCAACACAAGTTTCCATTGTTGAATGCATAGATATACAAAATGTGATGTATCCATATTTATAGCCATAAAAAGGAATGAAGTACAGACATGTGCTGCAGTGTGGTAAACCTTGGAAACATGATATAGGGGAGAGAAACCAAACACAAGAGGCTACATACATGTAATTCCATTTTATTATAAGAGATATCCAGAATAGGCACATCATGCCATAGAGACAAATGGGTGGCCGCTAGGGGCTGAGGGAAGGGGGGGCACTGACTGCTTAGTGGCTGTTGTTTTTCTTTTGAGGTGATGAACATGATAGAATGACACGTTCAACACAGTTGCACAGCCTTGTAGATATCTAAATGTTCCTGAAGTGTACTTTTCAAGAGGGTTTACATATGTTATATGAGTTTTGCCTCAGTTCCAACAACTCGAAGGTGCAGCCATATATGTTTTTGCCATGAAAAGCTTTTAAAGTGACACCACATAGAAATTATTCTCTGGTGAGGCCCTTGAATATGGGTATGAGAAAGGAGTGTGGAGTCTGTTGGCCAGGGCTGGGATCTTGGCTTGTCACTCAGCCACCAGGTAAGTGAGCCCTGCATGTGGCCTCATCACTCTGTCTGCTTTTGTCTTCTGTAAAGAGGGCTTAAAAGTAGGTCTTCCCTCTGAGGGTTGCTATGAGAATCAGATGAGATAATGGATATAAAATGCTGAGCACACTGGCAATGCTTAATAAATATTAACCTTTATCTCAGGGCTGTGGAAAGAGAAGGAAGTGGATTCAGGGATGGAAGCAAAATTTTAGAACTGGAGAAGAAATGGGGATTGATATCAGCCTCTAGGTTTAGGTTAGATCTTTGAGAAAAGGACAAAATCACCCTGTTCTCTAGACTCCTTTCAGAAGTCACCATAACCACTTGTGGCCAGTGCAACTCATGAGGGCTGACTTCTCCCAACTACAACAGAGTATGCAGACGCACTGAGGACAGTGCTTGGTGGATGGCAAAGGTTCTGGAAGTGAATGAACCAAAGAAGGAAAAGCTGGCACGTTCTGGTAGTCTCAGTAAGGCTCCTGGGATGGTGGCCCTGCACACTTCTCTCTGAGCTGCCTGCTCTGCACCAGGTGGTCTTGTCATCCCTGAGACGTGCCCACTTCTTCTCTTAGCCTCCTGATACTTGCAGGGTTTTGAGATACTGGCTTCGCCTTTGTGGGCCTGTTGTGTGTTTCTGATTCCTGTTCTTGTCTTTGGAAGAAACGACCTTATCCCCTGGGCCCAGGTGGATGCTGCAGCTAAGTAGAGGACTGAGGCAACCTGGCCCTCAAATGTAGCTTCCATCCTTCAGCCAAGGGGGAGGAGGGCAAGTGGCGTGGCGGGAAGGCTAGACTGACCCTAATGTAAAGAAATAGTTTTTATTGCTTCTTATCACACAGTTGTGGAGTAGGGATCTCTAATTTTGGGATACTACTTGATGTAAATGGCTTGTTGATCTCTTTCCTAATTCTGTTTGCACTAAACATCTTTACTGCAAAGTTAGCACCTTGTCACATATTGGTGGTTCTTCACTGTGGATGTTTTTCAGTTTATTGCCCAAATAACATTGACTGTTGTAGAAAGATCACTGGACTTGAGGTCTGAAGAGCAGAGCTTAGCAGTTACAGGATTTCATTTACTTAATTTGCCCAACCCCCTTCTTTTGGGACTGGCAGACATTCCCCCCCCCTTCTTTAGAGGCACTTCCTGTACTCCTTCTTCAACTCTTGGGGCCTACCTAGTGTGGGTTTTGGTCCCTGTGTTCTAGGTCCACTGCACTAGCTAGGGTTCTTCCTGAAAAAAAAAAAAAAATTAAGTGAAAGGAAGAATGTATTATGAAGACCTGGTGTCTCAAGAGAATCCAAGGCAGTAATTGCGACCATGTAATAAATAGGTTGTTAAAATAGGGCCTTTCCCTACTTCTGTTTCTATAGAGACAGCAGGACATGGAGATTCTATACCAAAGTGAATGTGAAGCAGCCTCTGTTTGTGTAGAAATTGCAGTGGCAAAGCACAGAGCCAGATTTGGACCCTGCACCAGAACAAAAGTATTAAAATGGAGGCCTGAGGATTGATGCAGAGAACTTGTGTCTGTCCTGTTGTTCCCACTATCCTACTAGCCCAGGGTGGGACTGGGGAGAGGCTCAGAGGCCTGGAAGACAGTATTTCAAGCCTTGTCTCTGGACTGTTGACCTTGAGGCCAAGAGCCTCTCAGGAGTAGAGACCCTGGAATGTTGCCTGTGGGGAAAGCTGGTCTGCCTGGGTTGGAGGAAGCTGCAGGCAGAGAGGGGACACTTTCACCTGAGAGACCCTGACAGCCTTTGTCATCAAGAGTTCCTCTTTTGCCTCAGCTAAGCAGAAGTGTTTTCTTCCTGTAACTTATAGCCACAGGTCCAAAGTGATAAGCATCCTGACCTTCAGTGACTCCCTGAATTTTCTTACTTGTGGCTTTTCTCATGTGCACAGTGAGGTACCTGTAATTGTCTCACAGGTACATGATCAAATAAGTAATGTACTCGAAAGCATAGGGGGCCTATAACATAGGAGACAGGGAGGCTGTCACAGGTTTTGTGATTATTTCATCAATCACCTGATACCAAAGATTTGATAATCCTGAACACCATTGGTTTTCTTACTGCAAATTAAACATTCCTTCAGAAACAAATGATGCTGTTAGCATCTTTTTTTTTTTAATCGCAGAGTTGCTTGAATTGACTTATGTATTTTTAGGAAATGAATGAATGGCTTTTGATAAGTTATGGCCTTTCCAAGCCTAAAAAAGGCTTTTTCTGCGTTCAGTCTTAATTATGTCCTGGGGAGCAGAGAGTGCTACCTCTGCATCAGATGGGCTGTTCTTCATGTTTCTGCGACAGGGATAATGGTGCTAAAATTTTACAATAGTTGCGCATTTATCTGGCTTTGGAATTCAGTAGCTTTGGATTTAAGGCCGAAGTTGCCAACTACTAAACTGTGCTGTCTCTGAGTCTTGTCCTGTCGCCTATAAAGTGGGAATGACTGGGGATTACAGGAGATGATGTACTTGAAGTCCTTAGCTATGTCTGGTAGGGGATAGGTGCTGAACCAATGCACTGTTACTATACAAAATGGTAGTTTCAGAAATAGTTGCAACTAAAGGGTGTAAGTCTAGAAATTATGAATCCAAGTTTAGCATTTAATGCCAAAGAGAATTAATATAAAAACAAATGAATCAGCTACTGATGTGTGCCTCCTCAGTGCAAGGAGTGAGGGTAGAGCAAATACTGCAGTTGGGCATTGGAGGTAGCCAAGGATTGGGAGCTGGGAGGCTTCCTGGAGATCTGGAGCTGATGGAAAATGTAGCAAGGGAAGCAATGTGAAGAAGGAAACATTGAGTGTGTTCTGTGGAAGGCACCACATTTTATTTATGTGTGTGTATGTATGGCCTAATATTTTTCTTTGGTTTTTTCTTTATTTTCTTGATTCCATACCAAGTCTTCTTAGTGTTTCTGATTATTATGACGAAAATCCATTCCCATTATAGATCCCAGAGTGTATTTTGTTTGTTGACTCATTTTCCTCATGCACCATTGGCTTTTTGTTGACCCACAGCTTTAAGTGATCAGAATTCTCCTAACAGATTCTACTTATTTTTGCCTTATTTTAATTTTTCTGCACTGGTAATGGCCTTCTGGAGAGTTATGTCTTGTTGATTCTCAGCCATTCATCCAGCAGACGTTTATTGAGCACCTACTACAGGCAATGTACTGGACATTATGCTGGGGAAGTCTGGGGAATGGAAAGATCAGTGAGACAGTGGTCCCCGCCCTGAAGCTGCTTGGTGAGTAGAGGAACAGATGGGCAGACAGACTCTAATTAAAGTATGATTAGTGCTTTATGTTGGTCAGATAAGGAAAGACTTTCGGTGGGAGCCCCAAGTCCCTGAGTTCTCTGTGGGCTACTTGCCACTGTGTTTGGTTCATGAGGTTCTCACCTGATAAAGCAGTCTGGACATAAGCATTTTGTTGTTAGTAACTAGAGTTGTGATGTGAAATCTCTGCATAGTAGCCTGCTTGGGAGAATGCTGAAGGTTCCTTTTGTCACCTACACCAAATCCTCCTCCAGGCAGAAAGTCTAGATTGAAAGAGAAAGTCTAATCTTCCTTTCCTCCTACAAACTAAAACTTGTTCCTCCTCCCAGGATCCCCATCTCAGAAATGTCATTGTCATCAACCCAGAGGCCCGAGAGCCTTTTCTGCTTTCTCTCCCTCACCCTCGTATCCAGGTGTTCAGGAGTCCTGTCAGCATGGGCATGGGTGATGGCGGTGTCTCCTTCTGCTGCCTCCTCCTTTGCCATCACCCAGCTGTAGGGAAAGATCCTCATTACTGGATTCTGAAATTAATTTAGAGGCTCTTTTCCAGCATTTTAAAAATAAAGAAACAGATTGAAAAACATGAGAGTATGCATAAGGTTTAGTTTTGTGACTTGTGTATAATATAGTTTTTTTAAAAAGGGTTTTTGATATATTGACTTATTTATCTCCCACAACAGTGTATACAGTAAGTTCCGTTATTATCACTATTTTACAGATGAGGTAACTGAGACTCAGGGAGGTTGAAAAGCTGGCTCCAGGATGCAGAGAATGCCAGTGTTCCCTGCCAGGCTCCTGCCTGCCTGCCTGCCTGCCATAGACTGTGTCTGCAAGTACTTGTGTGTACATATCCAGCGTTGCAAAGTAAAGCTTCTTACTCACAGGTTGTGGCTTAAAAAAAAAAAAAAAAAAAAAAAAGTTTCTATTTGATAGACCTTTGTGTATGCATTTTATGCCCTCCATGACTCTACACTGTAGCTACAGTAAACTTTTAACATGCAAATCAAATGGTGCCTTCTTCCAATGAGATCTTCAAAGACTCTGTGCTCTTAGAAGTATGAAAGTATGAAATTGGGGTTTCCAAGGCCCTGTGCAGTCTGGTCCCTGCCTGCCTCTCAACAATTCTGTTGAATGTCTTTTTGCACCCTGGCCTTTTAGCTCCTCAAATCTGCCAGACTTTGAAAGACCTCAGGACTTTTGCCTATGCTCCTATGGCCTCTCAAACATAAGCTTCCAGAGTACCCTATACTGCATTCTTGGTAGCCACAAGACATGGTTTCCAGTTAATGTCTGAGGACAGAAAGGGCAGGAGAGCACAGTTCAGCTCCCATATCTACCCTCAAGGGCAGCATCTGGAGTATCAGTATTTACTAGGTGTTCCATTAGCTATGGGAAATGAAAAAAGAAAAAAAAAATCTTATTTTTGGCCAAATTGATTATCCTTGTCAAAATACTCCTTACTCTTTTTCTTCCTGTCTCATCTTTCTCTCAATGGCTACCTTTATTTCTTTGAATGGATCACAATCTTTTGATTTTGGTTTTTTTTTCCTATTGGATTTTTTTTTTTCTTTTAATCTATTGGATTCCCAATTCTCCACCTGAATGTAGAACTGCTGACCTACATTTGTTGAGCACGCCCTGGATCACTGTGGGGTGGGCAATGTGGTCTAGTCCTGGGGCCTCAGATCAAGAGTGCAATTCAGTCAGACAAGCTTCCTGGTAACTGTGTAGGCCTCTGTCCTGTCTAATGGTGACAGGGCAGATTATGTGTGAGAGGCACCTGGCGTAGCAATGTTGGCAGTTCAGGAAGCTGGTTGTTTTTTTGACCTTCGTTGGGTCTCCTTGTGCTTGACAGTGTGCCCATGTGATACATGCTGCGTGTACCAGAGAGGCCAAGAAGACTGGCCCAGGCCTTGTTGGATCCATGGCAGTTTTTTACCAGCTGAGCATGTGTAGTTCCAGGACAAAGCCATTCAAATTCCTTTTCCAATTTAAAGTTCAAGTATTGGTGACTTTTAAAACCTTGATATTTGACTTTGGGGAGCTTTCTGGGCTAGGTTCTTTGCTCTTAGAACTCTGCTTTGACCCTGAAGTGGTAATTTATAGTGATATTAGTAACAGCCTCTGTTTATTGAGCATCTGCCCCATGCCAGGCCTGTGCTCAGTATCCAGGATGCAGTGGCTCTGCTTCCACCAACCTGTGAAGTGGACTCCAGCCCCCACCATTTTGCAGACGAGGAAACTCAGGCCCTATGAGTTTGAGAAAATTGCCAAGGGTTTCTGTTTAGAATTCCCTATAGGACACCTTTCTCAATTTAGTAACAACTATCCTATTAATGGCTTTTTCGATTTAAAAAATAATGACTGTAAGCTCATTGAGAGCCAGTTTTAATAATTGTCTCTTGTCTCCCCTATGTGATCCATGTTCTTGATTGGTGTAATCAGACTTTTCCTGGTGAGATCCTGGCTCAGGAGGTCCACTTCGCTCTAGAGGGGTTTCTTGCTTGGTCTTCCCACCTCCAGTGGTGGGAATATATGTGGCTAGAATCCAGGACATTGCTGATTTTCTCTCCTTGCTACTGTTTATTTCTAAATGCTTCTGTTTGTCTTCTCTGGCTGCATTCATCTTCACTCTTTACTGCTGTTGTTTATTGCTCTTTGCTCGCTCCTATATTTTTATTTTCCAGACTTGCCTGAAATGCATCTTGATTTTGTCATCTTTATGTTTTTAAAGCCCTGCACTTTGTTACTGATGGTTTCCCTTATTTTGCAGAATTTTATTTGGTTGCAAGTCATTGTGCAACACCCTGCTTTTCTTCTTTTTCCACCATTAAATTTTAATATTTTGTGCTCCTTTATAGAAATTTGTATTTCATTTCTAAGGTTGTAATAATGGACCTTCAGTGCCCTACGATTTGACTTATCATCGTACTTACTTGTTTTTAGACTTATGTTCACAAAGTAGAAGGCACTTTTATAGAATCCTCACTTTTTTGAAAAGAAAATCCATGCATAGCATTTTGGTAGTCTGCACCATTTTGGCTTTTATAAGATCATATTGGAGCACCCTATCATGGTGTCAAAGACCACTGGGGTCCCTTTCCCTCCTGCTTCTTACCTCACCTCCATTACTCCCTGCCTCCCAGCATACTACACCAGTGGTTCTTGACACTGGGTTTTACGACTCCTATACTTAAGCTCTTTGGTCTGATTTTTAAGACTTTCATTTATGTGAATTATATATTCACATAATACTACATTAGAAAGTAAATTTGAAAAGATTTTAAATTTTTATTAAATTAGTTTAACTATAAGAATAATAAACCCATTAACATGATAATGTGAATAACATTTTTTAATGAAAAGTAACTTATTTTCAAACTACATTTAGTAAGAAGAGTGAGACTGTTCCTGTTTTTTTTTTTTTTAGATCTCTTTACTGTCTGCTTTAATGGAAGACAGCTGGGGTCTCATAAATGACTTTGTTTTCATTCTGCTGCAGTGTGCAGTGTTGGTTGAAGTATGTGCAAAAAAAATCCAGCCTTACCCAGATAGGTAGTTGAAAAAGGGAAGATTTTTTTTTTTAAATAATCTTTTCAGTTAATTGAGGGCAGTCTTTGAAACTACATCAGAACTTGACAGTAGCAGTTTCTCAAAGTTTTGTCACAGTGTGAAATCTGAAACCATACGCATAGATTCTTTCTCTCGTAAATTGAAGTCCACTGGTCCATATTGCACTTTGAAGTATCTTTTATGCCTTATTTTGTCATAGAATGTTAGTCATTTGGAAAATATTAAAATATCACATTTAATATCAATATAGAAATATATCAGAATATCATATTTGCTTATTTTACTACCATTCTTACCTAAACACTTTTAAGTATTGGGATGCTCTGAAACTCATAATACAAAGTTTTCTACATTTTACTCTTTGAAAATTCACATTTTACCTTTAACAACAGATGTCATCAGTTTTCCTAGAAGTAGTAGGCTCACTTTATTCATTTGTTGAGATTGCCTATAAATACTCAAATCTGAATAACCATCCTTTTTCTGTCAGTCATCTTTCATGTAAGGATGGTGTTCCTTGAGAAATGGTGGGATCTGCATCCTGTGGCTGAGTCACAGCAGTACTCTTTCTTCCCGGCAACCTGCAGCTGAAAAGCTTGATGAATGCTTGCCATTTGTCATGTGGGATACCGAGAGAACGTGAACTAGAGAGAAGTTATTTAATAAAATTAAGATTTTTTTTACAAAACTAATAATTTTTGCTGCTCCGTAGAAGACATTCTTAACTGAAATTGACATTAAAAACAAATAAAAAATGAACTTCAAGTGTGTAATAGTGGAAAATACAAGTACTAATATGGTCAGGTGCCACTATTTTGATTTATGCTAAGATGCCAGCAATTTTACCCACCATTGTTTTTGCACCTTTAGTTCAAATGTCAACACACTTGAAGATAGTTTGACCTTGCAGGATTCCCAGAAAGGGTTGTGGACCATATTTTGAAAACCACTGGGTAAGACCCAGACATATGTATACACAGTGTTCTTGCTTCTTCTGCCGAGGCTCCATTGCCAATTGAACGCACATCTTCACTACCACCTCTTGTGTGTACACATATGCATATATACATAAGTATGTGTTTATATACATGTATGAATCTGTGTATTTGTGTATGTACCAACTAATATTGGTTATAATCCTGTCTGCAATGGTCTCTTCTAATAGACTGAGCCAAGTTTCATATTTATCTTGGGGGGAGGAGCACTGAGTACTATGACTGGTACGGGTAATCACTTGTTCCATGTTAGTTATCTTTATTATTGTCATTTTCATCATTATATGGGCTTAATAAAGACTTAAATACTTTTGAAACAGACGAAGAGGTTGGGTTAGTATTCCCATCATTTCTTTAGAACTGTTTTTCTGTGATATCAGTAAGTGAAAGCACAAAAGGATTTGGGGAATGCTCAAATAGGTTCCTAATTGAAGGAGTTTCCAGATTCTTTATTGTATAATGTACAAACTTAAGAGGGGTAGGAGGCAACAAAACAAAGCATTTCTCAAGCTGAATCATTTGTGAACCCTCTTTTCATAGCATCACTCAGAGGATTAGAGTCTTTAGCATTTTCTTGGGAAGTAATCATGCCTCCTGGCTTTTCCATTTTAACAGATGAGGAAGTTAACTATCCATATTCATTCTTGCATTAAATTTATATTTCAGCTATTTGATGAGTACCTCTTAAGGTAGACACTGCTAAGTGTGGAAATACAATGGTAAGTGGAAAAAAATAGGAAAGTGTTAACACTCTTTGTATGAAGTGGGTGCTTAAGTGGGAGATTCCAATATTCGTTAACTAATCACTGAAATTACCAGTGTTCTGAGAATGGTTTGTAGGAAGAACACAGTGCTACATAATTTGGTTTTTGATTGACTTGAGTCTTCCTTTCAACACTAATGCTGGTATCCTTGTGGTTCACATGACTGAAGATCAGCGAGAGGGTCACCTGTTGCCCAACTCCTCCATCCTTGAGTAGCATTGGAGATATGTTTTAAAATGTGAGACAACCTCCATATAGTGCTTGACACATAGTAGGTGCTGTATATGTTGATTAGCAAAGTGAAGAATACATAAATGTGTTTAGGAAACCTGGGGCCGCAGGACATACCCTGTACTGTAGTCTTATCACCCCTAACCCCCTGTGTTGTACTGGGTGGACTGAAACCACACAGTGTGTGTTTCATGCTCCTTTGTTCTGACCTGGCCCCATCTTAGAAGGAACCAGTGACCTTCATATAAAGAAATACCACACATGTGCTGTTTTCTATTTTGGTCTAGTATTACCCACATTTAGGGGAAAATGTTAACACTATTTATATGAACAGATTTAATCAGAGGACGTGTTGTTAACATAGTGAAATTGGCCTTTGGACTTA
This sequence comes from Ictidomys tridecemlineatus, assembly GCF_052094955.1. Classification (NCBI taxonomy): domain Eukaryota; kingdom Metazoa; phylum Chordata; class Mammalia; order Rodentia; family Sciuridae; genus Ictidomys; species Ictidomys tridecemlineatus. The sequence continues at coordinate 79,875,893 of NC_135480.1, read as the reverse complement.
TGACTGCCTGGACAGATGATAGCAGAAGAGTTTTGCAATAGAATAGCCCCGGAGTCAGGAATTTTGTAAGGTTAGGGTCATGTGTAATTTGATGTTTCATTCTATGAAGTCACCTACAGAGAAATCGAACATTTACATGTTTATTCACTGGTGCTTTTGGCTCTTTGTGTGTAGCTACAGACTGTGGGCTGGATGAACTCTGGGAATACATAAGATTCTCCTCTCTCCGCTACCACATGCAGTCAGGTAGGCAGGAAGACATTTACCATCTCAGGTTATCTTCTTGCTTTAAAGCCTGAAACTCCTTCAGCCTCATTATGTGCTGCCAGAGTCTGAAAACTAATAGGCTTTTGAGAGAAGGGGTGAGTGGAGTCACTTGGAGAAAAACATGCATCTAGGTTGCTGATTATTTCAGGTGTTGCTTGAGATTGAATTAAAACAATTATTAGGGAGTTTTGGATCTCTTGATTTCTAATCTTTGTGATTGAGTTAGAGTTCCAGAAATGTCTTGAATTGCTAATTTTAAAAAAGATAACTTTTTTCTTTGTAAAATAATTCACACTAATTATAGAAATTTGGAAAAATATCAAAACGCATAATGCTGAAAATTACCCATAATTTGACTATTCAAAGATAATCACTACAAACATTTTGTTGTATTTGCATATATTTTTACAGCATAATTAAGATCATTGTGTATAAATTCTGATTTCTACTTTTTCCATTTAACTTATGAATATTTTCTCCTGCATTGAGATCAGTGTAGCACAGGAGCTTGTATGAATTGCTTGTAGCGGCTGCAACAAATTTTTGTAAACGGAGTGTCTTAAAACAACAGAAATTTATTCCCTCACAATCCTAGAAGTCAGACATCCCAAATCAAGGTGCAGGCACTCTGCTCTCTTCAGAGGCTCTAGGAGAGAATCCATTCTTTTCCCTGCCAGCTTCGGATAGTTGCTGGCATTCCTTAGCATGTCACCCAGCACTCCAGTCTCCTCTTCTGTGTTCATAGCCACTTTTGTGCACATGAGTGAAGGGAGGATGGAGTTAAAAAAATACAAAACTTACCTTTCTTATGAGGACCCTTGCACTTAGAACCCAACTAGAAAATGAAGGGTATCTCTCTGTTTCAATGTAACTGACTTAGTCATGTCTTCAAAGTACATTTTTCCATATAAAGCAATTTTTATAGGTTTCAGGATTAGGACCTGATGGCTCTGGGATCATTATTCAGCCTACCACAAAGTGTAAGAGCACACATCCTGGAGTTGACTGTGTGGGCTCAAATTCTAGTGCCAGTTGTGTGTGATGGCACACACCTGTAATCCCAGCAGTTTGGTAGGCTGAGGCAAGAGGATTGCAAGTTCAAAGCCAGTGTCAGCAACTTAGCAAGGCCCTAAGCAACTTAGTGAGACCCTGTCTCAAAATAAAAACAATAAAGGGCTAGGAATATAGCTCAGTAGTTCCTTGGTACCTACCCTACCTCAAAAAAAAAAAAAAAAATTCCAGTGCCATCTCGTAGGAGTAGGATGACCTTGAACAAGTGTCACGACTCTTGGTGCTTCCAATTTTTCAGATCTGTGAAGTGGGAGTAAAAACACCTACTTCCCTGAATTGATATAAGGATTAATTTAATCATTTTCTCTTTTTGACAAAATCTGTTTTCAGCTTTTTATGTCATATATGAGGCTGTTATGGATATCTTTGAGCATTCCGTTTTGTTCCATTTCAGATTCATTCCCTAGTGTAGAATTCTGGAAATGGAATCACAGTGTCCAAGGGTGTGTACAACTTGAAGCCACTTAATAAGAATGTGCTAAGTCAGTTCCAGCAGGATTGTGCCTATTTCACTCCTATCAGCAGTTAGTGAAGAGAGGGCTGGTTTCACTGTGGCCATGGCTATTATTGAATATTATCATTTAAACATTCCCAGGTACTTGACATAGTCTGTCCTGTAAGGCTGAAGTGTAACAGGGCAAAGGGACATGAAACACAGTGGCTTCTTTAGCAAGGAGGATTCTGAAAGTGGAAAACTTGTAATGAGAAATGAAATCCTTCCTTTGTCAAGTTTCCAAATGCCTTCTCCATTCTGTTCTGAAGCTGGAAACTTCCTGAGTGTTTTTGAGGCTAGGCAGTGGGGTGTTGGGGGAGAGGATGTTTTAGTAGCAGAGCAATGCTGGATACATGAGGATTTCAATACATAGTTTTGTTTCTGTTTTCAGACTTTACATATTTAAAATTCTAAGTGCTTGATGGGATGAGGGAGGCACACTTGACCCAAAAACAGTTTGATTTAATCACTTTATAACTAAAGGCATATGAGGCATAGAAGTCTGGAGTGGGAGAGGGCAGCCCCTTCACTGGCTGCCAGTTATCTGGGAGACCAGACCTGCCCCCTGGTAGCCTGCTTTCTTTCTCTGGGGAGTCCATTGCAGTCTGTCCTGCCTATCCCTGGACTCTGGGTGGTAGAGGAAGACCAGGGATCCACAGTATGGTTCTACAGCATGTCTGCTCACAGGGACCCACATCAGAAACCCACTGCTGTTCAAGCTGTTTGGAAATCAGCATGGTGATTTCATTTTCTCCAGTAGTTAGTTGATATGAATGTACAGTATATACAAGGGAAAGCTTTTCACACATGAATTCAGGAATACCTAGATCAGTTCTGGGCTTAAGAGATACATTCGTGTCCTGATTCCTGGAATCTATAAATGTTACTATAACTGGACAAATGTTTTTGTAGGTGTTATTAAGTAAGGATCTTGAATAAGATCAATCCTAAGTGCCATCACATGTGTTCATAGGAAGCAATGCAGGGGTCACAGAGAGAAGGCAATGTGAAGATGGGGCAAAGATGGGAATTTTGCAGCCACAAGCCATTGACTGTCAGCAGCCCCAGAAGATGGCAAGGACAGGGCAGGGAAGGGATTCTCCTCAGAGCCTCCAAGAACATGGTATTACCTGTCTCTGGTTTTCAGATTTCTGGTCCCCAGAACTGTGAGAGAGTAAATTCTGCTGTTTGAAATCACTTAGTTGGAGTTTGTTTTGATAGCCACAGGAAACTTGCATACCAGTCTGTGCCAAGTTCAAGACAGTTCCATGGATTATGTATGTAACAGGGTAGCCATACCATTGTTGTTAAAGCTTAATTTCTGTCCTTGTCATGAATCAGCAACACAGAGTTGGTGGATGGCACTGGTTTGAGACCACCCTTTGAATTCTACAGTTTATTTTCTCTCCCTTGTTTTATGGCTAAGGAATCTGAGAGGCCCAGAGAGAGGCCATGATAGGGCTGGGGTCGGAGCAGCAGGTGTCTTTGCTGCTTGGATGGATAGACAGAGCTGAGTCTGGATGAGTAGACAGTAGAACTGCCCTTAGGCTTGTTCTGCTGGCCAGCTGGTATCCCTGTTCTCTACTCTGCTGAGTGAAAACGGAAGCTCCAGTGAACCCCTGGAGCTTACTATTCAGGAGGCCAGAAAGCAGGGAAAGCTTTTGGTGCCTTTGCTGCAGCTAGGGAGCCAGTAGCAGCAGCAAGCAACTGCCATGAAAGCAGGGAGGTCATTGAGGACTTTCCATGCATTTATTTTCCAGCCCATTGCTCTAGTGTTTGTGGTAGGGGTCATATCTTCTCTTTAGAGTCTAATTTTAACTTTCTCTTTTCAGAATGGTAATTATTTCTTAGAGAATAGGGACTAGACTCCAGGCATGTTAACTTCTTATGCTGCTCAATTAAGGTCCCAACTCCTTAACTTGGCATTCATGATGATTCCCTTCTCCTTTCTAGCCCTTCCTTCCAGCCCTCTCTTTTGTGTACCTTAATCTCTGCATTTTACCTAAGTCATTGTTCCCCAATGGGACTAGGAGAGGTGAGGTTCTTGAAGCCTCACAGAGGTGAATTTGTGGTTGACTAATCCAAGAACTAGTGGAAAATTATGGCAAGGTGATAGAGATTGCCATATATCTTTAACATTTTTGATGGAAACATGTTTACATTCACTAAACATACTCAGAGATAGGACTGGGTTTGTGGCTCACTGGTAGAACACTTGCCTAGCATGTGAGGCACTGTGCTGCATGTAAATAAATGAACAAAATAAAGGTCCATCAACCACTAAAACAAAAAACAAAAACCAAAAACCAAAACCAAAACCAAAAAAACAACACTCAAAAGGTTGAGCTGCCAGAGGACTGTGGCCATCTAAGCAAACCAGGCAAGACCAGAAGGAGAACTTCCCAGCTGAACTAGCACTAAATGACCACCAAACCAGGGTTAAGTGAAATATTTATTGTTTAAGACAAAAAATTAATTAAAGAGGAAGAAAAGGAAGTGCAGTAAACCAAAAATTACCTTTGAATTGTCACACTTCTTATTTTAGTAATGATGGGCATCATATCATGATTCAGTTGAGCCTTGCTTGCTGTAGACATGTTTCAGATTCTGGTGCATTTGTATTTTCAATGAAATTCTCACTTGCTTTGTTACAGATAATGCTGGTATCACAAGCCCTTTCCTACTTGGGATCTGGGCCTCCATCTTAATGTTTAATGCTACTGGAATTTATGAATTACTTTGCTGGGTCTACACTCTTGAGTCTCACACATCTCTCTCCTCTTCTCCCAGATATTATAGGACATTAATTCAGGGGCCCATAGTACTTTCTCTCACCTCTTATTTTTTCCAAGGCATTATTCCTTTACCCTTCACTTTTATTTCTATTTATTTATTTATTCTAATTAGTCATACATTGACAGCAGAATGCACTTTGATTCATAGTATACAAATGGAGCACAGTTTTTCATTTCTCTGGTTGTACACGAAGTAGAATCACACCATTCGTCTTATCATATGTGTACCTAGGGTAGTGATTTCCATCTCATTCCACCATTTTTTCTACCCCCAAACCCCCTCCTTTCCTTCCCACCCCTTTGCCCTATCCAAAGTTCCATTCCTCCTATGCACACCCCACCCCTAGCCCTATCGCCATTATGGATCAGCATCCACTTATCAGAGAAAGCATTTGGTCTTTGGTTTTGGGTATTGGCTTACTTCAGCAGCCTACTTCATTCATTTACCTGCAAATGCCATGATTTTATTCTCTTTAATGCTGAATAGTATTTCATTGTGTATATATATCATAATTTTTTTTATCCGTTTATTTATTGAAGGGCATCTAGCTTGGTTCTACAGGTTAACTATTGTGAATTGTGCTGCTATAAACATTGATGTGGCTGTGTCACTGTAGTAGGCTATTTTTAAGTTCTTTGGGTATAAATCGAGGAGTGGGATAGGTGGGTCAAATAGAGGTTTCATTCGGAGTTTTCTAGGGACTCTCCATAATGCTTTCCAGATTGGTTGTACCAATTAGCAGTCCCACTAGCAATGTCAGAGTATGCCTTTTTCCCCACATCCTCGCCAACACTTATGGTTGTGTGTATTCTTGATAACTGCCATTCTGACTGGAGTCAGATGAAATCGTAGTTTTGATTTGCATTTTTCTAATTACTAGAGATGTTGAATATGTTTTCATATGTTTGTTGATTGATTGTATATCTTTTTCTGAGAAGTGTCTGTTTAGTTCCTTAGTCCATTTATTGAGTTATTTGTTTTTTTGGTGTTAAGTTTTTTGAGTTCTTTGTATATCCTGGAGATTAGTGCTCCCATTTTGTAGGCTCTCTCTTCACCTCATTTATTGTTTCTTTTGCCGAGAAGAAGCTTTTTAGTTTGTATCTATCCCATTTATTGATTCTTGATTTTGTTTCTTGTGCTTTAGGAGCCTTGTTAAGGAAGTCAGGACCTAATCCTACATGGATGAAGATTTGGGCCTACTTTTTTCTTCTATTAGGTGCAGGGTCTCTGGTCTAATTCCTAGGTCCTTGATCCACTTTAAGTTTTGTGCATGTGACAGATTGGGGCTTAAATTCATTTTGTTGCATATGGATTTACAGGTTTCTCAGCACCATTTGTTGAAGTGGCTCTCTTTTCTCCAAAATATGTTTTTGGCACTTTTGTCTAGTATGAGGTAACTGTATTTATGTGAGTTAATCTCTGTGTCCTTTATTCTGTACCATTGGTCTACAAGTCTATTTTGGTGCCAATTCCATGTTGTTTTTGTTACTATTGCTCTGTAATATTGTTTAAGGTTTTGGTATTGTGATGCCACCTGCTTCACTCTTCTTGCTAAGGATTGCTTTGGCTATTCTGGATCTCTTATTTTTCCAGATGAATTTTATGATTGCCTTTTCTGTTTCTATGAGGAATGTCATTGGGATTTTGATTGGAATTGCATTAAATCTGTATAGTGCTTTTGGTAGTATGGTCATTTTGACAATGTTAATTCTGTCTATCCAAGATCAGGGGAGATATTTCCATCTTCTGAGATCTTCTTTAATTTCTTTCTTCAGTATTCTGTAGTCATTTCACCTCTTTTGTTAGGTTGACTCCCAAATTTGTGTGGTTTTTTTTTTTTTTTGAGGCTATTGTGAATGGGGTAGTTTTCCTCATTTCTCTTGAGGATTCATCACTGATGTACAGAAATGCATTTGATCTATGGGTGTGGATTTTTTAGCCTGCTACTTTGCTGAATCATTTATTAGTTCTAGAAGTTTTCTGATGGAATTCTTCAGAACTCTAAGTATCAAATCTTATAATTGTCAAATATTGATGGTTTGAGTTCTTCTTTTCATATTTGTATCCCTTTCTTCTAATTGCTCTGGCTAGAGTTTCAAGGACTGTGTTAAATAGAAGTGGTAAAAGAGGCTATCCCTGTCTTGTTCTAGTTTTTAGAGGGAATGCTTTCAATTTTTCTCCATTTAGAATGATGTTGGCCTGGGGCTTAGCATAGGTAGCTTTTATAATGTTGAGATATTTTCCTATTATCCCTAATTTTTTCTAGTATTTAACTTGAAGAGGTGCTGTGTTTTGTTGAATGCTTTTTCTGCATCTATTGAGATGATCATGTAATTCTTATCTTTGAATCTATTGATGTAATGGATTAGATTTATTGATTTCTGTATGTTGAACCAAACTTGCATCCCTGGGATGAACCCCACTTGATTGTCATGCACTATTTTAAAAATATATGTTTGTATGTGATTCTCCAGAGTTTTATTAAGAATTTTTGCATTTATGTTCATTAGAGATATTGGTCTGAAATTTTGATTCCTTGATGTGTCTGTGTTTGGTTTTGGTATCAGGGTGATACTAGCTTCATAGAATGAGTTTGGAAGGGTTTCCTCTTTTTCTGTTTCATGGCTTAATTTGAGGAGTATTTGTATTCTTCTTTGAAGGTCTTGTAGAACTCAGCTGTGAATTCCTCTGGTCCTCTGACCCTGGGCTTTTCTTGGTTGGTAGGCTTGTGCAGGACCTTGTGCATGCGAGGCAAACATTCTATCAGCTATATCCCTAGCCTGGTTGGTAGGCTTTTGATGGCGCCTTGTATTTCATTGCTTGAAATTGATCTGTTTAACTTGCATATATCATCCTGATTCAGTTTGGGTAGATCATATGACTCTAGAAATTTGTCTTTGATATTTTTTATTTTATTGCAGTATCAATTTTCAAGATAGTTTTTAATTATCTTCTGTATTTCAGTAGTGTCCATCATGATATTTCCTTTCTTATCACAGATTTTAGTAATCCAAGTTTTTTTTTCTCTCTCTCTCTTCATTATCATGGCTAAAGGTTTATCAATTTTATTTATTTATTTCAAAAAACCAATTTTTTGTTAACTTTTTCACTTGTTTTATTTTCATTGACTTCAGCTCTGATTTTTATTATTTCCAGTCTTCTACTTTTGATGTGATTTATTCTTCTTTTTCTAGGACTTTGAGATGTAATGTTAGGTCATTTATTTGTTGACTTTTTCTTCTTTTAAGGAATGAATTCCATGATGCAGTGAACTTTCCTCTTAGTACTGCCTTCATAGTGTCCCAGAGATTTTGCTATGTGGTATCAGTGTTTTCATTTACCTCTAAGAATTTTTTAATCTCCTCTCTGATGTCTTCTGCTATCCATTGTTCATTCAATAGCATATTATTTAGTCTCCATGTGTTGGAGTAGCTTCTAATTTTTATTTTATTGTTGATTTCTAATTTTATTCCATTATGATCTGATAGAATGTAGGGTAGTAACTCTTATTTTTTTTATATATTTGCTAAGAGTTGTTTTGTGGCATAATATATGGTCTGTTTTAGAGAAGGATCCATGTGCTGCTGAGTAGAAAATGTGTTCACTCATTGATGGATAAAATATTTTATATGTGTCTGGATTGTTATGTCTTGTTGATGTATGGTTTCCTTAAGCAGTATGAAATGTCCTTCTTTATCCCTTTTGACTAACTTTGGCTTGAAGTCTACTATCCTTTATGAGGATAGAAACCCCTGCTTGTTTACACAGTCCATGTGAGTGGTATGTTTTTTTCCCAATCTTTTTCTTTTAGTCTGTGGATGTCTTTTCCTTTGAAACAAGTCTCTTGAAAGCAGCATATTGTTGTTGTTTTAATCCAACCTGCCAGTCTATGTCTTTTGATTGAGCTTAAGCCATTAACATTCAGGGTTATTATTGAGACATGGTTTATATTCCCAGTCATTTTGGTTTATTTTTGTTATTTAACTTGACTTGGTTTCTCCTTTAATTGGCTTTTCCTTTAGTATAGTGCTTCCTTTTGCTGATTATCATTCTCTCTTCATGGAATATTTTGCCAAAGATGTTCTGTGGTACAGCGTCCTTTTAACTTTTGTTTATCATGTAAGATTTTTATTTCATCATCGAATCTGAAGCTTAATTTTGCTGTATATAAGATTCTTGGTTGGCAACTGTTTTCTGTCAGAGCTTGGTATATATTGTTCTAGGACTTCCTAGCTTTGAGGGTCTGTGTTGAGAAATCTGCAGAGATCCTAATTGGTTTCCCCCAATATGTAATCTGATTTCTTGTGGCTTTTAAAATTCTCTCCATATTCTGTATGCTAGGCATTTTTATTAAAATATGGCTTGGTGTGGATCTGTTGTGATCTTGTATACTTGTTGTCCTGCAAGCCTCTTGTATTTGATTTTCCAATTCATTCTTCAGGTTTGGAAAATTTTTCTGATATTATTTCATTGAATTTATTGTTCATTCCTTTGGTTTATATTTCTGTGTCTTTTTCTATCTTTATAATTCTTAAATTTGGTCTTTTCATATTGTCCTATAATTCTTAGATATTCTACTTATGGTTTCTTACCATCTTCACTGTGTGGTCAACTTTTTTTTTATGATTTTTTTTTCTTTTTTTTATTGGTTGTTCAAAACATTACAAAGCTCATGATATATCATCTTTCATACATTTGACTCAATTGGGTTATGAATTCCCATTTTTACCCCAAATACAAATTGCAGTATCACATCGGTTACACACTCACGTTTTTACATAATGGCATATTAGTGACTTGTATTCTGCTGCCTTTCCTATCCTCTACTATCCCTTCTCCCCTCCCCTCCCATCTTCCCTCTCTACCTCATCTGCTGTTGTTTATTTTTAAGATTTATATAGTTTGTCTTCATTGTCTGAGGTTCTGTCTTCCAAGTCATCTAATCTGTTGGCGATTCTATCTATTGAGAATTTTTAAATTTGGTTTATTGTTTCCTTCATTTCATGGATTTCTGGTTTTTTTTCTTTAAGATTTTTTTATCTCCTTATTGAAGTAAGCTTTTGCTTCCTGTATTTGCTTATGTAGCTCTTTATCGAAATGATCTTTTATTGCCTGTGTTTGCTCTCTTATATCATCCTTTAATTTGCAGAATATTTTAATTACATACCTCCTGAACTCCTCTGACATTTCTTCTGTACTGGCCATGGATTTTAATAATGTAGTATCTTGGTTTGTTTAGAGACTTTCTTCCCTTGTTTTTTCATGTTGTTCATGTGTCTTCCCCTCTAGTGGTATGGATCTGAGATATTGCACTTTTTACCTTGTACACTTATAGTGTCCCTGAAGGATTCTAATACCTCTTCTTTAAGGGGAAGATCAATATTAACAGATCCCAATGCAAACAAAGCCTTAAACCAAATAGCTCCTATTATGATGTTACAGTTTTGTTGCAATAGACAGAAATGGTGATTTCAGTAATTATATACAATATAAACAGTAGGTTTACAAAAGGGTCTACAGTTTCTAATGGTGGATAAAGAGTGAATTTGGGGGTATAGGATGAGATGTTAAGGATTTGGGAGATGAGGATTAGAGGTGTTAGATCTTAGGAAGTGTGAAAGAGGAATCAAAGGAAGTTGGCTGGTAGCAGGAGAAAAGAGAAAGAGACTATGGGGACAAGTAAGTGGGAAGAAAATAGAGTACAAAAAAACAAAAAAAATCAAGAAAAAGAAAATAAAAGATTGAAGACTATACAACATAACTGCAATATACTATTCACACATCCCAGTCTTTAGTAGCCTAATGCATGAAAAGTACTTGCTTTCACAAATGTTTGGGATGTGAGGGCAGGAAAAGAGAGAGAGAGAAATGAAAAAAAAAAAGAAAGAAAAACAAATCTCTAAGGAAAATTAAGGGATTGTTTCTGTTGAAGTTCAGTATCTTCTTTGCTTTCCTTCTCACCTGGTAGGTGGGGCTGTCTGTTGTTTGCTGGTATCTCCACCCTCAGGATGGTGAAGGTTATTAGGGTGGGAGGGTTGGTCTTGGGGGTGGAGCTCCTGGAGGTAGGATATAGCTTCTCCTGTTCCTAATTGGACGACTGCATCCAAGGATCTCCTTTGGAGCCCACTTGTGTGATGTGGATACCTGGTCTTATCCCTTTATATCCCCTGTAGACCCCACGATTCCTGGTCTCTAATTTAGTCTTCAAACTGTATCACACTCACCTCCTCCCTTTCTACTTCCCAATCAGGAACCTCTTTCTCTGAGGTCCTGTTTGACTGCGGTCTGGGGCCTGTGTACCTATTGCAGAGAGCTGTTTTGTATTGGACAGATTAATACCAGGCTTTGCAAGCTACCGGCTGGCCACATAGCTGCAAAAACTGTGCAGGGTAGTGGCTATGTGCGGGTGGGGGGTGGGGGGCGCGCAGGGTGGTTGGAGGACTGTTGGTACCTTAATATTGCTTTTAGGTCCCAGCCAGTATCTCAAGATGGGAGTTGCCCCAACTAAATATGGAGATGGTGGTAGTGAGCATAACTCAAGATGCTGATGAAGGTGTCCCAAGATGGAAGTGTCCGCTTTTAGAGATGGCTGGGCAGTGGCAGTGGGCTGCATGTTTGGAGATGCAGCTCTATGGTGTGTAGTGCTACAGTGGGTGGCTGTCTCTTCTCTGCTGCCTGGCTGGGCTTTTACATCCTGTCCAGTGTCCCCAGGTGCAGGCTACCATGTGAAGGGGACTGTAGCAATGGTTGCAGTGTCCCAAGATGGAGGCGACTGGGAGAGTGCCATGGTGGTAGATGGGGGTCTGCATGGGTGTGCTGGCTGGGCGTCCTGATGGGTGTAGCTGTCCAGGATTCTCTAACTCACAGAGCAAAAGTATTCCCACTGCTTGAATCCTAGGTCATGGAGCCAAGGAATGCAACTTCCCTCTAGCTCGCCATCTTGAATCTCCTTCACTTTCGTTTCTTTTTTGAGACCTGACTCTGGATCTCTCATTTTAAAATTGGTGTTTGTTGGTCATAGGAAAGAGAAGTGCTCTCTTGCCAGCTTAAGTTAGGGGATGGTTTGCTCAGGAATGCTTGACCATTCCTGCTGGGAACTGGAGCAGGAAGACCCCTCTAATTTAGGGGCTGCATGATTCTCATTCTGTCTGATGGGGACAGGGTGGCTGACAGTGGTGGTAGATGTTCATCCCCTGCCAGTTTCTTGAGGAGGGGAGCCGTGTATTGATAGGGGTTCCAAAGAAGGGGTCTATGGAGGGGTATTCCCTACCCATGTACCTGTTATACCTCTTCTTTTAATTTCTCAACAGGAATATTCAAGATACCTTTACTGGAAATCATTTTGCTGAAATTATTGAAACAGTGATTCTTGAATTTGAAGACAAGGTAAAAATTCTCTTATAGGGGAAATTCATCTTTGGGGAGATATAACTGTTTTTGACATTCCTGAAACGTGCCCTTTTGTGTATGTAATATTTTACTTTTTCTCTCTGGCCATTTTCCTATTTATCCTCAAAGACCTTTTCAGGTGCCTCCCCAGCTTACCTCTGTGTCCTTTGGCTGGTGTCAAATGGGAGTTGCATGAGGAGGGGTCTTGTGGTGGGGTTCTGGTCTTGCTGTGGTTATAGCTGCTCTTCTCTGCTGCCTGGCTTGCCTTTTACATCCATATGAACCCCTGTGATACTTTAGTCAATGAACAGTTGCATTTTTACCCATCTTTCTGCATCAAAACCTTTTTTGAGTTAAATGAACTAGTTAGCAGATTGCATTTCTCAAACTGTTCATGCACCTTTTAAATATCCCAAAGAAGATCCTTTTGCACTTCATTGGTTTTCTTGGTTTCCCATTTTCTTGGAAGACTTGTCCCAACCCTTCCTGCCCCAAGGTAATTGCATTTGTCTTTTACATTTGTAAAATGGTTTCCCTTTTGTGTTTCTACACATATCAGATTTTCTTCTTCTACCAAGTATTTGGTCACTTCTCATTTTCAGAGTCAGGAAACAAACTCAGAAGCTCAGTGTCTTGTATAAAGTCACAAGCCAATGTGAACTGAATTCACTTTTTACCTCCCATGTGATATCTTGATTTTTCCCTCTGGAAACTGTGGCAAACTGCTGTTGCCACAAAACCTGGAAGTTCTGTCCTTTACCCACCTTAGTGTTCCTTTCAGAAGTAGAGTCTTGACTTTCTGTTGAGAAATGCAGTATAACCCTGGTGTTTCCCACACTCCAGCCAGTTAGCTTTCTTGCATAAGAAGGCATATTTCTCCTGGGGACCTTCCAGTCAGTATTGAAAGTGGTTTTTTGCTTTTTTCTGGGAGGGTTTTCTTGAATGCAGGAAATGTATTTTATTTAAATGCTGCATTATCTTACTCTATGAGTAAACTGGATGATACTAAACAAGAATTCAATCAGGTTACTCTAGCTGTATCTAATGATAATGATATTTAAATAAGGCAAGTTGTTCTATCTATCAGTCAAGGTGGCAGAGCACAGTGGGATTGCCATGTGGAATTGTTTAGTTAAATGTGATTTTTTTTAAAAAAAAGCTCAACTTTTAATTAGAAAGCAGATTGTGAACTGACATTTTGATTTGTCTTTTGATGGGGAAATTAGAAAATAGACCCATCATAATAAAAACCCAGATTCTAGTTTAGAAACAGGTGTAATGCCTGAAGAGTGGGACATGATTTGGGTAAACAATTGCATGTAAAATAGGCCATCCTCTGTGACCATTTTTGTTGAGAGGTTTTCTTGTACTACCACCTTGGATTAACATTTCCTATGGGAGACTCTATCCTGGAATCCCCTAGATAGTATGGTACTCCCAAGTGTATAAGTGTCAGGGACCAAGACCAAATACTAATATTCCCTTTTACTGGGAATCCTTAAACATCAGCATCAGGAAACTGGAAAATCTTAGCCAGGAAAGGTTATGCAGGCCTATAGTCCCAGTGACTCAGGAGGCTGAGGTGGGAGGATCTAAATTTGAGTCCAGCCAGAATGACTCTGGGCTCAATTCCCAGTATTGAAAGAAAAAAAAGAAAAAATTAGCAAACCTAAAACTTAAGTCTTAAAGAAAGTGTGTCTGGCCACACACTTCCAGATGAAAATACCATTTAACTGTGTTCTTAATCCCAAGGCTGGTATTTTGTTACTAAGGATCATAGTAAAAGCGACTGTGTATGTCCTGACTGAGTTTGGTGCCATAAGCTCCTTCTGTGGCCATACCCCAACTTGAGTTGGCACATTGGTAGGACATTCAAGCACCCAGTGAGGACCAGGTGCCCATCATTCCACCTGACTCCTCTGTGTTGTACAGTACTTTTTATTCCTTTTATAGCAGTAAGCAAACATGGCTTTCACTTGGGCACCTCAAGCTTACTGTGTCTAAGTTTTGACTCTTGCTCATCTTCTACCATTAGCCCCTTTCTGGACCTACTTCCTCCCCTCCATCTCATTAAGGTATACAGTTGTTAATTCACTTTTCAGGCTCTAATCTGGGAGTTAAATGTTAATATTTACCTTTCTCTTCCTTCAAATGATCAAGTTCTAACAATGCTTCTTCCAAAGTGGATCTTGAATCCATCCACTGCCCTCCCACCTCCAAGCCAGCATCATCATTTACCTAGGTTATCACCAAGGCCTTTGAATTGGTGGTAGCCTAGTTAATCATTAAAAAATACTTGTCATATGATTTCACTTCACATGGTCTACTCAAAACCTGTCAGTGACCTCCTACTGCACTTGGGTGAAGTCCATATGCCCTGCATGGCCTGTGAAGAGGACTGCATGGTCTGGCCCCAGCCTAGCTGTGTACTCCACAGGTCTGTTGGCTTCATATTGTTATAGCTTCTGAGACTATTTCCCTTCACTCTTGACTTCCTTGGAAGATTGCAATGACTTTGATTTTCCAAATGCAATAAATAGCCATGAGGTTCTCAAAGATGTACTTAGAATGGATATTGTGTTTTGGCAAGTAGAATAGGGAGTGAATTATTCCTTTAAATCCCAGAATATCAACTCCTAGAACTTAGGTGGGATGCAATTTCATTTGGAACTTTAATAAATTAATAACAAATGTGTAATCAAATAAAATTATAATGCCTTCTGCTACTCCCCAAGTAGTCCCTCACCTAAATATTTTCATATAAAAATGTCCAACATCTTAGCTCAGGAAATCATGAAAGAAATTTGATTTTAGGCTGCTAATAGAAAAGACTGTTATTCTTCAGAGGAAAGGAAAAAAGAAACAAAGCTTAAACATTACTGTAAGGCTTTTGTTTTAAACACATTCCTTGTATTCTAAAGCCTGCGTGTCATCTTTGCTTTGAGCTTTCCTCTTGTGTGTGTTTGAGGAGGTGTGCATACATAAGCACACATCTCATGCATGAACTTGGTTAATGACACTCCCTCCCTCTCCAGGCCTTCTATTCAAGGTAATTAATGGGAAAACTGAATTCCAGCTGGATTTTTGTTGTACCATGACCTCAAATTAAGATAACTTTTCTACGATCTTGAATTTGAAATGTTTTAGGTTCTAATTTGTGCTTCCTAATGAGTTACAGTAAAGATCGTAATGAAAATATCAGTCAAGGTGATCTTATACTCTTAATTGTGTGGTAAACAGGGTGGTCCAGATTCTGCCAGATGCATGGAAGCACAGATGTGGACTCCTCATTCATCTTGGGGAGTAGAAAGTCATGTGACCCTTGAAATGGGTCTTAGCAAAGTGTTTGTCAGGGAGGGGTTGGGAAAGAAGTGCATGTGGGCATTTCAGACAGCTGTGTAGTTAGGTGGCCAGGGAGGTTAACCAGAGCATGGCATGCCCAGAAAACTGTGAGGAGGAGGGTGGTAGGGCATGTGGCGAGAGCCATGGGGGGAGGGTAGTAAGCTCTAAACTATGGGCTAGAGCCAGATTGTGCAGGACCTTCTTTGGGGACCAGGTTGAACAGGGGTTTTGGTTTTTATTCCACAAGCCAGAGGAACACCACTGTAGAATTTTATGTTAGTGAGTTGCTAGATCAGATTTGTCTTTTAGAATCAGGATTCTGTAGACATGAACAGTACTCCTTAAGACCTCCTGAAGGGTGGTGATCCTATTCTGATTTTTCTGTCCGTCTTTTTATCAGTTCTTGTGGATATAAGACTCAAAATTCTGGGCTCCCAAGTACAAGACATGACTGCAGCTAGCTACCAGTAATCATAAAGATGTGAAGTTACCGAAATGTGATTGGTCTTGTTAGTGCCTTGCTGGAGTTTCTGGATGACTCTATTCTGTGTTCCTCTGGGAGGCCAGGACCTTGCTGTGCTTAGCACTGTTGTGTCTCTGGTCCCTCTTAGCATGAGCACTCTGCTTGGAGTTTCTTCAGATCTTGGAAACAGCATGCTATCAGGGCAGTGTCAGTGAGGCCATGAATTTGTGACAGTTTGTAATGGCTGGGAATCTAGATGCTTAATTATCAATTGCTGTCAACTTGGCTTTCTCATTATTAGCTTAACATGATTTGGTTGGTTGTTAACCCTGCAGTATAGAGTAATGTGTATGTATGCCAGGGATATTTTTTTGGCTAAAATGTTTCCAGTAACTAGACTTTTAATGTATGAAGTTTAGGTTAGTCATCCATACCCATTTGCTAAAGAAGAGGTATACAGCTCTCATCTCTGCTTCTACAGTGATTTTCCATTTCTTACCACACTGCTTTTTGCTGGTAATAAGGGAAAATGTGTGGGATAGGCAAGTTGTGGCATCCTTTACTCTGCCTCCATGGACAGTGGTTTTAGGATTTAGAAATGTTTGCGTCACTTGGGGCTTGAGAAAGTTGGTAAGCTTAGGAGGGAAACACAGGTTAGCAGGCTCTTGCAGAAATCCTCATGAGCAAAGATGAGAGCTAAACATGGGGCTGTGGGGATGAGAGGATGGGGGACATGTTTGAGGGAGTGGTGGGATGAGGAGAATATAGGGAAGGGAAGGTTAGGTTCTGAAAACCCCAGACTTCTTTCTTAGGCAGTGTTAGAGGAACAGGCTCAAATCAGTGAGCAAGTGCCAAGATGGGAAGACTTGGAAGTAAGTGAACATCTGGCTTGTTCTCCTATTGTACACCAACAGAAGTGTGACCATGTGGGATGTGTTTGGGAATCACTGTTAGGCTCATCATGTGCAGGGCCTTAAAGGCCAGGCCACATCCTCACGGTGTTGTGTTGGCAAGGGGGAGCCATGGAGACTTGGAGGCTTTTTAGTTAGAACACCAACATCAGATTTTGGTTTCATTGAAATTCTTTCTGGCGATTAAGAGTTCGGGAGGCTGAAGGCATTAGGATGAGGGCTGATGGGGACTCAGTGGTGGCAGAGGACACACAGGCAAGTGATTATAGTGTCTGTGCATGCTTTGTTTATTTGGGTGTGATGGGATACAGATTTCTAGAGCTGTACAGGGGGGAATGATTGGCCCCTGGTAGCTATGACAGGAGTGGTGGAGTGGCGAGGGGAAGATGGAGTCCGAGTCAGTGTGGCAACAGGGCTCACCTGGGTTAATGGTGGCACCATGGTGGTGTGTATGGACTGAGGTCATTACTGACCTGGATATCTTTGGGTACCTAGATGAACAAATGGTGAGATCAGTAAACCTGTCTTCAGTGCTCAAAGGCTATCTGGTGCTCTGCCTAAATCGTCCTCACTGACTAGGGAGTTTATAAGTTAGCTTTAAGTCCAACAAATAAGAAGGAGTTTAAATTAAAGATCATATCACTTTGTTACTGACAGACTAACTTCAACAACTCTTCTTTGTCCAACAGGGTTATTCTCCTTTCCCTACCCCAAAGCCCACTCTTAGGAGACTTCAGAGAACACTGAGATACTGTGGGGTAAATATCTGATAGAAGCTTAGCTGTGTTTTGCAGAATTTTTCAATTTTGTTGGGAATCAAAGGCCTATAGTGATGTGTGAATGATAAACTGTGAGATGTCAGCAGTGGATTTGCAAAATGGATTAATCATCTCAGCCGCTCACTTCTCCCTTTTGCTAAGCACAGATCTGCTCTAGTTGCTCTGGCCCTCCTTGCTATTCCTTGAAGCCTCTCTGGGCCTTTTCCTCCTTGGCACTCTCTTCCCCTCAATCTCCCAGCTTGTGCCCTTGTTCCTTTTGGGCCTCTGCTCTCTGTATCACAGCACATCCCTACTGTACCACCTTACTCTGCTGTGTCTTCCTTCATAGCATTTGCTCCTTGACATTTTGCACATTTATTTGTTGTCTGTGTCCCTCAACTAAAGTGAGATTCATGAGATCAGGAACGTTGTATGGTCATTTTTCCATCTCTGCCACCAGGACATATCTCTAGCATATTGATGAGATTCCTTTGTATTTGGTGTATAGTGAATGATCCAGTAGACCAGTCGATTAATCAATCTGTATATTCACAACAGCTAATCAGTGTCTGGCATGTGGTGAGTGATTAGTCCCTAGCACTTGGTGCTCAGCAAGCATTAGTTGAAGAAATGAGTGGATGGGCATCCTTCCTTGCCAGTTTCCCAAGACTGATCCCTAGTCAGGGTCAACCCTGGTGTCTTTATTGGAGGAAGACCCAGACATATGTAGTCTTTCGTGCATCTGATTGTTTTTCCTATTGGTAAATTCAGTCAGCCCCTCGTTCTTCCTCTTAGTGTGTGTGTCATCAGCCAGGCTCTGTAATTAACACACTATAATTTAGCTTAGGGATGGATTTTTCATTTTAAAGATGCTACAAACAACTGGTGCTTGTGATATCTTGATTGTAAATGAAGTTCGTGCCTAAAAGAATATAAGGGCTGTTTCAATGTTTGGGAGGAAGGGGCTGCTAGCCCATGCCTGGCCAGGCTGATGAGTTCTGGCAAAGTTGCATTTGTCTAGCTCCAGGGTGCACTATAAGGCACTGGCGTGGGGGCAGAGCCACAAGGTGAGTGTGGTACGTCTTCCTCAAAGGTCACATTTTATCTAAAGATTTGGAAGAAATGACATTTAAAGAGTATTAAAACAAATGTGGATATATATTGGAAGAGAATTCAGCATAGCTTAGTAGTCATGAGCAGGCTGTAGAACTAGGCCGCCTGGGTTTGACTCTGCCCCACCCCCTACTGGCTTTGTGGATCTAGGCCAGTTACATGATGGCACCTATGGGAAGGGAGTCTTTTGACAGTGGAACTAGCAACACAAGGATGCCAGGAATCAGTTGAGAGCCATGGATGGCTTCATCACAGTGTATGCACATTATAAATAAACAAAGCTTATGTTCTATATGATTACTTGACATTTTAAGATAACAGAGAAGACTGATGAATTTTTATTCTTATGTTGGCTGTCCCTCAGAGCTGGCCTCTGGAGATGGGTAGTCACTCACCACTACATATTTCAGGTGGAAGTTAGAGAAGCTTTGCCTTCAGTAAACACAGCAAACACAGCTTGTGTGCTTCATGAATTCTTCCCTCAACCTTGCCTTAGTCTTGATCTGCCAGAGTTAAGCTGTCATTAGTGAAAGGATAAATTAGTGATGCTTACTTAGAGTGCCTGCTGTCCTAAAGTACCTGATTGAATAGCAGATGAAGGTGAGGGTATCTGTGGGTTTGGATAAAGAATTGCCATCTAAGGAATGACAGGGTTTAGAAGAGCTTGTTACTTTTCTGAGCATGTTCACACATTATTACCATTACATTCTCATAACAGTTTATTCATTAAGGTAGAAAAGACTGTCAGAGTAGTAAGAGACATCAGCTCTGAGGTCCATCTCTCTTTTATCTAATTTTTGAATTTCATCTATAGCATCCCCTTCACCTTCACAACTCTGCCTGGTTTCTTCAGAAATTGAGAGCTCCCCGCCTCAAAGGCAGTCCAGTCTGGCTCCCTATAACTTCTAGCTCTTGGTTCGAGATCTGTCTTTTAAAGCCGCAACTAAATCGAGCACTTCTTTAACATGTAGCTCATACCCCTTTTGATACAGACCTCTGGACTTAATGTTTCCACACCTTCACCCAGGCCCCATGCTTTAACTATCAAGTGTGTTAAATCAGTGAGATATAGTCCTCACTATAGCAGGTCGTCTTAGCCCTTTGGTTAAACTCTGGGTCACACCTCATTGGCTAATGGTGAAATTACTCTGACCATCAGTGTGTGTGTGTGTGTGTGTGTGTGTGTGTGTGTGTGTGTGTGTGTGTGTGTGTTAATCTGCCATCTCTATTGGTTTTTAAAAATTTTAATGTTTTTATTAGTGTATTATAGTAATAACATAATATTGAGATTCATTTTGATATGCATGCATGGAATATAATTTGCTCCACTTTGGTTTCTAGTCTTTCCTCTTTTCCTACTCTTCTCCATTTCTCTATTCTCCTTCCTCTACTGGGCATGCTTCTATTCATTCATAGTTTTTTTTTAAATTAGTGTTTTATAGAAATAGATATACATAAAGGTGAAATTCACTGTGGTATATTCATATATGTACATAGCATAATTTGATCAATTTCATTCCACTTTCCTCCCTTTTCCTGCTGCCCCCCCCCACCACTCCCTATCCCTTTCTCTGCTGATCTCCCTTCTATTTTCATGGCTTCCTTTCTTTTCCCCCCTTACTTTGGTCTAGCTTATGAGAGAAAACATATGAAAGAAAACATTGAACTCTTGATTTTCTAAGTCCAGCTTATGTTATTTAGCATGATATTCTCCAGTTCCATCCATTTCACAGCAAATACCATAATTTCATTCCTTTTTCTAGCTGATTAAAACTCAATTGTGTATATTCCTCACATTCTTTATCCATTTATCTGTTAACCTGCACCTGGACTGGGTTATTTTTTTTTTTAACAGAATAAAACAAAATAACAGAGTATATAGTGGAACATATTTGTAAATTTTTATTTCAATTAATGTTGTGTTTGTTGTTATATAACTGTTCAAAAGCCATTTTGGGGCTGGGAATGTAACTCACTGGTAGAGTGTTTACCTAACCCACGTGAGGCCCTGTGTTCAATCCCCAGCACTATGAAGAAGAAGAAGAAGAAGAAGAAGAAGAGCCTCTTACAGAATTTCAAGCCATTTTCTTCTTATTTAGTCATCATCTTTGTGCTTTCCATGGTTTAATTGCTTCAAGTCACCTAGTTAAAAACAAAGTTGTGTTATTCTCCAGGTAGCTCAGAACCTAGACATATTCTTACCAAGTAATAAAGCATCTGATTATAAGTTGGCCTGAGAAATGTGATAGTAAAATTTGAACAGAAAAGGGAGGAGTGGGACTTAGAGGAAGCCACAGGATTGAGAATTCAGTCGTTTTTTGATCCTGAATTCTGTGTGTTGGGGAACAGAAAGCTGTGGAGAGGGGAGATTGCCCTAGAGGGGTCACGTGAGTTTTTTGACTAGCAACAGGGTATCTTTTTCTTCCTTCAAAGCTCTGCCTTCACTTAGCTTCCAAGATTCTATGTCAGGTCCTTTGCCATCGCCATCATCTTTCTCTCTCTTCCCTGCTGGCCTGAGTCAGTCTAAGCCTCACCTCCTCCCTACCTGCACCTGTGCAGTTAGCCACCTTTCTTTAAGATGTGTGACCCTACCCTCAGGTGGGCCTATGCTGTGAGCCAGACACACAGCTCTCTAGGGCATTCATGTCCCCACCTGGACAGCTATTTCATGACTCATCTCTCTTCAGTCTTCCAACATCTCCTGGCCTCCTAAGCTGATGATCTTCTTCCTGTACTTATTTTTTTCACATGCAATTATTTTGCCATTACTCCTGGTAATGGTGATGATAGCTAATGCTTACATTGTACATAACACATACCAGATTCTGTTCTCATATATCAGAGAACAAGTACAATTACTAACCCTGTTTTTCGGGTGAGAAATCTTGAGTCACATAAAGATTAAGTGACCTGCTTGTGGTCACAGAGCTGATAAATGGAAGAATGTGGATTTGGGCCCAGGTACTCTGCCACTGATTCCTCAGTGTGCTCTCATTTGCTGAGTCTTGAGAAGGGTCAAATGCTCTGGGTCTCCAGTCTCTCTGCTCCACTGCCCCATCCACCAGCATTGTTTCTCAAAGTTGCTAAGTCCTACTGTGACCAAACTGAATGGTCAGTTCCTTCTGTTAAAGCATCTCCTTCACTTAGCATCTAAGACACCATGCTTTTCCTAATTTCTTCCTCACATACCTCTTACTGGTTACTCCTGACTCCCCCAAAGCTGAATACTGGATGGCACCAGGGCTCAGTCCTCAGAGACCTGTCTGCACTCAGTCACCAGCCTCTCAGCTTTATGTGCCCACATCTCCTGAAGTCCTAAATCCAGCCAGTACTCCCAGAATTGCAGGCACAAGCATCTCGTTGCCTGCTCATTGTCTCCACGGGCTGTTAATAGACCCTCACACCTGGCAGATCTAAACTTCTGCTTTCCCCACACTCCAGCCACTTCCTCCTGCCAACCCCAGCTCTATTATTCCATTTCCCCAGGACAAAGTCTTTAGTTTGTTTTCTCGTTTTACACTCTATTCCATTCTGGGTAGCTGCCTCCTTCAAAGTGCACTCAGTACCAGCCCACTTTTCATGGTATCTGCTGCACCAAGCTTTCTCATCTCACCTGAGGGGGTCATTGGCATCTCCACTGAGTTCTTGCCTCAGTCTTTGACACCCCCCCCCAATCACAGTCAGTTGTCTACACACAGTTCTTATAAAATGTAAGTGTCTGTGGCCCCTGTTTTGTCCTCTACCTGCTTCCACTCTGACTTCTCACTCCCTTCCACCCTCTTCAGCATGGCTTTGTAGCTGTGCCAGGGATGCACCACCCAAGGGCCTTGCACTTGCCTGGAAGGTCTTCCCAGGAATCTGCACAGCTCATTTCCTCATTCCTTTCTCTCTGTGGTGCAGGGTCCCTTTCTCATGAAGCCCTACTTCATCAGTTAACTCCTACATGTGCAGCCTCTCATAGCATCTCATAGCACCATCTGACATATAGTCTGTTTATTTATTGTCTGTCTCCCTACATTCCCTGTGAATAAGGAAAGCTCCCTTACATAAAGGCAACACTTTTACCATTTAGTTCATAGCTGCATCCTCAACATTATCCCCTGATGTATTGACATGCTCAAAAAAAAATATTTGAATGGTAGGTATTTTTATCCCTGTTATACAATGGCATAATTGAAGGTCCAAGAGGCTAATTTAGTTAGCCAGGGTCATGAACCTTAGAATACCAGGATGGACCCTGACATGCATTTAATTGCTCCATGTGCTCCTTTTTCTTGTTAAGTAAGGACAATAAGCAACACACAGAGTTCCTGTGAGGATGAAATGAATGATGCACAGAAAAGCACTTTGCAAACCCCAGCGTGCCAAAGAAATGTTACTTATCTAGTTTATTGAGAACCCTGGCTTTTCATGTCTATTATTCAGCAACTCACCCAAAAGTCCTTTTGTGTTCTCAGATTTTTTATTTAGAAGTAGTTGATACTGCCATTGCCAAAGTATGTATTTTCTTCCTTCTGTCCTTGGTGTGAGGCGTGTGTGTCTGCTTCTGTCTGTAGCTCTGACCCCCGTACACCCAACACACACACTGACTGCAGGTCTAGGAAAGCTTTCCAGACCTCTGGGGCCTGTCAGTAGTAGAGGGCAGTGGAGCTAGCATCTGTCCACCTGTGGTCATTTGTTCCTATATGTGTTCCTGGGGAGGGCACTTGTGCTATCAGTAGGTGCTTAGAGGGTGTCAGGAGTCCCGTCTTGCATAGCACACCTGGCAGTTTGCCCACCCCCTGTCCCCACTTTGTAGCAGAGTGGAGTGAAGTGATCACAGGCCCATTATGGCTAAATACCAAGGACATAAAATGAAGCAAGCAAACCTGATGGACTGCAGAGCTGCTGCTCCCAAGAATGGATTTATGTCTCCCTGAACTCAGGGCAGCTTCCCTGGGCTGGTCACATAAAGCATGGAGCAGTTTGGCCTTTCTCATGTTTCATGTTACTGTAATGACACAGCTACAAGAAGAGATGGCAGTGATCTCCCTACATTACACCTTCTCGTGTGTTGATTTATTTGTGTTCCTGATTTTGAAGTAGAAGAAAAATGCAGTGATTTTCTTAGGTAGCATCTTAAACTGTCTTTTCCAATCACAGGAGAGCTTTGGCACTTAGGGGGATAACATTAAGAAGAGGCCAACAGTCTGTTCCATGGGCCTGGTTACTATACTCACATTGATTGTGTGCTGGGATGTAATTGATGATCCACAGTGACTTAACATGGACTCTAGGCCAGGTCAAGCTGTTCTTGGCAGGCACTTCTCCAGTAGCCTGTGACGTCCTTGGCAGCCTCAATGCTGTTGGCCCACTCAGTGTAGGGGTGGGCAGAGAGAGTTGCAACTTCTGCTGGGTGTCTTCAGAGTAGCCAAGCCCATACTGAAAACTCAGACTTAATGCAAACACATCCTTTAACTCCGGATGACTGCCTGGCCTGGGGTGTTCATGCAGCAATACCTTCCAGAAATCAGGACAGGCCTGATTTAAGGGACTGGCTTTACCTGCTGCCAAGTGACACAAGCCCTCTCACACTTTTTGTGTCCTTACCCTCTGGAGTTGATGGGCAGGAATGGGTCCCTTGGTCCACAAACTTTGTAGGGGTATCTCAAGCCACTTAGAAGCAACTGTGTGGAATGGAAGCAGCACAACTTCTGAGCCAGACAGAATGGGGTCAGGATCACAATTGCATTTACTGATCAGCTAGTTCTACAGCTCTAAGGCCTCTGTTTTTTCACTTGCAACAATGGGGATCAGGGTGCTGTGGGGCTTGTGTGTTTATAGAGGGCATAGTCAGAACTGACAGGTAGTGAGCACTCAGGAAGCAGTAGCTGCTGTTCTTAGTGGTGGGGTGATTGGGAGGCATGGTGGAGTCACACATAGAGAATGGGTAACCTTTGGATTCAGGTCCGAGTTCAAATCCTCATTCAGTTGTTCATTTGTTAAATACTTAATGCACTCTTATTATGGGTTTTCATTGGAGTTGAGATGGTGCTGGTCCCCAAACAGTCTTTGATCTTGGGAAAATCAGTGTATTTCTCTGAATCTCAGTTTATCTAAAATAGGTACAATCATATCAATCTTGTATGACTGTGGTGAGAATGAAATATGTATTTTTAAGTGGTACCTAGTTTATTATTACAGATTTTATTTTCTAACTCTGTGCTCTGTTGCTTAAAAAGAACTGCTTGTCTTAAACTAGTCCAGCTTTGATGCGCAATGCAGCAGATGTTTGTTGAGTACCTGTAATGTGAAGGGCATCCTGCCAGCCCCAGGGGAATATTGTTACCAGCAGGACACATTTGCAGTCCCTGAGAAGGGGGTGAGGGTTAGAGGCTCAGCTAGTTAGGCAGTGGCCTCCAGCCAGTGCTGCAGTAAAGGCATGAGTTGAGTGCTGAAATATCATTGAAGGCGGAATCATATCTTCTGCTTAAAGAGACTTGTGAAGGCCTTGCACAGGGTTGTTCCTGGATAAGGGAGACTAACAGCTAGATAATGACGTACAGGAAGGAGGTGTTTCAACAGAGATGTTGCATCAGCAGAGGTACTGGTGCATGTGCAGGGATCACAGGTGTGTTGGCAATGGTGGGGCACTTGGGGTGTGATGAGCTGGTTGAGCCTAAAATGTGCAAAGCTTACAAGAGGGCCAAATGTGGTTCTCCTTATTGCATGGGACAAGCACAGTGCTGTCCAGAAAAAGTGTAATTCAGGCCACTCATAGAATATGAAAATTTTCCAGCAGCCACAGTAAAACTGTGAAAACAGGTGAAATTAATTTTAATTATTTTATTAAACTCCATATTTCAAATATTGTTCCCACATGTAATCTGTATAAAATCCTTATAAAACATTTTACATTTTTTATTTTGGTGCTGATCCTTCAAAAGCTGGTTTGTATTTTATACAACAGCACAGCTCATTTTGGCTTATAGCCACTTTGCAAATGCTCAGCAGCTACATATGGTGATGACCACCATATTGAACAATGCAGGATAAGCAGATCTGGGATGGTGGGAGTTGGGAAATATCTACATAATCCTGAGCTTTCAATCACTAGTCTGAACCAAACTTTTTCCATCAAACCTTTGAACACATCTGCCCAACAGCTGATTGGTAACTCACCAAAAAGAAAAGATTGGGAGATTGTGATATTCATGGGTTATGGGGCTCTCCAAAAAAAAAAACAAAACAAAAAAAAAAAACCAGTCTCCCCTCCACTGGACTACTCTCTGTGGATAGCAAGTTTCTGTGTGCCATTTATTGTGTATCTGGTATGGCCTGTTGATGTCATATGTTATTTTTGATTTTTTAATAACTTTACAATGCAGGGATTCCCCCCCCCCCCGCTTACTTTGCTAAAAGTGTTATAGCTAGATGTGGCAGAGCTGAGGCTCAAACCTGTTTTCAATCCATGTTCTTACCTTTTCTCCTGTCTCCCTAATAGGATCTAATACTGTATACATTTTGATCTGCAAGTTAGAAAGAAGTTCATATAAAGACTCAATGAGCATGTGTGTATCAGTATGCACATAGAAAAAGACTATAAAGCAGTAATCAGAGAAAAATCATGAACTTAAAAATTTCTATGTTAAAGGATGTGTGTGTACCCTCCTAGTCTCCTGCCCACATGCAATTGGAATGTTTCAGTGCTGACCAGTTGCTATGGGCTCACATTGATGGGGGTGGGGCATAGTGGGTGAAGTTTCATTAGAACCAGCTGGAACTCCAGTGTTTATGAGGTTTCCGTTTCCCTGGTTAGGGCGGCTAGAGGTAGTGGGGTGACCAGACTGTGCTCACAGCTATAACACTAGAACTCAGCGGTGGCTTCAGCATCTATCCTGTTCCATCTGCTTACTGAGAAGAAGCCAGACGGAACTGTGTGAGCTTCACTTTTTGTTTCCTGTGTGCAAGGGGCTGGTCAGCAATGGAGTGTCTCCATGATGGGCAAAGGGCAGGAAGATGTGTGGGGTATATTTAGGAGATTGATGACTATAAGCTTCAGGGTTTGACCTTTGGTTCTGCTCCTCCCTTATTTTGTGACAGTGGAGGTTTGGATTCCTCATAGTGAAGCTGGAGTGGTCCTTTCAGTAGGGCTGTGTGATCAGTGTAAGGTACACAGGTCCACTGGAGCCAGCTCACATTGAAAGAGAAATTTGCCACAATAATCTAAGGACAAGAGCCTTATAGGGACTGGACTAAACCGTTAAGAGTGGAGTTGAAAGGTAAGCTTGGAAATCAGTTCTCTGCCTCTCATCTCCTCTCACCTGGCTTACCTGTTGTCTCCTACATATGGCACTGAATGGGTTTCCCCAATGCCTGCATCTTCACCATCTCCAAATTGGAAAAAAGTACCTGGAGGAACTTAGGCATATCTCTTTAACTTCAATTTTTTTTAGTGTATTTAGATTCTTGAAGTTGAGGCCAATTGGCCCAGCTTCTTAAAGCATGCCACCCATTTCCAGGGTCTTGGCAGAATCTGCATGAGCCAGCCCTGGCCTAGGAGAGGCTGTGTGGTCCAGTCAAGAAGGCCAGAGCCTATGGAGAAATGGTCTTCAGTTCACTCAGGGGTGCAGTGTGGGCAGTAAGGATAGAAGAATGTCAGCCATGAGAACCAATTCCTCTGAATTTGCTTTCCCTCTCTCCAAGATGATTATTTTGTATTCCCCTTTTTCTTAAGGCTGCCTCCCAACCCCTCAGACTGACTGAAGCCCTCAACCATTTCATTAAAAAAAAAAATTGAAGCCTCTGTCTCTCTTCCATGTGGCAGCCCTTGCTGTCTCTCTCCCCGACCTGCCTTGTACTCAGGTGTGCTTTTCCTCTTTCCCAGGTATAAGTGTCCATTGTGTTCTTACCCACTCTCCTAAGATACCCACCCTGCATTCTCAGCAGCAGGGTTTTCTTCTGATCTACTAGACCCCTCACACATCCTCTGATTTCTCTCATTACTTAAAGTCAGGAAACTGCTTTTGGCCACATATGTTCTTCCAGCAGAACTTCAAGCCAGCTGTCTGCCCTATGCTGCTTGAGGTGCTGGCCTGCTAACTAGCTATCACAAATTGCAACAGTTGTAAGGTGCCAGTGCTGCAATGGGAGTCAGTGGCCAAGCACAGTCAGCTGATGTGTTTTCCATAGCAAAACTTTCTCAATGAGAAGCAGCATGTTTATTTACATTCTGGCTCAAGCTCCTCTTCCCAGATAAGCAGTGAAATGCAGGCTGCACTCAGTGGTGCATCTGAACTCTCCCTTTAACTCACTTGAAGCCCTCATGGTAGGCTCTACTTTGCTGAGTCCAGTAGGTCCTGCTTTTCCTTCATTTTGGTTGTCTTTTTGGCAGTGACCTCTTGATTGTGTTAGTCCCCTTGATACCATGTTTTCTTCTTTACTTGCCTGTTCTCCAAGTCTCCTTTGCTTTGGTGTCTTCCCACCTGTTAGTTTTTGGATCTGGAATGTCCCCCAGAGTCTCAGGTCCTGAAAGTCTGGTCAGTCCCCAGTGCAGCAAGGTTCAGAGATGGGGTTTTTAGGCATTGATTAGATCATGGGGACTCTGACCTCACCATAGGGTTAATCCACTTGATGGATTCATCCATTGAGCCAAATGGACTACTGGGAAGCAGGACCTAGTTGAAGGAAGTAGGTCTCTGGAAGTGCGCCTGAAATGGTTTATCTTCTCCCTGAGACCCTTCCTCTCTGTTTCCTGGCTATCAGGAACTGTGCAGCTTTTGTCCATCATGTCCACCCCAAAGAAATTGAGCCAGCTGACCATGAACTTAAACCTCCGAAACTGTGAGCTAAAATAAGAATTTTCTCCTAAGTTGTTCTTGTCAGGTATTTTGGTCACAGTGACAAAAAACAATGCACCACCTGACCTGTAGCTAGTAGGATGCAGGCAGGCAGGAGGCTTTGGCCTGGGCCCCTTTCTCTGACTATCTTAGTGTAGTCATCTTACCTAATCCAACAGCTAATGACTTCCAAATATGGATCTTTAGCCCAGTCCCAGGTCTTGACTCACTGGATATTTCCTTGGTGGTCTCCAGTACACATCCTCACATGGACAGGTGTGAACAGAGCACTTAATGTTCTTTCTCAAATCCACACTCCTCCTCCCATGTCCCATTCTCTCATTCCATGAGTTGAGATCACTACCCATCCAGTGGCTCAAGCCCCAGAAATTAAGACTTATCTTGATGACACCTTTCCTCACTGACCCTGTCCCATCCATCACTAAGGCCCACAGTTATACCTCCAGCATATAACTTCATCCTCTGTCAGCACTGACCCTCCTCCTAGACTGCTCCAGAGTCTCCCCT
The DNA here is from genome assembly GCF_052094955.1 of Ictidomys tridecemlineatus. Lineage (NCBI taxonomy): Eukaryota > Metazoa > Chordata > Mammalia > Rodentia > Sciuridae > Ictidomys > Ictidomys tridecemlineatus. The sequence continues at coordinate 79,846,944 of NC_135480.1, read as the reverse complement.
TTTATTCACCTAGGGTATACTCACCACTGACCAGCCAGAGGGAGCTTTTTAAAACCTGCATCTCCTTGTGTCAAGCCCCTAAATCCCTTGTACTGCTCTTAGAATGAAGCCACATTCTTCATCATGGCCTGCAAATTTCTAGGGGAACTTGGCTCCATGTCACCTCTGTCCCTCTTTTCCTCATTCCTCACTCCTGCAGTAAGCCAGCCCCTTCCTGGCACTCTTGCAGCTTCTGTCCTGGCTGGTCCCTTCATCACAGGCTCTCCCTTTTCAGGTATTTTTTCAGAGATGCTTTCTGTTGTTGTTCCCCACTCCTCAGGTGAGCTCAGGGAGGCTGTCCACCACAGCCTGATGAAGGATGCAGAATTTAGACTGTTTGTCCTTTAAGCCCTGACCATCCCAGCAACTCAAGACTTTTTCCAAGTCTCTGGGAACTTGTGAATGCATCTTATAAATGTCATGAGCTGGTCACTGTGGAGGATGGTGCCTTTGAATGCCAACTGCACATGCGTGGGAGGATGCAGACAGCAGCTAAGGGAGCAGGATGAAAGTCAGGCCGGCACTTTTAGCTGGAGTGGCCAGGTGCTTGTTAACACTGGGCCATGGTGCTGCCTGTCAGTCTGCAAGGCTCTATGGGAGATAGCTGCAGGGTCTGACAGGCCATTAGCTCCACAGGGAAATGGCCATGAGTCAGAGTACTGGTAATGGCTTGTTGCTTTTTAAACAATTTTATGAGGCTTTGTCAGGAAGAGAAGGGACTGTGGGATGCTGTCCCTTGCTCAATTAGAAGCCATGAGTTCTATTTACAGACTGGGTGACCATGGGGAAGACATTTTTCCTCTTTGGCCCTTGTTTTGTTTCTCTCTATAATGAGGATCCTAAAGCTTGTCCATCTAACTCACAGGACATTTGGGGCAAGTTCAGTGGTGCCTTCTCTGTGCCACACTCCACAGTCCTGTTAGGATGGACACTACCATATGATCCCTCCCAGGTGGTGGCCAAGACTTATAGAAGCTCTGAAAGCTCTGCTAGGGCCACAGCAAGGTAGTTGGTGGCGATGTCTCTGGCAGGCAGAGCTCAATGTATGTATGCATTTTCTTTTCAGATTTTCAGTCATCCTTTAAGATAGAAGTTGTTCTCAAGTTTAGATGGTGACATTGAGGCTGAGTAAAGTCAAGTGACTTGCTCAGAGCCATTTAGCCAATAAGTGGTACATCTGCCTTGAATTCAAGTAGGTCTGAAAGTCTTTTGGAAGACATGAAAAGGAGAATTGGTTAAGCCAGGGGTTCTTATTTTATACCTATACTGCAGGCCTTAAGGAAGAGAAGAGGTTTATTTGGGCTCACAGGTTTAGACCATGATTGGGTGAACGCACTTTTTCTAGGCCTAGGTGGGGTTGGTGTAGCATACCATGGCGGCAACAGTGCGTGGCATAGCAAAATGGGCTAATTTCTGATGGGGAAGCAAAAGATAGAGAACAGGGCTAGGGCCTCACTATCCCAGTCATAGACATGCCCCCAGTGACATAAAGGCCTCCCTTTTAGTTCTACCTCTTAAAGGTTTCAGCATCTCCCATGAGCACTACAGGCTGGCCAAGCATTTAATATATGGACCTTTTAAAGACATTCCACATCCAATATACAATATTCTGTTCCTGCCCTCAGAGGCTTAAGTCCACTTCACAATGCAAAATACTTTCAGTCCCTCTCTAAGAGTCCCCTAAGACTTATTATAGCATAGCCCAGGAGACCACCTCCACATTCTCTTCTGAAAGGGCAGACTCTTAGCTATGAGCCCCAGTAAAAAAGCAAAAAGAAGGTTAGATACTAGGTAACTATGCCCATTCAAGAAGGGAGGAACAAAAAAATGTCAAGAAGTGATTGGTCCAAAGCAAGACTGAAACCCACCAAGAGCAAACATTAAATTCTGTCTCGGTCCATCCTCTAGGCACACTGTGGTGGAATATGGACTCCCTGGGTCTGGGGAACTCTACCCCTTCAGCTTTGCTTGTTGCTGTCCACATGGCCACTCTCTTGTGCTGGTTTGCACACTGTCTGCATCCTTCCTCAGTAAGTGTTCCTTGTTCTTACCATCTTTAATTTCACAGGTCTATCGCAGCTTTGGCTTCACTCTCACAATTTCACTCATTGACCTGCATTTTAGTCAGTTTAGCATTGCTGTGACCAAAAGACCTAATAAGAACTACTTAAAGGAAGGAAAGTTTCTTGACTCATGGTTTCAGAAGTTTAGTCCATGGTTGGCCAACTTCGTAACTCTGGGCCTGAGGTGAGGCAGAATATCATGACAGAAGGGAATGCAGGAGAAAGCAGCTCAGGACATGACAACCAGGATGAGAGAATTTCATTCACCATGACACAATAAGTACCCCAAAGGCATGCCCCATACCTCTGTGACTTACCTCCTTCAGCCACACCCTGCCTGCCTACAGTTACTACCCAGTTAATCCTTTCAGTCAGTATTTACATCACAGATCAATATTACATTACTCTCATAACCTAATCATTTTACCTCTGAACAGTCTGCATTGTCTCACACTGAGATTTTGGGGACACTTTATATCTATATCCTAACACCCTCTCAAGGACTACTGGTGGAACACTGAGAGGATGTTAGGATGTAGATATAAAGAGACCTCTGTCCTTTCCTCATCCTCTCTTGTGAGACCCCTGTCCTTTCTTCATCCTCTGAGCTCTGCCTGCCGGAGATATCTCCACCATCTCCACCATGCTGCCTGAACTACTAGGCTTTCTCTGTAGCAGCCTCCATAATCCCATCACACTTGCATTCTGCATGCCTGCAAAACCAGCATTGTGTTGACTGTGCTAGGGTTTCCTGCTAGCAAGATCTGTACCTTGGACTGCTTGAACCAGGCTGTGGTAGTTTCTGAGTGCCTCGATGGCTGAATACTGGATGATTTCCAAGGTGTTCCTGGACAAGCAGGGCTCCCCAGGGCTCTCTTCTCAGAAAATGGCCCAAGAAAGTCTTTGAAACAAATCTCAGTTTCTGCAGGTTTGAGCTTGTTTTGGCTGCTGCCTTGCTGATTCTGAGATGATGCCCTCCAGGGTTGTTGTACTGGTGCAGAGCATTTGGCTTCTTTTTAATAGTGCTAATCTCTCTAGCAACCAGGTCCTCCTTGGCTGTACCTTTAAATGGGTGCCTTTTTTGGCCAAACTATGAATATTTTAGATCTTTCAGCTCTGCTTCTCTCTGTTCCCAATTACCACTATATGTTTGGTGAAAAGCAGAGTAATAACCATGCTGGTGCCTAGCTGCTGTGTTGCCTTGAAGTTTCCTCTACCTTTGAGGTCTGCCTCCCACAGAGTCTCAGGTCATGGACAAAACAGTCATATTCTTTGCTGTTGTGTAGTAGGGATTGCCTCTAGTCTATATAGAATAATCATTTCCAGCAGAACTCTCATCAACATAGCCTTTCTCTCCACATTCGTATCAGCATTCTGATCTCCTGCACCTTCACTAGAAAGGCTCATTGGGTTCTGCTTACAGCATTCTAGGCTTTCCCTACCTGCTAGTTCAAATTTTCAAAATTTCTCCTGCAAACCAGTTCCAAAGGCTCCTCTACATCATCTCAAGTATAGTGACCACCACCACACTTCTCAGTACCAATTTTCTATCTTTGTCACTATAACAGATGTCTTAGATAATCACCTTATAAACAGAAGAGATTTATTTTGGAAGTTGCTGTCCATGATTGGGTGTACTCCCTGCTTTTATGCCTGATGTGGGAGGTGGGCAGCATAACTGGTTACTTTGTGGCAGGGAAGCAAGAGAGGATGAGGAAAGGACAGGGGTCTCACAATTACCTTCAAGAGCACCTGAAGACTGCCATTAGGCCCTGCCTCTTAAAGGTTCTGCACATCCTTATAGTTCCATGGGCTGGGGATCAGGCATTTCAGATCCAAACTATAGCATGTGTGTACTTGTGAGCACTTTAACATATTAATTTCTTTCTGATAGAAATTGTACATTTGCCCAAATGGTGCTTCCCTAAACTTTAATATTTGCTTTTGGCTGCATTGCATCATTCTAGCACAATAATCATCTCACTGTAAGATATTCTGCCTGATTGTGGATGACACACAAAAATACTAGAGGATCCATATGTGACCAAAGGAGTGGTAAGAGATTAGGATCCCATACAACAAAACAGGAAGTCAGGAAGGTGTCCAGAAGAGCTTTCTTGACTCAGAATTGACATTCTGCCACCTAACATGGCCACTCAGGTGTAAATGTCATCTTTCTCATTTAGATGATAAGCTACCCACTCCCCTGGCCCCTGAGCACCTCCACAAACCACAGAATTTTACCATAAGAGAATCATAGATGAATAGATGGTAAGGCGCAGCCAGTCCCCCTTCATTGTTGGTGAGACCCATCTTCCACTGCCTGCAGTGCACCCTGCAGTGTGAGCTCTGAGAGGACAAAACCCAGTCCCTAAGCTTCATCCTGAGTTCCTAGATGGTGCTCAGCACATAGAAGGTGCTTGGGGTGGAGGGGTTGGATGATGGGGTAAAGGAACAAATGAAGAGACAAAGTGGTTGTTTTTGTTCTCAGAGACCCCCATGGTTTCTGTGTTTTAGTCAGCTTTTTCGCTGCTGTGACCAAAAGACCTGACAAGAACAATTTTAGAGGAGGAAAAGTTTATATGGGGAGCTCACGGTTTCAGAGTTCTGGGTCCATAGGCAGCTGGCTCCATTCCTTGGGGCTGGGGGTGGGGCTAAACATCTGGGCAGAAGAATATAGTAGAGGAAAGCAGTTCAAGATGAGAGGAGGGAGAAGGAGAGACAGAGAGACAGTACTCATGCGAAGGACAAAATTTACACCCCAAAGGCATGCCCCCAGTGACACATCTCCTCCAGCTATACCCTACCTGTTTACAGTTGCACTCAGTTAATTCCTATCAGGGGATTAATTCACTGATGGGGTTAAGGTCTCATAACCCATTCATTTCACCTCTAAACCTTCTTGTATTTTCTCACATATGATCTTTTAGGGGACACCTCACATCCAAATGATAACAATTGGCAAGTGCTTTTCTTACCACATTTGTCTTTAACATTGTGATTTCTTTTTTTTTTTTCATTCAATTTGTTCTTGATCATAGTTGTTCTCCCTACAGGAATCTGTCTCCCCGTCTTGACTACAGGAGTGTGGACCTTTCTTCACAGCCTCTCTGGACACACTGTCTTGCATCCTCCAGGAAAGATGCGGCAGCTCAAAGGGAAGCCCAAGAAGGAGACATCCAAGGACAAGAAGGAGCGGAAGCAGGCCATGCAGGAGGCCCGACAACAGATCACCACAGTGGTGCTGCCCACACTGGCTGTGGTGGTGCTTCTGATAGTGGTGTTTGTGTATGTGGCCACACGCCCCACTATCACCGAGTGAGCACCTGGCTGCCAAGGACTCCTTGGGCAGGGAGGGGGAAGCAAATGAAAAATGGCTTTCATGTGCAGAGATGTTCCTGCTGCTGCGCTCTAAGCAGGAACACCCTGCTTCTCTGGTCTTTGACTTGATTAAAGTTTCTCCACTTTTCTTGGGAGGGAATAGGGAACGTTTTATCAGTAAACGTGCCATACACCTTATGGTCCACTTCATGTGCCTTTCAGACTTCAAAGCAGTGTGTGTGTGTGTGTGTGTTTGTGTGTGTTTCTCTCATAAATCTATATGTAGCTCCACCTGGTGAGAGGACGACTTTGGGTCATGAAGCAGCTGGAATCAGTGCTCACCTCATCCCCATTGTTTGGAACATGCCACTTCCTACACGTGTTCACAATTTCCAAAGGGACTGTATGTCTTCTCTGTGCTTAATGTGATTTGAAATATGTTGACTCAAAGTGAAATATTTATTTTTTGAATAAAGGAGATAATAGCCTTAAACAGGATGTTTCTCTTGTTTTGCCAGAAGGCACGTCTGTGGGTTCCTTTCCAGGGCCTTGCCCCTTTCTCCACTTTCCTCTCTCCTGGGGCTGGCTGTACCTCCCTTCACTCCCTATTCTAAAGCACTTCCAGGAAAATGATGCTCTTCTGCTGGATCATTTTAAGATTGTGGAGGGAGTCTTGAGAGGGGCAGAAAGTGAGTGTTAATTGACTTGTTTTATCCATGTGAGAGTTCTAATTGGAATATGACCTCAACTGGTTTTATACCAGTTAGCCTTTCCCACTTAAATACTGTATTTGCAAACAGCAACACAAAGCAGTGCTTGTAGGTAAAGGTCAGGCTTGGTTTTGTTCTTAGTTGAAAGGATGCAAATTGTTGGCATTCCAACTGAGTTTCTAATGCAAATTGGCCATGCTGGATGTGTTGCCTCATTTTATTCTAGCAGCATGGTTCTTGAGGTCCTGGTCCCTGATGGAGCAGCCTCTTTGGAAGTCAGATTCAGGTAACTGTTCTGAGGGTGTCTCATTGCTCTGTCATTGCTGATTATAGAGAGATTTGTGCATGAGAGAAGTGCTTTTGTAATCTCAGTGGCTGCATGACTTGCTCACTGATGACACAGGCTGCTATTGGAGATTTGGGGCCTCTTGGAGTTAGTCTCTCAGGAAGAGGAAAGGAAGGACTCCAGCAGATGTTCAGAGATCCTGAGACTGGGTGAGGCTGACAGAGCTCTGAAAATATTTATCAAATGCAGAGGCTGCTAGCATAAAGTTCCTCTTAGGTTTCTATTTTCCTTCCCCTTATATCGTTCTATTTTGAGTCTTAGTACTTGTTGGTCTGGGAAAAACTAAAAGCCACTTCCCCAAAGTCCTTCTCATTCAGGGGCTGGAGGGATGCACCTATTGACATTTTCTAGGGTACTGGCTGTCCCCTCCCAAAATGGATGCTGTGAGGACAAAGCCAGGATAGCCTGTCAACTAGTAGAAAGACTCTGGTCTGCATGTTTTCTGACCTGCATTTATTTCTCTGCCTATTGCTCAGAATTTTGCTTATTTAACCCCACTGAGCCTCAATTTCCCTGTCTGAATGACTGCTAAAGTCACTTTTAGGGAGGTGAGTCATGTAGTAGAAAATGAGGTTCTAGAGTAAACCTGGGTTTTTATGTAGATTTTGCTGCTGAAATTTCTGAGTCCATTTCCTTGTGTGAAAATGAAATTATCTTGGCTCATATGATTGCTGGGAGGATTTAATTCAAATAGTGTATTGGTCAAGCCAAGTCCCATGTCCGGATGTTGTTACTTCATAAATAATAATATCTTAGCACTTCTTTTAATCCATTTATTTTTCACACAACCCTATGAGGGTAGGTACTATTAGTACTCAGTTTTACAAATGAGTACTAATGATGCAGGACAGAAAACTTGGCCATGTCACAGTTACAAGTTTTTTGTTTCTTAAGCTTTTGTTATTGACAATTTCTAACATGCACAAAAATAGAATATACAGTATACCGCATGTCCTCACTGACAGCTTCTGCAAATACCAACACATGGCTACCCTGCCATCCGTCTGATGTTTCCCACCCAAGACATCCCATGGGCACAAACATGGGATTCTCTTAAGGCCAAACAAGAGACGGGACTTAAACCTAGCCAGTCTAGTTCCAGAGACTATTCTCTATCATTAAATCTATTGCTTTTCAATAAATGACTATTTCCTTCTCTCCACTCTTCTTGTGGAGAAAAGAAACCTTTACTTGCCAGGTGTGTTTGACCTTCCTTACCTGGTAACAGTCACAGTGAACAGCCTCAGATGCATCTTTAGACAAATTGAGCCTTCCTTCCGGGGTATCTTAACACGGGGCGCAATCTGCTTTGTTGCTTGGAGAAGAGGAACCTTGTCCTCCTAGCTACTGAGGAGAAGGATCTGTTCTGTGGGCTCCTTAAAACATTACAGTGTTCTTGGCTTAGAGATTTTGAATAGGACTTGAGAAGAGCATGAGCTTTTTGAAGCAAAGATGTTTATAAATCAGTCACTTTGTAGCCAAACAACCTCAGTCAGGCCCCATAACCTGTGCTGTAGTTGCCCTATATCTATCAAGTAAGGTTAATTTTATCATCTAGAGGATGATGGGATGATAAATTGAAATGTGGAAAGGGCATAGCACTGTGCCTAGTACATTGTAGGTGCTCAGCAAATGGCCATTTCCTTCCTTCCTTGCCAGTGTGTGTAAAACCTCATACAACCTAAACGTAGGCCTGCTGCCTAAGGCTTTACCTGGCAGAGTAACATAATACTACACTGTATAATAGATCCGTTAGGTGCTTTTGAGTCTTATTTTCATCACTATTTTCCTCTTTTTTTTTGTCCTTTGGGAGGCCTAGTAGATTTGAACTGGATTTTCCGAAGGCAATTACTAGGCAGGCTTGGTGAAGGCAGCCTGAAAATGGACTTTTAAAGTTAACACAACTTTGATGTGAGCCACCTCCTGGCAGGAATGAGATGCCAATTTACTGTGGACTTGCTGGGTAGAATTTTAACAATTCTCAAGGTAAATAGTACTCTCATGTGGGTGCACTAGGTAATGATTTGAGACACTAGCTTCCAAATTATTCCCAGTTATTCAGTGGTTTCAAGGCAAAACTGAATGATTTATTAGGAGTTTCACAGAAAGTCATGCTGAGGTTTCTGCAGTAGGATTTGGGACTCTTGGCTTTCAGTCCTCATTACTGAGGCTAACATTTCTTGAGCATATTCCAAAAGAGAATTTGGGTTGGAAACGGAAATAGAAACCATTGTCATTGCTTTAGAAAGTGTCGTTTGATGTATTTTTTAAAAAAAATTATAATTCTAAGATGTGTATTTGCCTATTCTCTGGCCAAGCCAAATCTTTGTGATTCACCATTGCAGTCACTTGGGGTGTGAGACGATGTGAAGAATCCAGACCCAGTCTGCCTCTCAGTGTGACATTGGTCAGTCTTCTATAGGTATGTTGGGCTAGATTCTCATAAGAGCTCTTGTATCCCAGAGAGTCTGTGAATGTAGAGTCAATAAAGTCCCTACCTGAATGGATGATCAGTGTAGAGCTCAAGAGAACCTGCAGCTTCTGCGAACAGGAGATCTGTGGATATGGGTCTGAATCTGAGACAGCAAAGTTTAGTTTGACAGGCTCTGAGACCACCAGCTGTAATTCCTTCCCTGTCAGCTCAAGGGCCAAGTAGCACGCACCCACCCATCCTTCATGCATCCTTTATGTGGTCATAGGAAGAAAATATGCACCCAGACTCATCTATAAATCGGAGATGGCAGCACTTGAAATCTGTTGCTGGGAAAATCAAACAGATGATTGTCCCTCTCCGCCCAAAGGATTCATCATCATTTACTTATTAGAGGTAGAAAAATAAGTAAATCTCTTAAAATTGTGGCTCTTAGACTTCTTGGGAGAAGTCTACCGTCATGTTTATGTGCATTTTCTACAACTCTGCCTTGACACGTGTTGTGTGTCTCCTGATCATATGCCTAAGAATAAATGAGGTTTGTTGTTTTTTTTTTTTTTTTTTTCAGGAGCCATGTCTAATTTTGTGTTCTCAGCAGTCTTTGCCACAGACTATTGCTTAAACATTAGAAACAAGATACAGAATCTTTGGATCAAGGAAATATGAGTAGCTTCTTCTAAATCCTTCTAGAATATAAGCAGTAGAATTAAAGAAGGGTTTACAAGTCCTTTGGGTTCTTGTCCCTTTACGCTTTGCTTTAAATATCAGGCAGAGCAGTTGTATATGTGAGGCTTGCCTATTCTGAGTATTTCCTCATTACTGTTCACGGCAAGCGTCTCTGATTTTAGTGTACTTTAGTGGGGTCATCTGTGTTATCTTCCTACCTGCCTGTTCTTTGGAAAAGAACCAGTTCTCTTCAAAAAGCTTTTAATCCCTTTAGTTGTTGAGTAATGGTTTGAGGAACATAGAGCCAAGTAATGTCATGGTTAAGGCTTCCCCTGACCTTGGCATTTATTCCCCCTGGTTTCATGAAGGTTGTCTGTGTTTGAACTCTCCCTGGTAGAAAACTTTTTTCTCCAATTTTTGAATATTCGTTTTCAAATTGAAACAGAACACAACTGGTCACATGCTCATTACTTGAGCTCTTTTGGAAAGCATATTAAGTCTTTTGGGATCAGACCTAACTCCCAAGGCACCAACTGGTTTAGAATGGAATAAATTAAGAAAGACCACTCTGAACTGCTTTTGCAAAACCCTCCACCTTGAAGTACTTCTGCCTCCAACTGTATTACTGGCTCCTTTGAAGTCCTGCCCAAGTCTGTTCCATTCATCTGGATTCTAAAGACATTGAAATTTCTGCCTCACACAGTCTTCCCAGATTGGATTTTAAAAGACATAGCAATTGTTTACAAAGACATATTTAAAGAAAAGGTGTACAAAGATTGAAAATAAAAGATGGAAAAAATTATGGCAGGCAAATATGAACAAAGCCATGGCATCAGTTTTAACATTATAAAACAAGGTACAAAGGATGACATATACTAGTAATACAATTTTAAAAATCTATGGCTGTGGACAGGTAGGTTGATAATATGGTAGGTTGTTTATATATATAATATATATACTATATATATAAAAATATATAAAGTATATAATATAATAAAGTATATATACTATATAATATATAAAGTATATAATATGTAAAGTGAAAGACTATTGGCAGAACTATGGGGAAAGTACATTAAGTTTAGTTGGAGTTTGTATGATATACTTTTCAGAAGTTGATAGATCAAGCCAGCTGAAAGGAATAAAGATGCCAAATATTTGAATAATAAAAATTAGCAAGCTTGAACTGGTAGATAAATATAGATCTGTTCACTCAACTGAGAATACATTTTTTAAGAACTCACATGGAACATTAATAAAAGTTGGCTTAATTTTCAAATTTGATGAAAAATATAAATACACAGATCAAGAAATTCAATAAGCTGTAAGAAGGATGAACAAAGAAAACCACATGTAGGTATCTCAGAGTCACATTTTTGAAAACCAAAAATAAACTGGTAGGTATGGAAATCCGACAGGCTTCAAGCAACAAAACCACATACTGAGGAGAAAAGGCCCAGCTCAACAGCTCTCTTGTGTTTTTCTGTGTTACATTGTTTACTTCAGAGATATTTATGGTGCAGTAATATATGCCAGGTACTGTTCTTGGCACTGGCATACACCAATGAGAAAACATACAGCATTCCTCTCCTTATGTAGTGTGCTTACTAGCAGGGGAAGCGAACACACTAGAAGGTAACACAAGCATTTCTAAATCTGGAAAAATTAGGGACTACATTTTTTAATGAGTATTTTATGAAGAAACTAAGAGTATAGAGCCAAATGAGATAAATGGAACAACAGCCAAAGAATGTGCGTAGGGTTTAGAATGAAACCTTTTATGGTCATATTTCTGAAGTTATGGTTTCAGAAACACTGTCACAAGTTGGAGGTGACAAAAGATGGTAGAAGGTGGCATAAATATGCTGATTTCTTACCTTTTTATTACCATCATGTAAAATTTCTAATTTTGGTTTCAACAATTGTATTGAACATGTTCAACATCAGTAATCATCAGAGGCATGCAAATTAAACCACAATGTATCATCATACCTGTTACAATAGATATTGTGAAATACTGATAACCATAAAGGATAAGACACAATAAAGGAAGCACAAGTTCTGCACAGTCATACACACAAGTCATGTGTGTGTGCTATACGTGTGTGTTATATACATATATACATATACATATCTCACAAGCTATATATATAGTCATGTGTTGCTTAACAAGGGGATATGTTCTGAGAAATGTGTCATTAGGCCATTTTGTCCTTGTACAAGTCTTATAAAGTGAACTTACACAATCTAAAAGGACTATGATGTCATGAAGGCAATGTAATCTTATGAGACCACTGTTATACATGGCCCTTTCTTGACCAGACAAATGACAGAAACATTATGCAACCCATGAACCTTGTAATTTATTTTAAACTATTGATGGAAATAGTATAATGTAACATGATGGAAGAAACAAGACCAAACATAGCTGTCATACTTGTAAGGGTAAATACCCTGTATATACTTATTTAAAGAAAAGTCAAATTGGATTATAAAAGAAAACCCAGTATATGCATTATTAGAAAGATATACCTTAATGTGAATTGAAAATGAAAGAATGGGCAAAAGTATATCTGTGATGATCTAAGAGGAAAATACCATTAAAGGAGAGCTCAGAAGAAAGTTTAAAGCTTTAAATATTTAAATCTGTAAACATGAAAAAAAATGAAGTTGTCAGGAAAACAAAAAAGCACATGTCATGACCTATCAGATAAAGTTGAATGGGAGCAAATAGCATAGAAGAGATAAAGGGTGCATTAAGATGATAAAGTTATAATGAAGATCTAAACATTTTGAATGTGCACCAGTGAAAAATTTGTTTCTAATAGAGATTACAGGAAATTCAAGGAGTGACAGAAATATATTAGTAATGGAGACTTTATATCACCATTTTCAGTCCATGACAGGGCAAGTGAATAAAACATAAGTGTTTAGAAGACGCAAACAATGTAATAAAATACATATGACTGACGTGTCAAATTCTGTCCCTTAAAGCAAAGTCTGAATTTTTTCAAGTTCCAGAAACATCTACCAAAATTATGATATTTATATACTTTTTAAAATTATTTAATTTTTATTCTAATTTGTTATATATGACAGCAGAATGCATTACAATTCATATTCCACATGTAGAACACAGTTTTTCGTATCTCTGATTATACACAAAGTATACTCACACCATTTGTGTCTTTATTCATGTACCTAGGGCAATGATGTCTATCTCATTCCACCATCATTTCTACCCCCAATGCCCTCTCCCTCCCTTCTTCCCCAACCCCATTATGAGTCAGCCTCGTTATAACAGAAAACATTTGGCATTTGTTTTTTTGGAATTGGCTAACAAAGCACTATATTGTCTAACTCCATCCATTTACCTGCAAATGCCATGATTTTATTCTCTTTAATGCTGAATAATATTCCATTGTGTATATATAACACATTTTCTGTATCCATTCATCTAGTAAAAGGCATCTAGGTTGGTTCCACAGTTTAGCTTGTATAGTTTTTTGATATTAGTCTATTTCCTCTAAATTGTGAGCTTCATGAGATGGGAAGGTCTGTCTTGTGAACTATATTTGTCCAGGAACTGAAAGAAATGTTCAATAAATATTTTTGAATAAGCAAATGAAAAATATGAATGACCAGTAAGCTCTTGAAAAAAAGCACAACTATATAAACAAAGTTATTCTTGTTCAAATAATAATAGACTACCATTTTACCCATTAACTTGGCAAAAGTCTTAAGTAACAACATGCTTCAATACCTTTTATACAATTCTTGTATAAAAGAATACCTAGATTGTCAATTCTGAAAGGTGTAGAGAGGAACAGGAAATGCTTCTTCTCCCTTCTCATTTCCCTTCAGCAAACATGCAAGGTAAGTTACAGCCTATAAGGAATGACACTACTTCATGTTATGTCAAGTTCTTAACTTCTGTATTTTCCTGGGTGGCATTTCCCCAGGCAGACTGGCATACTCTCTTAATAGACCCACACAGAGGTCAACTGACTCCTGAACTGGGTTCACGGGGCATCTGCTTAACTGCTCTTGTCCGTGACTGTCAGTCTGCCTGCCCCATTCTGCTGCTATCCCCCAAGAAACTGTCTCCCCAAGGCTGGTATTTAACTTATTGCTGACAAGTAAATTTGGGGCAAGGAACCCAGAGCATATTTTCATTTAAAAATGAAGGTGTATATTTTGTGGTTAGATTTTCAGACTATTCTACAAAAACCTATTCAAATTTTGAAAAGATCCCTAGAGAGAACCTGGTTTAGTCTCCTACCTCTTCCTTTAGCACTTGGATAGATTCGAATTATGTATCTAACATCAGGAGAGTCTACAACTGAAGGAGGTAGGCTCCATGTGCTGTGTTAAAAGAACAAAATGGAACAAAATAAATGAACCAAAAAAGAATAAAAAGGATTTGAAGATTCTATATCTAAATATGGATATCTTATTCACTGTTTTTTCACCTTCAAGTTATGCTTGAGATTCAAACACTGTCTGATATTCTTTCACCTGAAGTATTGAAATGCACTAATCTCAGCTTCAATCAAAATGGTGATTTGCATCCATGTGCAAGAAGTATCCATGAGAGAGGAACCCATAGTCCAGCTCTTAACTGGCTAAGAAGAATGACAAACCCGCATGTCATGTTGAGCCCTTATTGCCCCATTAATTCCTGATGCCTTAGTTCAGATTATCATTATTTAATATAAAGACTGAATAAATGTGCTTAATGATGATGACTTGAATACATGCTCCCTCCTAATGATAACAACAGTAAGAGGGGAAAGAGACAAATTCTCACACTAAAGAGAAAGGAAGCTGAAGTAAGAGCTAAATCATTTGGGAAGATGGAAAGCAAATGGGTGAGTGATAGTTGGCTGAGCAGACCTGAGAACACTGAATTATGAGCTGCAGTGGGAGCACCCACGAATCAACCCACCTTTCACTGTAGATCCTCACAAGGCTCAGGAATTGACAGAAGCAGATTCTTTTGGAAGTGATTGTGAAGATGGAGCTAGAAGAAAGAAGATTGATGGAAAGTCCATCTAAAACCTCATTAAAATCCCAGATTCTTTCTCCAACCTTGGCAGAAGGCAAGTGATTCATTTGCAGAAGGTAACACAGGGTCTTCTGACAGGACACAAGATATAGTTGAAGGAGGCAGACTTGTACTAAAAATGTGAGGCTTAAATGATGTACATATCAAATACTGATTCCTAACCTTTTTTTTCTTACACTTGGCTAACAGAATGTGGCTAGGAGTCTTATATCCTTAGATGGAAAAGTAGAGGCATCTCCTCTGGGGAATTTAACATGTCCAAGAAAAAGGACATAAAGACACTGAAGCTAACCAAAGAAATGATCTGTTTGGGTTAACCTATAGTAATGCCTCTGGTCAGTAAGTTCCATCAGGCTCACCTGTGAATACAGAGCCTTTCAGTGCCCTAAAAATCAAGCAGGCAGGTGAGGGTAACAATACACTTTTTAAACAACATAAGCAAAATTCGTAAACTAAACAGCAGGAAAAGGAAATAGAGACCATACTGAATGACTGAATCGTGATTGCTGTGTTGGATCAAAGTAGATTTCCTAATGTGAATGTAAATATATTTTAATATGGTTTTAAAATCATGTTTCTGCTACACAGTGGACAAAACAGGTTGTGAATGGAAGGGCTGAGAAAGTTAAAACTCAATATATACAATTCAAATAGAATTCCTGTTCAAAGGACAATCATAATCACCTAGCCCATTACAGACTGAATAAAACAAGCACCAGCTTCCATGATGTAGTGTGGCCCCGGATGCTGGAAAGCAGTGTAGGAGAGGCAAGCAACTGGAGATGAGCTTGCAATGCTGATGCTAAAACAATGGCGTGATCCAGAGGACTGAAGATTCCAATCCCAAAGGAGGTTACACAGCCACTGCTTTTATCTCCTCCAAGTTAGGCTTGGGAGTGGACACCAGCCCTCCAGAGCACCACAGTAATTCTAAGAATGAGTGACTGTAAATGCATTTTAAGATCTCCGATTATGGTTAGACTTCTGCATTTTTTTAAGTATCTAAAACACCCCATTGAATGAACACATAATGTTTCTTGTTTGCACTAAACGCTGTAACTTAAACTACTACTGCCTGTGGGCCATATCCAGCCTGCCACCTGTTTTTGAACAGATGGGGAGCTAAGAATAGTTATTTCTTTAAAATTAAACTTTTTATTTTGAAATAACTGTAGATTTACATGAAGTAGTAGGGAATAACACAGAGATGCTATGTACCTCTCCCCTAGTTTCCCCCTTCCCCAAGATTAGCCTCTTTGAACCTGTAGTGCAATATCCTAGAATCCCCAGAACATTGGCACTGATGCAGTTAAGATGCACAGCTAATCATGCAGGGTCTCTCCTGGTCCCCCAGAGCTCCTGATACCCACTAATCTGGTCTTTATTTCTACAATGGTGTCATTTGAAGTACATTATTCCAATGGAATAGTATAGAATGTAACCTTTGGGACTGACTATTTTTTGTTCACCATAATTCTTTGGACAGTCCTCCAGGTCTTGCTCATCAGAAGTTTGGGATTTTTCTATTGCTGAATAGTACTCTATTGTATAGCCATAACACTTTGTTTTTTAATTAATCTCCCATTGAAGGATATCTATATTGCTTTTAGTTTTTGACTGTATTCAATAAAGCTGCTGTGAACATTCACATAAATCTTTTTTTGTGAATGTAAGTCTTCACCTCTCTGGGATAAATGATGAGGGGTACAAATGTTGAGTCATATGGCAGTTGCATATTTAGTTTTAAGAACTTGGCAAGCCACTTTTCAGAGTAGTGGTAGCATTGTACATTCTATCAGCAATGGGATCTCGTTTCTCTGTGTTCTTGCCAGCATTTGGTGTTATCATTATTTTTCAAAATTTTAGTTATCCTGGTAATGTGTAGTGATATCTTGGATTATGGCTTAATTTGCATTTCCCTAATGGCTAATAATATTGGACATCATCTTTCCTTGTGCTTATTTGCCACCTGTATATTTATTCTCTTCAGTGAAATGGGTCTTTACATTCCCTAACCATGTTCTAATTGGATTTATTTATTTATTCCAGGTTTATTCATTATTATTTATTTATTACTGAGTTTTGAGAGATCTTTGTACATT
The DNA here is from genome assembly GCF_052094955.1 of Ictidomys tridecemlineatus. Classification (NCBI taxonomy): domain Eukaryota; kingdom Metazoa; phylum Chordata; class Mammalia; order Rodentia; family Sciuridae; genus Ictidomys; species Ictidomys tridecemlineatus. Next base: position 79,830,198 of record NC_135480.1, on the reverse strand, counting down.
CTAGATGCTAGTCCTTTGTCAGATATGTGGTTTTGCAAACATTTTCTCCCAGTAGTTTTTTTTATCATTCTGTTATCAGGGACATTAGCAGAGAAAACATTTTTTTTTTAAATTTTGGTAGCTTCCGGTTTATCACTTTGCCTTTTTATGGGTTGTGAATTTTTCCCTTGACATCTCAGAACTCTTTGCCTAGCTCTGGACCTCACAACTTTTATCCTATGTTGATGTCCTAAAATTTTCATAGTGTTTTATATTTACTGTGTAATATATAGTGATAAAATGATTCATTTTATATAACTAGCTAATCTTGTGACTTGTAAGTTATATGAATGTTAATTTTTATATGAAGTATGAGACTTAAGTCAAGATTCACATTTTTGCCTACAGATGTTCAACTGCTCCAGCACAATTGATTGAAAGGTTATTATTCTTTCATTGAATTGTTTGTACTTTTGTAAAAAATCAGTTGGGTATATTTATGTGCTTCTGTTTCTTAGTCCTTCATCAGTACCACACAGTCTTGATTGCCCTCCTTAAACAGATGGTCCCTGTCTTATCATGATTCAAGTGATGATATTTCAACATTATGATGGCATGAAAACATACCGTACCACTATTGTTTTTTATTTTCGGTAGAGTATCTAATAACTTACATATAGGTTGTGTTAGGTGACTTTATTCAACTGTAGGTCATATGTTTTGAGCATATATAAGTTAGGCTATTAAGCTATGAAGTTTGGTAGGTTAATGTATTACAGGCATTTTCAATTTAGGGTATTTCATCTGATCATGGATTAGAACAGAATCCCATCATAAGTAAAGGAGCATCTGTATATTAAGTCTCAAAATTGGGTAGATTAGATCCTTTCATATTACTTCTTTTTTTCAAAATTGTTGTGACTATTTTAGTTTCTTTAACTTTCTATATAATCTTTAGAATAATCTTGTCTGTGTCAATCAAAAATTTTGCTGGGATTATGATAGGAATTGTGTTAAACTGGTATATCAATTTTGGGAGAACTGAGATTGTTACTATGTTGAGTTTTCCAGTCCCTGGTATGTCTTTATTTTTTCATCAGTTTTTAACAGTTTTATAATATATGAGTACTGCATGTGTTTGTTAGGCTTACACCTGGGTGTTTCATTTATTTGAGTGGTTACAAATGGATTATATTTTTAATTTCAATATTCACATATCTGTTATTACTGATATATAGAAATATAATTGATTTTGTATGATTTTCTTGTATCACATGGGCTTGTAAGTTTATTTACTAGTTTTAGGAATTTATAAAAATAGATTATTTGTGACTTTCTATGGGACAATCACATCATCTACAAATAGGAAATGTTTTGTTTCTTCCTTTCTGGGCTACGTACCTTTTATTGTTTTTATTCTTTACTTATCACACTGGCTAAAACTTTTAACACTGTGTTGAATAAGGGGTGAGAATGTGCACCCTTGCCTTGTTTTTTTTATTTTAGGGGGTTTCACCATTAAGCAAAATGTTAACCATAAGTTCTTTGTAAATATTCTTTATGAAATTGAGGGAGTTCCCTTCTGTTCCTATATTTTATGAGAGTTTTTATCATGAACAAGTTTAGTTTTATAAAATGCTTTTTCTGAATTAAATGATATAACCATATGATTTTTCTTTTATAGTCTTTTCACATCTTTTGGTGGATTACATTGATTGTTTTGTAGTATTGAACCAGCCTTGCAGCTCTGGAATAAATCCTACCTAATCCTGGGATATAATCCTTTTTATATATTACTGAACTGTGTTTGTTAATATTTGTGTTAAGGATTTTTTCATCATATTTCACTTTATCTTAGCCGAAAGACCAGGAAGCAAGCAATGGTTTTTGCATACACATGAGGAATTTTGGTTTTTTTTTTCTCTCTCTCTCTTCCCTTATTGTCTTTGTCTGGTTTTGGTATCATGATAATATATTTTTTTTCATGAATGAATTGGGAAGTTATTCTCTACTATTTTCTGGAAGAAGGTATGTAGAATGTATGTTAATTCTTTTTAAGTTTTTGTTAGAATTTTCTTGTGAAACTATTTGGACCTAGGGATTTCTTTTTTGGTAATTTAAGTTTGTAAATTTAGTTTCCTCAATATTTTTGGGACTTTTCAAATTTTCTGTTTCATATTGATTGAGTTGTAGTTATTTGTGTTTTTCAAGGAGTTAGTCCATCTAAACTAAGTTTCCAAATAGGTATTTGTGTTTGGAGCATTTCCTCATTATCCTTTGCCCTCTGCAGGGTCTGCAGTGAGAGTACCTGTTTCACTCCTGACACTGGTAATTTGTACCGCCTCTTTTTTTTGTCAGTCTTGCTAGAAATTTGTCAATATTATTGATTTTTTTAAAGAGATAGCTCTTTGTTTCATTGATTTTCTCTAGTTTTTCTGCTTTCAATTTCATTGATTTCTACTCTTCATTATTTCCTTCCTTCTGCTTCCTTTAAGTTTAATTTGGTCTTTTTCACCCCTAGATTCTTGAGATGTGAGCTTAAATGATTGGCTTGAGACTTTTCCCATTTTTTTCATATATGCAATTAGGGCATAAATTTCCCTCTTAATACTAGAGATAGGGTGGGAGGGTCCTCACCACTAAGCCAAAAGTGGACACCTTAACCCTTCACTAGGCTTGCTCTGGCCCCAACTGGTGGAGAGGGCTAAGGTTCCCTGTTACTCTCCCATGGTCTCCCGCAGGCTGCTGAGGTGGATGCCTCTTTACTGCCGTGCTGGCCCCTCTCTGATGCCTCTGGTAGGTTGGGGAGAGAGTGGAAATCCAGGTTCCACCTTAGCCTTTGAGGGTTTGTGCATGGCCACAGCTTTTCCAGTGGAGTTTGTCTGTGTTGCAGTGATTCTTATCTAATAGTTTCCCATCTTTCTTGGTTTTGCCTAGAAAGAAGAATTTTCCTGAGGCTTTTTTGTTTGTTCCTGTTGCTAGCTTTATCAGCTCCAATTCTGGGATGTTTGGGTGTGTTAGTTGCTAGGGCTGCTATAGTAGAGCACCAAAAACTGGGTGGCTTAAGCAACATAAATTTATTGTTCTACCTTAGCCTTTGAGAGTTTTGGAGGTTAGAAGTCTAAAATCAAGGTGTTGGCAGGGTTGGTTCTTTTTGAGTGCTGTGAGGAAGAGTCTACTTCAGATCTCTCTTCTTGCTGCTGGTAGTTTGCTGGCAATACTTGATCTTGCTTGCCTGGTAGTAGTGTCACCTTGATTGCTAAGAGCCATAACCAAGTAGTATGATGCATGGCATTTTTGGTTGAAAGGTGACGCCAGCAAGCCATTGAGATGATATGATTATGTTAAGATCTGCATTCATATGGATATTAGACCCTTGCTGTCCACCTCAGCCTGCTAAGGACTCCTGGAGAGTTCCCATTAGTTGGGGAAGTGTGGTAGGAGGGAATTCCGGAGGAGGGACTTCCTGTTGGCGTGTGGGTCCCGGAGAACGCTGCGTGTGTGGGTCGGTCAGCATTTTCCCAGGAGCGTACGGGGCATTGGCGGCAGTTTCAAAAATAAAGTTTGTTCCTGCTTGAGTGGCTTGTAATTTTGTGCCCAGCCAGACTGCGGCAATTGGTGGCCCGTGTGGGGGACGCCTGAAGCTTGGAGGTAAGCAAAATTGCTCGCTCCTGAGGGAAGGCGACAGAATGGGTGACCATTTCAAAAAACAATGTGTTCTTGTTTTGATTCATTTTGTTTTTGTTTCAAGCTACCTATCCCTAGAACTTTCTCAGGCAAACTGGGAAAAATGGTTGGCTCAAGTTTTGAAGTTGTTCGGCCCTGAGAAAGAGAAAATTGATACAACGATTTTTTGTTCCGTTTTTGTTTCATTCTGTTTCGGTTTTGTTTTATGTTATCTTATTGAGTTGCGTTACCTTTATAGTAGATTAGAAATTAGTAAAAAACAAACTGAAAGACTGTTAAGTAAATTGTTAGAGGTCCAGACTATGGTAAAAAACATGTTAGGTCAAGCAAAAGATAAGGTCTCTCGAGCTAGTCAGACAGAGGAAAATTTAAAGGAAGAAAGCTTAAAGGACAAACAACCATCAGGAGGGGAGCTATAACAGGAGGCTGCTACTAACTCCGTTCTATCACCAGAGGGCGTAATTCAACCAACAGCTCCATCTATAGAGACAGCTGAGTGGCCCTCAACCCCTGTAGTTGATAGACGGAATCCTCAGGCAGGACCTCAAAGATTAGCATGCCCTGTACTTGAGCAGGCAGAAGGGCAACGAATTCACCATGCTTTAGATTTTAAAACAGTGAAGCAATTAAAGGAGGCTGTAACAACTTATGGTCTACAAGCACTCTTCACCATAAGCATGGTCGAATCCATTATCAACTTGGACATGACGCCAGCAGATTGGGTTAACATGTGTCGATCTGTGCTAAATGGAGGACAATATTTGTTATGAAAGGTTGCCAATAAGGAATTTTTTCACAGAGACAGCCAGGCGAAATGCAGCAGCCAGTTACCCTCAAAGAAATCTAGATATGTTGTTAGGAAAAGGACCTTATGAGGGTCAACGGCAACAAATTGAATATGATCCTGCCATATACACACAAGTTGCTGTAGATGCGGTTAGGGCATGGAAAACTTTACAGGGTCATGGAGATTTACAAGGACAGTTATATAAGGTAATACAAGGAACTAATGAACCTTATGCTGAATTTGTAGATAGGCTTATTCAAACAGCTTCCAGAATTTTTGGGGATACAGAACAAGCAATGCCACTAATAAAACAACTGGCTTATGACCAAGCAAATCGTTGCTGCAGAGAGGTCATTAGACCATGGAGACATGAAGATTTAAACACATATATTAAATTATGTAGATACATTAATGAACAAGGGCAAGTCTTGGCAGCTGCAGTACAACAGGCTTTAGATGCAAGGCCAAAAACATGCTACAATTGTGAACAAACAGGACATTTTAAAAGGAGTTGCCCCATAGGAGGGTTTAACAAAGCTAGGTATCAAAGGAATAGAATACCGGGTATTTCCCAAGATGCCATAGAGGGAGACATTGGGCTAATGAATGCCATTCTCAAACCACCATAGAGGGTATTCCATTATCGAAAAACGGAAAAGGACCAAGTGTTTACCCATGATATCGTGGAGAAAGGCATCAGGCTCCATTGCCATAAAACGGACTGGGGGGCCCAATGCTCCAGGGCCCACAACCACAAATATACGGGGCAATGCAGGAACCCAGCAACACCATCAGGGTAGTGCTCAGGACACATTATCCTTTAAATCCCTCATCAGACAAACTAGAGGGAGCGCAGAGTTGGACATCTGCACCTCTGCCAGAGCAGTACTAACTCCAGAGATGAGAATTCAAATAATTCCCACAGGAGTAAAAGGACCTCTTCCCCAAGGAACAGTAGGCTTATTATTGGGATGCAGTTCATCTACACTAAAAGGACTTATGATAAGTCCTGGGGTAATTGATCCCGATTATGAAGGTGAAATAAAAATTATAGCTAGTTCTCCAAGAGGTATATCAGTAATTTCACCAGGAGATAGAATAGCACAGTTATTAATAATACCCAGCCTGCATGATAAATTTTCCAGTCGTACTGTAGAAAGAGGTTCCAAGGGATTAGGCTCCACAGATGTGGATTGGGCTATGCTGTCTTTAAATTTAGATTCTCACCCCATGCTAAAACTAAATATTCAAGGTCATGAGTTTAATGAACTACTGAACACAGGAGCTGACCTTAGCATCATATCTCATCAAGAATGGCCAAAACATTGGCCATTACAACAAGCCACTCAAACTCTTCGAGGCCTAGAAGTGGCAACTAATCCTGATAGAAGTGCAATGGTATTAGATTGGAAGGATCCTGAAGGATGTGAAGGAACTATACATCCATACGTATTGGATCATCTTCCTGTAGATTTATGGGGACGAGATGTCCTAGATCAATTAGGTTTGACATTAACAAATAACATCAATCCTAACACGCCCACTACTAGGGCTAGACAAGGCTTTAGGAAAGAAAAAAGATTAAAAGAACAAGAACAAGGTATAATAGCACCAATTTAAATAGATCAAGGAATAAGTAGACATGGATTGGGTTTTCAGAAAGGGCCACTGAGACAATAAAAATTACTTGGAAATCAGAAAGACCAGTATGGGTTCCTCAGTGGCCCCTGACGAAAGAAAAGATACAAGTAGCCCATAACCTGGTCAAACAACAATTAGCAGAGGGACATATACAACCTTCCGTATCTCCCCATAATACTCCCATTTTTGTCATTAAAAAGATATCTGGTAAATGGAGATTATTGCAAGATTTAAGAGCCATTAATAATGAGATGGTTATTATGGGACCTGCTCAATCAGGGATTCCCCAATTGTCTGCTTCACCAAAAACCTGGTATGTTTTAGCTATAGATATTAAATATTGTTTTTTTTCAATTCAAATTCATCCTGAGGATAGTCCAAGTTTTGCATTTACTATCCCTGCACTGAATCATGAAGGTCCTGATCAGAGATATGAATGGAAAGTACTCCCTCAAGGGATGGCTAATAGTCCAACTATGTTTCAAATTTATGTTAACAAAGCAATCCAGCCACTTAGAAATCAAAATCCTGAACTACAAATATTTCACTATATGGATGATGTATTATTGGCACATAAAGATAAAAAACATTGCTAGAATGTTATGCCACAGTTACATATTTATTAAAAAATTATAATCTAGAGATAGCAATAGATAAAGTACAATTAAATCTTCCAATTAATTATTTAGGACTTCTATAATCCTCAACCATGGTCCGTCCACCAAAAATTCAAATACAAGTAGATCAACTCAAATCACTTTACGACTTTCAAAAGTTTTTGGGAGACATAAATTGGATAAGGCCTTATCTAGGCATACCAACAGGAGAGTTGGGACCTTTATTTGATATCCTAAAAGGTCCATCAGATCTAAATTCACCCCGCATGTTAATGCCTGAAGCAAGAAAGTCATTAAAAATCATTGAAACATATATGGAAAATATGCATTTGGATAGAATTGATATGTTTGCCTTTATTATTTATTGTAATACCATCAAAAAATATTCCTACAGGAGTATTTTGGCAAGAAGGTCCATTATTGTGGATACATTTATCTTATTCTCCTAACACTATTCTTACTAGGTATCCTGAGGCTGTAGGACAATTAATACTCAAAGGAATAAGAGCAACAAAAGGAGTGTTTGGGATTTCTCCCAATAAAATTATTACTCCATATGCTATGGATCAAATTGATGAGTTAGCTAATGAGTTATATACTTGGGCAATAATCATGTGTAAATCTAATGTTTCATTTGATAATCACTTACCATCTAATCCTTTGTTGTCTTTTTGGTCTTCACATCCTGTAGTTTTTCCAAAAATGACAAAAAAAAAAACACCCTATCATGAATGCTCCAAATATATTCACTGATGGGTCAAATAATGGTACAGTAGCAGGAGTTACCCCTGATCAAACTTTTACATTTTTAGTACCCAAACAATCAGCTCAAAAGGTAGAGGTTAATGCAGTATTACAAGCTTTTGTGATGTTTAAAGATTCTGTATTTAATTTATTTTCTGATAGTCAGTATGTAGTTAATGCTATAGTATCCCTTGAAGATGCTGGTAGGATTTCCTCTTCCTCTATTGTTTTCTCTTTGTTTTCCACTATACAAGTCTAATCTGGGACAGAAAAGATCCATTTTTTATAGGACATATCAGGGCACATACAGGATTGCCTGGAGCCCTTAGTTTGGGCAATGAATTAACAGATAAATCTACACATGACATACATATTTTCTCCACAATAGAAGAAGCTATAAATTTTCATAAAAGGTTCCATGTCAATGCTAATACTTTACAAAAGTGTTTTAAAATAACTAAGGAACAAACCAGACATATAATAAAACAATGTCAAAATTGTGTGACATTTTTACCACAAGTTAATCTTGGAGTCAATCCTAGAGGACTGATACCTAACCATATTTGGCAGATGGACGTCACTCACTTGCCAGAATTTGGAAAATTAAAATATTTGCATGTTACAGTTGATACTTCTTCTGGATTTTTGATGGGCTCCCTTCATGCTGGAGAAAAAACTAAAGACATTATAGCTCATTGCTTACAAAATTTTGCCACTCTGGGTGTTCCAAAACAGTTAAAAACAGATAATGGTCCTGGCTATACCTCTAACTCTTATAAACAATTTTGCTCATCATTTGGCATTACTCACATAACAGAAATTCCATACAATCCACAAGGACAAGGCATAGTTTAAAGAGCTCATCAAACTATTAAAATGTACTTATTAAAGCAAGAAGAGGGAATTGGAAAGGGGTATATATCCCCCAAAGATAAACTTAAAATAACCCTTTTTACTCTAAACTTTTAAAATTTGGATTCATCAGGGCTTAGTGCTGTAGAAAGACATATGTATCCAAAAAATGTACATAAGCCTAAGGTACTTTGGAAGGATATTCTAACAGGACAATGGAAAGGTGCTGACCCAGTGATTGTCTGGAGTCGGGGTTCTGTTTGTGTGTTTCCACAGGGAGAACAACAGCTGATTTGGATTCCAGAGAGACTAACCAAAGCAATTTCTATAGACCAAAAAGAAGATGATTTGACTCAAATCCATAACAGCTGATATCCAGAGCTCCAGCTTGGCTATTCTTACATCTGTAACAGCAATTAACCAGAATGCTTTTTTCAATATCTATTTTATTATTGCCTTTTCCCACATCATAAAGTTCTATTTTATTTTTGAGCTCATACAGACCTAGGTTAATGTTTTGCTGATCAGTTCTATTTATTGACTGTGGAGTTTTTAAACATTGCAATGGAGATTTCACCTATGTAAGCTACAAGGCCTTTACTATTGTCTTATGTGTTGTATGTTTGTGTGCACACTTCTGTTTTGTGTTGTATGTCTGTATGTGCGTATGTCCATATATCATATATGAGGAGCGCGCATGTATAAATGGATCCTAATTTTTTTTTATTCACGTGATTTTAATGGTTTAATTTAAATTTGATAAACAGCTGTTGAGGATTGTTTTAATATGTGAACAAATAAGGAGGTTAACAGATCTGTTTTTCTACTTTCACCTTTCCTTTTCATTATATTTAATAATTCTGTTCAGGATAATGTAAATTGTTCAGAAAATTGTTTTCTTAGTACCTGTTGGAATGTTACATAATTTTTTTTTAGTATCATTGTCAGAATTCCTATTTTCATCCCAGTGCCCGTGAAGACAAAGATGAAACCAAACTACCACTTCTTCGGTAGTTATCACAACAAACTGTATAAACTGATGCATCAATGAATAATAACTCAACAAGTAATGATCAATCAAGGAGTCGATTTATTTTGGGAGGAAGTGGACATATTGATAGATTCCTCCGCTTTTAACTGCTTGCAGAACTTGCCTGGACTATGTATCACTTGTATGCATTGTGAACTATCTGTTAATGCAGCAAATTATGGTAGTGCTGGTGTATCTTTGCTGATGTGTCACCAGTGATGCAATTTTTCCAAAGGAGCCATCAATTGGCTTGGTGTTGTGGCATTTCTGTATCCTCCTCCCTTCTACTAGTGATGGTCTAAATTTGGGAACCAACAGAGGCGAGGCAAAGAGCCTCACCCCCCCACTGGTGCATAGGCTTATTTACAAGTATGGCTATATGCTGGACCGGTAGTCAGTGACTGGCATGATCCAATTGCAGTGGTATCAACCGAAGACAGGAGGCTGACACCTAGAGGTCAGTTCATCCGATGACTGGTAAGAACCATATGTTGAATTGGACAACCTAACAGGCATGGTCCCTAAGCCACATTGCTTGTTGCTTAATTAAACAGAAGGGGGGAGATGCTAAGAGCCATAGCCAAGTAGTATGATGCGTGGCATTTTTGGTTGGAAGGTGATGCCAGCAAGCCATTGAGATGATATGATTATGTTAAGATCTGCATTCATATGGATATTAGACCCCTGCTGTCCACCTCAGCCTGCTAAGTGACTCCTGGAGAGTTCCCATTGGTTGGGGAAGTGTGGTAGGAGGGAATTCCGGAGGAAGGACTTTCTGTTGGCAAGTGGGTCTGGGAGAACGCCATGTGTGTGGGTCGGTCGGCATTTTCCCGGGAGCGTACGGGGCATTGGCGGCAGTTTCAAAATTAAAGTTTGTTCCTGTTTGTGTGGCTCGTGATTTTGTGCCCAGCCAGACTTCAGCACTTGATCTCTGTCTTCATCCTCTCATGATACTCTCCTGATGTGCTTTTGGGTCCAAATGTTCCCTGGTTAGTAAGGACATAATCATTTTGGTTCAGAGGACCATTGTATTTCAATATGATCTCATCTTAGCTAATTACATCTATAATGACCCCGTTTCCTTGTAAGGTCACATTCCAAGGGACTTGGAGTTAACACTTCAACATATAATTCAATTTATGAATTTTAATCTATAATTATGAAGCAAAAAGAAAATCTAGGAAACTCACTCTCTTCCTGTTTTCTATGTCTTGGGGACTCCAACCAGTCTGCCTTCTTTTTTTTCTATCCTTTGGTCATCTTGAGGGTATTTTTTATATAAATCTAAGGGTTTTTCATTGTACTTAGCAGGTAGAATACATGTGAGGGAAAAGCACAACTTGAGAATGTGTGGCCTAAGATGGAACACAGAAACACAAGACAAAGGTACTCCTATTAAGAGTCTCATGACCTGTACACATGGCTTCATTCATCTGGAAGGTTGCCTGCTTCCCAATCTCACCTTATCCTCAAGAGCAGGTAATGACCTTCAGGGGTCAGTACAAGATGAAAATGCAGTGTACTTTCTTCAAAAATTTTTAGGAAGCCTAAGAAAGCAATAGTAGAACATTATACCAGGCATGCGCCTCTCTGAGCACCAGCTCTATGTGACTCCATGGTCACATACTTGTAAAGCCATCCCTGCCTGTCCTTCTGGTTGCTGCTAACTCTTACTCATCCTGGAAAACTCAGCTGAGATATTGCTTCCTTTCAGAGGCTTTTGTGGATAACTCCCATTTTCCACTGTTTCCCAACATGCATACCTCCCAAGTAGCGTTATGTATCTTCCTTTAGGTTTCCATAATACTGTGCACATGCCTCTAATATTGCATGTGTTTTTAAATGATCTGCTTAGGTGTCTGCTATGCATTTGAGAGCTCCTTGAGTGCAGGAAGATTTCTTCCTTACTCAACTTCTTATCTCCCAAACCTAGTTTTAAGATGGATCATTTTATCAGTCAATCTGAAAGTGCTGCTGAATGAAAGGAATAGCAAACTAGTGAGCTAGCTGTTCTCCTGTCTCCCATCTCCTCCACATCCACCTGGGTGGAAGTGTTCCTTCAATCTATGTGAAAGCCTGATAACTCAGGACAGTCTTTAAAATTTATTTAAAAGTATTTGTCTTTCCAAGTGAAAGGAAGTCTAGTAGAGTAGAGGGGAGGCGAGGGGAGAGGGGAGGGAGGAAAAGAGGGAAAAGGGGGGATCATGAACCAAAGTTGATTTCCATACATATCTGAGGATGAACCCAATTACTATTTATAAACATGCTCCAAAATTTTTTTTAAAAAAATCTTTGTAAAAATAGAGAACAACCATTTCACTGGTGTGTCAACCAATGAACATAAAATTGAAAAATGCTATCCATGTATATTATTCAGGATTTTGGGCTATTGTCTATTATCTGAGCCAATGTCTAACCCCAGCAGGGTCTCAGTAAGTGTCTGAAATGAAACACAAATCAGGTAAAAACACATGCAAGCGTCTGCATACTTCTCTCCTCCTGATACACCTCTTTCCCAAGTCATGATAGGGACTGGTGAAGGTGGAACTCTAGGTTCTACCTTAGTCTTTGGGAGTGTGAATTGTTGTGGGTGTGGCCACACCTTTTTAGTGGTGTATGGTCTAGTTGAAATACTGGCTTCTGGGTTAATCTTATCTCATTCAAAACATTCTAATCCCATTGGTTTTTATGGCACTTTTATCAGTTCTACCTCGTAGTATTCTAATTTATTTTTATCTTTTGGTTGTTCTCCTAGACTTCACTCTCCAATATATTTTATAAATATTCATGTAGATAAAATTTTATTTCCACAACATTTGGGGTGCATTATAACATTCAATTTGTCTTCAATAAAATATATGAATTTTCTCCAAAATAAAGATAAACTTGGGACAGTAAGTCTTTTCTTTAGTACTTGTACTTTCAGCATTAAAGACAGTGACTGAACTACGTATGTTTTCCAAGATCTGATACTGTACTTGATTTTTTCTTTCTTTCTTTCTTTCTTTTTTTTTTTTTTTTGGAAGTGGGTACCAGGGATTGAACTCAGGGGCCCTTGATCCCTGAACCACATCCCCAGCCCTATTATGTTTTTTTATTTTAGAGACAAGGTCTCACTGTGTTGCTTAGCACCTTGCAGTTTCTGAGGCTGGCTTTGAACTCAAGATCCTCCTGCCTCAGCTTCCCAAGCTGATGGGATTACAGGCATGTGCCACTGCACCTGGCTCCTTTCTTATTATAATTATTTTCAGAGTTTTGTGTGTATATGTATACATGATTACATATATCTATACATAATGTAATGAATATACATGTATACTCACACATATAGAGTTATGTATTTGCTCTTCCTAAGTTATTGGGTACAATGCTTGTTAGTATAAAAATCTGTTTGTAAAGTAAGCTTTGTATATAGCAAATATATTTGAAGCCAAAGAACTGTTTTGGTTTGATTACTCAGAATTTTACACATCAAAATTACTTGGGAGTGATTCATCAGATAATTTATTTCAGCCAAGAGATATGTTTGGGATTAGAAGAGGTTTTAGATCAATCAATACTGACTTTTGGAAGATTTTCCTCAAGCATGAAAAGGAGGAATTTCAAAGCTGTAATATTCTTGTTTTCAAAAACAAAACAAACAAAAAAATCAAACCAAATGGGAAGAGTAATAGCTCAATACTTCTCTGTGTTGTCATTTTAATTGTATAAAAATTTAGAACTAAGAGAGATTTGTTGTGCATATTTCAAGTACAACATAAGGTAAACTTAATATGGGTCCCTTGATTATATCTTATATAATAATTTTAGAGAGGTGCTATCATCAGAATATTTGTGTCCCCCTTTAAGTTCACCCACTGAATTCCAGTCTCCAATGTAATAGTATTAAGAGTTGGAGTGGTTAAGAGATTAGGTGACATAATTAGAAGGGATTGTGCCTTTACAGAAGATCCCCAAGGGCCTCTACCATGTGAAAACACATAGTTGGTGCCATCTAAGAGGAATAGGTCCTCATTAGACATCTAACCTGCTGGTTCCTTGATTGTGGATTTCTCAGCTTCTGGGGCTGAGAAAGTACATTTGAGTCATTTATAAGTTATCTGATCTAAGGTATTTTGTTTTTATTTGTTCTTTTCAGGTATATATGATAGTAGAGTATATTTTGACACATTATACATACATGGACTATAACTTATTCTAATTAGGACCCCATTATTGAGATTGTACATGATGTGGAGTATTATGGTTTGGATGTAAGGTGTTCCCCAAAGTTCATGTGTGAGACAATGCAAGTGGTTTAAGGGAGAAACAATTAGGTTCTGAGAGAGTCTTAACCCAATTAATGAATTAATCCCCTGATAGAATTAACCAAATGGTAACTGAGGGCAGGTTGGGTGGGACTGGAGCAGGTAGGTCTCTGGAGGCATGCCTTTGCAATAGGTATTTGGTGTCTGGTGAGTGGAGTCGCTCTCTCTGCTTTCTGATCATCATGAGAGCTGCTTCCCTACACTGCTGTCTTCTGCCCTTATGTTGAACTGCTACAACATTTGATCAAATCAATTTGGGTTGGCACAAAAATAATTACATATAGACAGAAAATACCTTTTTCTTTGGGTTCTGTGATGGCTCTTTACCTTAGGGTTTTTTAGGAAAGAGAGAGCACCACCTGAATTCTTTATTCTTATATGGGGGGGGGGACACACAAAGGGAGGTTCCACAGGATCTTCTTTCCAAGTAGTATTACAAAGGAATAAGAAAGCAGCCCACTCCATTAGGTAACACCCACTCCCAAAGCTTTGCTCCTCTGGTAAGTGGAGTTGGGGGTCCACCTGCTTCCTGGTCAGGGAAGGAGTTTCCGTATTTCCATTGCTCAAAGCGAGAGGGTGCTCAGCTCCTATGTGTCAGCTCCCAACATACTCCCCCTTTCTTAATATATACAGGCAATTGCAGAATTATATCTTCCAGTCACTGAGTTCTTGGTCCGAGGTCGTCATGACCTACTATTGAGACACAAAATGAATTAGTAGAAAACATGTCATTCTAATAACATACCATATAGAATGTTTTAACATATTTTTAATATTAAAGTCATTTAATTAACTTCAAAAGATCCAGCTTATTATTATTACTCTGCCAAACACCCATTAGAAGATTTTTAATTTTTTCCCAATATTATTGGGAAGCATTGTGTTTGGTCATAGTAACAGAGACATATTTAATTGGCACAGCATTAAGCCTTTCCTCAAACCATAGAGCAGAGAGCTCATTTATGTTATTCATTACAGTGGCTTCTAGAGTGTTCAACTTAGTTCCAATCCTCCCGTCAGCACTTATCTCACTATGGAGGATCTTGGAAGTAATTTAAGTCAAATTATTAAGAAAATTCACATGTTGTAAGTTTTGAGACATAGTCACAAAGGCTGTAATAGTAGAAACAATAAATAATATTTTAAGTAGTCACTTCAAAGATCATGAGATCAAGAGCTTGCCTAGGTCTAGTAAATTAGCATGCACCTGTTTCAAAGCCTGGATGTTAATTTCAGCATGCCATAGTTCCAAAATGCTAGCTGACAATAGGACAGTGGAATGTTGATGAAGGATCAATGTCCTTTTCTTCTATTATAATTAGTGATACAATTAGGCAAGTTGCATTTTTATAGGCTACAGGATATTTGTTATCCTTTCTCTCAATTCTCACATTTAAGGAGTGTCTTAGGTCTGTCAGTAATGCAAAAATTCTGGAGGCAGAAGTTAAGCATCAGACATTCTTTTGGATGCCATCTCACTGAGTGTTAAGGCTTGTGTAATTGTCCTTGTCAATTCTAGGATATCAGTCTGCAAATAACTGGCCTATAAAGAAAAATTATATTTTAACAATCTTTCTGTTTTGATAATTACCCAGATATATAAATATAGTCTTAATTTCTAAGGACCAGCATAATTGCCTGGTTTAGATTTCTCATATGCTGTCTTTTTTTTTTTTTTTCCCAAAAGATACTCCCAGACAGCCTGTTTACATAGGATCAACATATAGGTATAACTGACCATTATAGTCAATTAATCTAGTCACATGGATGGATTTCCAGTCCACATTGTAATGTACATTAAAAGTGGACTTGAAAAATGGGTCCACAGAAGTCTCTTCATAATTTTTACTTACATGACAAGCTCCTGAAGTTTACATGGCTGTAAACTCTGCAGCTGAGAGATCTATCTTCCTGTGTCAAGGTTTTCAGCCTTTTCACGATGACTGGTTTAAACTCTAGCTTTTGAAATTTAATTTAACTTACTAAATCATGTTCAGCAGTAGTAAGACTTTTAATATCACAATTAAAGAAAAATTTTTGAAATATTTGAAGACCTAATGTATGCATATGGGGTCCTGTTTTCCCCCTTTCTTTATTAAATTTAGTTTAAGTTATAGAAAATAGTACAAGTATTTAAATGATAATAAAAGATTTATCATCTCTAATTGGTCATGATATTTGACAAAAGTCATTTGTTAGTTATGTTAACATTAATGATTGGAAAGGGACCATGTTAAATAGAAACTTAGCTTTTACTAAATGTATGACTTGATTTTGACTTTAACAGAATTATCAATAATAAAAAATATAATGTTGTATATAAAAATTTTTACTTTAAAATTAGCCCTAGATGAATTTTAAATAATTATCTTAATTTGGAAAGAAGAGAGAGACAGAGTTCTTAATTGGTGCATGCCAATTAACCAGACCTAGAAACCTATTCATTGTTTCTACAGAGGTCTGACCTTTACTAAGGACAGAGAAATATGTGTCTAGAGACATCTTTCTAGAATAGAAAATACATGTTTAATAAGAATAGGAAAGATATTTTGTTTTTTTTACAATTAACAAAAAAATGAACTAGAAAAATGAATAGCCTTTATTTACCAATCTTTGAAAAGCTCTTATTATTGTTATCAAGCTTAATGTTGACCTAAGTATGGGGAATTAGTATCTCAAATATTAATGGGTAAAAATAAGTCAACATTATTGTTTAAGACAGTGATCTAATTTAGAATTTTATTTAACATTGAGTTAGTAATGACATTTTGAGGAATTCATGTCAAAATAATTTTTATGTATATAGAAGCATTTGTATGAACATCTTTAATAACTTAATGTAGCAAGATTAGTTTTAATAATTCTGTATAACTTATGACTTTACTAATTTTTAAAATACCAACATTTGATGTAGGGCATTCCTTTGTTCTTAGTTAAGGTAGAGAATGGGTTTATTACATTTCAAACTTTTTTTTTAGATAAACTGTTGGCTATTGAGCCTATTTATTTATGGCTGTCTAGTATTTTAAGGGTAACTATTTTAAGAGTTATTTTCCTCAGTGATAAACTGTTGACAGGGGCTTGAAGTAATGCACTGTTTCAATGTTTAGAGGCTTCCAAAATCTGTTTATAACTTAGAAGAGGAGTAAAATTTTTACACAGGAAGCTTATTTTTCTTGGGGCTAGGATTAACATTTTAATCTCTTTCTGTTTGTATGGTTTTTAATTTTTTTTTCTATTTGATCTCTGTACAAATTGTGGGGTAACAGTTAAATTTGGTTAGGATCATACCAATTTCTGTAATTCTTTAAAATTGGGTGGCCCTCTATAAATTTAAGGTGCTGTGTAATATCTTTTTCAGTCTCTCTATGAAAATAGTAGGATTTTTATAAAGTCTTACTAAAATTATTTTTTAGGCATTTTTGTTTATCTGTTGGATATTAATTTGTTTTGGGGAGTTGTCTGTGCTCCAGAGAGACTATTAGTTTTGTCCCTATTCTGTGTTATTGGGACATGATTAAGATAAATCTTTTAAAAATTGTTTTTAGGATGGCCTCTCATTTTAATGTTTAGCTAAGTAATAGCATAATATCCTTCCAGGTGAGTTGAGACATCTGGCATAAATTTTGAAATATTACAATACACAAATTTGGATCTCTTGAAAATCTCCCTGAATTTGTTCTGGTCTATATCAAGTCTGAGAGGTTCCCTTTGATCTTTCTTTTTAGTAGGCAATTTTTAAGGTCTTCTCTGATAGTAATTGAGGCTAGATATAAAATTGAGATACCTTTTATTAATCATTGTGATTTCCCAGTATATAGACTAGCTGATCAATTTTGATATTATGTATAAAACCAACAAATTAAAGGAACTTGTAATCCCCTCCCAAGAGAAGATCTCAAAATATCCTTATATTTCAGAATAAATATTATTTTTTAAATGGGTTAGTGTCTCAGTTATCTTTAAAAATGTGATTAAGGCTATCTCCTAGTGTAGTGAGTATCATACAAGTCTTATCATATATCTGATAGAATAAATCTAATCAGAGATTTCCAATAAAGTTTACAACTTTATTATTCAACACTAACATATGCAAGAATTAGCAGTAATTATTGGAATCAATTAAATCTTAGTCTTAAGAAGTTTCAAAATTGGAACTCAAGGTAATATTGAAAAACATTTATTGTTTAATCAAGAATGTGAGAATTTTATTCACTAAAAATTTTATCCTTGTTCAAACAGCAAAAATCATTTGGTAATATCTTAATGTTTAATAAGCTCTGTCATGTCAGAATATGGACAATAATCTTAGCTTACATGAGGATATTAGTATCAGGGGAATAACCTGAAATATCCTAGAATTGATCAGCTTATATAGTTAATCCAGTCATATATAAATGGGTTTCCTAATTATCTCAGTTTTCTATATCACTGTCTTGACAATAATATAAGGATTTTCCTCATTTAGGAAAATGCTTTCATTATTAAAATTTAGAATATATAGACCTTTTCTTTTTACCCAGGGATGATTTCTTTCTTCCACTTAGGACTCTTCCAAATTTTTTTTTCTCCACAGAAGTATTTCCTTCTGTCTCCTTTTTTTAAATATTTATTTTTTAAGTGTAGATGGACACAACACAATGCCTTTATTTTTATGCAGTGCTAAGGATTGAACCCGGGTCCTGCCCATGCTAGGCGAGTGCTATACCACTGAGCCACAATCCCAGCCTCTTCTGTCTCCTTATAGAATTTTTCCTTGGTTTTATTTTTAAATAATTCCTGTAAATCTCAGAATCTAAACAATTGTTATATTTTATTAAGAAGAGATAATTTAAAAGAAATTAAAATTTTGACTTCTCTGTTTACAAAATTATGTCTGTCATTTATAGAAGCGTAAACAATGATTTAGGAATTAGAGATCATTTGATGGCTATATTTCAACTTTATAATCTAGTGAGTTTCTCTTATCATAAATATGTCTAATTATAAAAGGCAGAGCATCAGATAAATGTATGTATAGAAAATATAAATTATGTGTTTTGTGTTGAAGGAAAATGATTAGAAGAAAATAGACACATTAATTATACAAATAGACATATATGTTAATTATCCTATGAATTAAAGAATATAGATTACTTAAGCAACTGGAAAAATATGAATTAAGAATAAAGGTATAGCTTATAATTATGTAAATTTTATGAAAACCACATGGTTCTTAAAATATTTGGACCCATTTCAATTTGTTTTCAACTATGAGAGCACTCTTACATGTGACTTCATGTATGTAGCTAAAATATGATTCTTGTGTATATATTTATTTATTTTCTGTATTTATATAGTCAGAAATGAGAAGAATAAGGATTTCTTGGTCATCATTGGAACATTGTTAGAAAATCGTCTCAGGTTGCTGGCTTTTGTTCCTATAACTAGCAAAATGCATCCTCATAATCTCCAAAAATAAAAGGGAAACACAAAGAAGCATACGTATGACACCTCTCATCAATGAAACATTATTTAGTAACATAACTATAGAGAGGAAAAGGAAGAATCTCAAAGGAACCTGTTGAGGGATTAAAAAAAAAAATCAGGTTATTTAGCTTTGAGAACACATAGGATTAGAGCGGCAGCATAGAAGCCTATTAAACCCGATTCTGCCTGAAAAGGAAATATCTTTCTTAGTGGAAATGTATTAAAATCATGAAGAAATTTTCTAACAGCTGTGCACAGGTCCTGTAATTGCCGTTGTCAGCCTGTGTGAGAAAGAAGGATATGTTAGTTGCTGGGAGGCAGAGGCCTGCTTGAGTGACAGTTGGAAGGACCAATGGGGAGCCTATGAAGAATGCAGGAGGTGGGACTCATAGCCTTGTTGCTCCCTCCACGTGGCTAGAGAACTCCTTTGTGTAGAAGTATAGAACTAGAACATAACCCAAGGTTTTGTTTGGAATTTTAGAATTTTTACCCCATGCACTGTCTATTCTGGTTGAGGTTCTACCATGCCCAGCAACACATGTCTGTGGTTTGGCGCTGTCCAATTTGTGTACCCCCCACCCCACCCCCGCTCCAACTGAGCAGTTACCATGGTTACAAGAAATAGTTGTCACTGTACATGGCCCAGGTTTGCTTAGCATTTGGTTGCTGTTTTGGCCACGAGCAACAAAGGACCCTTTGGTTGGCTTCAGCCTGCCTGTCCCATGGAACACAGTTCCGTGTGGAGTCTAGCTCCCGGGGCAGATGTCTGTTCCTACTTGCACTTCAGATCTCCTTGTGACTGCATTGAGTGGGCATTTCACCAGTCCTTTGGGGTTTCAGAGGTAGAGAGGGTGGCTCTGTGTTCCCCTGACCTATGGGCCAGCCTATAGGAGGTGGAAGAAGGAAGCCAGTCTGGGTGTGGCAAGTTGCAGTGCCCTCTGCCTTGCTGGGGCTGCCCAGGGCCAGCACGCCTGGGATGTCCCCTCAGAACCCCAAATCCAAAGGTGGGCCAACGATCCTGCTTGCATCCCTGCAGGCGGCCATCCAGCGCCTTGCTGCTTCCCACTCCGTGAGTTCCAAGCCTGGAGGCTCGGGCAGCTCTAGCTGACTCTGTGGGTAGGGGCAAGACAACCAGCTTGGCCTGAGTATCTGCCAGTTGTGGCCAGCACTTTTGGAGCGGTGGAGTGGAGCAGTCGCACTCCTGTCCCCCTTACTGTGCATGTGTTCCTGTCTCCTGCAGCTCTCTTCTGAAGCATGTGGGCATTTAAAATTTTTTTTTCAAACCCAGAAATGGCTTCAGTGGCAGACGCTGGTGCCTTTATTAGATCTTAAGGCGGTTTATGTCTGGCATTTAGACTAGGTTTTCCAAGGAGTAAAAATATTGCTTGTGGTGGACAGTGTCATAGGGAATAGTGGTCAAAGCCTTTCCCTGTCCCAGAATAGCTAGGTCACAGTCATTTTGATCCCAGTAAGACAAAAATGCAGTGAAAAGGTTTAGTATAAATTGTCTGAGTATTTTCAAAACACAATAGAAAAATAAAATTCACCACTGTATAGGTAAAGAATCCCTGGTATCAAGTCTCACCACAAAAAAATCTTTCCTTCTTTTCTCTCATTCTCCAAGCATAGAGTCCTAGCATATAAACCCGAAAAATCTTTACCTAATATTTCAAAATACAAAAACAAAAACAAAACATAATCCATAAAAACATCCAAAAAATCCACAAAAGTGCTTTTCCCATGGGAGAGGACTGAACTTATTATATCAATCACCTTAACAATCTCTGTGGTACATTCAATTCTCTTATTTCTTAATTTCAAAAGATAAATTTTTTCTCTTTCTAAAGACTAAAAATTCCCAGATGTTATCACTTTAGCGTTATAAATATTTCTTCTAATTCAGTTACTTTCCACAAATAAACCCACAATACTCTGAAATCTTAAGTATGCTTAACTTCTGGAGATAAATTCCAAACCCATTAAATTTCTAAAAATCATGCTAGGGTCCCTGTTCAGGTGCCACCTGCTACAACACATAACTAAATCAGTCAGGGTCACTCCAGGTGAATTTGGGTTGACACAAAATAATTACACATAGATAGAAAATACCTTTTTCTTTGGGTTCTGTGATGGCTCTTGACCTTGGGGTTTCATTGGAGAGAGCACCACCTGTATTCTTTATTCATATATGGGGGGACACTCAAAGGGAGGTTCCATGGAATGTTCTTTCCAAAAAAGGTCAGGGGTAGTATTACAAAGGAACAAGAAAGTAGCCCACTCCATTGGGTAACACCCACTCCCAAAGCTTTGTTCCTCTGCTGAGCAGAGATGGGGATCCACCTGCTTCCTGGTCAGGGAAGCCAGTTTCCACATTTTCATTGCTCAGAGTTTGGGGGTTCTCAGCTCGAATGTGGCAGTTCCTGACATTGAACCTCATGTAGAGCCCAGAGGAAGGGAGCCTTCTGTCAATGGACTGAGACTTCTGAAACTGTGAGCCTCCAAATAAACTTTCCCTCCACTATAATTGTTCTGGTTGGGAACAACAGCAAAAAAGCTGACAAAAACAACGAGTTTTACTGTATATTCATATATGAACATAGGAAAGTTATGTCTGATTCATTCTACTCTCTTTCCTATTCCCATTCCCCTTCCCTAACCATCACTCCCCTTTGTGAACATCTATTCTTTCCTCTTGTACCCCTTATTTTGTGTTAGCATTCACATGTAAGAGAGAACATTCGGCCTTTGATGTTTTGGGATTGCCTTATTTCACGTAGCATGATAGTTTCCAGTTCCATCCACTTATTGGCAAATGCCATAATTTCATTCTTTTTAGGGGTTTAGTTTCATTTTGTTACATAAAGATTTCCGGTTTTCTCAGCATCATTTGTTGAAGAGGCTATCTTTTCTCCAGTGTATGTTTATGGTGCCCTTGTATGGTATGAGATAACTGTAATTATGTGGGTTTGGTTCTGTGTTTTCTATTCTGTATTTCTATTTCTATTTCTATTGGTCTGAGTAATATTCCATTGTGTATATTTGTCTTGATAGTATGCTGATTTTAAGTCCTTTGGGTATGGACAGAGGAGTGGGATAGCTGGGACAAATGGTAGTTCCATTCCAAGTTTTCTGAGAAATTGCCATAGTGCTTTTCATAGTGGTTGCATCAATTTACAGTCCCACCAGCAATGTATAAGTGTACCTTTTCCCCCCACATCCTTGCCAACACTTATTGTTGGCCCTGGGCAGCCCCTTGTATTCTTGTTAATTGCCATTCTGACTGAAGTGAGATGGAATTTCAGTGAAGTTTTTATTTGCATTTCTCTAATCACTAGAGATATTGAATATTTTTTATATATTTGTTGATTAATTGTATTTCTTCTTCTATGAAGTGTCTGTTCAGTTCCTTAGCCCATTTATTAATATTAATATTAATATTATTATTATTTTGGTGTTAAGGTTTTTGAGTTCTTTGTATATCCTGGAGATTAGTGCTGTGTCTGAGTTGCAGATGGCAAGCATTTTCTTCCATTCTGTAGGCTTGATTGTTCTCTTTGCTGTGAAGAAGACTTTTAGTTTGATTCCATCCCATTTGTTGATTCTTGATTTTTACTTCTTGTGCTTTAAGTGACTTATTGAGGATTTCTGTTGGTAAGCCAACATGATGGAGATTTAGGCCTACTTTTTCTTCTAGTTAAGTGCAAAGTCTCTGGTCTAATGCCTAGATTCTTGATCCATTTTGAGTTGAGTTTTCAGCAGGGGGAGAGATAGGGGTTTAGTTTCATTTTGTTACATAAAGATTTCCGGTTTTCCCAGCATCATTTTTTGAAGAGGCTATCTTTTCTCCAATGTATGTTTATGGTGCCCTTGTATGGTATGAGATAACTGTAATTATGTGGGTTTGGCTGTGTGTCTTCTATTCTGTACCATTGGTCTACATGTCTGTTTTTGTGCCAATACTATGCTGTTTTGTTACTATGGCTCTGTAGTATAGTTTAAGCTTGGTATTGTTATGTCTCCTGCTTTACTCTTCTTGCTAAAGATTGTTTTGGCTATTCTGGGTCTTTTATTTCTCCAAATGAATTTTATGATTGCTTTTTTCTATTTTTGTGAAGAATGTCATTGGAATTTTAACAGGAATTGCATTAAATCTGCACAATGCTTTTGGTAGTATGGCCATTTTGACAATATTAATTCTGCCTATCCAGGAGCATGGGAAACCTTTCCATCTCCCAAGGTGTTCTTCAATTTCTTTCTTTAGTGTTCTCTAGTTTTTACTGTACAGGTCTTTCACCTCTTCTCAGATTGATTTTCAAATGTTTTTTGAGGCTATTGTGAATGGTATTGTTTTCCTAATTTCTTATTCAGTGGATTCATTGCTGATGTATAGGATTACAGTTGATTTATGGGTGTTGACTTTACATCCTGCTACTTTGCTAAATTCATTTATTGGTTCTAGAAGTTTTCTGGTGGATTTGAAAAAAATCTTCTAAATATAGAATCATGTCTTCAGCAAATAATGATAATTTGAGTTCTTATTTTCCTATTCATATCCCTTTAATTCCTTTCTTCTGTCTAATTGCTCTGGGTGGAGTTTCAAGGACAATGTTGAATAGAAGTGGTGAAAGAGGGCATCTTTGTCTTGTTCCAGTTTTAAGAGGGAATGCTTTCAATTTTTCTCTTTAGAATGATGTTGGCCTTGGGTTTAGCATAGATAGCTTTTACAATGTTGAAGTATGTTCCTACTAACCCTTGTTTTTTCTAGTGTTTTGAACATGAAGGGGTGCTGTATTTTGTCAAATGCTTTTTTCTGCATCTATTGAGATAATCATATGATTCTTATCTTTAAGTCTATTGATGTGATGAATTATGTTTATTGATTTCTGTGTGTTGAATCAACCTTGCATCTCTTGGATGGACCTCACTTGATCTTTAAAACACATTTTGTATGTTATTTGCCTGAATTTTATTGAGAATATTTGCATCTATACTCATCAGGGATATTGGTCTGATTTTTTTCTTTCCTTGATGTATCTTTATCAGTTTTTGTTATTAGAGTGATACTAGCTTTATAGAATGAGTTTGGAAGAGTTCCCTCCTTTTCTATTTCATGGAATAATTTGAGATATTCTTCTTTGATGGTCTTGTAGAATTAAGCTGAGAATCCATCTAGTCCTCACCTTTTCTTAATTGGTAGGCTTTTGATGGCATCTTTTAATTTCATTGCTTGAAATTGATCTGTTTAAATTGTGATTCAGTTTGGGTAAGTCATGTCTCTAGAAATTTGTTGATGCTTTCAAGATTTTCTATTTTATCGGAGTATAAATTTTCAAAATTATTTGTGATTATCTTCTGTATTTCAATAGTGTCCATGCTGATATTTCCTTTTTCATCACAAGTTTTAGCAATTTGATTTTTCTTTCTCTTCACTTGCTTGGCTAACAGTTTATTGATTTTATTTATTTTTTCAAAGAACCAACTTTTTGTTTTGACAATTTTTGAATTGAATTATTTCTTTTGTTTCAGTTTCATTGATTTGAGTTTTGATTTTAATTATTTCCTGTCTTTTTCTTTTGATATTGTTTTTCTTTTTCTCTGGCTTTGAGATATAATGTTAGGTTATTTATTTGTTGAATTTCTATTTTTTTAATGAATGAGCTCAATGCAGTGAACTTTCCTCTCAGCACTGCCTTCACAGTATCCCAGAGATTTTAATATGTTTCATTGATATTCTCATTTACATCTTAAGTATTTTTTTAAATTTCATTCCTGGTTTCTTCTGCTATCTATTCATCATTCAATAGCATATTATTTAGTCTCCAGGTATTAGAGTAGCTTTTATTTTTTATTTTATCATTGAATTCTAATTTCATTCCATTACAGTCTGATAGAATGTAGGGTAGTATCTCTATTTTTGTGTGTATTGGCTAAGAATTGCTTTGTGGCATAAGATATGTTCTATTTTAGAGAAGACTCTATGTGCTCCTGAGAAGAAAGTGTATTCACTCATTGATGGATGAAATATTCTATACATGTCTGTTAAGTCTCAATTATTGCATCTCTTAATTATATAGTTTCTTTATTTAGTTTTTGTTTTGAGGATCTATCCAGCAGTGAAAGAGGCATGTTAAAGGCACCATTGTGTTATGGTCTATTTGATTCTTGAAATTTGAGAAAGGTTTATTTGATTAATGTAGTTGCTCTATTGTTTGGGGCATAAATATTTACATTTGTTAAGCCTTGTTGATATATAATTCCCTTAAGCATATGAAATGTCCTTCTCTGTCCCTCTGATTAACTTTGGCTTGAAGTCCACTTTATCTGATATGAGAATAGAAATCCCTGCTTATTTACTTGATCCATGTGAGTGATATGTTTTTTTTTTCCCATCCTCTCACCTTCAATCTCTGGACATATTTGCCTATGAGGTAAGTCTCTTAGAGACAGAATATTGTTGGGTCTTGGATTTTAATCCAATATGCCAGTCTATTTCTTTTAATTGATGCATTTAACCATTTGCATTCAAGGTTATTTTGGGATTCCACTAGTATTTTAAAAGTAATAATGCTAGTCCTGTACAGCTTTTCCAGAAATACAGGCATAGAGAAGATTCCCAAATCCATTCTATGAGGCAAGAATTGCCCTGATACCAAAGCAAAGATATGACAAGACCAATATTTCTCATGAATACATGTAATTCCTAGTAAAATATTAGCAAGCCAAATCTAGCAACATATAGGAAGAACTATATATCATTGCTGTGGTTTGAGTGTGTCTCCAAGGGTTCATTTGTTGGAAGCTTTGTTCTCAATGCAGCAGAATTAAGAGGTGGTGGAACCTTGAAGGGGGAGCATCTAGTGCAAGACAACTAGACCAGTGGATGCATTACCCTTGTTAATGACTAATGCTGGACTCAGGATAAGTTAGTTCTTGTGAGAACAGGTTATTAAAAAAAAGAGCAAGGCTTACCTCTGAATCCCTCTGGCTTCATGTCTTGTTATGTAACTTCTCCCTCTTGCTCCTGTTGTGATGCCACCCATCATGTCATGCAACACCCAAAGGGGCCCTCAGGAGAGACAAGCAGATGTGGGCATCATGCTTTTGAATTCTCCAAACCATAGGTTGAATAAAGTATTTTCTGTATAATGTATTCAGCTTCAGATATTTTGTTATCGTGACAGAAAATGGATTGATGAAATGGTCAAGTAAGATTTATCCCAAAGAATGCAAGATAGCTTTGTCATTTTTAAAAGCTAATATAAATAACACATTCATAAAGACAAATTCTTGATAGATGCAAAAAAAAAGCATTAGACAAAGACATTTAACACCCAATCATAAAAACTTTCAACAAACTAGGAATAGGTGGGAACTTCCTCAACCTGGCAAAAAGCATCTTCAAAAAAATCTATAATTAATATCATACTTAAGTAAAGAATTAAAATCTTCCTTTTAAGAT
The DNA here is from genome assembly GCF_052094955.1 of Ictidomys tridecemlineatus. Lineage (NCBI taxonomy): Eukaryota > Metazoa > Chordata > Mammalia > Rodentia > Sciuridae > Ictidomys > Ictidomys tridecemlineatus. The sequence continues at coordinate 79,803,626 of NC_135480.1, read as the reverse complement.
CAGGAACATGGCAAACACTTCTCACCATTCCTTTTAACATTGTAATATTGTTTCTAGCTAGTGCAATCAGGTGTGAAAAAGAAATACAGTGTACCCACAAATGAAAAAAGAGAACCCTGTCTTTATTTAAAGAGAACATGATCTAATATGTAGACAATTCTAAAGAACACAAAGAGACAGACATATACACACATACCTACTAAAATAAATGAGCTTAGCAAGATCACAGAATATAAGACCAATATTAAAAAATCTACTGTTTTGAAATTAATTCCATTTGTAATAGCACTAGATAGAATAAAATACTCAGCAATAAATTTAACAAAAGAAACATAAGACTTGTAACTTGAAGAGCATAAAACATTTCTAAGAAAAATTTTAAAATCTGAATTAATGCAGAAATTTACAGATTCAAAGACAATATTGTTGATATGGTAACTCACCCCAAATTGAGATTCACTATAGATCACTTTGGAAATAATTAATCCCCATCAAAAATCCCAGCAGGCAATTTTTTTTTTTGCAAAAAACCCTGACAAGCTAATAAACTGACCCTAAATCTTACATCAAAATGCAAAGCATCCAAAAACCCAAAATAACCAAATCATCTTGAAATATGGAGGATTTTCATTTCTCAATATCAGAACTTACTATAAAGCTATGGTAATTAAGATTGTGTGGCAATGGATAAGGAATAACATAAATCAATGGAGAAGATATGAGTGTAAAAATAAATATTCTTAAAGTTGATTTTCAACAAAGATGACAAGACAATTCAAAGAAGGAAAGAAAAGGTTTTTTTTCAGCAGATGGTGCTGAGATGATTAAAAAGTTGAATCCAGATGTTTATACCCCACAAAAGCATTAAGTAAAAACGGTTATAGACCTAGTTTAAAACCGAGAAATAAAAAAGTATTAGAAGAAAATAAATGGTAAAATCTTCATAACCTTTGGTCAGACAAATATTTCTTAGATATGAAGCCAAAAGCATAATCCATAAAAGAAAAATATTGATGAATTGCATTTCATCAAAATTAAAAATGTATGTGCTTCAAAAGACAAGATTAAGGCATTGAAAGAAGCCACAAACTGGGAGAAATTATATTAAATAATATATCCAATAAAGAACTTTTATATGAAAGTTTTATGAAAAAATAAGTTTATATGAAAAATTCTTCAAGTTGAAAAGAGTATTCAATTATAAAATGGGCAAAAGATTTTAATGGATGTTTCACCAGAGAATATATGTGAATGGTCAAAAACCACACTAAAAGATACTCAACATCATTAATCATTTGAGAAATGCAAGTTAAGATTGGGATGAAATACCACTGCGCGCGCGCACACACACACACACACACACACACACACTGAAATAGCTATAGTTAAAAAAAAATTCAAGCTGGGTGTGGTGGTGAGCACCTGTAATCCAGTCACTTGGGAGGTTCAGGCAGGGGGATGACAAGTTTGAGGCCAGTCTCTGCAACTTAGCAAGACCCTGTTTTGAAATAAAGACTAAAAAGGATTGCGGGTATGGCTCAGTGGTAAAGTGTCCTGAGGTCCAACCCCAGTATTGTAAGCAAAGGGGGAAGACTAACAAGTGAGAAAGAGGATTTGGAGAAACTGGAACTCTTACCATTGCTGGTGGGAACATAAATGGTGCAGCTACTTTAGAAAGAGTTGGATAGTTTTCTTACGAAACTTAAGCATGAATATACCATGTAACTCAAATTCCATTTCAAGGAAACTATTCAATAGAAATGAAAACATACAGAAATTTGTATGTCAATGTCCACAGCAGTTTTATTTGTAATATCCCTGAACTGAAAACAAAGTCCATCGGCTGTTGAAATGGGTAAAAGAAATGTGGTTTATTCATGCAGTGGAATACTATTGAACAATAAGAACAAAATACTGCTATAATATATGAACCACAAAAACATTATGGTGAGAGAAGCCAAATATAAAAAGCCACTTATCATATGAATCCATTTACATGAAACGTCCAGTAAATTTCTATAGTAGTTCAGTGGCTGCCTGGGTTTGGGCGTGGGAATAGTGAGACTGAAAATGGGCCCTAGAGATCTTTTAGGGGTGATGGGAACACTGTAAAAGTGATTTGTGGCAATGATTACACAACTCTTTAAACTTAGTAAAAATCATTAAATTGTACCCTTGAAATGGGTGAATTTTATAATATGTAAAATAGTTCTTAACACTGTTAATGATTAAAGAAGTTTAACATGTAGTGGCATATTGTCTTCAAAAAATGATAGTATTCTTTAAGGACATTTATATCTTCTGGACTCACACCTAATGCTTCAGAAGGAAGTCGGACACGTGGTGCTCACAGTCGGCCTGCACTGAACACGAGGCACTCTGTGCATACTATGGCCTTTCATCCTCCTAAACCTCTGACATGGGTAGTGGTATTCCTATTTAAAGATGAGGATATGGAAGCTCTATTAAGGTCACAGGGGCACGGCATGGGAAGCCTGTCTCCAACACATCTAACCTGTCCTGTGGTACTGATAGCCTTAAAGACCTAAACATTACTGGTCTGGCCCTGGAATCAGTTGGTAGCTCTCAGAATCTCCTTAGTTCTGTGCCTTGCTGAAGCCTTCCCTCTTTGAAAACAGGCTGACTTGGCTTTTGAAGTATGTGGGGAGTTGTAACATTATCCATGAAATGGTTTCTGTGGGAAAATGTGTTCTGTGTAAGGTAATGACAGTATCCCTGTTAGTCCCTTCCATAATAGCATCCATGGAATCCCTTTGGCATATGGAGGGCAGGAGGCTAGAAGAGCTAAGAAGGGCGGGGATAAATAGCAGGGAGCCCCACTCTCTTCCTGTTTTTAAAGCTCAACTAGAAGTCCTTGTTTTTGATCTTGGTTATGTATATGTTGGACTAGGGCATAGTCCAACATATACATAACTTGAATCTTACTGTTGAACACTGAATCTTACTGTTGAAGCAAAAATCATGCAAACCACTGTTTTAAGAAAGCAGGTATTGAGTGGAATGTTGAACTGGTGACTTAAAACAAGTTTTCCTTTGGTCTTCATGTAATAATCCACAAGGGCAAACTCAACATTAGTCCTGAGCACACTCCACATTCGTGCTGTCTTGACCCTGCTGACTTCTAAGACTTCTGTAGCCTAGAACTTTATTTCAGAATTTTCAGCCACACCTTTATCCTGAAGTCTTGCTTAGATATAGAGGATTACAAAGATACATAGTATAGATATATTTTGCACTTTTTCAAAATTGTTTCAGTTTGCATGAGAGAAACAAAAATTACATCATTTGTTAAAGGAATGCTGCTTTCCTAAATATACTTTTTCTTCTCATCTTCTTAAGATGACATTGAAAAATGTTTGGTTTTCTTTACATCTAGACTGGAAGAAATTACTAAGTTATTAAAAAGTACTACAAGATCCTATTCTTTTCCTCATGTGGGGTTTTAATGGGAATATTAGTGAATTTGTATCCCTGAGATACAATTCAAACCTGGCTTTGTGTACATAGCTTTGTTCACTGATGCTTGTTTATAAGTAATAGTACTGACAAGTAATAGAGCTAGGGTCAGGAACCAGAAAGCCAGCATTTCCTTTCTGAGCTTATTTCTTACCATGATCGCAAGTACTCAATAGTTCTGGTTCACAGGGACAAGGATAATAGCCTTATTGACTCCACAGGCTTGTTTTTAAATTTAAATGAAAGATGCTATATGAAGTTTTATGGGCCCAGTGTTGGTGTCCCCTCAAATTCGTGTGTTAAATACTAACCTTTGATGTGATGGTATTAGGGAATGGGGCCTTTAGGAACTAGTTAGTTCATGAGGGTGGCACCCCATGAATAGAATGGATTAGTGCTCTTATAAGAAGAGACATGAGGGCTGGGGTTGTGGCTTAGTGGTAGAACGCTTGCCTAGCATTCATGAGGCACTGAGTTCAATCCCTGGCACCACATAAAAATAAAACAAATGAAATAAAGGTATTTTTAAAAAGAGCATATTAAAAAAAAGAGGAGACATGAAATAGATGATTTTTTTCCTCCATCATGTGAGATTATAGCAAATGAGTGGCTGTCCCTAAGAAAGAAACTGGGCTCTCACCGGGCATCAGCTCATCTGGGACCTTGACCTTGAACTTTACAGCCTCCAGAGCTATGAGAAATAAATATTTGTTGTTTAAGCCACAAACAGCCTGTAGTGTTTTTGTTATAGCAGCCTGAACTAAGGAGACTGTTTCAAACACCAAGAGCTATACAAATACACATGGTCATGTTACCTAAAGTGAATAATGCTCTGCATTTTTAACATGAAAATGACATTTGTTATCTATGGACATTTTGACTTCTTGTTCAGTATGTTGAGGTTGTTTCTTTGAAAAGAAGGAAAACCATAAAAGCTATAGGACTTAACTTGAATTTTCTTTCTATTATAGGATATAGAAAGATGAGCTAGAACAGATAATATAACCCATTTTAAAGAAAAAATAGAATATTGGATTATCATTCTTGTATATTTTATTGTTCACTACCATGCTATTACTGTCCAGTATAAACTTGGCATTTGTGTTTTAAGTCCACTGAATTTGAATTTCTTTATTAATTAACAGGTGATTACAAAGGAGAATGTAGAAACAGTATTGATTTATATTTGTTTTTTTTCTTATTCATGTTTATGAAGTAACAGGAAAGCATTGATCTCTGACACATATTTTAAGTGTATATACTGCACATTCTATGTCCTTTATGGTATTAAACCAGACATTACAAAGGTAAGTGTAAAAACAATACAGCTATATCTTTTTTTTCCCCTAAAAGAAGTCTTACGATGTTTACATAGTTCAAAATATTTACACATTTTTTCATTTTAAAAAGTCCTTGAGTTCACACCTAGTACAACTGAGCTGCACTTGATTCATTGATATTTGAAATATAGCACTTCCTTTTCTCTCATTTTATGTTGTTAAAGAGGAAATGGGTTTTTAGTATACATGATTCAGGTGGGAAAAATTGAATTTTTAACTCCAAACTATTCCTCAGACTAGAAAAAAATTCTCTTTTGGAGTAGTCATGTTTATTTTATAGCAATTCTATAGCAGAACAATTTAGTATGTTAATGCAGAAATACAAACAGCTTTATCAAACAAAATGCTATTTTCTAGCTGCCTTACAGAAATTATTTACTCAAGAAAATAGAACAAAATTTCTTAGCTCCAATACTCAGCTTTGTAAATATTTTGCCAGAGCTTTTTTTCTTGGGGTTGGGGAGCAAATAAAAAAGTTTAAAAGCTCATATATGTCTATTTTGTTTTAGTTTGGTGTATTTATTAAGAGTAAATTCTGTATGTCTTTGCAGTTCATCAATATGTGTATTTAGAAGCTTTTCAAGTTCTTTTGCTCGCTTCTCTTCTTCCATAAGGAAATGCTGTGCAGCCAAAGAAGCAGGGAAGGAGATATCTGGGGGAGACTAAGGAGAGAAAGAAAGAAAAGTGAGATGAGGAATACAGAGCCATTTAAAATCTTCATTTTTCTAGGCATGCTCCATTTCTGACATGTTGTCAAATGCTGCAGCAGGTAATGAAATAATTCATGTTGGGCTAAAATCCTACCAGTGTAACATCGTCACCATTCATGAATCCTCATGGAACTAGGACACACATCACAGTACCATTACCTTAAAAGCTCTAGAAATGTTATAGTGGCCAATTGCAAATGCAGGGGCAATGTAATCACTAGGGAACTGCTTAAAACTTGTTCTACTCATTTGTAAAGCCAGTGATTCCCATCTGAAAATAGGCAACTCCAAAAACCTGAAGACTATAACAGAACTGGATTAAAGGTCTATGTAGAAAAATAAAAAGGATTAGTATAACACAGGAACCAACTGATACTTGGGACGTCTGGCTGCATGGCATATCTCAGGGGTAAGAGTGGTCCCATGTTAGGGAAGGCCATAGTGCTGATGCATCTTATCTGTTCTATTAAAGTTGAGATGCCCCAATTCCATGTTTCTTATTAATGTGGAAATGATTTGTGATTTGTTTAGTGCTTATTTACATAAAAGAGAAAAAATTTGTTTATTAAATAAAGGACAATATTAGATACTTTTTACAATCCTTCATTATTAAAAAAAAAAAGTTGGAGAAATTTGAACTTTAATTTTCCAATCCTGTGGTTCCTTCACTGGTCTTAGTTTTTATTTTATTGGGAAGAATGAAATATTAGCCTTGGGTACAAGGCTGCTGTTGATCTGGCAAATGAATTCTTTCTAATATCAAATTTAAAGGAGGATCAGAAGCAATCAGCATTTGCATGGGATAGACAACAGCATACATCCATGGCCTTTGCCCAAACTATGTTAATGATGTTGTCACAGTAAATTCTGAAGGGACCTGGACCATCTGGACCATACCAAAGACTATCACATACAACATATGATATTAACACTAACATCATATGGATGAGGTCTAATAAGCAAGAAGTGGCAAGTTTGTCAAAGACATGTATACTCCAGATGGTGAAAGATAAATCCAATAAAAAATTCAAGGCCATGACATTGTTTTTAGGTGTCTAGCAGTATGGGGCATGTCAGGACATTTAAGTAAAGTACAAGTGAATCCATTGTGAAAACGCTCTACTTTTGGGTGGAATAATCTGACCCATTTATTGAGTGACACAGAAGTCCGGTCCTTGTTTTTTGAGCACTCCTAGAACAAGAAAGAGCTCAACAATAGTTTCAGCGTAGAGCACAGAAATCCTGCTACTTGTGTCTTGGCAGTTCCCATAATAGAAAAAAAAAATCTCTAGTAGAAAAAATGCCATATGGAGTCTGGTAAGTTTCAGTGGAAAAGTTGTTCCTGCCATTCTATTAAGTTGTGACTGAGATAGAGCACTAGCAAGTGGACAGGATGGCTTGATCTTATTTTGTCCTTGGCGACTCCAATGAAAATAATTTATGGGTCCAACAGTAAGGTTTCCCTTTCACCAAGAGTCACCTAACTTCTGTTGCTGTTGAACATCTGAATCTGCTCATAGTAGAAAATGCAGCTGAGCTCCTGAGATGCAGTACTCTTTAAGGGGACCAACCTGCCTCTTGGTGGCAACTTGATCACATCAAGTCCCTTACACCTTGGAAAGAGCAATGTTTTATCCTTACCAAAACTAATGTGCATTCTATGAGTCTGCCTTTTGCCTTTGTCAGCACCACTATCTGAGAGCTCATAGACTGATGAATATGCTGACATTGAGTCCTGCTTAGTGGTAAAGGAACCCACTGTGCAGAAAACTGATGATCTTCAAATCCAAAATAAACTCACTGGATATTAGAATAATGAAGTAGTTATCAGCTTATTACTTTTTCCCCCTATTGCTGGACCAGATACAAGATTTCTTTAAGTCATTAAAGATCAAAGTTTTTGCACAAGACCCTGGGTTTAATCCCTAGCACCACACACACACATACATACACACACACACACACACACACACACACACAAAAAGATCAAAGTTTTTGTTGGTATAGATATTACAAAGTTTCCTTAGAGATTCCCATAATAAGTAAGGAAGTTTGTTTAGTTTATTAGTATGAAAGTCTATTCTGTTTTAAAAGTTGACATTTTATGTTTTTATGAACACAATATGATGAGGCTTTAGAAATCTCTAAATCTTCAAAAGTTAATAGTTTAAAGCCTTCTCTTTCTACTATAATTGCTTAACTCTCACTTCCAGTCTCTACCAATATGAGGTGACATATTCCAAAAAAAAAAAAAATAGAAAAATACTCATGGCACACCCTATTCAATTTAAATATTTTCTGTTGTATATTATTTTTTTGTAATTTGTATGCTATATTAGGATATCATGGAGAGAACTCAACATTTACATAATATACTTTGAATACAAGGGAAAGTGATTGCTAAAAGTATTATTATTTCAATACTTTATGTACATATATTAAAACAAAAAGTATAAAAATTTCAGTGGAGAATCGTAAACTATAAAAAAGTATCAAATAAAAATTCAAGAACCATGAAAAATGTTAAAACTAAAATTAAGAACACTTCCCTCCCACTTGCTTTATGAGGTCAGCATAATATGACACTTGAACCTGATCAGGACAACAAAGGAAATTACAGGTCAATCTGTCTTGTGAACACCAAATAAAAATTCTAAACCAAATATTAAGAGACCAAATTTAGTGATTGAGTTAGGTTTATTCCAAGAACACAAATCTGGATTAATCTAAAATCAAGATAAAATATAATATAATAAAATATTATATTTTCATAGCAAAGGAGAAAAATTCTATATTCATTTTAACAGAGATAGAAAAAAGGCATTTGATAAAATCTTGTATCGTGAAAAAGTTAGCAATACAGGGATAAAAGGGAATTTCCCTAATCGTTTAAAAGGGATCTACCACATATCTACAAGAAATGTCATACACAAAGGTGAAATGTTGAGAGCTTTCTTCTTGTAATGAGGCACAGGTAAAGGATGTTGGTAATATCATTTCTCAATATTTACTGGAGATATAAGTCAGTACAATAAGGGAAGGAAAAGGAAAAAATGTATAAAACTGGCATTATTTTGAGTGAATATAGAAAATCCAAAAGAATTGACAGGACTGGAATAAGTGTTTAGGGTTAATTGAACATTTCCAAAAGAAAAAGAGGCTGAGAATTTCCTTTGCATCATATGCAAAAATTAATTACAGTTAGATTATTTATCTAAATTTGAAACATAAATAAAATTTCTAAAAGATAACACTATTTTATAACCTTCTGACAGGTTTAAATAGGAATCTTCAGAAAATGAAAAATAAACTATCAAATATATTAACTACAAAGGTCAAGATTCATAAATTTGAGTATATTAAAATTAGGACTTCTGCTCATCAAAATAGAAGAGGCATGTAAGAGTAGAAGAAGGTGTTTGCAATATATATGACCAATAAAGGACTTATATTCAGAATATGTTTAAAAAATCCTACTAACCAACAAGCATAAAGATAATCCAAAAGAAAATTGGGCAAGGACATTTAACAGACATGCCACAAAGGAAGATATAAAAATTACCAGTAAATATATAACAAGATGCTCAACCTCGTTTTTAGTAGAGAAATATTTATTAAAACAATCCAGTATTAACTATTGCACAGACCATAATGGTCCAAATACAAAAGACTAATAACTGCAAATGTTTGAAAAGATATAGAACAAGTGTTAGAGTCTGTAAACAAGTCTGGATGGCGCCTGGCAAAATGCCAGAGGGACTGGTTTGTGAAGTAACACCAGCAAGCCATTAAGTGTGGAGATTTCTTATTGGTTGACTGATGTATCTAGTTTATGCTAATTAAGATAAGCTGTGTGGAATGTATAAATATTGCTCCGGTCCTACAATAAATGGCTCCCACTCCTGCTGTATCAACGTACACAAGTTGTCCCACTGGTTATTTTGCTGCAGCTGGACTGCGGCAAACAAGGAAAGTTCTCATGTACTACTTTATGAGGTATTCATTGGTTCAAATAGTAAACAGTCTGGTAATGTCTCCTATAGCTGACCATAACCATATCATATGATCTAATGATTCTAGATGCATCTTCAATAGAAACAACAGAAATGTGTACACATGTGCACCAAAAGGTATTATTTTAGCAGCATTATTTGTAATAACCCCAAACTAGAAATAAATGCCCATCAAATGAATGCAGAATTAATTATAGCATCATTGTGTATTTATATACAATGGCCTTATATAGAAAAAATCTATAAACTAAAGTTATATAAAACAATATGGATAATGATTTTGAATCTCAGAAACAATGTTGAGCAAAAGAAGCCAGGCATAAGAATATAGCCCAGTGCCATGTCACTTGACTGTAATCCCAGTGGCTCAGGAAGTTGAGGCAGGAGGACTGCAGGTTTGAAGTCAGCATCAGCAACTTAGTAAGGCGTTAGCAACCTAGTGAGACCCTGTCTCAAAATAAAAAATAAAAACAGCTAGGGATGTGGCTCATTGGTTAAATGCCCTTGGATTCAATCCCGTGTGTGTGTGTGTGTGTGTGTGTGTGTGTGTGTGTGTACACTTTCCATAAAATTTAAAAATGGGCAAAACTGATGATGTTAAAAATCAGGATAGTGGTTATTTTGGAAGAGATACAGGTGGGGTTTCTGAAGTTAATAATACTCTGTATTACCTGGGAGAGTTATATCAATATGTTTCATTACATGATTCAAGCTTCCCATTTATGATTGGTACATGTATTTGCAAGTGTGTCAGGGTCTGTAAAAATATGCTTTTAAAAAGGAACAAAAGATCACTTATAGTTCTTAAAATATACAGATCTTTGAGGACTCATAGAATACCGAGGATGAGTTCCAAACACTTGCATTTTAAAAGAGCGTCACCAGTAATTCTGTTCTACACTAGAGGTTAAAAACCACTGACTGAAATACTCAATGAAATATTATGGGTCTCTTTTCCTTCCATAGATAGGTATGGCTGAGTGACTCACAGACTCATCTTGGAGTCTATTCAAGAAGTGACATTTTTTAAACTACTACATACATTAGTATATGGTATCAGTACAAAAGTAATCACCCGTTAAAGGAAAAAAAACATCCAGCAACCAGCAACTCACCAATGGGAATACTTCATCATCACTAACCAAAGGACTTGCCATTTCTTTGGTTCGAAATGTCAAAGGTGGCATTGGAGGCGTGGTACTTCTATTTGGTTCATGATCTTGGCTAAGTCTATGAGAGAAAGAATAGTTGTCCTTATTGCTACCAAGGGTATGTGTTTGATTATATTGTCAAGGATTTTAATATTCTGATGTCCAGCTAGGGGAAAACATAGCAAAATGTTTAGGCTTATTAACTGGGTATTTCTTTGAAAACAATTTTTTTTCTGAATAACAAAACAATTTCTACTTTACATAAAAGACTGTGATTGGGTTTAGGAGGATGGGAATCAGTGGTAGAGAGTTTGTCAAAAAAAGACTTAGAAGTACTAATAATCATGCAGAAAACCTAATAATTCCTAAAGACATAATTCCTAATTCTGTTATCCTTATCACCTGAATTGCTCTACTCTCTGTGTTCTACTTTTGTATCTCTTGGTCATTTAAATAACTGAAGCTATTTGAGAGAAATCTCAAACAACAACTGCCATTGACATTTCTAAACAGACACACTTTTTTTTAATTCTCTGTTACTTTGACCTTGCTGGCTATCTTAATAGAACTATATATATATTTTTAATGTTAAAACAAGTCTTTGTATAATGATAACTCTAATCTCAATAGGGTTTAATAATTTATAGCATGTTTTCAATTTACATATTTCCCAAGCTCCTCCATTTACTAGTTTTGTATTTTTGAGGAAATGGCTTTATCTTGCTGTGACTTTAATTTTATCATTTATAAGAAAGGGTTGCTATAAGAGTTAGATGATTAATATATGTAAAACATTTAGAACACAATGCCTGACACATACTAAATGCTCAATAAAGATTGGATGCTTTTATTTTAAACACATTTGATCTTCAAAATAATCCTAACTAGTGAACATTATCTACAGAAGAGGAAAGTAAAATTAAAAACTATATTTTTTTATACAATCGTTTATTTTAAAAATCAGGTTAAATTGCTAGGAAGTGATGATTCTGAATCTTTGACTCATTTCCAGGTTCACCTGATATTAAACTCCACAATTTTGATAAAAAACATAGTATGAAAAGTATGGTTTAATGCCAAAATACAGGTAGAAGATGAGACTGAAAAAATACTAATAGATTTTAAATTTTGGTCTGCTAACCAGATATATGAGTAATAAAACAAAGAAACAAATCAGTTTACCCTAAAAATTTTATTTTAAGAGTCCCAACAATATGGGCTATTTAGGATTAAATTGCTCTATTCCATAATAATGTGGTTTACATTTAATCATCAAAGACCATGAAAATATAAAAATCTATCCAATTTGGAATTATTTATTTTTACTAACATCCAAATTTCCCACAGGTATTAAGCATTTTCAAAGTCTTCAAAGTTTAAAAAAATCCACATTATATTTCTCTGTTCTTATCCAAAGACCAATTCTACCTAGGCTTGTTTCTTATTATGCAAACATTTTCAAAGCTATGCATACAAATAGCAATAAAAGTTAAGTGAGGCATCTGTAAATTAGTACATAAAAACAAATACAACACGTTTCCCATTTTTACTTATCTTGAAATAAATCTTTTCCCCCATTCTTCCAAACCATTATTACCATGGAAACAGAACAGCAAATTAACTGAAATAACATGGTTTATGATGTGCACAATAAGATGGAACATCTCACAATTCAAACAGAATGATAGCAGTTGCATAGTACATCTGCATTTAATCTTAGGCCAGACCTTTTAATTTGAGTGGCTGCCATCTATACTTCAGAGCAGAGTGGAAAAAACAAGATAATCATAGAAGTGATTCAAGAAACCTATATACATATATCTGTATTCTCAATTATACAGAGATTTCAGGCAAAGTATTATTTGTTCTAAATTATCTAAATAATTATCTCAATTATCCATTTTGCTATGGAGGTATAGATACAGTTTTATGATGTTAATTACTAAAATTTATATAGGAACATTCTTTTTATAGTAAGATCAATAAAATGTAGAGATTGAAAGGAAAGACTACATTATGAACTAAAGTGCTTCTGTTTTAAATCATCTTTATATCTGACAAGCTCTTCTTCTAGAATATAGCTATTCAAATACTTCATAAAACCACCTTGCATAAAATGCTACATATATCAATTTAAAAGCTATCTTTAAAATTATTTCAGAAGGCTTCTAATATCCCTTCACAAGCTGATCTGTTCAATTAGCTTTCCCATGGATCCTATTCCAAGGCCCCAGTCCAATTTTGATAGGTCCCAGTTGCTGTGCTAGGGAGCAGAACTCTATCTACTGGAGTCTTGAGTCAGCTTTGCAGTTTTCTGTCCTCTATATGTACAGGCAACCCTGGCTCCAATGCTTTCCCTTTAGAATATGGGATCATCTCCTAAGCATAAAACAAGATCCCATCACAAACTATGCCAGTGTTTTCTAGCCTCACATAAAACTCCACATGAGCTCCTGATTCTGTGGACTGTTCATTGTTGCCTGGCCTACAACCATTCAGCTGTGTTGCTTCTTTTTGAGCAATAGCATGGTATAAAATTTTCTCAACTTAGTTTTGGCTTCTAGGTGACTATTCACTCCTTGACAGGGAAACATGCATGTGGTTATGACAAACCTATTGACTTTGTGGCTTTTTAGTATTAGAAACTTTTAATTTATTAGCTAGACTTGAAGCCATTTTAATGATTAATGTTTGTGATACTGAAATATTTCCAGTATATGATACAATTTTTAAAACCATAAATTCACTTTTAAGTGAATATCTCATAGATAGACAAGTTCCATTTATTATAAAATTGATTTATTAAAATTAGTTGAAAATTAATAGTTCTGAATTCCACTATGCCAAATTTGCTTATAAGTCATTGAAACTTTAAAACTAGAACAATTAAGGACAATACTCAGAACATCCTAATCAAATCCAACTAAATTTGATAATTTTTTTAAAAAGTGCTGAGTAATTATCATATTAGAAAGTAAATGCTTTGGACTAGTGAGTGAACATTAAAAACATCACTTTGAAGAGAGTGAAAACCACCAAAGTTGGGTTAAGTGTGAATAAAAGATTACTTAATATACATTTTTTTTTTCAGTTAAAAGCAAGAATTTCCCTACACTAGACTTTAAATTTTTGTGGAGCATTATCTTCATAAACCTTTATCTAAAAGGTTTTTCTTTCCTAAAATAGTTCAATAAAAATAGTTCAATAGCATTAGCTATTGATATATAATCATGACTTGTATATTTTCTGATCAATTTATGCCTAACAAATATATATCTATAGCATTGACTACCTGACTTCACCAAGCTGTGTTTTGAGGAAAAGAATTATTTCATTTTTTTACTTGCTAAAATTAATACAGAGGTTTCTGTTTTACAGTTCTCCACTGGTGAGTTCACAGTGTCCTTGCATCTTAACAACTCTTCCCCATACTGGGTTCTACATGTAATAATTTATTCAGAACATTTGAAATGCTGTTTCTTTTAAAAACGAGGTCACTGGAGAACACTGAAATCAGATGAGGCATTAAAACAAATTTAATGAAACTTTCAACAAATGAAACTGGCAGGACACAAGGCTTTACAGCAGGAACAGTCGTCCAAACTGCTTATTAAGATAATCTCCTGCTGAGCATTTTACCTCTTATGTTACTTTCTCTGTCCCCTACTGTCTTGTTTTTGTTAGGCACTTTTAACACATTCTGTACTGTCTGACAAAGAGAAAGAAAGGGGTACTGAAACAAGAAAAGTACTTTTTAGAAATAATAAAAGGCACAGTAACTGTCTTTTTTTTCTAAATAACAACACCTGGACCCCTTATCTAAGGCTTTCAAAGTTATTTCCACAAGAAACTATAGGCAGCAGCGTGCTGCACCCAATGGGTGATCAGTACTAGACAGGTGACTGATGGTCACACAGGAAGACCCTTTATGGTATTTTTAGGGGCCTGTCTCTCTTACCTGGGAGTCATCATTTGACCTGCAGAGAACTAAAAGTAGGGTAGCATTTTGAAAAGTGTTTATTTAATATTAGAAAATATATTCTTGTACCCAAATAAAGATTAAGGCCTTTGGATGGGTTTTCAGATAATGCTGGGTAATGAATGCACATTAGTATGGTAATACACATGAGCAGTTCTCATCAGAGAAGTGGTCTATGGCTGTGGCCAGTGAGTGGCCTCTTCCATCCTCTCTCTACTGCTTTTATACTGCTGCTGCCACCTTGCCACCACAGCACCCCACCACTGAGAACTCTTTTGGGATAGTGGTCAATCTTCATCACCAGAAGAGGGTTATTAATTTGGCACTTTTGAACAGTTTTATTTCACGTAGCAGACGAACGTCTTTCCTTCTAATACGTACATAGGGCTGGCATGGTGAAAAGAGAGAACTGTGCTACACCCATGACAATCTTGAACAGACTTTGTTTTTTTTTTAAATGTCCCGTTAACTTTTGAATTTATCTCCTGTAGATATGCTTAGTTAACAACTTGAGCCAAGCACACCTATCCCCCACAGGAGTGCATTTGAGGAAATAACAGATCCGGCTATTAGTTTATTCACCAAAACATACAGTTTAGGTCCTGTGTGTTGTTAGAGAAGCACTACTATTATTATAAATACAATTTTGTTAGTAATAATATCAGTAATAATGGCTAACAACTTTTCTTTATCTTAGCCCAAAGACCAAGAAGCAATAATGACTAAACACCTAAAATGAATTAAAGATAAATGTCAATGTTTTAAACTTATGTCCTTATATAATGGAGCTGGCATACCTATCTTCATTTTTTTCCATTTTTATTTGGTTTTGATAGGAGTATCTTCCTGTTTCTTCATAGGTATTTTGATTAGACCATGCTGATTTTCCATTGATTTGAAGTTTTGCAAGATCACTTCGAAGCCTTTCGTTCTCATATTCCAGTTTGTTAATGGATGTATGCCTTGAATGTTCCCTGTTAGTGAAGTCCACACTCTAGAGAATGAAATAAACTATCATTGAATAACTTGGTCCTTATAAATGATGCATATTTTCTGTGTTTGGACACATGTGCTTTAAGGACCTTTCATTTGAGCCACGTAATGCAGTTTTATTTTGCTTACTTCCTAAAAGCTCCTCCTCACAAGAAGCAGATACTCAGTGAAAATAGCTGCTGAACACATTCCCAATGAAAGCAGGGCACACAGTACTGTCTGTGTGCTTCAATAGTGACAAGGTTTACTCTGTGCATTATCATTCTCTACAACAAATTGGCCAGAGTTAAAACTTATGTGTTTATAGGCATACCTCCTAGTGTTGATAAAAAATGGAAACAAAATATAAAATTCAACTTTAAAGGAATATTTTTTCTGATTAAAATAACTCACATCCTTATATAAAATATGAATGATATTAAGAATAAATGTTCCACACTACTACCACTCAGTGATAACTGGAACTATTATATCTTTCTGCCAATAAGAAATACATACATATAAGGTATGGATACTTAATTATTAAAATTATAATAATAATTACAAAATTATAATGTACAAAGAGCAATAAAGTTTTGGAGTTTTGGAGACTGTTTTTTCCCCATTGAAAATTATGTATACTTTAAAAATGATTTTTAATGACTGCATCAAAGAGGTATAAATGAATTCATTTAATCATTTCTATTACAGAAGATTTAGTTTGCCTTCAAAATTATAAATAACCCTCTCTTTGATTTTCTTATGCACGAATCTTGGTATTTCTTTAGATAGATTCCAAGAGTGGGGATCACTAGGAAAAAATGTATAAATGTTTCTGAAGAACTTGATTAAGAAGTATGATTTTTTTCCCCTATAAATTGGAGAAACCCAAGTATCATAATTTCACACCAGTAATGTATTAGGGGCCTATTTTATCACACTAACAATAATTTAATATTACTAACTTTTAAAATGTGCTACTTCGATACATTAAATAGTAATTTTTTAGTGAAGTTGGTTATATTTTCACACTTTTCTGGCAATATCCACTCCATCTTTAGTTGGTTGTCTATTTGTGTTCTTTGCTCAATTTTCCATTAGAGTGTTTATGTTTTTCTAATCTGAAATAATTTTCTAATATTAGGGATAATAATCCATTGATTAATTGATGATTTTTAGTGTATGATGTGTTTTATCTAGAAAGTTTTTTTTCCATTGTTTAATTGGTGATTTTTTAGTGTATGATGTGTTTTATCTAGAAAGTTTTTTTTAAGTGAAATCTATTGTTTTTTTCCTTTGTGACTTCTTTACTTTTAAATTGCAGTTTTCTTTTGATCATAAAAGCAATTGTACCATCTTCTATTTGTTCATAATTTAATTCTTTTAATTCTTTAGTATACTTGTAATTAATTTGGTATGAGATTTAAAATAATAAATTATTCTAATTATTCAAACATCCATTTAATCATTAATGGATTATACTAAATCTATATAGAGTGGGGTCTGATTCAGGATTATTATATCCTGCTGATCCTACAGATGTGATTATGCCAGCACCACATCTGGTACGGGATATTCAATTTTAATGCATCCTCAAAATAGAAAGTGAAGCATGTTTAAATCACAGAAATGCGTTTTAGAGTAAGAATAGAGATTTCTGAGGCTTTTAAGTTAAATACTATAAGAAATTTCCTAGTGTCTAAACTTCTCAAAAAGTTTTAAAAGATAGTTTATATTTCAGAACAAAAACTCATAACACGCTTTACATGAAGCTATGTCATCCTCCTTATCCTATGATTTGCATGTCCACGAGTAGCACAGCTGCTGATTAAATAATTGTTTTCTGATTTCAGAGGTAATATTCTTCCACAAAAAGCATAACTTAAGAAAGCATCTTTTTTGATATTTCAAAGTCTGTAAGACTCTAAATGATTAGAGCTTACACCTTTCTTTTTGAAGTTCCTAAGTATAAAGTTTTGAGTGCCGTTCATATAGGCTGCCACCCTATAAAGTCATTCTAAGTTTTCTAAATTTTTGACTAATTGCACATTGAAAATTATCCATATAATCTCATATTAATATCAAGGCTGATAAATATATGTAGAAATACATACATAGTAGATTATGTATTAAATATATTTGCCTGTTTATCTTTTTATTCAAAGGCCAAGTCTGCTTACTATACTTTCTTTTACTGCCTATTGCATTATGGAACTTTAGTAAATATGTAAGAAGATCTTGTTATTGAATGGAAGAAGATGTTCCAGGAGAGCAAACTGTAAAATTTTTTTATTAGTCTATTATAGTTCTATATAATATTGTAGTTCATTTTGTCATAATCATACATGCCTGGAGTATGATTTGCTCCACTTCAGTCCCTAGTACTTCCCGCTCCTCTTCTCTTCCCTGAGCCTCTTCCTCTACTCCACTTGTCTTCCTTCTATTTATTTATAGTTTTTGAAAAAAAATGGTGCTTTATATATAAATGAAGGTGAAATTCACTGTGGTATATTCACATATGTACACAGCATAATTTGGTCAATTTCATTCCATCCTTCTTCTCTTTTCCTTTCTGTCCCTCCTTCCTCTCCTTCTTAATCTATTCCACTGATCTCCCTTCTATTTCACAAAACAATCCTGGGTGGGTTACATGCTTCTTAATCTTCAAACAAGGTAGTCTTTGAGAAAAGAGGGGCTTTCTGTTAGGTATTTCTGTTAGGCCTTTGCCTTTAGAATTTTTCAATATTTTCTCTTCTGAGATAACAGTGTAGATAAAAGAACCATCTATAATCTTTTGCTTTAAAGGAAGGATTGCTCATTTTTAAATTAGAGTAGATTTGCAGTAAACATAAAGAGGCAGAGTCTTATAAAATTTTGTCCTCCAAGGGGAAAAATTCATAAAGGCAAATCTGATTGAAAAAGGTAGACCACAAACTTATCTTTGGATGAGATTAAAAATATGACTCCAGATAAGACGTCTGTCAGTCAAAATATATAATTATTGATGGTTTGTTGCTCAATTGAAACTGTATTCAAGATTTCTCTATAAAATTAGATTTTATCTATGACTATTTTGGGTTCAGTGTTGATTTAAAGCAATTAAGAAGAATAGCAATGATTTTTAAATACCCTCCAATTTTCTAAATGTACCATAATTAGATAAATGTTATGAACATAATCTAAAAGAATAAAACAGGTAATATATTTATGTCTTATATTTAAGAACATATTCCATTTTTCTTAACAAGGTTTTTTGAGCTCTCGTTTTGTGTTTTCCTTATTTTTTTTTTTGTAATTTCAGAAATATATCCCCACTAGGTGGTTATCATTTGAAAACACATTTTAATTAAATTACATCTGTATTTCTTTCTCCACCCTCCCCTCCAACCCCAATCTCCACCCCTGCTTTTTTGGTAGTGCTGGGGATCTAACCCAGGACTTCATGCATGAAAGACAACTGAGTCAAGTGTTCTCCCACTGAGCCCCACAGGGCTACCTATGTATTTCTGATGGGTTCTTTTATTTAGACCTATTATTCAACTCTCATTTTTTTTTCAAAAATTTAGAGTTCTATAATTTTAATTCATTTCTTTGTTTTTAGAAGGGTTAAAAGACCTGGTGCCTATCTATTGGGAAAGGTTAGAATGAGGCAATTGAATTATTGAAATGCCTGAATTTTAGCATTTTGCATGTACGTTTTTTCTTTTTAGTTATGTATATTTGTTCTGGTTTGGAAGTGAGGTGTCCCTCAAAGCTCATGTGTGAGATAACAAGACAGTTCAGAGGAGAAATTATTGGGTTATGAGAGCCCTAACCCAAACAGTGAATTAATCCCCTGATGGGATTCACTGAGTGGTGACTAAAGGCAGGTAGAGTGTGGCTTGAGAAGGTAGGTTATTGTCGTGACTCTGGGATATATATTTTATATATTTTAAGTAGAGTCTCTCTCTGCCTTATGATCATCATGTGAGCTGCTTCCCTCCATATAATCTTCCACCATGACGTCCTGCCCCACCTTAAGCCCCAAGGAGGAATGGAACCAGCTGTCTATGGACTGAGATCTCTGAAACTGAGAGCCCCTAAGTAAACTTTCCTCCTCTCCAGTTATTCTGGTCAGATCTTTTAGTCACAGCAGCAAAATAACTGACTAAAACAATATTCAACAATAATAATTAGGCTCACAAAATATTTCTACAGAAAGAAAGATTTTAGTATACTTTATGGTTAGCATGTTAGTTAACAGTACGTAAATGTATATTTAATCATTAGGAGGGTGCTAATTTTTATGCTACTACTTTATTTAGCTAACTTATGGATACTGAAAAGCAAACTAGTTTTCTTAAAAATTACCATAAATTCTAAGGTCTGATTAATTCAGTAAAACTTAATACAGTTTCCTTAAATCAAAGTAAAATTAATAATTACAATGATTGGACCAAGTAAATATAGAATCAAAGAAAATTATCAAGATAAACTTGATTATTTGTTAGCAATTGAGGAGAAGAATAAAAGAAAACCCGTGTTTTTGCAGTCGAATTTTAACATAAACTCAATGAAAACATCTCTTGCCAAGCCAGGAGCCTCTTGCTAGTTCTCAGATACTCTTAAGCATCTCACTGAGACCCGAGGGAACTTAAGACACCAGCTGGTTTTCCCAGCAGAACATTCCCTGCCTAAAAACAGGAACTGCTTAGCCCTGTCCATACACTGGTGACAACTGAGTGTAGACCACCTGCTCCTTCCACTGGGTGGGGTCCTTTTGATAAACTGTCTCCCCCTAAGTGAAAATGAGCAGGGAGCTTCACAGTTAGTAATGTAGAAATATTCTCGAAGCTATAGCTATTTAAATATGACCAATTAGAAGATCAGTAATTTCCTTGTCTAGAAAGGAAAAGGGAATTATTATTTTAATGTTATCCAAATATCACAAGCGTTGAAGGCTTAAAAATAATGATGTAAATATTTTGTTTCTTATTGCCTGAGGTGAAATTTCAGTACCAGTTGTTTAAACCCATGTTTATTTTTCCTTTCCAATTATTTCAGAAATAACTACCTTGATATGGGATTTTTTTCACAAAACAGATATGATTTTTTAAGAAACTAGAAAAAGTACAACAAAATAAAACAAACCAGGGAAAAGAAATTAACTGATAAAAACTAAAAATACATGAAGTGGGTAAAAAAATAAATTGATCTAAAAGCCAATGCTTTCAAATAACTAATAAAATGAATAATACTCTTATGATTCAGAATTAAAACAAAAGATACATATTTAGCTATATAACATTAGGAATAAGAAAAGAAATTTAAAGAATATAAAAGTGATGAAAAGATTGTAGGCTATTACTAACTGGTAACAAGAAAACAAATTGAAATGGGTAAAGATTTCCTAGAAAAATACAAATTATCAAAATGAACTAAGAAGTAGTGAAATTTTTGAATATACCAAGAACCTAAAAGAAAATATAAATGAAATTTACCAAGTCTGGATGATTTTACAGCTACATTCTTTTTTTTTAAATGAGGTAACTTTTTTTCTTATAGCTTTATTTTATTCATTTATTTTTTGTGTGATGCTGAGGATTGAACCCAGGGCCTCACACATGGTAGGCAAGTGCTCTACCACTGAGCCACAACCCCAGCCCACTACATTTTTTTAACCTTTAAGGAACTGATAATTTCAATATTGTTTAAACTACTCTAGACTACTTATAAAATGAGAAAGCTCCCAATTTAAATTATAAAGCCAGTTTAACTTTGAAAAAGAGAGAACTATATACAAATACCATGTATATATACAGATCTTAGTTTATAAGATCTGTTATTTATAAAACATTAACATAGAGAATCCAGGAATACATTAAAATTCCTAAAGTATGGCTATTATGAATTGAATTGTATGCTTTTAGAAAATATATGTTGAAGTCCTAATCCCTAGTTCCTCATAATGTGTCATTATTGGAAAGGACGTCTTAGAGTTAAAATGAGGTCATAATGTGGGCCTTAATCCAATGTCATTAGTACATAAGCAGGCACACATGGAGAGAAGACAATGTGAAGAAACACAAACACAGGAAGCGGATGCCCTTGTGAAATCAGAGATACATGAAGAGCACCATGCCAGCAAAGATTGAAGTGACACTTCTGCAAGCCCAGGAACACCAAAGATTGCTGGCAAACCCTCAAAAACCAGGAAGAGGTAAGGAAGAATCCTCCCATATGGATTTCGGATGGAGCACAGCCCTGCTGACTCCTTAATTTTGGACTTCAAGCCTCCAGAATTCTGAAAAAATAAATATTCTGTTGTTTGAAAGCCACCCTGTTCATGGCCCTTTGTTATGGCAATCCTTATCAAATTAATACAATGACTGAAGATTTACTCCAGGATTCTAATTTGGGTGAATATCAACCATAGTTTATTACACATTAACCATAGTTATTACACATCAACAAATAAAAGAGCAAAATCCATGATGTCATCCATGCTGATAAAAACTGGCAGCAATTATTAATTAAAATTCTAAGTAAAACAAGAATAGGAGGATTTAATTATCAAATCAGGAAGTAATGTTATACTAAGCAAAAATGTAAATTTAAAATCAGAAACAAGAAAACTTGCCAGCACACACTTTATTACTTAATATTTTCTTGTAAGTTTTAGCAAATGCAGTGTAACACACACACACACACACACACACACACACACACACACACACCCCAACAAAACAAAACAAAACAAAACTGTTATAAATAGCGGGAAGGAAGTGATACAACCATTTTTGTTGATAAGATTATATATCTTAAAAACATAAATACCTCTAGTAAAAATGTTATTAGAATTAATAAAATAATTTGGATTTTTTGTATATTGGAATAGGATTCTAGATATGGAAAAGGGAAAATATTTCCATTTATAATAATAACAAGAATTGTGAAATACCTGGGAAAAATTTTTTTAAAAGGCACAGAACCAACATAAAGAAAAACTATAAAATACTTTAAAAAACTATATGAAGAAACAGAAAACCATGCTCTACTCTTAGATGGAAAAACTATAATAAAATTTCTAGCTGGGCACAGTGGTACACATCTGTAATCCCAGCAACTTGGGAGGCTGAGGCAAGATGATCTCAAGTTTGAGACCAGCCACAGCAATTTAGATCCTAAGCAACTTAGCAACACCATATTTCAAAATAAAAGATGATAAATAAAGGACTGGAGATATGCCTCAGCGGTTAATCACCCCTGGGTTCAATCCCCATGCCAAAAAGGAAGAAAGAAAGAAAGAAAATTAAAATGCCATATCTTTTAAAATTAATATATAAATTTAATTCAATTCCAAATGTAATACAATAGGAAGTTACGAGAATAAACTGGATAAACTGAACTTAATGTTGATATAAACAATTAAATTTTGCTATTTTTTATCAATTCAAAATTCTAACTCAAATAGATTCAAGAATTGGATAAAAAAATATAAAAATCTTTGAAGAAACTCTAAAGGGTTATATATTCATGTAGAGGTTAGGAAAACCCTGTTGTTCAAGAAAAGAAACTCCAAAGCAAGAAATTTTGGACAAATAAAAGTTTAAAACTGCATAATGGCAAAAACATATCATAAGCAAAGTTTCAATCAATCAACAGATTTATAAAATTGCTGTTATAAATTAGAAATAAAAAACAAATAACCCCAAAAATGAGAAAAGACTATATTCTCATTCATATTAATACAAATTGCCAACAAATGAATAAAACTATGCTCAACTATTCTCAGAGAAGTGAAAATTAAAGTCTATTGAGAAATTATCTTATAACCATCATATTGACTGTGTTAGTCAGCTTTTTATCCCTGTGGCTAATACACCTGACAACAATAACTTAGAGGAAGGAAATCTTATTTTAGATAATTTTTGGAGTTTAGCCAATGGTTAGCCTCCTACATTGCTCTAGGCTCAAGATGAGGCAGAACATCATGGTATAAGGGTGTGGTGGAGAGCAGCTTCCCACCTCATGGCAGGCAAGAAGTAGAAAGAGAAAGGGGAAGAGGCTAAAGGGAAGAGGAACCCTTCCAGAACACAACCCCAATAGCCACACCCCACCTACCTACAGTTATCACCCAGTTAGTCCATTAAAACTAGGTTGTATGAGATTAGGTCACAACTCTCATAATCTAATTTTTCCTTTCAATATTTCTGCATCAACACGGAAGCTTTGAGGAAGAACTCATTTCCAAACCCTAACACTGACACAAACTAAAAAGAGCAATAACACATATTGTTGGTAAGGTTCAAAGAGAGAAAGTTAGAAATATGATTTAATAACAGCTATTAAAATGAAAATACATCCTGTGAATCAGCAATTCCAGTTCTAGGAAACCATTCCAAGACCGTGTGTGTGTGTGTGTGTGTGTGTGTGTATACATTGTGTGTGTGTGTGTGTATACATATATATGTACATATACACACATATGTATATACATGTATATGTACACACACATATATACACATATATGTGTGTATATATATATATATATACACACATACATGGATTTTTATATTATTCACTTAGGCAAAAAACTGAAAGCAGAGTTAAAATTATTATGAAAAATGTTTAATAGATTTTGATACATTTATATCATGGAATATTATAAAATATAAATAATGAAAGACTTGAACCAGTTGATTTGGAAGGATTCCAAGGGTTATATTTTTTTATTAGTGTGTAATAATTGTATAGAATATTGGGTTTGATTGTGGTGCATTCATATTTGTCTATAACATACTTTGATCAATTTCATTCCCTAGTACCTCCTTTACCAATCCTTCCTCCATTCTCCTGTTCTCCTTTCCCTACCCTACTGGTGTCTCTTCTATTTTTCATCAAATCCTCCCCACCAAGACCTTTTTTTTTCTTTCTAACTTCCACATAGAAGAAAAAAGGTATGACCCTTGACTTTCTGAGTCTGGCTTATTTCATTTAACATGATGTTCTATTGTTGAGTGAACAAAAACAAGACATACAGAAGTATGTAATTCTTATTTTTGAAAATGATAAAATCCATAAATAGGCCCATGACTACACACACACACACATGCATGCACACACACGAAAAAGTACAAAATGATAACATATTTTAACTGGTGAATGGGGTATGATGTGAGTAGAGGAATGAAAGAAAGGGAAAGGGGCTAAAGCAAGCAAAAAAATTACTTCTGAAATTACTAGTATGTAACTTATGAATCAGTTCATAAAAATTATGTGTATTTTACATGAGTATATTTTTTCCTAGAAAATTAGGAAAAATGAAAACATATTTACTGTCTTTTATAAATGTCTATGTAGGGCTGGGGTTGTGTGGCTCAGTGGTAGAGCACTTGCCTAGCATGTGTGAGGCACTAGGTTTAAACCTCAGCACACATAAAAATAAATAAATAAATGTATTGTGTCCATCTACAACTAAAAAAAAAAAAATTTTAAATGTCTTTGTATATAGTCAAAGGCAGCTTTAGATAATGCATATATAATATATTTATATCTGTAAAAGAATACCCAACTCACCTTTCTATATGTGTAAGAGAAAAGTGATTGAATACTGCACACTGCTTTGTTAGTACTGGATATCTCTGAAGTTCCAGTTGGGATTAGGGATAGAGATATAGATAATTAGCTTCTTCTTTATATATTGTTTGTATGTTTTATTTCTTTTTTAAAATTAAATTATTTATTCTAATTTGTTATACATAATGGCAGAATGCAATTCATTTCATATTACACATATAGAGCACAATTTCTCAAGTCACTGTACACAAAGTATTTTCACACCATTTGTGTCTTCATACATGTACTTAGGGTACATCCACCATCATTCCTACCCTCTGCCCCCTCCTTTTCTCTTTCTCCCCTTTGCCCTCTCTAAAGTTCCTCCATTCCTCCCATGCTCCCCTCCCATCGCCAATTTGAGTCAGCATCCTCATAACAAAGAAAACATTTGGCCTTTGTTTTTTTGGGGATTTGCTTGCTTCACTTAGCATTATATCCAACTCCATCCATTTTCCTGCAAATGCCATGATTTTATTATCTTTTAATGCTGAGTAATGTTCCACTGTGTATATACACCAAAGTTTCCCTATCCATTCATCTATGGAAGGGTATTCTAGGTTGGTTCCATAATTTAGCTATTATTAATTGTGTTGCTATACTCAACTCAAAGTGGATCAAGGACCTGGGAATTAAACCAGAGACCTTGCTTACACCTAATGGAAGAAACAGTAGGCCTTAATCTACATCATGTTGAATTTGGCACCAATGTTCTTAATAAGACTCCTGTAGTACAAGAATTAAAACCAAGAATCAATAAATCGGAATAGATTCAAACTGAAAAGCAAAAGAAACAATCAGTAAGGTAAATAGAGAGCCTACAGAATGGGAGCAAATCTTTACTACAAGCACATCAGATAGAGCACTAATCTCTAGGAAATATAAAGAACTCAAAAATCTTAACATCAAAAAAACAAATAAACCAATCAATAAATGGGCCAAGGAACTGAACAGACACTTCTCAGAAGAGGATATACAATCAATCAACAAATATATGAAAAAATGTTCAATATCTCCAGCAATTAGAAAAATGCAAATCAAAACTACTCTAAGATATCATCTCACTTCAGTCAGAATGGCAGCTATTATGAAGACAAACAACAATAAGTGTTGGCGAGGATGTGGGGAGAAATGTACACTCATACACTGCTGGTGGGACTGCAAATTGGTGCAGCCAAAATTGAAAGCAGTAGGGAGATTCCTTGGAAAACTTGGAATGGAACCACCATTCAACCAAGCTCTCTCTTTCCTCGGTCTATATCCAAAGGACTTAAAAACAGCATTCTACAGGGACTCAGCCATAACAATGTTCTATGTTTTATTTATTTAAAAAAATGTTCAAAACAAATAAATAAACAAAACAAAATACCTACAGGTGCCAGAATGAAGCACCTCAGAGAGGGCTGTGATGACCTTGAAAAAACACCTAAAAACATTCAGATTGAATCTTCAAAATAATACAAATACTATTTTATAATTTAAAAAATACACCCATGGAGCCAGGACCTTACTTAATGTTTTGTATGGCTAGAGTTTAGAAATGAAACATCTTAGGTGACAAGCAGTGTTTTTCATGTAGCAGATAAGGAAACCATACATGTTTTACTTTTTACTCATTTATACTCCAGTTACAGGATCCATAACCATATTCAGAGAAGGTGGCAGAATGTTTCTAGATGCTTCTACTCTGCTAGAATATGGACTATTCTGAGAATAAGAATATCACAGAAATATAGACCCATGGCTTGAGAAGGCAGTGTGGAGAATGCCTAATCCAACTCCCTCACTTTATCACTGAAGAAACTGAGGCCAGGTTAAGCAATTATAATCTCATATCTTATCCTCTTCATTCTTGACTGGCAGAAAAATCATTTTAAAACTTCTCTCAGAGTAAGTAAATGATAAACATGGAACACTGGTATATTAGTTCAATGAATTAAAAATTCTCACATAAAAATCAACCATCAACTATTAAACAATGGAATTGAGACACAGAACCTGCTTAGGTTGCCTTGTGCAAACCTGTAAAGCCATCAGTTCATTCATTCATTTATTCATGCCTCTTTGTATTCAACCAACATATATCAAAGACTTACTCTACACCTGATATTGTGAGGTGCTGCTGATACAAACAATAGAACATGATCCCCAATTGTCATCCAGTGACAGGCTACAAAACAAGTCAGACCAAAACAGAAACCAAATGTTGATGAAATAATTCATTCTAACTGGGTTTTGGGGAGTGGCTTCATTGAGGGGAAGGTTGACACTGAAATCAGGCATGTAGGATATAGGACTTCAAGGCAACAACAAGAGCAAAAGCGAGGAAACAGCATATTTGGCATGTTTTGGGAAATTATCAGAATTGAGCTCAATCCAGGAAAAGAAGAAGGGAGAAAACTAGAAATTAAAATGTTCCAGCCTGAAGATAAAAGTGAATTCAACTGAAGTGTAAGACAATTTGCCACTCCAACTCCTGCATGCCTGATACATGGCAAGTGGTCAATAAACGGTATCTGGGTAAATCCACTGTGTAAACTCTTGTTCAATTTATTGAATGAATTCAGCATATTACCATATATTGCCCAGGGTCTAAATCTCCCATCATTCCTTTTAGATGTGTGTTTTCTGTTCTGATAGCTTTATATCTCATATCTGAGACCTGAAAAATGAGTAGATAAAAGGAAATGTAAAATTCATAGTGAAAACTTGTAATCTTATTAAAATTAAGGATGCACAGAAATATTTTCTAATTGCAGTGAAGAGAAACACTTCTGCTTAGGTTTATCTACTAAGTACTCTTATTCAGCTCTTCTATCTTTGGCCAGCCCCACTATAACCTCCTCTTATAAATTAAAAGCACATACTTATGATAATGATTCATTTACTTTTCCCCCTTCCAGTCCCCAAATTCCATTTCTCATTGATATTTTCTATTGTATACAAATTATCACCACAAAAATAGTTTAAAAATCACACTTAAAATAATACCATCTATTACATTTCTTTAACACCTGATTAAGTTTTCCAATATGTTACACATATCTTTCATATTTAATTTTGTTCTTTCTGGTATTTCTACCAAGTTTCCCTTCTTGTTTGTGACTTCTTCATTTTGTCTTCTAATTTTTTTTCTTTCCCTGATATTTTTTACTTGAAAATACTTGGATATGGTACCTGTCCTTTTGTTTATTTAGGGCTAATTTCTATATAAAACACTTGCTTTAAAGATTTACTTTTGTAAATTACTAAGTATATGCTCATTGACAACATCTAGAAAATATTTAAGAGTAAAAAGTGAAAGTAAGAATCATTCATAATCCAACTACCCAGATCACTATACCCAACTTTAAATATTCCTTTCCCACACAGCTACCACTGATGCTATTATCTTGTTGCTGTTTTCTTGTGTGTTGTATATGTTAATCACAGTTTAAGGTTTATAATTGGGAAAAGGCTGAGTCTCTTCTGTTTCTGTAATATGCAGGATTTAATAGTCACACTATTTGTGAAATGATCTTCTATGCTTAGAAAGTTATTGAATTTTTTTCAATAAATGTTTTGTGCTCTGAAAACATCTAGATTTGGAGTAAAAAAGGCAGATAAATACTGTGTTCTCAATAGCAGATTACCAATTTGATTATGAATAAAAGATTGAGAGAATTTAAAAAATAAATAGGAAGGAAGGAGGAAAGCCAGGCAGGCCTGGCAAAGAGGGAAGGAGAGAGAGAGAATAGAAGTTACTTGTGATATTTCAGTATTGAGGTACTATTGCTGTTTTTCCTCAAGCACTAGGCTATTTATTGAGTGAATGTTCAGTAAATATGAACTGATTTTCATGTTAGAGCACACATTTTTAAAACCCTAAAGGAATTCTTATAATGAAATGATGGGTAGGAAATGTCCCAGAAAAACTGGAATAGTTTTTTTTTTTTAAATAAAAATGTTAGTGAACAGGACATACAGAAAACAACTAAGAAAGAAAAGTTTAATTAGCACATATGTGGGAGGTGCTCAAAATATGGTTACAAGAAAATGGTAGGATGAGATTTGACATTACCTTGTATTGTTGCTTATTTCCCTAATTCTTTATTTTAGGAAACTTTATCTCACAATGGTTTTATGATTCTACAAAGCATTTCTATGACAACACAAGAATTTCTGTGATGCCAAGTTCCAGATACAATACCAAGCAATGCAATGCTTTTATGAGTCAATAACAAAGCCCTCCGTGAGCACTGAACAAGAGTGTGCCCTGGAAAAGAGCTTTCTTCTTGCTTGCATACCTGTTGCTTTGCTAACATTTTTTCTTTTATTTCTAACTCCATCTTTAGCTGTCTTTCCAAAAGGGCAGCTTTCTTCATGACAGTTGCTATAGTGATCTCCTTTTGATGAAGCTCCTCTGTTAAGTCAGAGATTTCATTCCTCATTCTTTCCTGCTCAGAGCTGTGGAACTCTTCCTCTGGATAGAGCTGGCTTCTTATCTGCAGCACAGATACCAGAAAACATGAGCAAATTCATTTATTTGTAGAGTAGCTCAAAGTTTTTCTTGGCCGTGTTCAGTTCTCCTATCCTAAAACTTGAAGAGGATCTACTGTATCTTCCTTTTATGATCCATACAAAATTAAAAACAGGTACTTAGGGCTGGGGTTGTAGCTCAGTGATAGAGCTCTTGCGTAGCATGTGTGAGGCACCAGATTTGATTCTCAGCATCACATATAAATAAATAATAAATATCCATTGACCACTAAAAAAATATTTTTAAAAAGGTACTTAACATGATTCATTTACTTTTTTCCTTCCAATTTCAACATTTCATTTATCATTTCTATTTCTTACTATATACAAATCATTATCTACTACTGACATTACTTTGGAAGGAACAGAAAGAATTATCAAGTGCTTTTTTATGTAGAAAAAAAAATTGGCTTAAAGAGGTTAAATGACTTGCTTAAAATCGTAAAACTAGTAACTGATAGAGTGGGGACTGGAACTTAGAGCTTTTGGCTTTTAATTTGGTGTTTTTTCTTTTTTAAACTAAATTATGCTGTACTATTTGCCACTAAATGCTGAGATTTTCAGAACCAATTTACAAAACATTTTAAGCTTAATGTGTTCATGAAAATGCATTACCTCCTCCCTGTGAACTCTCTTATATCCTTAATCTTGGCTATCTTTCTAAGCTCATCTGGAACTTCTCTTGTCCTTCCAAATCCAAGCAGGCAGCAAATTCTATCTATTCTATTTCAAGCTCTCCTAAATCTTGCCTCTGCTCTCCATTCCTACTGCTACTACCTTGACTCAGCCTCCTAGCATCTTTCTAGAAACTACTCATTGTTTCTAATTCTTGAGATTCAGAGATAAAATAATCATCAATCTCAAAAAAAAAATTGTCCATGGGGGAAACAGAAAAAATAGACAATTCCAGCACAGCGAAGTAATCAATGTTAGCAGTATGTAGTGGATAGTGCTTAACACAGCCTGGGGATGGATTCAGGACAGATTCCCAGAGGAGAGGGCATCGGACCAAATACTGATGAATGAATGGAAACCAGTCAGAAGACGGAGATGGAGAAGGACTCCCAGAAAACAATGAAGTGAAAACATGGGGTGAATGAGTAATGCACACTTAGTGGAGTAAAAGGAGTTTGGAGTGGCTAGACCAAGTACATTATGAGGAATAAGGCTGCAGAGGCTAAGTGGAGTTGAGTCACAATGAGATTTGCAGGAATTTACCCCAAGGCAAGAGGTTTTTTTTTTTTTTTCATTTAATATTGAAACTTTTTAGTCTATAATCTCTAAAAGAATAGGAACTCTGTTTCTCTCTTAACATAGCTAGAAAACATAACATATAAAAACTTAATTCCTTCACATCATTCATATCATCAAATATCCATGAAGAATTCAAATTTAAAATTGTATTAAAAATGTATCAAGTGTTCTTTAAGTTTTATTTAA
Source organism: Ictidomys tridecemlineatus (assembly GCF_052094955.1). Lineage (NCBI taxonomy): Eukaryota > Metazoa > Chordata > Mammalia > Rodentia > Sciuridae > Ictidomys > Ictidomys tridecemlineatus. Next base: position 79,772,429 of record NC_135480.1, on the reverse strand, counting down.
TTGACTTAGGCTCTAAATATGGTCTACCCTTGAAACTGGTGCATACATCTTTTTAAATCCTCTCTTTATGTGTGTTCTAAATACTTTTCATGCTTCATTTTTTTTTCAATTCCCACAATCTTTTTCTGGTTTGTAGATCAAACCATTAAGGTGCATGACTTTTTAATCACATTCCTGGTGAAAGACAGTTGATACCCAGACCTGTTGTTGTCTTGCCCGTTGTGCTCAGCAGCATGAAAGGGGCTTTTAAGATGGTTCACATGTTGGAAAAAGCTGGGTTCTAGGGAATGATACCTAGAATAGAACGACCTGACATGTCCAGAGGCAAATCTAACACATCACCAGGTTTTATACCATCCATCTTGTTTTAGTCAGCTTTTGCACTGCTGTGACTAAAAAGACCTGACAAGAACAATTTTTGAAGAGGAAAGTTCTTTGGGGATTCACAATTTCCGAAGTGTCAGTCCATAGACAGCTGGTTCCATTCCTTGGGGCAATAGGTGAAGCAGAACACCATGGTGGAAGAGTGTGGTAGAGGAAAGTGGCTCAGTAAGTTACCAGGAAGCAGAGAGAAGCCAACAGAGAGGCCATATGGGCTGCAATCAGCAAAGCCATAGAGGTAGAACTAATTACACAGCCCTTTGGAGAGAGCATCATGATGCCATGTGCCCACCTGCTGGACATGGAATGGAGCTACAAGGTTTATTTGCCTAGCTGTACTTAGGTCTTGCTTTAGTTCCATTCCTTCTTTCTATGCCCTAATTTCTCCTTTATGAGATGGAAATGTTTACTCTGTACCTGTACATATTGGATATATGCAACTTGTTTTTGACTTTTACAAGGGCTCACACTTAAAAGAGTTTGCCTTGAGTCTCAGTGGAGGTTTTGGACTTGTACTTTTGCATTGTGAGATAAGCATGAGGTTTTTGGTGTCAGGGACAATATTATGGTTTGTATTTTAGCTGTTCCCTACAAATTTATGTGTAAGACAATGCAAGAAGGTTTAGAGGTGAAATGATTGAGTCATGAGAGCCTTAACCCAATCAGTGAATTTATCCCCTGAAAGGGATTAAGTGAGTGGTGACTGAAGGCAGGCAGGGGGTGTGGCTGGAAGAGGTGGGTCATTAGGGGTGTGTGTCTTGGGGGTATACATTTTGTATCTGGTGAGTAATCTCTCTCCGCTTCCTAATCTTCATGTCTTGATCCACTTCCCTCCACCACACCATTCCACCAGGATGATCTGCCTCACCTGGAACCCTGAGGAAAAGAGGCAGCTGTCTAGGGACTGAGACTTCTGAAGCCTTAAGCCCCCAAATAAATTTTTCCTCTTCTAAAATTGCTCTTGTCAAGTCTTTTAGTCTCAGCAGTGAAAAAGCTGAAGAAAACACCTCACTTGTCAGATTCCATTCTTATTAATAACATTTTTAGAGTTTCAAAGTTGGACATGACCTTAGAAACCACATGGCCTTAACCATAACATTTAACAGAAGGTAAAGAAAAAAAGACCTGAAAGGGAAGAAAACTGACTGGGCCTAATTCATACAGCTCCTGAAAGCAAGTGAGGAGAGTAGGAGACTGGAGTACAAACATGCTAACCCCAGAACAATGTAACAAATCTCCTTTCGTTTCTTCTGTCTTCAGTTTTCTTCCCTTTTAGTTTATTTGATAAAACAGCAGCATTATTCTGGTGTTTGTCCCCATTTGGATTTTGCTGAGTACATTCCTGTGGTACAGTTTAACATGTTCTCCTTAAAATGGAACTTTGAAAATGGAAAAAAATTAACACATTATTATGAAAAAGCAGTGAACACTTTTTATTATTTTTACAATGTTTAGATATTAAAACAACATGCAATACTGCAAAGCTTCCTTATAAATAAGATTAATTTACCTGAGCTTCAAACGACTTTTGGTTTATTAAAAATGTGAATTTTATTACAAAACAAATGGCTAAAAATAGTTTTGTATTGGAAAAAGAAAACACTTGCAGGATTCATAATACATGGCTCTTGTTGGTTTTATTGCAAGAGAATGAAAATGCTCTCCACAAACACTTCCTGGAAGCTATAGCTATTTATATAGAATTCAGTTTATCTTTTCAGCATAGTATTGAACTATCTATTGGTCTCCAAGAGCTCATAGAGACCTGAGCCTTATATTCTCTTCCTCCATGTCAAAACTGTGTGAAATCAGTAGGTTCTTCATATTATTGAAAATTTCATTACTACCAAATAATCTATAATGCTAAGAAGAGTATATCTATACAAGGCTTTAATCAATTTTTTATCATAATGCATTAACTAGAGACACATCAGTGAAGAACAGTTTCCTAAAGTTATATTCTTAAAATGAACAAAATAAGTTTCATGGGATTATATGTCATTACATATGAAAAATATAACAGAAATGATCATTAAGTTTTGGGCTAGGGTTGTGGCTCAGGTACAGAGTGCTTGCCTAGCATGTGTGAGGCATTGGGTTCAATTCTCAGCACCACATATAAATAAATAAAAAATAAAGATTCACTGACAACTAACAAATGTTTTAACAAAAAAGAGAAATGATCATTAATTTGTAACTTTTCCTACACTGAACTTATATTTGTTCTCTGATAGTCAACTCTGTCATATAAGATCTTTCACATAATTTTATTTTCTATGGAAATTAACAGAATAGTTATAGTCCTACTAGATACTTAAAAAATGTTGACTTTACACAAACAGCAACTGAATTTATGGCTTTATGCATTTACAGGATAACTTAGTCTTAATTAATTCATTCTCTAAATGTTTATTTTCATTTACTATGTGTCAAGCCATGTGTAGGGCACTAGATGGTAGTTATAAGCCATGCTAACATTTGTTTAACTTTTAACAGTTGTTTAGATTTTATAGTATTGTATATTCTGTCTGATCCTCAAACCTAAAGACAAGAGAAATGAATAGCAGCTATGATAAATTCATGGAAAGAAAGACACTACTAAATCTTACTAGAAACAGAAGAGAAGAACATGCTTTTTGTAGGAGACTAGAGAATGACAGATGACTCTTTAAGAACAATGCCCAGGCCTTCCTCATTTTGTGGAAGAGTGCTTGACACACATCAGGCACTCAATGGAAAATGTTGTGTAACCCAAAATGCTAACAGCCAATATTTACTAGATGCTTACTCTTAGCTAGGCCCTTGTTCTTTGCACTTCACAGGCATTATCTCAAAGATTTTAACTTAAGGTAAGAGTATGGAGTCTGGATGCAGGTTGACTAGATTCAAATTGAGCCTCACCTACTGATTAGTTGTGTAAAGTTGGGGAAAGTTACTTCTCTGTTCTTAGTTTCCTCACATGTACAAAGGAGATAATTTTAGGACCTATCATATAAGATGGATGTGAAGAATAAATGAATTAGGATTTGTTAAATCCTCAGAACAGTTGCTGGCACATAGTAAGGGCAATAAGTAGTAGTTGTTATTGGCTTTTTCTGTCCCCATCACGTACATCTCCTTATGATGTAGGTACAGATCATTCCCATTCTAGAAATGAGGATCTTGAGCAGTGTGCACAGGCAACCTTCCAAGGCTTGTACACATGGCCAAGCCCCAGGGTCTGTGCTACCAACCTTCTTGCTATAAACCATGCCTCACTGAGCCACTAGTCCTCCATATTTCATGGGCAATCTCCCACTGGCAGAGTGACAATCCAAGGTTTGTGTACATACAGAACAATGTCAGAATTATTAGATTGACAGATTTTTAATTTAGGAAAAAATACAGAAGAAAAAAGAAAAGAGTTAGAAGGAAGTTGTTGTTGTTGTTTTAACTGTTCATATTCAGAGACTTCTTCTTGGAAGAATAGAGCTCATTAATTTCCATACCTTAGTTAATTCTTTTTCATGATTTGATTGGTCTGGGACCACTGGAAACATCTCTTTCCTTTTCCTTTCTGGTTCTTTAGTAGAAGGTGAATAAGATGGTTCAAGTCTACAAATTAAAAATAATAGGCTAAAATTAAGCTTAACTGGCCGAGCATGAAGGCAGATGCCTTTACTCCCATGAATCAGGCAGCTGAGACAGGAGGATTGCAAGTCCAAGGCCAGCTTCAGCAATTTAGCAAGGCCCTGTCTCAAAAATAAAAAATAAAAAGGGTTGGGAGATGTAGCTCAGTAGTAAAGCATGCATGGGTCCAATCCCTAGACCTCCCCTCAAAAAAATTAAGCTCAACTTAATAAATTGTTATGATTATATTATTAATTTAGACCGTTGTAGGCTGCATAGATAGATAGATCATTACTTTGTTGGAAACATTTCTAGTTATATAAATTGCAAGTGCTAATACATTCAGATCCCATAAGTATTTACATCTTTAACGGAGTACAAATAGTTTTAATGGGGAACAAGTGTAGTAATTAGTATGAAATTTCAATTATTCATTAGAATTGCCAGAATACTGGAATTGCATAGGTAGATATGATTTTTGGATAAGAAGAAAAGCCTGCTTCCTGTGATAAAACAGCCCAGAAACCCATGCCCCCAAAAGGAAACAACCCAACTTGCTAATGCATTGCAGGGAGCATCTATATCATGAGTAGTATGAAGGAAACAACTATTCCATAAATATGCTTAAAAATGATTACATATGGCAGTCTAGTCAGATGAAAGGCAACTACCCTTTGATGCCTCATTTATAAAATGGAATTGTAACCATGTATTAATACTGGAGAGGGGAAGCAGAGACTAGTATAAAAAGTACAATACCCCAAAAGAAGGTTGGAGAAGTATAGGCAAATAACGATCACTTCCATGTAAGGCAGGTTTATAAGATAAAAATCAGTAAAAAAATTAAAAAATAAAGATACCAGGTGGCAAAAACATCAGCGTTCTTTTAGAAGTCAGGCTTGATTATGCCTGTGGAGTCTTGTGTTTGAGGAATACATCCATTTGTAAGTAAAATTTTATATTGCCCAGAGTTTTTAGAAAGGTTCCACACATCAAAAAACACAAACCACACAAATAAAACAAGAAACCAAAATCTGAGTAATGATGTAGAAGTAACTAATTCAAAGATTAAAAATAAAGGATCTATCAAAAGGTAAAAATTATTAGTGATATTCCTGAAGTATAGATCAATTCTTTCTGATTATTGAGTATGTGTGTGTGTGTGTGTGCGTGCGTGTGTGTGCATGTGTGTTCATCCCACACAGTGTAGAAAACAGAGCATATTTGATAATATCACAGAAAGTTATCATCCAAGAAAAACTGTTGCTAACATTTTTGTGTATATTGCCTTTTTCCTTACGCATATGTGTGAATAAATAATATACATTTCCCCTATAATTAAAATACACTGTACACATTGATTTTCAATTTCTTTATTTTACACTTAGTAATATTTTGTGAGCATTTTTCATTTTGTCTGATGTTCTTCTAAAAGATCATTTCAGAATTAGTTTTAAAATTTTCTTATTTGGTATGATTTGTAAAAAGTGAAAAATGAAATTTCCTATTTTTCAGTTCTTCCTATGTGATTTTAGGGGGAGTAATGCGGAACTGAATCCTCATGGTAAACTTGCAAAGTTCATTGAGTGAGGGGAAAAATGTCAAACTCCAATTTAGAAAGGTGATAAAAACAATAATTATGCTAATATAAGACGCTAATATGAATATGTAAAAAAGGATGTAGGAAAAGGATGTTTGAATTATTTTAAGAATTCAAAATATATCCTTACAAGGTGCTTCTACTTCTAAGAAAAGAAAAGGAAAAGCTAATGAAAATCAGCATTATTGACTAAGGTTTTGAAAAAGAAATGAAGACATTACTGTACTATTTATATAAAGCTAGTGTGCATCTGCTCTCAGTAATCTGGGCTGCTTCACCTTAATACAGACACAAAAAGGAAACAAAGTCCAAATAAGAAACCAAAACAACAAAACAGAACAATATTTATATGAGAATAAACTAGAAGGATTCAAAAACTTGCAGTGGGAAGGATGGAGACTGAGAAGTCTAAAAGACAATGGAAACTGGAAATTTACATATATACCATTTCATCAAATCTCAGAATACTACAACTGAGGGATGCCCTCCAAATGAGAAAGATATGGCTTGAAGACCAAAATAAATACCAAATGACATGAAGGATGGCAAGGCAGAGCAAAAGTTTGTACTGACCAAATATGTGCATAAGTACAAGACTTTGGATCAAATTATGTCTTGAAGGAAAGCGGGCAATATTTACAGTTTAGCATTGGCCCTATAAGAGTGGAACAGAAACTGCCTACAATATTCCTCACAAAACCAGAGGTAGATACTCGTTGAATGGTGTGCTTTTCTACAATTTTTTTTTTTTTATGTTTCTGGGTACATACATTTGTTTCTTTGTGTGAAGACATTTCTCACTGACTCACCACACTGGAACAGCAGCTTATACATAAAAAATAGCCAAAAGATTTATTAGTCATCAGGGATGATGATGTATAGCTTGTATACAGAGCACTCAATAATGCTGACTGGCTAATAGGCAGTCTGCCATCCTTGGTGAGGCATACAATAGGTCACTTTGGGGGATCTTAATTTGCCATTAGTTGTTAAGGATAGACCTCAAAGAAGTGCTAACATAACCCACAACTTTGAAGAAACTGAAACAATAATTATATTTCAATAAAATTTCCCTTACCATTTGGCTATTCAATTTTTAAAATCCTATCACTGGCCTAGCGTTAGCTTTTTGATCATGAGGAATAGTTCTATGCCAATGAACTATTAAAGCATTCAAACTGTCTATTTATAAGCAAAAACACTTAATAATCCTCAGCAGTCCGATTTTCTTCGTGGTTATGGAGTACACAATATCTGATTTCAAAGAGGAAAAATTTCTGTTTAAAAAAAAACTTAATGGAATTGACAAGGTGGTAAGTAAGGTAAAATTACTACATTTACAAGTGAGAAAGCTAACATCAGGCTTACGGACGATAGAATGAAAAAACATTTGGAAAAATCTTATTCTTTGCAAATATGTAATTGAATACCAGCTCTATACTATTGTTTTTTTAATTAGTGCATTTTAATTACATGGAGTAATTGGTTTTATTGTGGCATATTCATACATTTATATAAACACACTGTAATCATATTTACCCCTCCCCATATGTTCTCTTATGTACTATTGTTTTTATAATATGTATATTTTTTTCTTGGATTGAACCCAGGGTCACTTAACCACTGAGCCACATCACAATAATTAAAATTCAGTGTATTTTAATTATTTTATTTTGAGACAGGGTCTCACTAACTTGCTTAGGGCCTCACTAAATTGCTGAGGCTGACTTTGAACTTGCAATTCTCCTGCCTCAAGCCTCCCACGTTGCTGGGATTATAGGCGGATGCCATGATGCCCAGCTATGATATGTTGAAGAACAAAAGTTCTAAGAAAATTTCTGACTCAATGTGACAAATGCATCCACAGATCAGAATATGATATATGTTTCTGGGTAAATATTGAAAGATAAAATAGCCATTATTTTTGTTTTAATATTTAATACTATCTACTAATAAATAGCATGTTAATTAAAATAAATTTATTATTTTACTAGAAAATATAAAACTCTTAAAAATATACAAACATCATGTTTTAAATAGTTTCTCTCAGAGTATCAAATATTAAAAGTGTACCTTTTTTTATTTTCTTGAGCATTTTGGCATTCTCCTATTTTTAATAATTCTCTGTGTAACTGCAATCGTTCCATTTCTATAATCCTCAAGAGATCATCACGTGATTGTAACTCATTTTTCACTTCTGAGAGTCCTGCTTCCATGGCCTGAATAAAAACATAAAATATTTGATGCCTACTTTTTACTGGTGGACTATAGTTATACATGATTGTGGAGTTAATTTTGACATGCTCATAAATACATAAAACATAGTTTGTTCCATTTCAATCCTCAATACTTCCTCTTTCCCTCCTCCCCTCTCTCCCCCTGCTCCTCTTCCTCTGGTCTATTGATCTTCCTTTAATTTATTTATAATTGATGCATTATAGTTATATATAAAATTAAAATACATCGTGATACATTCATACATGCACATAGCATAATTTGGTCAACTTAATTCCCCAGTTTTTCCCCTTTCTCCACCTTCCTTCTTCCCCAGTGGTTCCCGTTTTCTACTCTACCAATCTCCCTTCTATTTTTTCGAGATTCTCTTTTTTTATTCTTTTTTTCTCTCTAGCTTCTATGTAGAAGAATAAACATTTGACCTTTTACTTTTTGAGTCTGGCTTATTTCTCTTAGCATGATGTTCTCCAGTTCTGTCCATTTACCAGCAAATGCCATAATTTCATTCTTCTTTATCAATGAATAGAACTACATTGTGTAAATATATCACATTTTCTTTATCTGTGCTGCTTTTGATGGATTCCATAACTTGGCTCTTATGGGTTGTTCTGCTATAAATATTGGTATGTATGTATTAAAATAACATGCTATTTTAGTTCTTTTGGAAAAAAAAACAATGAGTGGGATAGATGGGTCATATTGTGTTTCCATTCCTGTAATTCCAGTTACTCGGGAGACTGAGGCAGGAGGATCCCAAGTTCAAGACCAGCCTCAGCAACTTAGTGAGACCTTCAGCAATTTAGTGAGACCCTGTCTCAAAATAAAAAAAAAAAAAAAATAGAAAGGACTAGAGATGTATCTCAGTGGTAAAATACCCCTGGGTTCAATGTCTAGTACCAAGAACAAAACAAGAAACATAATTGATCTTTAGACAGTAGGCTGTATACTCTCCATATCCAGTCCTCGATATTAATTTTTATATCATAATATAAATATTTAAAAATATTTAACATATGTAAACTAGCCTACTTTTAAACAAACTGATATTTAGTCCTTTGTTTGGTCTTATAGAATTCCATTCCATCATTTATTTATTCAATAAATATTTATAGAGCTCTTATTATTTGCTCTTAGGATGCAGATACAAACTGTCCTCCATGAGCTTACTGTCTAGTGATAAAGACAATAATAATCATTCTTCTAATCAGTAACCAGAAATAACGGCAATCCTGTGGGGACAACATTTTATATTGTTAAAGGGAGAGCCTTTCACAAGTGCAAAAGCTATTAGGAAGGATCCAGTTAGGAACAAAGGCAGAGGTGGGGCAATAAAAGTGGTATTAAATTCCTGAGTAGGTAGTGGGATGAGCCCCAAAGCTCATCAGGCAAGTAGAAGAAATGCCTGAAGCAAAGGAGAATCCTTCCTCTCTTGTAACAAAAAGGAAGGAAAATGTAATATAAACAGGTTTATGCATTTGGATATGGGAGATTAAGACTGGCTATCTGTTGGCTTCTATTTTTTTCTGTGAAGTAAAAGGTGACATGATGTGCTGACAGTGGAAGGGAGGTGGAGGTTAGGTGTGGGAGTGATTCAGAGTGAAGGTTTGAAATGGTTTACAGTGGAAATGGGAGCATTTGAAAGGAGCAACAGTAGGATAGCCAGGCATTGTTAAATACCTATTTCAGGTTTATGATCATAATAGCCTATTAATTTTTCTGCAAAAGTGTTTGGCTATTCTTTAGGAGAAAACAAATGGTATCATTTAATATATGGCTTCTGTGATTGTGGCTGCTTTCACTTAGCATGTTTTCAAGGTTCATACATATTATAGAATATATCAGTGAATATACACAATAATATGGACACATCATATTCATCACTTGATGGATATTTGAGTTGTTCTTACTTTTGCATATAATGAATAATTCTGTTATGAAAATTAATGTACAGGCTTTTAATAGACATATTTTCTTATTTAGTAATTCTTATCCAAAAATTCACAATGTCTGGAAGAATAATTATGTAGGTGGTATAGCACATCTGAGTTCCCAGACAATTTTTTCCCCCAAACCTCGAGTATACAATGTTTTCCAGGAGTCCTAGAAGCTTGGGTCCAGTGAAGGGTCTAATGGCAATCAACACTGAAGCCCCAGAAATTAATGGTTGACTTGAAAATAAACATAAAAACAGATTCAAAATGCTGATTTAAGAGACTTGTTTGGAAAAGTCTGTTTTGAACAATAGGTATTTTTCAGAAGGGGCTAAAATTTGAAAAATAAGAAAAGAGACGTGAAACAACAGATTATGTAGTAAACAAGCAATTCAATTTGTTGTCAGTGTCGCCCATTAGTATACAGTTGAAGAGGTATGATCTGGACTCCCTGGTTTACAAATTTGCCACCAGGAAATAGGAAACTGTGTATAAAAAGTGGGCTTACTTTACTTGGGGGAGAGAGGTACATGAATAGCTCTAATTCCAGGCCAAAAAAATGTAGTGTCACCACAGGCCATAGTTAGCTTAAACTCTGAAATGTCATCATAAAAGAGTATTTGTTTGTTGTTAGTAGTATATAATATCTACGAGTTATCATGTTTAGAAAATAATATTTATGATGAAGGCATCATTGAGGAGGGCAAAACTCCTTGATGACTTAAATATACAGGTACAATAATGTATATGTTGAAATTAAAACTTTTTGTAATACAAATTGATATAATGATTTGACAGATGAATGAATATTCAAGAAATTTTGATTATAATGGATTATATTATGTAAATTGACCGTGAAAGCATAAGAAAAATTTGAAGGATTTGTCAATATTGGTACATTTAGGGGGTTGGGACTGTGGTAGAATGTGTGCCTAGCACTGTGAGGCACTGGGTTTGATCCTCGGCACCGCGTAAAAATAGAGTTTCTGTGTCCATCTACAATTATATTTATTCATATACATATATATATATATACATATATATATATACACATATACACACACACACACACAATTTATTTGTTTGCTTTTTTGTTATTGTTGGTGCTAGGAATTGAACACAGAGGCACTTTACCACTGAGCTATAACCCCAGGCCTTTTTATTTTTGAAAATTATTGTTGGTGCTAGGAATTGAACACAGAGGCACTTTACCACTGAGCTATAACCCCAGGACTTTTTATTTTTGAAAATTGTACTTGATTCAGTGAATAATGTATATCACTATTATATTAATTTTACTTATTTTTCTTTACTTCCTTAATGTGACTGATAGTAAAATTTAAAATTATATTTGTGGCTTGCATTATACTTTTTTTGGACAGTGTTGTTTTCATATCTTAATGACACATTAACTATTAACAAGCAAACAAAAAAAAAGATTGACTGTTTTGGCATGGACATTTGATAAATGCAGAAAATTTATTTTTTGTCATTAACCTCCAATGAGAATTACTACATGTTAACAAACATAAATGTTGTGTAGCACAGCAAATAAATATACACAATTGAATTAATATGTATTTTGACACATTTCAAGGTTGTAGAAAAAAAAGAGGAGATGTGATTTATGTGACCATTCAGATGCATCTGACATTGAAATGTGTTGTAAACTAAAGAGAACTTGATATATAATAAATGATAATAATTCAAATTGAAATGGTTGTCTTTTTGCATTTATATGTAAGATGTTGAATATTCTGTCATGACAGTTTTGCAAAAGAGAAGATAAATTTCTTTCCAAATACATATCCTGGTTGTAGTATTATTTACCTCTAATCATTCCCGTTTGGTTAAATATAAATTTTGTAAAACAAGTTTAAGGCCCATCTCAAATAATGCTAGGTTTGAGATGGGGAACATATCACTAAAAGAAGCTGGGAGCCTTATGATTTCCCCTTACGTGGGGAAAGAGGAGCACAGGAGAAGAGCAGAGGCTGGCAGACAAAGAAGTCACAGGACTAATGCAACATATGACCCCACATACAATGTGGCAGGTAGAGGGATGAGCAGTTGGTCCAGGACTATAAAATGATTCTGGGATTTGAAGTGTCAGAAAATACAGGCATGCAATATCTTAGGGAAGAAGTGGTTTACTCAGATAGTGACTTCAAAAAGTGTATTTTAGGATGGGAAGGAATAAACAGGAGCATAGAGGTAGACCAATTAATTGCATGGAGGAAATGGTAAAAAGCAGCTGAATGTTTACAGTGAGAGAAAGAAAACATAAAATGTTTCACTAGCTGGATATTTGTGAATAAGAAATGTACATTTAGTAAGAAACTCAGTAATAACCAATTTTGATGAATGCTATTTAATAACAATTACAAGAAGAAGAAAAGGTTCAAGATTGTTGGATTAAGAAAAAATGCTTGAATAAATAAATCATCAATCACATCTAATAAAATACAAAATAGGGCTCGGAAGTTACTTCTTTGGTAAATGGTTATGATAAGGTACGATAGTTTGGGTGTTTAAAGTCCCACATACAGGTTTGGTCCCTCAGCTTTCTGTCACTGTAACAAAATACCTGAGACAATCAACTTATAAAGGACAAGGTTTATTTTGGCTCTTAGTTTTGGAGGTTCCAGTCCAAAATTGGTTGGCCCTCACCTGGGGGCACTATTGGGAGGTAGTTAAACCTTCAAAAGGTGGTGCCTGTGAGAGACTTTAAAGTCATAGGAGGTATGCCCTGGAAGGATATTGTGGGACCCAACCCTTTCCTCATTCTCTCTTTTGCTCCCTGGCCATGAAATGAGTGGTTTTGCTCTACCATGCAGTCCTACCATTATGTTCCACCTAACCACAGGCCCAAAGTGAGGGTCAACCAATTATGGACTGGAACCTCCAAAACTATGAGCCAAAATAAACCTTTTCTCTTTATAAATTGTCTCAGATATTTTGGCATAGTGACAGAAAGTTGACTAATACTTCAAGTCACCAGTGATAAATCTCAAGGACTAACCCCCATGTCTCACACTGAGGTTACCAAATCATTTAATCTTTCATGATCTCCCATGTTTCTCATTCAGGATTCATGTTAATTAAAGAGGCACAGGTTCAGAGAAAATAATGAGGACAGAGGATGGTAGGTAACTAATAGGCCATGATTTTTAGGCACAGAGGTCTTTAAGTGACACTGTTATATGCACTGGTAATACATTCTTGTCAGAACCAAAGTACACTCCAGTGGGGTAAGGCACCTCTAGGATTACTCATCAAGTAATAATTAATTACTAGAAAGAAATATTAATTGAATTTCATATGTAATAGAAAACTAGGTTTCTAGAGCCTATTCCTGTTCAATCAACATGTATACAATTCAAAGGCAATTTCAGTTGGAAAATGAAAAAATAAACCTTCACCTGGCACTGTCTTTGGTACATTTTCAGTTCTTGTAAGAGCTTCTGATTTTCATCTTGTAATTTATTCCTGCTTAATGCTATTTCACTCACAGCTGATTTTAATTTTTCAATAATGAATTCATCTCTTTCAGTGGTTTCACAAATGGTATCTGATTCACATAACAAGTTAGGAATTTCAGAGCTGCTGCCTTCTATGCTCTGTTTTTTACCATTTAGTTGAGTTTGGTAATTTTGTGCCTGTTTCTGAAAAATATAAAAACTGAGTAGATTAAGTAAAGAATATTATATTTAAGTTTACATAAAGTTAAAGAGTGAAAGAGAATAACTAGTAAAATATCTGTAAATACATTACTAGACAGTGATGCTTGGCTTGTATAATGCAGTATTTAAGGTTGTTCTAAAATCTTAATTTTAGATGGTATACAGAGAAAGTATATTTTATAAACTTAAGACAAAATTGTAGAGTAGAAAAGGAGCTAGAGGTAGAGAACTCTTAATAAGCAAGAAAAACAGTAAATAAAACAAAATGGGATACTAGAATAAAATTATCAATGCCTATAACAAAGTTTAATGATCTCTAATATATAAAATTCTATATATATTGATAAGGAAAAGACAACATTAAAAAAATGAACCACGCAAGAATAGGTATTCCAGAAGAGAAAGTTTAAAAACCTATGATATAAATGAAGAGATGCTCATCCTTACATGTATCTAGGGAAATGCTAAACAAATCAAACAGTCTTAGATACTCTTAAGTACCTGCCCTTATGCATTTGAGATATGCCATTTTATGATATAATAACAATGGAATTTTTATTAGCATCATTCTTTCAGACATGTAGACTAAACTCACCATTATAACTAGTTCATGTACTGTTGCTATAGTCACCATTAGATTTAATCTGGTTATATCTCTTTGGTTCTATATGTAAATAGATAACATGCTGAGTGGCACAGGTACCAATATTTAGTCTCAAATATCTTCTAATTTAGATAATTTACCTGAAATTGATTACACTTCTCAGATAATAATTTTTGTTGAGCATCTAAAGAAACCAGATGAGTCTGATACAATATCTCTTGCTTGTCCCATTCTCTTGACTTTGCTCTAAATTCCTTTAAAAAAAGGTAAGAGAAAAATCATAAATTGAAGAATATGATTCACTTATAGCACAAAAAATGAGTAGGGCTTCTTTCATTTGTGCATCTTAATTCTGAGAAAAAAAGTTAAGTCTGCTCTTTATCTATTAGAAAATAAGAAGAAGGAGAAGGAGAAGGAGAAAGAAAAGGAGAAGAAGAAGAAACAGTAACAAATCACTGATGATGTTGGATTTATTATTACAGGTTAAGTATTCTTTATCTGAAAATGCTTGGGTCCATAGTGTTTCAGATTTAAGATTTTGGAATATTTGCATATATTTAAAGAGATATATTGGGGATGAGACCCAAGTTGAAACACAAAATTCATTTATTTCATATATTCCTTATCTACATAGCCTGAGGGTAATTTAATACTCTTGGTATGCTTGTGCTCTGACTGAAACTTATCATAAGACATCAGTCATGGAATTTTCCACTTGTGGTATCATGTCGGTGCTCATGAAGTTTTGGGTTTTAGAGCACTGGAGATTTAAGATTTTCAGATTAGGGATGCTCAACCTTTATCTCCTAATTTTTGCTAAGAAAATATGGAATATGTAACAATCCTTATATAAAAACATTAAACATTTTATTTATTAAAATATAAATCTCTCTGACAACGTATGATGATTTTTAATAAGGGAGTTTCCAACAACTTTTTGCATCAACTAGTACTTTCTGACACAGTAAGTTTTTTCCTTCTTTCATCCCTAAACTCAGTCACTGAATGAACCTTGTTGTTTAATAGTGTGCAGCTTGGGCTTAGTGACTGCCAGGGACTGAATATTTGTGTCCTCAAATCTATATGTCAAAACCTAATGTGCACTGTAATGAAATGGGGAGGTGGGGACTTATGGAGGTAATTAAGTTATGATGTTGAAGTCAACATGAATGGGATTAATTTCCTTGTAATAAGAGATATGAAAAAACTGCCTTTCTTTCTTCTACACCAATAGAGAGCCATTTCTGAGTCAGAAGGAGGGCCCTTACCAGAATTTGACCATGCTAGCACTTAGCAAATTAGGATTGTTACAAATTCCATACTTTCTTAGCAAATTTGACCATGACCTTGGGCCTCTAGTTTTCAAGAACTGTGAGATACAGGTTTGTTGTTTAAACAGTCTAGTGTATGGGGTTCTATTATAGCAGCCTGAACTTGGATTGTGACTTTATCCCTTTGTAACTTCCAAATCTATTTTCAAGGTGAAGCCAAAATCAACTCATTCTTGGGGACAGAAAAACCATTTCAGGCCTTAAACAATACCAACTGGGCTACCTAGAAAAGTAATAGTGGAACTAGTTTGATAAACAAAAAGTA
Source organism: Ictidomys tridecemlineatus (assembly GCF_052094955.1). NCBI lineage: Eukaryota > Metazoa > Chordata > Mammalia > Rodentia > Sciuridae > Ictidomys > Ictidomys tridecemlineatus. The sequence goes on along the minus strand of NC_135480.1, from coordinate 79,756,790 downwards.
ATGCATAATTACCTGTTCACAACTTAATAACATGAGCAAAGGATAAGACTTTGGAACTGCCATGACTTTTCAGTTTTACCTAGGACTGACCATTATATCTTATCTTTCTTTCTAGTTTTTAAGCAACTTAAGGCTAAGGACTGTGTATTTTATTACTTTTGTGCTTCTCACAGTGCCAGGTACCATTTATTTTTCATAATGTACAAACAAAAGCATAGTAGTAACATTTCCTAGAATTAAACATTTCTCACTAAAGAGTGCAAAGAAAATAAGATGGTTGAAAACAAACTCTAGAACTACTAAGCCCATGGCTATATATTTTTGCATGTATACCTGGCATGAGTGTGTATTAATGTTCCCAACCATCAATATTTGTTAACAAATATCAGTAATATTTGTTAAGCACCTAACATCTATCTACCAGGTACTATGGAGAAGAAGAGAATTGAAACTATTTTATGATTAAATTTTTTTGAAGAAAAAAGACAAGAAATGGTAAGGTAAGAAAATGTACACTTAAGCAAGTGATTTTACAGGATGACAAGTACAATTAATATTGTCACATAAAAGATATCCCTTAATATGTAAAACTGGAACATAGCTCATTTAGGCATAGTAATCTGTACTGTTCTAAAGATGGCTGAATTTATTGGATTGGCTATGCTGGAAAATAAACATGCTAATTCTGAGAATGAGAGCTATATCTTACTGAAAATAAAAATATGGCAATTCATATTTTTCTACATAGAAATTATTTAAAAGAACATTTGAGGACATTTTTATTTTATAAATTCATAAGCCCCAAAATAATCAGTTAAAAAACCCTATAAGTTAGGAAGCTTTTACAATAGTTAAAGGTGATCTGAAATTAAGTGATGGTATAAGGCCTGAGAAATATGAATAGATACCCCCTCCTAAATATGTAGAAATGCCTTATGAGCAAAGACTGTCTTACTAGGTTAAAGAGAGACAGTTTATTTAAAGCTTTTGACTTTGATTCTGATACTCAACGATATAAAAATGCAGTCCAGGAAAACAAGAGTCTTCAGTAATAGTGACCGATTTCCAAAATTAGGCGCTAGTAGAATATAGGTAACATTTTAAAATCAATGCAATCTAGGTTTTAAATTTTTTTCTTAGTTTTAACTTAAAAAGGCATCTTTGGATCAAGGTTGACTTAAGCAGGTTGACTTTAAGATAATATAAAGACTTAACATGGCCTACCCAATCTCAAGTGATATTGAGAATAAAGATTCCCCAACATGCTTGAGGGAGAGGCAGGGGCATTAATTTTAATTCCTTATGAATGGTACAAAATGCAAAAATTGAGTCTAAGAATGGCTATAAAAGTATGTTACTAATGTATGAGTGGGTTCCTTCGTCATACAGATGTGTTGCTTTCAGCCAACACAATATAAACAATGGTGTAAAATCATGCAGAGCCCTAGAGAACTTTCCCCAGATTTTTGTAGAGATGGGAGATGCTGCTGTCGGCTTAAAAACATCTGTAGCCTTGCCTAGACACTCATGGTCAGTTTTCCATGGGTCTTTATGGTTGAAGATGGGTCAGGGTCATTAAATTAGTTTCTAGAGATAGCTATGTTATTACATTTTTAAAAGCCCTCTATGAGATGGTTAATAGTGATTACTACTTGTCAGGGACTTTATAAACCTCCATCTGTAAGATGGTTTTTACCTTTTATTAGAATTTTTTTTTGTACTGGGGGTTGAATATAGGGGCATTTAACCACCAAGTCACATCCCAGCCCTTTTTAAAATGGTTTATTTTGAGACAGGGTCTCACCAAGTTGCTTATGGCCTTGCTAAGTTACTAAGGCTGGCTTTTAACTCATAATCATCCTGCCTCAGCCTCCAAAGCCACTGGAATTATAGGCATGTGCCCCAACAAAGGAAAATTTTCATACTCACATAAAAGTAGAGAGTAAAACAAACTGCTCTGTAGTCTTAACCCAGTTTAACTACCACCGACTTACTCTATATTTCTATGATTTCTCCACCTTTTCCTTGTGAGTGTTTTAAGGCAACTTTATAACCTCATGTGTTTTAACTCCTAAAAGCTTCAGTGTGCATCTAAATATATATGTGGATGTATATTTATATTTATATGTGTATGTATATATGCATATACATATATATATTTATATTTACAATGACCATAATATCATCTCATGTATTTTTAAGCCTCATTTGTTGATGAAACAATAGAATCTCCACGAGGCTAATAACTTGTGAGCTCACAGGTGAATAAATGAGTTGGTCTGGCATGATTTAAGTTATAAACTAACATATTCCTCCACTAGTACATGCTGCTCTCTATTTATATTACTATAGCAATGTATAAATCTTTATCCTAAAGGAATAACAAGCTTACTATAGACTAAAACTGAAATAGCCCATTTCCTACCTGTTAATTTTTCAAATGGCTACTAGTAAAAGCATCTATATGAATTGTTTTTGTAATTATGTAAGTTAAACTATATCTACATAGTATGCTTAAAATTTTTATATGAGTATAAACATATCAAAAGATATTTTGCTATTAATTTCCACTATAATTTCTTGAGATTTAGTTCATTATATAATCCAGTAAATATAAAATGAGTGTACAAAAAGTACTTGATATTAACGTAAGGCTTTTTTTTTTTTTGTCAAAATGGATAAGAATGTAGTTCTCTACCAAAAGTCCATGAAAAGACAGTCAAATGCATAATCAGTGACTTGATCTCCATTTTCAGTGAAAGAACATACGTACTGAAGAGCATATCTTTGGGTATCTTCTATGAGACCAGGATAATTTTGAGGGCATCTGGCTATATCTGTATTAGAGCCACAGAGTAAGTACTACATTGTACTTTTTCCTAGAAGGATAACTCACTTAGTGATAGTAATTTTATATTTGAAGAACTGTATATTATCCAGTAAGATATAAAATTTGCAGAAATTTTAAGGACGAAATCCAGAACTTTCTACAAAGTTCTTGCAACAGGCAAAGCTTTTAGGCTGTGATCACAGACCTTATTTTTCTTTGCTCTTGAAGCTATGCTGGCGATTTAGAGGAAGGCTGTATTTCTACTTGTTCCATGGCTTAGGATTCAAGTAGCAGCAGTAATGCTCCTTGATACGTAGGTGAAAGAGGGATTTCATGAAAATTCAATATTAGACAGAGTATCTTAGAGAATCCAAATTTTGTTTACATTATATAAAAAAGAAAGAGTACACTGGAGCCGAGCTGATTACAGCATTGGCAGCTGTGGCAGTGCTGGTTTACCACAGAAGGAGGGTAAACACAGACAGAAAATAAGATTTGGCACAGAAAAATCTGACACCAGGAAAGAGGTTGAACTTAACAGACTCAGAGGCTGCACCGTGCACTGGTGCCTTAAAAGTGTTCTCTTTCCCAACTGACCATGGAGAGTGAGGTGGGAGACACCTTGAAGCAGCCACACTGCACCTGCTGCTGCTGTCGGGCCAGGGCAATCACAGCAAACACTACCATTTTGTCCTGGCAAGTACCTAACATGTGGCCTAGGGTGTACCTAACAAAAGCAGGAGTCAAATAGGCAAAGAGATTGTACCCAAGGGAAATTCTAGTTGGAAAGTTGAAACGGAGCCCAACTGGCTTCTCCTTTGAGTCTGGCAGTTCACATGACTGGATGAAGTAGTTTAAATACTCTCAGGAACTAAGTTCAGGAAGGCTACATTCCTGGGCAACAAAATGAAACTGAATCCCCTCCTCTCGCCATGCACAAAAGTTAACTCAAAGTGGATCAAGGAGCTAGATATCAAATCAGAGACTCTTCGTCTGATAGAAGAAAAAGTTGGCTACGATCTACATACTGAGGGGTCGGGCTCCAAATTCCTCAATAGGACACCCATAGCCCAAGAGTTAATAACAAGAATCAACAAATGGGACTTACTCAAACTAAAAAGTTTTTTTCTCAGCAAAAGAAACAACAAGAGAGGTGAATAGAGAGCCTGCACCCTGGGAACAAATTTTTACTCCTCACACTTCAGATAGAGCCCTAATATCCAGAGTATATAAAGAACTCAAAAAATTAGACAATAAGATAACAAATAACCCAATCAACAAATGGGCCAAGGACCTGAACAGACACTTCTCAGAGGAGGACATTGATTAATGTTGATTGATTATTCAACAAGTACATGAAAAAATGCTCACCATCTCTAGCAGTCAGAGAAATGCAAATCAAAATCACCCTAAGAGTCCATCTCACTTCAGTAAGATTGGCAGCCATAATGAAGTCAAACAACAACAAGTGCTGGCGAGGATGTGGGGAAAAGTGTACTCTTGTACATTGCTGGTGGGACTGCAAACTGGTGCGGCCAATTTGGAAAGCAGTATGGACATTCCTGGGAAATCTGGGAATGGAACCACCATTTGACCCAGCTATTGCCCTTCTCGGACTATTCCCTGAAGACCTTAAAAGAGCGTACTACAGGGATACTGCCACATCAATGTTCATAGCAGCACAATTCACAATTGCTAGACTGTGGAACCAACCCAGATGCCCTTCAATAGATGAATGGATAAAAAAAAGTGGCATTTATACACCATGGAGTATTACACAGCACTAAAAAATGACAAAATCATGGAATTTGCAGGGAAATGGATGGCACTAGAGCAGATTATGCTTAATGAAACTAGCCAATCCCTAAAAAACAAATACCAAATGTCTTCTTCTTTTTTTTTTTTAGATTACTTTCTTCTGTATTTATTTATGTTTTTTACATAAATATTTATTTAATTCATCAAAAAACTTCGGGTTTCTTTTTTCTTCTTTCTTTCTTTTTTTTTTTTAATTCTTATGCTTTGTCATATTTTATTATAAAATTCTCCATATGTTTTTTTTTATTGGTTGTTCACAACATTACAAAGCTCTTGTCATATCATACTTCGAACAATAGTTTCAAGTGAGTTATGAACTCCCATTTTTACCCCAAATACAGATTGCAGAATCACATAGGTTACACATTCACATTTTTACATAATGCCATACTAGTGACTGATGTATTCTGCTACCTTTCCTATCCTCTATTATCCCCCTCCCCCCCATCTTCTCTTTCTATCCCATCTACTGTAATTCATTTCTCTCCTTATTTTTCTTCCAATTCCCCTCACAACCTCTTTTATGTAGTTTTTTATAACAATGAGGGTCTCTTTCCATTTCCATGCAATTCCACTTTTCTCTCTCTTTCCCTCCCATCTCGTACCTCTGTTTAATGTCTTCTTTGATATAATGAGAGCAACTAAGAACAGAGCAGGGAGGAAGAGCAGGCAGAAAGGATTAACATTAAACAGAGACATGAGGTGGGAGGGAAAGGGAGAGAAAAGGGGAATTGCATGGAAATGGAGGGAGACCCTCATTGCTATACAAAATTACATAGAAGAGGTTGTAAGGGGAATGGGAAAATAAACAAGGAGAGAAATGAATTACAGTAGATGGGGTAGAGAGAGAAGAAGGGAGGGGAGGGGAGGGAGGATAGTTGAGGATAGGAAAGGTAGCAGAATACAGCAGTTACTAATAGGGCATTATGTAAAAATGTGGATGTGTAACCGATGTGATTCTGCAATCTGTATTTGGGGTAAAAATGGGAGTTCATAACCAACTTGAATCTAATGTATGAAAGATGATATGTCAAGAGCTTTGTAATGTTTTGAACAACCAATAAAAAAAAGAAAAAAAATGCCTTGAAAAAAAAAAAAGAGTATATGGAAGATTGGTGTCCCTGCTGTAAGAGTAGAATTCTTGAGAGGCTCCTAAGATCCAGACTCCAGACAGATCTGCAACTGCCAGGCCCCAGGGGTGTATTGATTTAATCTCTTCAGAGCAGATACTACCTAACAACCTGCCTAAGGTCTGATTAGACCTAAGCCCCACCCACTGGAACTCCCTCTTAAGAGCTCTGCAGCAGTCCACCCTGGGAATGTACCAATCTGGTCTGTGCAGACAAAACTCCAACTGACAAAACACTCCACTCCATTCTCCCTCATACTGGTGAGAAGGGAAGCTGAGAATTATTCAACCAGTTTCAAGCTTAGGCCACTCCAACTAGCAGCTCAGAGAGCAAAACAGAAAGAGGAAGGGGTTAACCACCCCCAGCCCTTGCTTTCACTCTCATAGCTCAAGAAGAAACAGAAATAGAATTGGTCCATGCATTCTCATACACTATGGTGGCCATCTCAATGGAAATAGTTCTATCATTTTTCATTAAGAATCTTTTTCTTCCTTTCTTCTTGTTTTTTCTTTGTCTTGTTGTTTGTATGTGTGTGTGTGTGTGTGTGTGTGTGTGTGTGTGTGTGTGAGAGAGAGAGAGAGAGAGAGAGAGAGAGAGAGATATTTCTTGATGTGTAGATTGGTTCAGGGACATGTATACATATACATATTTCTTTTTCTCATTTTTGGCAGTTTTTAATGTAGTTCTTTTTCCTTGCATTGTCTTTTGAGGGTTAGGGTTTTGGGTTTGTATATTTTGGTTTAGTTTTGTATTGTCTTCATTTGTTTGCTTCTCTTGTTTCTCTTTCTCTCTTCTCTTCTAATATTAACAACCGAATTCTATTGTTCTCTATCTCTCTCCCTTTACTTTGTTTCTCCTATTTTTTCTCCTCCTTCCTTATAACCATCACCATATACATCTCTTCTGAATCCTCTCTGTTCACTTTTTGAAATTCTAAGCTCTTTCATGCCATGATAGAACATGTTATTTTCCCTTAATTAACTATATTTTTATCATCTTTTAAAATTGATTTATATTATTCCTGCCCCTACCATTAATGCTGATTAACTTATTATTACTGTAGAAGACATAGCTGATACCTGCTATTTGCTTTAAAGCAAGATAAATTCATAGTTATTGTTTTTACTGCTGACAACTGCTGACCCCACCATTCCTGTTTTCTGTGGTGATTAATATTGATGTCATAATAGGAAGTGGTTGTTTATTTTAATGTTTATATTGTTTGCATCTGTTGTTGCTAGTATTTGTTTCACATAATTCTGTGAGGTGCTGGGAACCTACTAGGACAAGTTCACAGGTTCGGTTGTTGTTGAACCAAACTCAACCAAAAGACAGTGCACCTTGATCCACACACAAATTAATGACACTTAATCTTCAGGTATATGTTAAAACAAAGAATTCAAGGCACAAAAATCCAAACTAATGACTAGACCCAATTAGAAACATATAGGGGTGGATACACAGGTTATATCTATACAGACATCCACTGCCACAGCAAAAACAGAATTAAAACAAAGGCTTGAGGATACCATACATATGAGGGTTATCTCAATCTAGATCACTCTGGGACACTTGGGCAAGTAAAGATTGTGCTCTAAAATGGCCCATATATAGAAGCATATGAGAAATACCTCCAAAAAGATGCATAAAACCCAATACAGAAATGCAAGAAACATGAAAAAAGAAGATAATATGATACCTACCCCCCAAGGTAGGAGCCAGCAACTGACACCAAAGATATTGAAGTGGCTGAAATATCAGATAAAGAACTCAAAAGAATAATGATAAAAATGATCAATGAATTTCAAGAGAACACAGAAAAACACAATAAATCAATTAGATATTCAGTTGAAAGTTTCCCTAAGACAGTAGGACATGAAGACAGAATTGCAGAAATGTAAGACAAAGTAGCCAGTCTTGAACATTTATACAACATGAAAGAAAATAAAATAAGTAACCATGGTTAGAATATACAAGAATTCTGGTACATTAAGAGACCAAATTTAAGAATCATTGGAATTGAGAAGGGTTGTGAGATGCAGACCAAGAAAACTGATAACTCCTTCAGGGAAAAAATTACAAAAATTTCCAAAACTTAGAATAAGATGAACATCCAGATACAGTAGACACTCAGAACCCTAAATAGATAAGATCAAAAAAGAACCTCTCCATGACACATTACAATTAAAAAACCTAATATATAGAAAGGGATAGAATTTCAAAGCCTCAAGAGAAAAATGTCAGGTCACATTTAGAGGTAAAGTGATTGACTTAAAGGTTAAGTGATTCCTATCAGAATTGTTTCCAATTTCCTTGCACAAACTCTAAAAGCCAGAAGGACTTGTAATTATGTGTTCCAAGAGTCCTGAAAGAAAATAACTGTCAACGAAGACTACTATTTCCAGCAAAGTTATCCTTCAAAATTAAAAAGTAAATACAAACCTTCAAAGATAAGCAGAAACTGTAAGAATTCAAGACAAACTGACACTACAAAACTTCCTTAACAAAATACTCCACACGGAAGAATTCAAAACAAACCTCAGAGTTCACAAATGAACAAATCTCACTTTAAGACCAGTTAAGCAAATGAGGAGCATGACCAAATTAAACATTAAAAGTAAATCTAAAAGGCAGGAATTAATAAACATCTCTTTGTAATACCATTGAATGTAAATGGTCTCAACTCTACAGTTGAGACATAGGATGGTAGAATGGATTTAAAAACAAAGCACAACTACATGTTGTTTGCAAGACAGCCATAGGCTGAATGGATAGAAATTGATATACAATGTGAATATAACATGAAAACAAGCAGGAATAGTACTCTCATATCTAAAAAAGCAGACTTCAAATCAAAATTAATCAGAAGAGACAAATAAGGGTGCAAGTAATTACATGTAAGAGAAACTACAATCGAAGCCTCAGTAGACGCAAGTACAATAATACTAGGTGATTTCACCACACCTCTTTCACCATTACATAAGTCATCCAGACATACACTCAATAAAGACTCTTTGGACTGGAAAATATTATAAATCAAATGGGATCTAACAGAAATCTATAGACTATTTCATCCCCAAACAGTTGAATACACATTCTTCTCAGTGACTCATGGTACCTTTTCCAAACTTTAGCCAAACTAACCAAAATACAACATATTTTTAGGTCATTAACATGACAAACCCCTACTTTAAAAAATTATTCTTTTTAGATATATATATGAGAGTGGAATATATTTTGACATATACATACATGGAGGATAACTTATTCTAATTAGGATCTCATGATTATACATGATATGGGGTTTAACTGGTCATGTATTATTAATAAGTGAACATAAGAAAGTTATGGACATGACTTATTCTGTCTTTCCTATTTTCATCCCTCTTCCCTTCCCTTCATTCCCTTTTGTCTAATCCAACAAACTTGTATTCTTCCCCACCTTGACTCTTATTGTGTGTTAGAGAGAACATTCGGCCTTTTTGGGGGGGGGGATAGCTTTATTTCACTTAGAATGATAGTCTCCAGTTCCATCCATTTACCAGCAAATTCCACAATTTCATTCTTCCTTTATACCTAAGTAATATTCCATTGTGTATATACCACATTTTCTTTACCCATTCATCTGTTGAGGGGCATCTACTTTGATTCCATAGCTTGGCTATTGTGAATGTAGCTGCTATAAACACTGATGTGGCTGCATCATTATAGTATGCCAATTTTAAGTCCTTTGGGTATAAGCCAAGTAGTGGGATAACTGGGTCAAATGGTGGTTCTATTTCAAGTTATCTGAGGAATCTCCATTCTACTTTCCAAAAGTGGTTGCACCATTTGCAATCCCACCAGCAATGTATGAGTGTACCTTTTCCCCCATATCCTTGCCAACATTTATTGTTGTTTGGGAACAATACACTTTTGAATGATAAATGAGTGATAGAAGAAATCAAGGGAGAAATTTAACAATTCTTCAGCTAAAAGGAGAATAGTGATACAACATACCAGAACCTCTGGGACACTATGAACACAGTTCTAAGAGGTAGCTTTATAGCTATGAGTGCCTATGTAAGAAAATCAGAAAAATTCCAAATGATCAACCTAATGATGCATCTCAAGGCCCTTGAAAAAGAGAAACAAACCAATTCCAAATGCCATAGAAGAAAGGAAATAATTAAAATCAGAGCCACAATAAATGAAATTGAAAATTTTAAAAAGGATTGATAAACAAAGAGTTGTTTTTTAAAAGATAAACAAGATTGATAAGACTTTTGCCAAACTGAACAAAAGAAAAATGGAGAAAACCCAAATTAATACAATTAGAGATAAAAATGAGAAATCACCACAGATATCACAGAAATCCAGTGGGACCCTAGGGAATATTTTAAAAATTTATATTCCAATAAACTGGAACACCTAGAGGAAATGTATACATTTCTAAACAAATCTGATCTTCCAAAACTGAATCAAGATGACATAGAAACCTAAACAGACCAATAACTAATAATGAGGTAGAAGCAGCAATAAAAAGCTTTCTAACACAGAAGAATCCCCGGATCAGATGGATTCTCAGCTGAATGCTTCCAAACTTTTAAAGAAATGATGCCAATACTCCTGAAATTATTCTATGAAATAGAAAAGGATGGAACACTTCCAGATTCATTCTCTGAAGCCAATATCACACTCATACCAAACCAGATAAGGACATCAAGAAAAGTATAGACCAATATCCCTGATAAACTTAGATGAAAAAATACTTAATAAAATATTAGCAACAACATATTAAGAAGATTACATACCATGGCCAAGTTGGTTTTATTCCAGAGATGCGAGAATGGTATAATAAATGCAAATTAATAAATGTAATTAGTTACATAAATAGAATTTAGGACAAAAAATCACTTAGTCATCTCAATAAATACAAAGAAAGCCTTTGACAAAATTCAGCACCCATTCATGGTAAAAAACACTGAAGAAATTAGGGATAGAAGGACCTATCTCAACATCACAGAGGCTACATATGAAAAACCCAAATCAAACCTCATAGTAAATGAGGGAAAATTGAAAGCATTTTCTTTAAAATATAGGACAAGACAAGAATGTTTACTCTCACCACTTCTACTCAATATAGTGCTAGAAATTCTAGCAGCACAATTAGGTAAGTGAAGGAAGTGAAAGGAATAAAAATAGGAAAGGAAGATGTCAAATTTTACTATTTTAGACAATATGGTCTTGTATCTAGAAGATCAAAAAACTTCACCAAAATATTGCTAGAGCTAATAAATAAATTTGGTAAAAACAGCAGGTTACAAAATCAACATGTAAAAATCATTAGCTTCCTACATACCAACAATGAAGCTGCTGAGAAAGAAATCCAGAAAACAATTTCATTCACAATAGCATCAAACCAACCAACCAACCAACAAAAAACCAACCCGAGAATAAATCTAACCAAGGAGGTAAAAGACCTCTACAATAAAAACCATAGAACATTGAAGAATGAAATTGAAGAAGACCTCAGAAGATGAGAAGACCTACCATGTTCATAGACAGGCAGAATTAACATTGTTAAAATGGCCAGACTACCAAAAGCCATATACAGATTCAATGCAATTCTCATCAAAATACCAATGATATTCTTCAAAAAACTAGAAAAAAAAACAGTTCTAAAATTTATTTGGAAGAATAAAAGACCCAGAATTGCCAATACAATTCTAAGCCAAAAAGATAATGTTGGAGGCATCACAATATCTGACTTCAAATTATCCTACAGAGATATAGTAACAAAAACTGCATGGTACTGGCATAAAAATAGACACATAGACCAATAGTCCAGAATAGAAGACACAGAGACAAACCCACACATCTTTAGTCATCTTGTCTTTGACAAAAACATACATTGGAGAAAAGACAGCCTTTTAAACAAATGGTGCTGAGAAAACAGGTTATCCATATGTAGAAGAATAAAACTAGACTCTTATCACTCACCCTGCATAAAAATCAACTCAAAATGGATTAAAGACCTAGGAATTAGAGCAGAAACTATATAATTCTTAGAAGAAAGCATAGAGTCAACACTCTAGCATGTAGGCACAGGCAACATTTTCTAAATAGGACCCTTAAATCTCAGGAAAGAATGCCAAGAGTTAATAAATGGGATGGCATCAAATTAAAAAACTTCTGCACAGCAAAGGAAACAATAAAGAATATGAAGAGAGAATCTAAAGAATGGGAGAAAATCTTTTCTAGCTACTCTTCTGACAGAGGATTAATATATAAAACATATAAAGAACTTAAAAAACCTTACACCAAAAATCAAATAACTCAATTAATAAATGGACAACATGAATAAATGAGATACTTATCAAAAAAATTACAAATAATAGCCAACAAATACAAGAAAAATCTCAGCATTATTAGCAATTAGTGAAATTCAAATCAAAACTACACTGAAATTGTATGTGACATCAGTCAGAATGTTAGTCATCAAGAAAACATATAATAAAAAATGCTAGAGATAATTTGGAGAAAAAGGAACACTTTTACACTGTTACTGGGTTATAAATTAGTAAAACCACTATGGAAATCAGTATGGAGTTTCCTCAAAAGGCTCGCATCAAACTACCATATGACCCAGCAGTACCACTCCTCAGTATTTATCCTAGAATTAAAGTCATTGTATCTCTACAGTGATACGTGCATACCCACATTCACAATACCCAAACTATGGAAACAATCTAGGTATCCATCAGCAGATGAATGGATAAAGAAATTGCTGTGTGTATACACAATGGCATTTTATTCAGCCATAAAGAAAATGAATTGATGCCATTTTCAGGAAAATGGAACTAGAGATCATTATGTTAAGCAAAATAAGTCAAACTCAGAAGGTTAAGGGTTGTATATTTTCTCTCATGTGTAGAAGCAAGAAAGGGAAAGTAACAACAACAAAAAAAAATGGCGGGGGTGGACCTCATGGAAATCAAAGGGATAAGAGTAGTGGAAAGGGACCAAGGGGTTGAAGATGGGGACAGAAGGGGAAAGTACTGGGGGTGATACTGGCCAGAACATTGTTATATTGATACTGAGTGTATATACAAATGTGTAACAACAAATCCCGTCAGTGTGTACAACTACAATGCACCAATAAAAATATGGGGGAAGAAGATCTTGGAGCAGAAGGATCGTTAATTTAAGGTAAGATGATGGCTTATGAAAGAGGGTAATGACAACCAGACAGGAAGAAAGGCAAGGGGGGCAAATATGGGCTAAAGTATGAAGAATAAATAAAAAGGAGAGATTCCACAAAGTTATCTAACCTTGATGATTGGGAGGTACAGGATCATCATCAACCAATGAGTTGGAAAATGAGATCATTGGCTAGGGGTGGGGATGCTGAGGTTTAGGACTTGGGAAAAATGAAATAAACTGAGATAATGTGAGGGTCAGCTTGAGGCCATTAAAAATATTTGAGCAGCACTGGGAACATAGCTAATGTCATGTGATAGAAATTTACAGTAGAATCTATGGGCTCTTACAATGACCTGTAGCAGGAACACTCAAGAGCATAAAGAAACAAAATAGCTGGTTTTTAAGGTTGGAAAGCGCAAAGAGGGAGAACAAGTACAACTGCAGCCTGAGTCATTTTAGAGACTGAGAGTTTAGAAGTCCTGGGTGATGTGGGGTGACTTAATTAGAGTGGTGCTTTACCTTTAAGGAAAAAACCCTGAAACTTCAAGCCCTGCTCTGAAACTGTTTTGAGGATTCATTGGGATTTAAGTACCTAATAGTTAAATGGCCACTAAAAGATTTATTAGATATTCGCTTTAACTGACCCCAGGGGTGTCCTTCAATTTCACTCAACAGCTGCAGTTTCTTTGAACTTTTTTCTTTTTTTGGCTCTCCCACAATGCTGATCTATATAAATGATACATAAATCAAAGTGATGTTTTAATTCACTAAGTGCTTGAGGGGAAGGTGCACTGGAGATACAGATATTCCACGAGAGTTGATTTGTTACCCCAGCTGTACATGCCACTCTGTACTCTACACACAGCCACATGGAAACCAATCCTAATACACACAAAGAAACTAAGGAAAGATCTCTTACCTCTAATTTTTGGTTTAAATTGCTCAGTTCAAAGGGCACTTCTTCTTTATGAAGTATTTCTTTTCGGTGAAGTTTGTTTTGTTTCATCTGATGTAATCTCAGTTTCTCAAAGCTATTTGTTAGTTTGGAAAACTGTAAATTATAGAAAACACTAACATTTTACTATTCACAGTTATTTCTAGCTTGATTTCACAATATTTCTTTTCTTGTATACCTCTTCAAAAATTTAAGTCATGATTTGAAAGTGCAGTAAAGCTTAAATGTTCCAATTAGTGGAGATAGAACCAGTTATTAAAACTCAATTATTGAAGCTGAACATGATTCATCTTTGATGTAAATTTGGGAATTCATTAACTGCACAATTAAACAATGATTCATTTGATAAATGTTTTGTTCAGATTTGTTTTAACCATATGTAGTAAAGCCCACAATTTTGAAAAACTAAGTTTTTTCTTACTTTTATTTAGTGCCATCTTGTGTTGACAGTTTTAATTTCAGTAACTCATTCATGCTTATGCTTCATTCATGAAAACCTAATATTTAATTTAAAATAATACTTCCTATAGGCAGCATCAACTTCTGTGAGGAAATTTCTATTTTTTTTTTTAATGAAATAATTACAGGTTCACAGGAAGTTGCAAAGTTATTACAGAGAGGTTCTGGTTTTAAAAAACTGTTTCACCTAGTTTCTCCAAATATTTACACCTTATTGAACTACAGTAAAACATCAACCCCAGGAAGGTAAAACTGGTCCAATATGTGTGTATGATTTAATGCCATTTTATCACATGTGGGGATTTGAGAGACCACAAGTATAAATAATATTCAGGACTAGGACTTAAGGGTATAGATCGGTGGTTACACATAAAGTTCTGGGTTCAAACTCCAGAGCCACCCCCCCCCCAAAGAAAACAAAAACAAAAACAAAAAAACCCCAAACAGAACTATTTAATCTTCACAAAGATCTCATTCATGGTACCCCCTTAGAGTCTCACTTATTTCCCTCATTTCTTATCCTGCCAACTACTAATCTGTTTTCCATCTATATAATTTGTTACTTTGACTATTATAAAATGAAATCATATAATACATGACTATTGAAATTGAATTTTTTTACTCAATTTAATGTCCTTGAGATTCATGTATATTTCAATAGATTTTCATTTTCATTGCTGAGTAATATTCCATGATATGAATGTATAACAGTTTGTTTAACCATTCACGTAGATTGAATGTTTTTTAAAAATATTTTCTATTTTGGGGCTGGTACAAATAAAACTGTAAACAATTATGTCTATATTTTCTGATATTGAAGTAACCATTTCTGGTTTTTTTCCTCATAAAATTCTACTGAGGTGTATTCCTATTACATAGCTATACCCCATTTTGTTTACCATTCATCAATTGATGGACATTTGAGTTATTTTTACTTTTGAATATTATGAACAATGCTGCTATGAACACTGGTATATAAGTTCTTGTGTGGATATATGTTTTCATTTCTCTTGGGTGTACACTTAGGAGTGAAATTGCTGGCTCCTAAAGTAAGCTAAGTTTGACTTTTTGAGGAATAACCTGTTTTCCAAAGTGGCTGCACTATTGTCCATTCTCACTCAAAATGTATAGAGTTCCAATTTCTCCATATTTCACCAACACTTGTTATTGTCTGTATTATTAATATCATTTATTATTATTCCTAGTCATGTGAAGGGGTATCTTATTGTGTTTTTTTTTTTTGTTGTTGTTCTTCTTCTTCTTTTTAGATACACATGACAGTACAGAGTATTTTGACATATATACATGGAGTTTAACTTATCCAAATTAGGATCCCAATCTTGTGGTTGTACATGACATAGAGTTACACTGGTCATGTATTCATATATAAGGGTAGAAAAATTATGTCCAATTCATTATACTCTCTTTCCAATTCCCATCCCTCCTCCCTTCTTTTCATTTAAGTTTGTGTAATCAAATGAACTTCTAATCTTCTTCCTTGTCCTCTCCCTTGTTGTGGGTTAGCATCCACATATCAGATATTTGACCTTTGGTTTTTTTGGGACTGGCTTATTTCACTTAGCATGATAGCCTCCAGTTCCATCCATTTACCAGCAAATGCCATAATTTCTTTCTTCTTTATGCCTGAATAAATAATATTCTATTGAGTATATATACCATATTTTCTTTATCCATTCATCTGTTGAATGTTTTTTTTTCCTCATAAAATTTTACTGAGGTATATATACTTATTTTAGTTCCATAGCTTAGCTATTGTGAATTGAGCTGCCATAAACATTGACGTGGCTGCACCACTAAAGTATGCTGATTTTAAGTCCTTTGGGTATAGAGGAAGGAGTGGGATAGCTGGGTCAAGTGGTGGTTCCATTCCAAGTTTTCTGAGGAATTTTCACACTGCTTTCCAAAGTGTTTGCACCACTTTGCAGTCCCACCAGCAATGTGTAAGTGTACCTTTTTCCTCACAATATCACCAACATTTATTATTGCTTGTATTCTTGATAATTGCCATTCTGACTGGAGTAAGATGAAATCTGTGTACTTTTAGTTTGCATTTCTCTAATTGCTAGAGATGTTGAACATTTTTTCATATATTTGCTGACCATTCATGTTTCTTCTTCTGTGAAGTACCTGTCCACTTCCTTTGCCCATTTGTTGATTCGGTTTTTTGTTGTTATTGTTTGACTTGGTGTCAAGTTTTTGAGTTCTTCATATATCCTAAAGATTAATTCTCTTTGTGAGATGCAAGTGGCAAAGATTTTCTCCCATTATGTAGGTTCTCTCTTCATATTCCTGTTTTCTTTGCCGTGAAGAAGCTTTTTAGTTTGATACCATACTATTTATTGATTTTATTTCTTGTGCTTTAGTAGTCTTATTGAGGAAGTTAGTTACTAAGTCAAAATAATGGAGAGTTGGGCCTACTTTTTCTTCTAATAAGTGTAGGGTCTCTAGTATAATGCCTGGGTCCTTGATCCACTTTGAGTTGACTTTTGTGCAGGATGAGAGATAAGTGTTCATTTCATTCTATTATATATGGATTTCCAGTTTCCCCAGCACCATTTATTGAAAGGGCTATCTTTCCCACAATGTATGTTTACGGCACCTTTGTCTAGTGTGAGATAACTGTATTTATATGGGTTTGTCTCTGTGTCTTCTATTCTTTACCTATGGTCTCATGTCTATTTTGGTGCCAATACCATGCCGTTTTTGTTACCAAAGCTCTGTAGTATAATTTAAGGTCTGGTATTGTGATGCCTCCTGCTTCACTTTTTTTTAGTAAGGATTACTTTGGCTATTCTGGGTCTTTTATTTTTCCAAATGAATTTCATGACTTTTTTTCTATTTCTATGAATAACATCATTGGAATTTTAACAGGAATTGCATTATATCTGTATAGCATTTTTGGTAGTATAGCCATTTTGAAAATGTTAATTCTGCCTATCCAGGAGCATGGGAGATCTTTCCATTTTCAAAGGTCTTCTTCCATTTCTTTCTTTAGTGTTCTATACTTTTCATTTTAGAGGACTTTCACCTCCTTGGTTAGATTTATTTCTTGTTTTTTTTTTGATGCTATTGTGAATAAAATTGTTTTCCTGATTTCTTTCTTGGCAGCTTTATTTTTGGTATGAAGGAAGGTAATGATTTTTGCATGTTAATTACATCTGCTACTTTGCCAAATTTGTTTATTTGCTCTGGAAGTCTTTTGATGGAGTTTGATTGACAGTTCCTTAATGACTAATGATGTTGAACATTTTTTTAATGTGAATATTGTTCATTTGTATACATTCTTTGGAGAAATGTCTATTTATCTTTGTCCACTTTAAAATTTTGTCATTTGTCTTTTTATTATTGACTAGCATTATGGGGTGGATATGGTCTGAGTGTGTCCTCCAAAGGTTCATGTGCTGAATTGGTTCTTAGCCTGATGATGCTGACAGATGGTGGAACCTTTAAGAAGTGATGCTTAGTGGAAGGTGATGAGGTTGTTAGGGCTACTTTCCTTGAAGGGATTAATGTAGTTCTTACAGGACCCTGCTTAATTCCTAATAGAGTTGTTATAAAAAGAACAAGTCTAGCTTCTGAATCTCTCTGGCTTTCTATTTTTCCAGGTGATCACTCTCAGGGGCAGACTTCCACCATTGTGACGCCATCCACCATGTTTTGACACATCCAAGGGAGCCCTTACCAGAGGCCATAAGAGGGGCAATGGGGTTGCCTGATCTTGGATTTTCAGCTTCTAAAACTGAACTATTATATAAACCACTTATAAAATTCCCAGTCTCAGGTATTTTGTTATAGTGATGGGTAATGAAATAATAAAACATCATGTTCTTTTATTCTGCCCCATTTACAATATCTTAAGTGTTTCCTCTATATCCTCCATATTAAGAAATACCTTAAATATCGCTGTGATGTTTTTTATAATCAAACAACAGGAAACTCAAAAGAAGAAAAAAGTATATTGCTATTTTCCTATGTTTTTTTTTCTTCTAATGTTTTCCCTTCCTGATGTCTTCAGAATTATTTATTATTTTTCTTCTGCAAAGAGAAAACCCTTAAGCCATTCTTTTAGGGTAGGTCTACTAACGACAAATGCTCCGAGTTTTCCTTCATTTGACAATGTCTTGATCTCCCTTCATTTCTGAAGGATATTTTCACTGAGCATAGAATTCTGTGCTCTTTCAGCATTTGAGATAAGCTGTCCCAACTTGCTTCTGGCCTCCATGGTTTCTGATGAGAGATCTATTATGTGAATTTGTTTTAAGGTGTCATTTCCCTCTTGTTGCTTCCAAATTTTTTGTTGTGGTTTGTTTCTTTCTTTCATGGTTTTCAGAACTTTGACTATGATATGTCTTGCCATTGATTCCCCTGGGTTTATCCTGTGTGACGTTTACTCAATTTCTTGAAAATTTGGAACTTTCCAGGTACTATTTTTTTTTAAATACTTTCCCACCTTTTCCTCTCCTTCTGAAATTCTGATGATGTGAACTTTCAGTCTTTTGTCATAATATTGCATGTCCCCTAAGGGTTTATTTTCTTTTAGTCTTTCTGATGTTCACATGGGGTAATTCCTATGTATTTATAGCCTATCTTTCCTACTGACCATTCCCTTTGTCTTCAACATTTTGAACCCCTCCACTAATTTTTTTAGTTTGATTATTTTATTTTTCAGCTATAAAATTTCTAACTAGTTCTTTAGATTTAAATTTATTTGCTACAACTTTCTAATTTTTTGTTCATTTCAAGCTTGTTTGTAATTGCTCATTAAAACATTTTTAATAGCTACTTTCAAATCCTTGTCAGATAATTCTAACATCTGTATGATCTTGACTTTGGCATCTATTGATTATGTTTTCTTATTCAAGTTGAGATTTTCCTGTTTTTTGCTATCATGAAGCATTTTCTATTGAAAGTTGGAAATTTTGGGTATTGTGTCATGAGACTCTGAATTTTATTTAAATTGTGTTTTAGCCATTCTAGTCTGACAATGTTCCTTCAGGGACCACCTTGTTATTGGCAGGTGGTAGTAGAAGTCCAGGTCTTGAGCTACTTCCACTGGTACCCAGAGGGAGATGCTCCTTATTCCTGCTAAGTGGGATTGAGAGTCTAGGGACCTCTAGCCTTTAGCTGAGGGAGGGTCATGAGTTCCTTCCTACTGCTTCTCATATGGCCATCTGTGCAGTGATACTCTAGTGATGGTGGTGGACTTGTTAGCACTAAGCAGTAACTGATCACAAAGTTCCTTGTCCTACTATGAGAATGACGGGGAGGGACACCATATTACCATGAAGTGGGTGTAGACACTAGGCTCCATATGGTTTCCAGTGACACGATTGGTTTAGGAAGGCCATGACTGCTGGTGATGAAAATCCAGGTCTCCCACTCAGTCTGCTCACTTCTCCCAGGCAAGGGGCTCAGGCCACTTTGTTATAGCCTGGAGAGGTGGAGGTCTGGGTTTTCTACTCAGCACTTGTTGGTGGGGGTGGGGGTGGGGGTGGGGCTGTCTTACCTGTGGTGTTTGGCTGGAGTGGAGCAGTAAATGTATAAGAGTGTTTGATGTTGCCTCTTTCCTGGTCTTTTGGCTAAAGACAAGAGGCTTCTGCTAGGCTTGTTTGCACCCACTGGTGTGTCTAATTTGCTAGCTTCTCTATCACCTAGTCTGGAGTAGATAAGGAAAAAAGAAATCCTAGGGAATTCACTGCTGTGTCATTCTTTGGGTCCCGGGGTTTTCAATCAATTTATCTTTTCTCCCCACTTCTCAGAGTCTTATGTTGTTTTTAACTGTATTCAGGAGGATGATAGGAAAAGTGCTTATAGCCTATCTTTCCAGAAACAAAAGTCTCAAATAGTGATTTGATGTTTATGTTGTTATATTCATAGAAAAAAACCCAGTTGGTTTACTTAAGGTTTAAATCTTAGGGTTTTAGCTAGGAAAAACTATGCATAATTTCATAACTCGGACACAATTAGCGGCTGTTACTTAAATTATAGGCAAAATGTCCAGGTAGATTATCTAATAAATGTCATATAAGATTAAGTCTGATATGAACATACCAGTTAAGTGATATCAAATTGTTTCATATTCCAGTATTAATGGCCAAATAAGGAGAAGCACTAAATAGTTTGGGCTCTATTGACAAGATTATCATATATGAAATCTTTGTACTCCAAGAAAAGTTAGTTATAAAGTGAAATTTCACAATCAAACCATATTTCCCATTGATTCATTTCCTAGTTTAAGCAAGGACGTAGCTAGCATCTGCTAGATTTGAGATGTCCAGATGACTACTGCCCTGTGTGATAACTGTGGTAAGGAAAGAAGACTTTTGCTTGCCAGTACAGTAGGAAAGAATTTGGTATTCCTCTCATGACATATGAAGAAGTACTATCACTTATGAAATAGCCTTACCAGTAATAAAGACCAGTTTTATTCTTTTAATTATCGATTTCATTATAGCAAGCTTCCACATTACAAATTTCCATAGAATTTAAGACATCCCTATTAGGTAGTAATAACCATGAAAGATAGTTTTGGTTTTTTGCTTCCCATTCACACAGCTAATAATTCTAATTTAATTAATCAACAAGCCTCTGTAGACCTAGAAAGCTATTTGTTTAGCACTGTGCTAACAGTTAAAGGACACAGAAGGTATAAAAAACTGACAATTTAGTAAAAGAGATAAAATCAGTATATAAACAATGACAGGGGCAAACATACAATTAAACATGTAATTAAAATATACGAACAATCAGTTTTAATAAAATTAACACACTTTTATAGGAAAAACATATCAGAGTGATACTGACCAAATTATATTGTTATATTGTATGCATGTATGAATATAGCAAATCCCATCATTATGTACAATTATAATATAGGCACAAAAATGTGGGAAAAAATATCAAAATGTTTAACACTAAATTGTAACAAGTTTTCTTACTTGAGCTTTTAGGGTTTGTAGTTGTCCTTCATAATTCTGAGTCATCGCTAAATTACATTTTTCCAGACTGTCCAACTTCTGTCGAAGTAATCCCACCTGCAGTAAGAATAAATTTTAATTTTGCTTTCTCTAAATTTTGCCTGACAAAATCAGAAAATGTGCAAAAGAGAGCATAATTTAAATAAAACTGCTGTACCAGACCAAGAATAAATATTTGTACTGCAGTTCTTAAAATAGCTATTAATAATTAAATTCACAAAACCCAAACATTGCCAGCACTATTCCACCAGATATACATTATGACAGTGCAATATGGATATTTAACAAAAGATCCTTATCACCATCACATTTTAAACTAAGATTTAGAATTTACTTACTTTGCATTATCTTTGGAGGAAATTATATCATCAATACTTAGGCAAAACCTCTACTAGCATAATTCATTTTTTTCCTGCCTGCAAAGTGAGCTCTGCTTTAGTGGTGCTATAAATAGCTGTTACATTTTTATAAGAATGAACATATTAAAAAGAAAAATGGCTATGGACAGTTAAGGATTTGGCTTATTAAATTTGTCTGCTTAAAATGTAGGTAAGGCAACTGTTTACATATCTGTGTTCTTACAGGTATAGAAGTAAGAGAATAATCCCTTGCATATGCCAGGACTGATAACTTCCTCTTAGGAGAAAGGAAACTAGATCCCCAAAACTAAGGTAACCATGCCAAATGATAATATAGTTAACTATGCAAATAACAAGATCTATTGAAAGGCCAATAAAGGTAGAAAAGTAGCCAATGAATAAATTAACTGATGAAGTTTTAATATATGATTAGTAAACATTTCTCTTATGCTTCATTCACCAACCTCACCCCCTTGCCAAATACAGACACACACAAGTCAGTGCTAGGTAAGGCATATGGTTTTCCTGAACTTCCCAGGCCTAAGAACTCTCTCACATTCTCTGACCACCAGTTTGGCAATGAGCAGCCCAGCAGGGTCTGAGGGAGCTCCTGGAGGGTGGGTGCCTCAGCTGCACACACATCTTAACCATACCCTATTCTTCTTTGTCCTACCACAATCAATTCTTACACCTAATTTTCAGGAAGTATTTTTCTCCCAGATTAGAGGAGGCAAATGCTCTTGAACTCTGCCTTGAAGAAAGACACAGTTTTGATAGCCACTTCTTTGTTTCTATAGTAGCAAGCATTTACATCTTTGTTTGGAAACAATATTTATTTCACATATACAGTAATTTTTTTTTTTTACTTTTATAGATGGCATTGACACTATATGACCATCTTCATCAGTAAGTATCTATGGATTTATTCTCTATGCTTATTTCTTAGAGTACATTAAGCATAGTATTCGTTGGCAGAATGCTAAGTAATAAATGCTGTTGCAGATGCCTGAGTAAAAGTATCTATAATGAAAAATGTTATAATAGAATAAATATTATTTGTAAGAGTCTGATGAATTATGATTTATTAATACACGCATTAAGTACCTCTTGACCTTTCTGATCCAAACAAGTTTGTGCATTTGCCAACTCTTGATCCCGAAGATCTAATCGTGTCTCCAAAGCCCTCATCTTTCTTTCCCAATCCAATTTCTTGTTGCTTACCATGATGTCAATTTGTTCCATTAATTCCTGAAGCTCAGCCTCACAAGGAGAAGCTCTGGCAATTGTAGAAAAGTAAAATACATTTTAAAAGACTGAATTGTGGGGGAAAGAAAAATTATTACTTGGCCTAGCTTGATCATTTCCTCAAATTATTCAATTATTTAAATAGGAAGAAGTCTAAAAGCTAGAGGTTAATATTTTAAATTAAAACTAATATTTTAAATTAAAAGCTAATTTCAGAGCTAGTAGTATATATACACTTAATTTTTTAAAATAACATTTCTAGAGTGGACTAATTATGAAAACTGGTAAGATTTAGCTGAAGGATTGTTACAAGTAAGTATATATGTACCTCTGTCTCATGTGTGTATGTGTGTGTGTGTGTGTGTGTGTGTGTGTGTGTGTGTGTGTAACTGTCCACACATCTTGGGAAGATTTTAGAGGCAAATTGGGACATCAAAAGAGCAAACCTGAGCTAAGAGGACCAGATTCATGAGTACTAACTATGCTGTCATACTGCTCCTCAAAAAGGGGGAACCTGGGCATGATGTCTATTTGGAAGAAATTTTGATCAGACAGGTGTGGATAGTATAGCATAAGTCTTTAGACAATGGGAATACTATAAGTGATATAGATGGCATTGTATTTGGTCTAGAAAGGTCTATTGAGGTTGAAACTTGGTAACAGTGAATATTATAGACACTGAAATCTGGGAAGAAGACAGATTGCTAGGTCTTCTCAGTACTGGGTTCTTTTTCTAGAAAGTTGAATCTTCACAGAGAGTCCAGTCTCTTAGACTGGATAAGCAGTCTAAGACCTCAGACTTCAGTCGAGGGTCACAAAAATATCCTTATTAGGAAAGTGAATTATTTCATCATTCATTTCAATGGTGTTGATCAAGCTTCTAATACATTATTGCAGTAGAGAGGAGGGCAGGAGGAGAGGCAAGTGTGAAATAACATTTCCCCATTTAGTTTAACCAAATCAGAATTTTAGGGCTAATTAAGGATTATTTAACATTTTGGAAAAAAATAAAAATAAAAATGAGACCCACAGAGGCCCAAGGTCACACACAGCTAATTGTTCAAAGAGCTGGATCCTAGGCAGGTATTTCTTACCTTTCATGCCTTCCTGTATATCACACAGCAGAAGACATGGTGTTATGGACAAGAACATGTTTAAAAAATACAGCATAAATTCATTCCATTACAATAGGGTTAGAAACAGGTGTCAGAACCTAATGGATTCAGAATCCGAAATCATTTCCTAAAATACCCAGAATCATCCTAGTTTATTCAACAATGTATTTACTGATTTTGATATCAGAGAGGTTTTAAGTACAAAGTGCCATTTTGAAGTCTCATAGTAGTCCTGGAATAAGGCCCCAAAGCTTTTTCAACTTTAACTTAACACCTAAACCAAATCTGAGGAAATACAGCATACTAATTCCTCTATAAATAATTTGATTGATTTGAATTTAAATTATGATGTAGAGCAAAAGTACAGAATTGGCCTGGTGTTCTCACAACTTTTTGTTGTTGTTGTTATCAGGTATCATCATTTCCTACACATACATTTTGTATATTTCTTTTACTAGTTTAAGCTCTGGAAAAAGGGGACTTTATCAGTTTGGTTCATCTCTATCTCACCAGAGCCTAGTGCAATATCCTAGCACATATTAGATACTCAATAAAACTTTGAAAAAATAAATGAGCTATTTTTTCATTACTGTCTCCTTGGAATATAGGAATGCCCCATGCTAATACATAAAAATGCAGGCCTAGAGTGTGGACATAATGTAATCTACCCAATTAATTTTATTAAATAATTTATTTATTAAATAATTAATTATTAAATAAGTGAATGAGTGGCTTACTTCCTGGTTATGACAATGGTATAAAAAAGTTAGAATATTAGTCTCTCAGGTGGAAGGACTCTTTACTAGAATATTAGTCTCTCAGGTGGAAGGACTCTTTACAAACCATCTAGTCAAACTGCTTTTACAGTGTGTGCATTCCTTCTACAAATACTTCTTGAGAAAATCATCTGGCATACAACATGAATCAGATTCATCAGATCTAGGACAGAGTCCAAAATTCTGCATTACTAACAAAAGTATCAAGCGATTCAATGCCTGCTGAAGTTTGTGATTTATTTTTGCAACATCACTGCGAAGAACTCACCCAGCCTATATCTGGATTCTTCCCTTAACTAATAGTTCCTGTCTGAGATTGCTTCTAGATGACAATAAGTTAGATTTTTTTTTTACATTGAACAACTTTTCCATGCACAGGTCCTAATTTGATCCATTGAGACCATTCAAAACTTTTCAACACAGAATGCTGAAGGTTAACATACTTGAATACAGTCATCAATGTACTGAATGCAATTTTCAGTGTTCCCTGTCTTTTCTTCTCAATGTTAAATATTAGAGACTGAATATACAAATGAATGATGGCCAGACCACATGATAGACTATGACTTGCAACTTCTGCAACAACTAGTTTGCAGCAATCATGCCAGAAAGGTCAGAACTTGGTCACTGACTACCAGCTTCCCCGATTTTTGCTTCCACTTCCAACTCACAACCAACTGCAGAAGGCCACATAGAATCTCCAAACTAGTCACATAGAAAGCCCTGCTTCTAGTTATTCTGTTCTTAGCTTCTCCATGCCACTAGTCTCCAGTCACAGCAGACCTGAAGCCTCCTGGGCCACTTTTTTTTTCCCACTATAAAGCTTTCTCATTTCCCTTCCTGCCTTTGAGTCTGCCAAGTAGCGATCATGGGTGATTACCTTGGTGATATAGCAAACTCGAAATAAATAGCTTTTGCTTGTTCTCATCTGGGTTATCTTGCTTATCCAAAAAATACCTTTGTTTCTTTTGATTGATACTAGACATTTTTCTCCACTGTTCTCTACTTTTTACCCAGTTGCCCGGAAAATATTACATATTTAGAATAAATTTCTTAAATTAATGAAAAAATAACTATTGTAATATTTTCAGCCTCTTCAAAATCCTAGTGATTTGCCTTTGAACAAGTTGTTTTTTTATTTCCTGCTTAGAATATATCTCTCAAGACTTTAACATAACACCATAGGTATGTCTCTTCAGCTCAGACAGGGACTCACATCTGTTGTTTTAGGTATCATATACTTTCATACAACTTGATAGAGGTCACAATAGTTTAGAATTTTGGAGGGGAAAGGAAAAAGTGATAGCTACTGTTACAGGGTGGGTTTATTCTTTTTTAAATATTTTTTTAAGTTGTAGACAGACACAGTACCATTATTTATTTAGTTTTATGTGGATTGAACCTAGTGCCTCACATGTGCTAGGCAAGCACTCTAGCATTGAGTCAAAACCCCAGCCCACCAGGTGCCATCTTATCTAAATTTATTTATTCTTACCTAAATTTATCTTTCTTTTTCCATGCAAGCTCTGAGTAAGCCACTTATTCACTATCTTCTGCTTGTTTAGTTTCTTAAGGGGGATCCAAGGGCAGGGCTTTACAGTCATCCCTATTGAATTTCAGTTTCACAGTTTCAGGTTTTCAGCCTGGGTAACTGGTTCATTAACCACTGTATGAGATACTGGGAAAACTGACAGGAAGCCAATGGCTACCTGTGCTTAGAAAGGGACATTCAAGGAAGGCAGAAGAAAAGACTGATGAATACAAGCAGGTATCTTAGAAAGGAGGAGTCCTGAACACAGACCTAGAACAGAGATTGGGCTATCTCAGGTGTCCTAAATGAGGTAATATCTGAGAGCTTATATTTGGGATCCTGCTTCCATCAGAGAATGTCTTTACTAAACCATCCAGTTTAGTCCGCTGCAGATTAGCTATTTTATATAGAGACATTCACAACTTTCATATATTAAAGAAATAGGGATATATAAAATATATACTTTCATGTACTACATGTGTATATAAAAGCTATTAATAAAGTGCCATCAAGAATAAAATTGAGGACAGAGCCTTGTGACATTCTACTATCAAGCCCTTCATGGTGACAGTGATCCATTGATTACTCCCCTTTATTATTATCAGATACTAATCCATTTAATTAACTTTGCAACTTTTTCTTTCTTTCCTACAAAAATGAAAAGCCCTGTAAAATATGATGGTAAAATTCAAATACAACAGCAAACTGCCCACATTCCTGTTCTACTGACACAGCAGCACCAGCACCCACCATGGCCACCATTCAGCATCTGGAAGGAAGATGGCACCTGGTGGACTATAAAGGCTTTGATGGCTACCCGGATGAATTAAGAGAGGGACTTACTATGAGGAAAATGGGTGCAATGGCTAAGTCAGATTGTATCATCACTCTTGAAAACCAGAAATTCATATAGAAATGGAAAAATGGAAAGCATCTTGAAAACAACATAGTTTTTTTTTTTTTTTGTACCCTGGGAGAGAAGAAACTATAGCTGATGGCATAAAAACTCAGATGTTTTGCAGCTTTGTAGACAGCACATTTGTTCAGCATCAAGAGTGGGATGGGAAGGAAAGCACAATTATAAGAAAATTGAAAGATGGGAAATTAGTGGTGAAATGTGTCATGAAAAATGTCACCTGTACTTGGTTCTATGAAAAATAAGACAAAATTTCTATCATCACTGTGGACAGGAATTAATGGCAAGAATGAAGAAGCTTAGCTCAATGAGCAAATCTCCCGACTGCTGCTGCTTTTTTTTTGATTGCTGTGTTCAATTATCTCTTTATCATAAACATTTTACATGCAACTTTCAAAGTGTTGGTGTAACTAGTATAATCCCTTCAGTTAGTAAATATTGAATGTATTTGTGGTTAAAAAAAACAAAACAAAAAAAATTCAAATACAACTCTTGTTTCCTTGAGGTACCAACATATTAATCCTATAAACTGGGACCCGTCTAGTGTGTGAAACTTAACTTGCTTAACATCCCTTAAGAACATGTGTCTGCTAAAGGATCAACCCCACCCCAGTTTATGATGCAACTCCTAAGCAGCTTATGAAATTCCTCTTGCAGGCTATAAAGCTGCTCTGTGAGTGCTTGACTCGCTGCTGCTCTCCTCTGAGAAACAGCCTTGTCGGTTTGCCTCATGCTACTGACAATAAATCTCTTGTGAGAGACTCTGGCTCGTGGTGTGGTCTTTGGACTTTGTGTGGACTCTGCGAGTGTCCGTTCACACTGCCCTTTCTCCATTGTATACTCCTTTGTTAAAAATCAGTTGGCTGAAAGTAATGCTTTGCTGTATTGTTTACTGATGTCTTAGCATCATCCTGCTCTATGTATACCTTGTTCAATCAACTACTATCTGCTATGTGGACCTCTGGACTGCTCTGATGCTGAATGCCCTTAACTGTTCTGTCCACATCCCACCTGATAACAACAAGGACTTGGGGTTACTTCCCCCAACTTTACCCTCTTTAAGCAGGAAGCAGCTTGGAGATGTTATCACCCATTTTTCTTTCTTTCTTTCTTTCTTTATTTTTAATTTTTTAAAATTTTTTTTATTGTTGGTCGTTCAAAACATTACTTAGTTCTTAATATATCATATTATCACCCATTTTTCCACAGAAACCGGATGTAGAAATTGACAGTGGGATAATGTAACAGTGGTTCATTTTATGCTTTCAACATAGCCCTTGCTGCTCTGCCACTGCAACTTATTTTTTAAATGCACTAGTTTCTTTCTCTTCTTCTCTCCTTGCTCTTTCCTAATCTCTCCTCCTCCCTAATCTTGGGGGGAAGCAGGATAACCTTTCTTCCTTATTTTAGGCAGGTTCATCTGTCCATGAATACACACCCCTACCATAAGAATGAAGTAATCTAGACTTTGGAATAGTACTAGAAGATCTCAGAAATGATTTTCTCCCAAATTAACAAGTGAATCACAACTCCAACAGAGAATATGTAGAATGTAATCTTTGAATTACCTCTTTAAAAGCCCCCTGTTCCTGCTGATGGACAGATTCACAGCCTCTGGGACAGGAGTCCCCTCTGTTTCTCCTTTGCTAGCAAAGCAAAACAACTTTCTTCCTTTTCCTCAAAAAAAAAAAAAATCTGTTGGCTGTAAATGTGTGGGGTTATCTCTGGGCTCTCTGTTCTCTTCCACTGGTCTGTATGTTTTTATGCCAGTAATGCTGTTTTGATTACTCTTGTTTTGTAGTGTATTTTGAAGTGAGTTGGTATATTGCTTCTTGATTTGTTTTTTATTGTTTTTGTTTTTGCTCAGCATTGTATTAGCTATTCAGGGTCTCACTGCAGTAAGAATGGCTATTTTCAAAGAGAAAATAAGAAGTGCTGGTGTAACAGGGGTTCACTTGATGTTTTGACTATATCCCTTGTGGCTTTGAAACTTAAATTTTTTTTTCTTTTTCCCAATCTCCTTTTCCCTAAAATTCTCCTCCCTGATCTTCTTTTTCTCTCTAATCTCATTTTCTCTGAATCACTTCTATAAAAGCCCCCTATATTCCTCCAGATGGGAAGAATCACAGCTTTGGGACAGGACTCCCCTATGTTTCTCCCTTGCTAGCAAAGCAATAAACCTTCTTTTTCCTTTTTCTCAAAACTGTGTCTTCATGAATGGATTGGCATTGGGGACAAGGACTGAGCTTTCAGCAACACTGGCAAGGATATGAAGAAAGACAAACCCTTTTCAATGTTGCTGAAAATTTAGTAGAGTCATTATGGAGATCAGTATAGAGTTTTGTTTTGTTTTGTTTTTTTAACCTGAAAACACAATACCATATAATCCAGCAGTCCCATATACACAATGGAAATGAACTTGTTGAAAAGACACCTGAAATCCCATGTTTAATACTATTCACAATAGCCAGGGTATATAATCAACTAAATGTCTACCAGGAGATGAATGGATAAAGGAAATGTGGTTTATATACATAATAGAATTCTACTGAGCCACAAAAAGGATGAAACCCTGTTATTAGCTACAACATGGGCAGACCTGGAGGACAGTGCAAAGCTAAATAAGTACAGAAATGTAAGCAGTATGAATACAGAGCCTATAGAATGGGAGCAAATTTTTAACATACATACATCAGATAGAGCACTAATCTCTAGGATATATACAGAACTCAAAAATCAAAGATTTCTTCTTACTCCAGTCAGAATGTCAGCTACTAAGAATACAAACAACAATAGGTGTTGGCGAGAATGTGGGGGAAAAGACACACTCATACATTGCTGGTGGGACTGCAAATTGGTGCAGCCAATCTGGAAAACAGTATGGAGATTCCTTGGAAAGCTTTGAATGGAACTACCATTTCACCCAGCTATTCTACTCCTCAGTTTATACCCAAAGGGCTTAAAAACAACATACTACAGGGACACAGCCACATCAATGTTATTAGCAGCACAATTCACAATAGGTAAATTGTGGAGCCAACTTAGGTGCCCCTCTGTGGATGTATGGATAAAGAAAATGTGGAGCATATACAAAATGGAATATTACTCAGCATAAAAGAGAATAAAATCATGACATTTGCAGGTAAATGCTAAGTGAAGTAAACCAATCCCAAAAAAACAAATGTCAAATGTTTTTTCTGATATAACGATGTGATTCATAATGGGGATGGGAGGGGAAGCATGGGAGGAATAGACAAACTTTAGATAGGGCAAAGGGGAGGGAGGGGAAGAGAGGGGGCATAGGGGTAGGAAAGACAGTGGAATGAGATAGACATCATTACCCTAGGTACATGTATGAAGACACGAGTGGTGTCCCTCTACTTTGTGTACAACCAGAGACATGATAAATTTTGCTCTATATGTATAATATGAATTGAATTGCATTCTGCTGTCATATGTAACAAATTAGATTAAATAAAGTAAACAAAAATTTAAAATAAGCACTATATTATCTCATTCATGTGGAGTTTAAAAAAGGTTAATCTTAGAGCAGTTGACAGCAGAATGATGGTTTCTAGATACTGGAGGAGCAGTGAGAAGTGCACAATGCTATTGTTGTTTGACAGGAAGAATAAGATTTTAATTTGTTCTTTTTAGATAAACATAACAGTAGAGTATATTTTGACCTATTATACATACATGGACCATATCTTATTCTAATTAGGATCCCATTCTTGTGGTTTTATATGATATGAAGATTCGCTGTAGTAGTTATTCATATATGAACATAGAAAAGTTCTATCTGATTCATTCCATTGTCTTTCCTATTCCTACCCCTCTCCCTTCCCTTCATTTCCTTTTGTCTAATACACTGAACTTCATTTCTCCCCCACCCTTTAATGTGTGTTAGCATCCATATATTAAAGAGAATATTCAATCTTTTGTTTCTTGAACTTGGCTTATTTCACTTAGCATGATAGTCTCCAGATCTATTCATTTACCAGCAAAAGTCAATATTATGGCTAATATTCCATTGTGTATTTATACCAAATTTTCTTTATCCATTCATTTATTGAAGGGCACCTATGTTAGTTCCATAGGTTAGCTATTTATTGTGAGTTGAGTTGCTATAAACACTGATGTGGCTGTGTCACTGTAGTATGCTGATTTTAAGTCCTTTGAGTATATGTTGAGGAGTTGGATAACTGGATCAAATGGTGGTTCTGTTCCATGCTTCTGAGGAATCTCCATACTGCTTTCCATAGTAGTTGTACCAGTGTTCAGTCCCACCAGCAATGTATGAATGTACCCTTTTTCCCATATCAGGAGAAATAAGTTTTGGTATTCCAGGGCACAGCAGGGTCAATATGATCAACAAAAAACACTATATGTCTTAAAATAGAGGAAAGGAATTTAAATTTACTACTCATAAAGAAATGATAAAAGTTTAAGGTGATAGATACATTAATTACCTTGAGTTGATCATTATATGATGCACACATAAATCAAAACATCATATTATATCTCATAAATATATAAAAACATTAAGTGCAAATAAATAAAATACCTTTTTTTAAAAAAAAAAAAGAGCCAGGGTAAGATGCATGGTTATTCATGGAGGTAACCCACAGCAGTTTTGTGGCTGGTGGGCTCTTTAACACCCAAATCCTTTAAAATATAAGCTTACATACTGACTCTTAGAAAAAGCAGACC
This sequence comes from Ictidomys tridecemlineatus, assembly GCF_052094955.1. Lineage (NCBI taxonomy): Eukaryota > Metazoa > Chordata > Mammalia > Rodentia > Sciuridae > Ictidomys > Ictidomys tridecemlineatus. The sequence continues at coordinate 79,724,760 of NC_135480.1, read as the reverse complement.
CTCTTCAGATGGACTGCTACAATGACTGTATGGCTTGTTATCTACACCAAGATGGTTTTGAAAGTGAAAGGGGTATTAGTAATAATTATGCTAGGATACCAGGTGGAAACAGTGATTATTCTGGGCAAATTGAAACGTAAGGTCATCGTACTATTCATAGATCTGGAAAATGGAAGTGGAAAGACAGGTTTATAAAATAGAAAAGAGAAAAGGAAATAGAAAGTGAGTTCAGTTTGGGAATTTAAAAGACAAATAGAGAAGTAATCATGGAGGGAAAGGAGGAGGCAGGGAGAAACAGAGAAAAGAGAGTAGAGAGTAGAGTATTTCATGAAACATGGAATGGTCTAAGAAATGTGTTTCCAAATGGGTTGATAAGCAATTGTATTAGGTCTTAACTTTTTCAAAATCTTTTTAGTGAAACTCATTCTAAAATATATTACATACTTATTTGCCTAAGCTAATAGGCTATACTAAATATAATTTAACTTTTCCATGGTGACTCACAGACCCTGTTCTGTACATCAAATTCTGTACCCCATAAGAAACATTAACAAGACCAAGTAGGAGAGACTCCAGGAGAAGTCTCAGAACACACATTCATAGACATTGCTGTGATATCAATCTGTTCTTTAGTCAGTTGTCTCTCCTACAGTAGTAAAGTGAAAGATTCGTTATTTTAGGACTTTTAGGTCATAGTTTCATAGTTACCCTTCTTCAAAATTAATTACTGAGTAGTAGATTTAAAAAATTTTTCTCAATCCTTTTCTTGTCATCCAAAAAATGTTATTTACTGTCATCATTATTGTTTGCTGAGTTAGCAGCACTAAAATGCCTATTTTTAAAAATATATTTTTTTTAGTTGTGGATGGACACAATTTATTTATTTATTTATTTATTTATTTATTTATTTATTTATTTATTTATTTATTTATTTTTATGTGGTGCTGAGGATCAAACCCAGTGCCTCACACATGCCAGATGAGTGTGCTACCACTGAGCCACAAACCCAGCCCCTAAAATGCCTTTTTTTACTGCATAATTGAGACGGCGGCTCATATTCAGTTCATTCTTTTCTCTTGTTTGTAAGAAGCTTAATGCTGTGATGTGGAGGTGGCATAAACCTCACTATTAAAAAAAATGGGTGCTTAAATATACTTATAAAAACTTCTCTAAAGCCTTTATCATGACAATAAAAGGGAGGCATTAATAGAAATAAAATGCAATGCCATATCCTCCAAGTTTCTATCAATGTTTTATCAGAATTCTAGGAATGTACAAATTTGAAAATCTCTTTTTTGTGTGTGTTCTAAAGAGAACATAAATACCTACATTAAAATACCTACATTACAAATGATTTTTTAAAAATAACTTTTCACATTTCAAATAACTTCTTAGTGACCAATGAAAGGAGGTGAGAAGACAGTGACAGTGAAATATTAGTATCACCATCTTTATTTTCAAGTGGTTCTTGATGATTATTTGGAAGTATAAATAGCTTCAATGTCTTCATAAACTTATGCACCTAAATCATTACTTCACAGTAATATATACAAATATATAATACAATTAATAATAATGTTTATCTATACATGCATCACTTGGGCTCTGAAAGCCAATCTCTAGGACAATTGAATTTCCTCTTGAAATAAAGCCTATTTGATAAGAAACCAGCATTAGTACACGTGAGGCTAGTCATTTTATTCTTTGCTCTTTAAAACTGGAGCCAGCTATTTCACTAGATCCCAACAGGGAAGAATTAGCTAAGAAATGATAAGAACAGTTTTTCCAATTCCAGACAATTTTTAAAAATTTCTTTTCTTTTTCTTTTCTTTTTTTTTTTTTTGGTATTGGAGATTGAACCCAGGTCTCTTAACCACAGAGCTACATCTCCTATCCTTTTAAAATTTTGATACAGATCTAACCAAGCCTTGCTAAACTGCTGAAGCTGGCCTTGAACTTGTGATCTTCCTGCTTCAGCCTCTGGAGGCACATGCGCCACTGTACCTGGCTGAACAATTGCTAATGAACCTCTTATGACAGCTTGTTGTGATAATTTCTTAATGTGCACCTGCTGCCAAAGCTCCTGAGCTCCAGATTTCTATATCTTCCTACCAATTTGACATTGACATTTCCATAGAGTGTCTAGTTGCCTCTCAAATATCATGAATTCAAAACAGAGCTCTTGACTCCCTGCACCAGAAACTTGTTCCCAGCCCAGGGCTTCCTAACTGGCATAACTGCTACTGGTCGCGTAAGATAAAAATTCTTCAGGATTTATTTCTCCCTCAAACTACTCAAACAACAGTATATCTTACTGGTACTACTTCCACTATATGTCCTAAGTTCTAACCACTTTTTACCATATCTAGTGATAAAGGTTGATCTGGATTATCCTTATCACTCATCTGCTAGTTTTCTATAGTTTGGAGATGACTTCACTGTATCCCCCAAAGGATTCACATGTTGAAAGTTTGGTGCCTACTGTAGTGATGTTGAGAAGTGATGTAATCTTTAAGAGGTGTAGTCTAGTGAGAGACAATTATGTCACTGGAAATATCACCCTTCAAAGAGATGAATGTAGTTCTCACAGGATCCTCGTTAGTTCCTATGAGGGTGAGTTATAAAAAAGAGAAAGCCTGGCCACTGAATCTTTCTGACTTCTTTCCATGTGATCTCTTCAGAACCTGCTCCCACCATCCTGATGCCATCTGCCGTAAGACCCTCCTATAGGGCTTCCTGATCTTGGACTTTCAGCCTCCAAAACTGTGAGGTAAATGTGTGCCTTTTCTTTATAAAGTGCACAACATTAAGTGTTTTGTTATAGTAACAGAAGATGAAATAGTGACTACCTTAGATATCCATCTTTCCTTACTTTCATATTTACAGTGCTCTGATATTATTCAGAGTAGAAATGTATACAGTTAAGAAATAGATACATTTCTCAGTGTTCCTTCAGAGAGACATGGCCATGTAACAAAATCTGGCCTGCGAAAGGTAAGAAACATTACTCAAAAGTTATTTAAAAGAGGATTGTTGCAGATGTTGTGGATGCTCTATATATCCTCATGTTTACCACTTCAGGACACTGGCCTGATTTCCAGTGGATAAATTCCTTGGGCTGGGTGCCTTCCATAGCTACTAGTATCTTGTCACCTGTGTGATTACAAGAGTTTTTGCTTTGCTTGTCTGTGTTTCCTACCCTTGCCCTCCAATGTGCTATTCTTCCCAAGGAATTAGAAGGAACATTTGAAAACAGAAAATATCATGTAAAATGTTTAAAACTAGATGATAATTTTTAATGGAAAATGTCATATCTTTTCTCTAAGTCCTCCAGTGATTTTTACACAGTGAAATCCAAAGTTTTTACCCAGGTCTGCAGTGTCCTATAGGATCCGGCCCTATTTGCCTTTCTGATTTCACCTCTAACCAGATTTCTCCTTGCTTGCTTCTTTCTAATCTTACTGGCCTCCTTTCTGTTCCTTGAAAACACCAAGCATGTACCAGCTTCAGAAGCTTGGCTTTTGCTTATTCCTTTTTGTGGAATACTGATCCCCAGCATATCCATGTGTCTAGTTTTCTCACTTTCTTCAGGTCTTTTCAAATGCCTCCTTCAGATTTATTCTGTAACTTTTTATTCTAATAATTTGCTTACTTTTTCTTCCTAACAGCTATTATCCTGGCCTCCAATATAAAGAAAATTGTATATCTAAAAAATGTACTATAGTAAGAATCCTCCCACTAGATTGTAAGCTCCATGAGGTCCTGGATATCATTGTGTAGCCACAGTATCAGTCTTGAACTACCAACCATAAGAAAAATATGAATACTAATTTATTTGTGTATTTTAAGACTCTGAACACTTACTTAAAATTTGTGTTCCAATAGGCCTGTTCTAACGTTTTGCATCAGGAGAATGGGGTACAGCCTTATCACTATAAGTTGGTGGTGAAAGTTCAGTTTCTTGATTCAATCTATTGTCACTTGGAGGAAGAGAGTCCTCAGTACTGCTATGTGGAGTTGGCACTGAGGCTTCCCAACAGCTCTTTACCGATACTATCTTGGTTGGGAAGGGCAAGAGTGCCTCTTTATTCCCCATCACATGGCCTCTACTGACATTGAGTTAGTGGCCTTATTACCATTTTTGCTCAAAATGTCGTGCTTTTCTTTGCCATTGTAAGTGTGTATGTATCTCAATTTCATTATTCCTGAGTTCATGGGTTATAGCACCAGTCTCATATCCCACCTCAGTTTCTATTAAGATACTCACTGCATGGGCAATCCTACCAGCTATTTTCTAGAAGTTAAGTGTTCTACTTATCCACCAATTTCTTCCTATTCTTGAATCATTTTAAGAAGCATATAATTTGAAAATTATAAGATTAGAATAAAAGTATTTTCATTTCTCCTTAGAGAAAATTTAGAAGCCATTTCACTTTATGGATTCTATAGTATACCTGGCTCTCTCCTCTTATGCATAGTGGCATTTGTATAGTTTAAGGTTAGACACTCCATTGCACTATGGCTTGGCTAATGAATTTCCCCAGGGACAGTTATGCTGCATGTTTGTACTGAGTATGGCACTCAATAATGACCAAATATTCCTATGAATTTCAGGATATAATATAATTTAAGTAACACTAAAAGATGAAAGCAATGTACCTTAGTATGTTATCTTCAGAGACTCCATAAAAGCATACCCTAGTCTAACTTGTCTCTGACCATGAAGCCATTCCTACATAACCATGTTCCACACACTCCCCAATTAATGGTAAACCTTCAATGCCCCAAAAGAATCTCTAAAACATTTCCAGCATTAATTTTTTCACACCCTGCTTTCATACAACTCTACTTCTAATTCTGAACTCTTGACTCCACTTTTCCCTGATCCTTTGAATGTTGTATTTATATCTGATCTCCCTTTGTTTGACACTATTACTCATTATAGGTTCTCATTCTTTCAGTTCATTTATTCATTCACATACGCTGACTGCATACCCACACCTGGCAGGCACTGTGCTGGACCCTGTGATGCAGTAGGGAAGAAGACTAACAGTGCTGAATAGAACTGGAGCTCCTGGAATCCACTGACATACAGTGTTGCTGAATTGACTCCATGTTCCTATTTTCACTGCTGCTTTTTCCTATTTTCCCATTTTTGTCTCTATTTCTCCCTTTTTGCTTCATAAGTTTACCATTCAATGAGACTGCTCCTTTCGTCTAGGGAGATGATAAGTGTTGTGCTCACATCTTTGTAACCTTCATGTGTTTAGCACTTCTCTGGTTTATAAATGCTCTGATAGAGGTTCACAAATGTTCCAGGTAGTTTTAAGGTGACAGAAAACCGAGCACCACAGAACACCAGGTCAGGTGAACTGTATTTAGCCTCTAATGTTTAAACCTAGGTTTATACATATCAGGCCCTTTTCTTCTCCTTTTCCTCCCCCCACCCTCTCCTTTCTTCCCCCTCTTCCTCCTTCATGATACTTCCTGTAATGCATGTAACAATCTTACAGTTCTGTAAAAGTCACCTGCAAATGTATCTACACAGTGGTGTTTTTTCACCTTTCCCTAAACTCGACAAGAGCTTAATTATTCTCCCCAAAGAGTCTTAACTTCTTTATTTTCTTCCTCCCTTTCTCCCTTCTTTTTGAATTTCCTTTCAAAACTACTCACTGAATTCCTATAATCATTTAGCATTGTGCTAACATTTCAGACTCTACCTTCAAGTTAAATGTCCAGATTTTTACCCCAGGTCTACTTCACTTTATTTCTTCACTAGGGAAATAAGAAATTAGAAGAAGTTGTCAAATTTGATAACTCTGGAGAATAAATTTATGTATGGAATGGAAGGTAAAGTATGATGGAGAGAGAATAGCCTGGGTCATCCAGAAATCAAGAGAATCAATCAAATTATAAGGAACTCTCAATGTGCAAGAATAATAATACTAAAATTTATTAAAGTTGCAATATATTGACATAACAGAAAAAATGAGTTTTTACAAACTAATTAAAACTATATTTAACTAATCAAAAAATGCCAGTAAGTAAAGTTGTGATTCTGAATGAATGTATCTCACAGGGAAAGGGCACTTTAAGGGTTAAGAAAGATGTACACGTAGAAAAGCAGTGTTTTGAAGGACCTTTCTTTATTCAGATGTGAAAAGCTAAGCTTTATATTCATCTATCTTGTTTCATTGAAAATATGGCTCTCGGGCTGGGGATGTGGCTCAAGCAGTAACGTGCTCACCTGGCATGTGTGGGGTGGGTGCTGGATTTGATCCTCAGAACCACATAAAAATAAAATAAAGATGTTGTATACACCAAAAACTGAAAAATAAATATTAAAAAATTCTTTCTCTAAAAGAAAAGAAAAGAAAATATGACTCTCATGGTAAATAAGAATTTGGTGGATGGTGTAGCATACTTAGATTTTTAGGAAGCATCCAACAAAGTCCTATGAAAGAGATCAATGGCTAAGGTATAAGTCACAGAATAAAAAAATATAGAATATTCAGTAGAAGAAAATGAGACTTTTAGTTAAAGATGGATGAATACACACACTTTTCTCCCTTCCTAAATTTTACTAAAATAAAACAAGGGGATTTTTTAACATACAAGGTTAAGTCTACAAGGACAAAAATAATGAGAATAATGGGAGCTGGTGGTAGAGGAAAACAAGAAGCAACCCAAGTAGGTACTTCTGGAAGCAGGGCGTGAGTGTAAACCTGAAGTTAGGAGGAACGACAAAGAAGGAGTTGGGCTCCTAGGTCTTCTCGCTGGCATTAGACTCAAGGCATATTCTCTGGGAAAAGGGAAAACACAGAGGCTCTGGACTGAGGGACTACCAGGCACAGTGGTGGCAGGGCCACTATGCTGGAAACTGGGGGAGAGGGTTAAGTTAAAGTCTCACAGTGTTAGTCTAAATTTCCAGCGTCCTCCTCTTCCTCCACTCCCAGAATGCTAGCAACCCAATGTACATCCTCTAGGAAGGAGGATGAAGATCTGATCAGCCTGACATCAAATCCTGCAAACAAATAGCCTACCTCAAATGGCCACACAATGATGACCACTGTTATTAAACCCCTCCATGTGTACCTGCTTTCTTCACATCTACTTTCTACTCTATTATTATTATTATTATCATTATTTTGATACTAAAGGTTGAACTTGGGGGCACTTGACCACTAAGCCACATCCTCGGCCCTACTTTGTATTTTATTTAGAGACAGGGTTTCAACTGAGTTGCTTAGGGCATCACTTTTGTTGAGGCTGGCTTTGAACTTGGGATCCTCCTGCCTCAGTCTCCCAAACCACTGGGATTACAGGTGCATGCCACTGTGCCTGGCTACTCTATCATTCTTAAATAAGAGAAAGCAGAGGGATCCCAGGGTTATGTGAAGAAAGCCACTCACCTGAGAAAGAAGGTAGGTCAAATACAAACAGACATTTTTGAAGATATATAATCTGTGTCTTAATTCTTAATGTCATCATCATTCCAGAGAGCCAAAATGCAATCAATCCAGAATTCTAACACTTGGCTCTGCTATGGATCATAGAGTATTCCCTGAATCTCACTGCCATTCATTTCCAACAGAGAGGGAATCAGAGCCAAACATATCTGAATTCAATTGTATATTCTGGGTAGAAATTTGTGTTTTCTTTTCTGTTTCTGAGCCTCAATGTGGCAGAGTAATACTCATTCTTTTATAGATCCTCCTTGACTTAAAATGGGGTTACATCTGGATATGCTGAAAGTATCATAAGTTGAAAATGCTTGATACACTAACCTATTGAATATTGTAGTTTAGCAACACAGTACACTGTGTGTGGTATCAGTATCTTCTCGCTATCTGCTGCTGTGCAGCATTGTCAAATAGAATTATACCACGTATTGGGAAGAGATACAGACTCCAAATTTGAACTATGTGTTCTATTGAATGTATTTCTCTTCAATACCAATCATGGAGTTGATCATAAGTCAAACATCATGAGTAGGGGATGTCTCTATTATACAGCATTTAAGTTTAGACATATGGCTGCCTGGTAAGAGACCAAATTTCCTAGCGTTCTCACCTCTACCTGGGACTAAGTTCTGACCAATGGATAATAAAACCTTAGTGAGGCCTGCCACTTCCAGGTCATTCTCCCAGAAGGAAAAGTCTTGTTCTTTCCTCTTGCCCTTACCCTTCTCTCCATTAAGAGCACAGTCGTGATTGTGGGAGTTTATTTCCAGAGATGGAAATAAGGTAATGAGATGGCAAAGCTGCCCTACCAGTCCTGGTCTGCTTATCTCTGGACTAATGTATAAAATAGAAATAAACTGTAATCTTACTTAAGGCACTATATTTGGGGAGTCTATTATAAGAACTCAGATTACATAATAATATATTCTATTTTCTTACTGTAAAATGAGAATGATACCTAGCAGGACTGTTTTAAGGAAAAGGAATGGAAAAGAGTGATAGTTGTTACTATGCACCATCCAGATTTGTAAAGCTTTCCTTCAGAGCCATATGTCAAAGTCATGGTCTGAGCAGAATCACTGAAAGTGGGACACCTGGAGTGGTGTGACTAGTGCCAAAGTTCATCACAATGAAGACTGAGCGCTATAGTACATCTTCCAGATCTGAGGTCAGTTAGGGGCAAGTTAGTTAATAAAACAAAAGGAAGAAAAACCTTTGTGGCACTGGTGGCCACAAAGGGATATGGACATATTTATGAAAAAGAATTTGGTTCATTTTGCAAGCTGTTTGTTCTTGAAACTTTTGACAAAATATCCAGCTATTACTGTTTGAGAATCTGGATCTATTTTGAAACTGTGTTTAAGTGTTGAGTTTAGTTTTAAGAGCAAAAGTAGAGGAAAATAGGGACACTCAATGCAGTTAGAAAGGAGCAAGCTGTCTAGGAGTTGCTGCACTGCGGAAATGGAGAGCATCTCAGGCCAGCCTGGGCATCATCACCATACTAGACATTGGACAAAGTCATTAAAAGTTGAAAAATAGTGATTTTCAAGTACAAGACTGAGTCAAAATTGGAAAGACTTACACTAATGAATTTTAATAAGTCTCTTGAATTTTCCTCAAGTCTCCTAACCAAAAATAATTGGCACATCCTTCTATTCATAATACATTTCAAAATTCATGTTTCATCAAGGTGGTGTGGCATAATTAAATATTAATTTATTAAATAGAAATTTCTCAGCACTTACCCCACTGTAGTATGGGCTTGGTTCTCCATGTCAAGAAACTGCTACATCTGGTTTATATTTCTTGGTTTTGGATCTGTTGGAGGAAAATGATCTAGATTCCTAAAATGCTTACATTTTTCAACCTACAAAACATGAAAATTAGCTTGCTATTGGCAAATTTAGTGTTAGTTTTTCTGAGTATGGTAGCTCTTAGTATTACAAAATGTAGAAATTGTGATTTTTTTTGTTGTTCTTTTATTTTCCTTCTTTTTAAAAAAGCTCTCCTATACACTTATGATGGGTGTTACTGACAGAAACCAGCATTAATTTACTATTCAATGATCAATAGCTTGGTACCAGGTCCTTTTCAAAGTGCTCAGTACAGGTTGATGAGTAAAATAGAATTCCTGTTTCAGAGGAGGTACAGCTAGAGGTTTTGAAGCTTTCCATCCAGGTAGATCGCCTAAAGTTTTCCCTTTATTTGAATACATTCGTTCTTTATTCCTTTCTGCATTTTGTTAGACTGTATCATGAGATTTAGGTAAAAGAAAAAAAATTAAGAAATGCCTTGAGATAGAAAGAAAATGGATTTAAAATAGAACAAAAAGGATTTTGTGGGTACCGACTTACCCCTTGCCTAAAGTAAAATAATGTTTGTCCAAGCAACAAAGTTTAGTTAAAAAATAGTGCACGAGGATAAGTGGACAAAGTATTGAAAGACGCGACAACTCTTCTGAATCACTACAAAAAAGTCAATTAAAGAGTATTTGGGGGTGGTGGAGGAGGAAGACGACTCTGGGGATCCTATCACATCAAAGGAATTGGACCTGTGTGGAATTGGGGGGGGGGGGGCGGGCAAGGGTGGTGAATGAAAACCTGGCCGCAGGTAGAGATGAGTCAATGATTCTGCAGGTTTTCCGGGAAAGAGGCCCTGACGAGGTAAGTGACCAGCCCAGGTCCACACAGCTAGCTCCCAGACCTTCCCGCCCGGGCAGAACCTTGCGCTCTGGGTTCCGCAAGGCGGGTCCAGGCGTCCCGGTCGCCGTCCACCCGCCGCGCGCCCCGTCCGGCCCCGCGCAGGGGTCCAGCCGGCCTCCCGCCGGGCGACCTCGCAGGTGAGCCGCTCGCCGCTGTCCCGGCGCAGCACCAGCCGGAGCAGCCCCGCCGGCGAGGGAGAGGGCGAGGACCCGGGGACGAGGGGGCCCGGGAGCCCCGGGGCGGGTTACCTGCGTCCCGCCCGCCGCGCCGCGCTCGCCCTCGAGGCCTGAAGACCGAGCGCCCAGGTCAGCGCCGCCCGCCTGGGCCCGCCCCGTGGGGGCCGGCCACCTGCCTTCAGCGCCCACCGCCGCGCTCCCGCCGCTGAGGCCCGCCTGCCGAGGCTCGGCCGTTAGGGCCTCTCCCTCCCCGCCTGCCGGCCGCCAGGGGTTGCCATGGAGACGCGGCCCCGCTGGCCGCCGCGGGAAGGGGGATGGGCGCGGCGGGCGCAGCCCCGCTTTCTGCGGGCTCCCGGCCGCTGCAAACTTCCCCGCAGCCCGCGCCACTCTCCGTCACTCTCTGCCTGGCGTCTGCCCACTAGACAGAGGAGACCGCCTTCTGTTCCTTTGCTCTTTGTAGTCCAACAACCAAGGGCGCCTTAGAAATATTTGAGTGTCCAAGGAGATAACCAAGGAACCGAGTAAAGGGCTGGGAAATTCTGCACCCAAGTTTCTTAAATCCCCCCGGCCCTCTTGCCTCCTACCCAGATTTGAAATGGTGTGGAAGAAGAAAAAAATGATTGGGGGTATAAAGAGGTCTGCCTTTCTCTTTTCATCAAAGTGTCTTCTAGCTGGGAAGAGCTGGATTTCTTTTAACCTCTCAGTCCTCAGTTACTCCGACGGTGCTAACAGCAGCATCTGTACCTGTCTTTCCCATAAAGCACATTGATTGGGTCCTGGAAATCTGCCAGTTAGGCAATAGTCTGTATTTTTAGGGAAGAGGAAATTGCTTCTCAGTGGGGGAAACTGGAACAGAACTGAAGTGACTGATTCCAAATTCTACTTTTTTCACCAAATTCTAAGACTAATTGATGACAGAATCTGTCTCATCCTCTTGATTTCACAAAGAAAATGACAGGGGAGGTGGGTGTACACACACATACACACATACATGATTTATATTTGTATATATGATTATACTCATATATATGATTATATATTATATATGATTATATGATTTACTTCTACTGGTATGTAGAGCGATTTTTTTAAACTAGCACTTGAATTTTGTGTTTGAGAAACATTGCTACAATTAAAGAACAGAATTTCTTCCCAATACAACCAGTTAATTTCTAATTCTTTTATTTGCATTCTACTTACATGACTTTAACATCAATTTGCTACTTGAATATAGCTATCATTCTTAAACCAATCTATATCCCTTTAACTAGATTCCATATGAATTTCATAAAACCATTTCTGTTTCCTGAAAAATCAGGTTTCATAGATGAATTGTGTACAGTACTAAATAGTGTTTCACAGCTTTCACATTTCATTCTGAAAACCTTAGTCATGTTTATTATTGTCTAAATTAAATGGATCAGTGTATTTTTCCTGACTCAGGAAGGGAAAATTAACTAAGGAGGAAATTTAAAAATTTTAGGATGGCCAAGATCATTTATACAGTGTAGTGCTTTACCATTGGTAAGGACTTTCACCTGCTCATTATTTCAGGCTCAGAAATATCCTTTCAGGCAATTGTAACACATGACATTAATAGTTCCTTTTAGTAGATTGTGAAATCTAGGCTTAGAGAGAATAAATGATTTTTCCAAGATGATACATCTAGATCAAGTGCAACTACTGTATGAACCTAGGTCATCTTACTCCAAATCCAGTGCTCTTCAAATTCCAACCAAATATTAGACTTTGAATAGGTGTCTTCAAGTCTTGTATGGGTAAATGTATGTAGAATTCACATTTTCAGAAGAAGGAATGGATGTGGAAAAGGCTAGCCAAACCTGTGAGAAGATGTAGTGTAATGGATTTTAGAAAAATTTAAATATAGACAAGACCCCTGATATGGTTTGGATCTGGAATGTCCCCTGAAAACCTCATGTTTTTGAAAACATTATCTCTTGTGCTATGGCATGATTCAGACATAGGACTTCTAGGCAAGGAAGAGAGCTGTAACTTTACCCATGAATCCATTTGAGAGATTAATAATTTGAATGGGTGGCAACCATAGGCAGGTGGGGTAGGAGGAAGTAGATTACTAGTGTGCCTTTGGGGTTTCTATCCCCCTCCCTCACTCCTTGTGTTGTGGGGGACAGACCAGGCAAGGCACCAAAGATAGCAGGAAACAGTTTTATTTGACTGCAGCCAGGTTCAGAGGGTACAGCTTTCACTGTAATCAATTAATCCCCTGAACCGGGAGTTCAGGTAGTTTCAGAACTTTATACCCAGTGTGTAAGGGGAGGGGCTCAGAAGTTCACAGTCTGCAGAAGTTCACACAAAAGCAGCTTTTTCTTTCACTGTTTGGGCAAGTTAATCCTTCAAGGACAACATCTGAGAAAGGGAGAGCTTCTTCTCCTCTTTCTTCCCTCCCCCTGCCAGCTGTTAACCATGGGGCCCAATTGGTTACTTCTCTTAGAAATGTAGAGATCTCTGTGAAGCTCCAACTCAAGGCCAAAGGCCTTATTAAAAGATTTGTCTTTTTTTTTTATCACATTTTGCATTTGTAAACACACTTTTACAAACTACTATACTGGATAAATGTTTATGAAAAACTAGTAAAGGGGTGTTCAGCACCTGGAGTGCAGATTTCTTCCAAGCCAGTGGCCAAGTGAACTAGAGCAACAGGGAAATAGGAAGTTTACCTACATTGAACTCTATTGTAGAGACTCTTTTACTGGTAGTCCTAAAATCGATTGTGGTGAAGATTTCTGGAGAAGCTTAGTTAAGATTTTTCTTTGGAGTAGGGGTGCCATTACACTTGAGTTCTCTCTCTCTGCTCTAGGGCTGCCATGAGCTGATAGCTTTCCTCCTTCATGCCCTTTCACCAGGAGGTTCTGCCTTACTTCAGCTCCAGAACAATGGAGTCTGTGAATTATACACTGAACTTCTGAAACTGTGAGCCCAAAATATACTTTTCTTCCTTTAAGTTGTTCGGTCAGGTATTTTAATCACAGCAATAAAGAGCTGATGAATGCAACCCCCTTTCCATTTGATTTAATAATATAAAGATTTTCATTTAATCCCAAGTGCAAAGACTTGAATTTGCACCAAAATACACCCATTATTAGATCCTTTCACATGAATTTATTTTGAAAGGGGTGAGGAGATTAGGAAGGCCTCAAGACTAAAGGAGAGGAAGAGGGTGCTGAGCATGGAAAACTTTCTAAAGGTAGCTAGTAAGAGGTGGTAAAAGAGCTTAGTCCTGAAGGAGTACTGGAGGACATAGCCCAGAGTAAGGTACAAAATATAACCAGAATATTCAGAAGAGGAGGCAATACCTGAAGGACAATGATGAACTATGGAAGAAAAGTTAATGGCCTATTTATAGAAATAAATAATAATCATAGCAACAGTCTGAATTTATTTTCTTCTTTTTCTCCTGTCATGAGCTATTGTGGGCTGTATGTGTGAACTATGCACATAGTTGCCATATGAGGGGATAGGACTGTCATTGCACATTGATTGGGCTGCACATGCAAGTGCGCCTTCCATTTAGCTCTGCCTGTGATCCTACATAGCACCTGAGATGGGTGTGACTCGCCATGATGTCAATCAATCTGCTGACCACAGGACATCATGAAGCAAGATTCCATCCTTGAAACCTTATACCCTGCCTTATTTGGTGAAGAATATTCTATTGAAACTCCTTTGTGAGTCCCCCTATAAAAATAAAGAGATCCCAGCACATGCTCTCTTTCCAGCATGGAAGCTGACCTTTGAGGTTGCAGAGCAGTCCTGCCCTCGATATGAAAATTACTTCTGTGTCCTATGCTTTTTTGCCATTTTTTTAGCTCAGTGTTGCAGCCAGCTCTTTTAAGCCCAGTTCATCTTGTCAGCACGGGTCACTGGCAAGATTCCCCCTAGAATAGACTGAATCTTAACAATTGAAAACCTTCTTAACAAAACTATTTTCATGGGAAAATTTTCAATAGAAATATAGAAAATGAATGTGCAGCCTTAATATGCACGGCTATGTAGAATAATTTGATGTGGGTTTTGTATCCATATGTGAAATACAGGTTTATTATTTTGTTTCTGAAAACAAGTTCAAAAATTGAATGGGAAGATATTTATGTATAAACTAAGTATATCTTATGCATGGAAGATAATTTAGGAAAAGACTTAATACTACCAAATAATCATATAACTATGCAGAGGAGAAATAATCTAATTCCTTCATTTTACATAAGGAAATTCAAACCCAAAGAATAATAATTATTTTACTAGTCTCACTGCTAGCTAATGGCAAGAATAAAAATTATAAACCAGATTTTTTTCTTATTATACCATACTACTAAAATGGCAGCTAGTTTAAGGAACTTTCTGGAAATGCTTCAATAATATTTAAGAAAATCAGCATGCAACAAAAGGAGATTTAGCATTCAGAACCAAGATCACCCTACTGCAATGATGTCCAACAGAAAAATAATACAAATTGATTGTGTAATTTTTAAATATCTTAGTAGTCAAATTAAAAAGGTTAAAAAATCCATATGAAATAAATTGTAATAATAAATTTAACCCAATATGTCTAAAATGTTATATCAACATGTAATCAGAATAAAAGAAGTTGAGATATTTTATTTTTTATACTAGGTCCTCAGAGTCTAATGTATAATTCATATTTATAGCTCAGTCATTTCAAACATGTTCAAATCCTCAATGGTCACACATGACTAGTGGCTAACATGGACTCATGGCTAATATATTAAGCAGGAAAGCCCAAGAATTTTGGTGTCTGGTCAATATACTAAAGCCCTTTGTTAAATGTGAATGGCCATACAAGAAGAAAGATTCTAAATTATTTGGGAAGGTCTATGAAAATATCCCACCTCAAAATCTTCACTAACCTCTTTCCCACCTCAAAATCCTCACTATCATCTAGATTGAGAAAATGATTGGATATCAAAAGAGAAATGTATCAATTGGTGCCCTTAGCCAGGCAGGGTTGACCTTTTATTCATAATGCCTTTCTATATGTCTCTTGTCTCTATTCAGGGATGATTTTCAAAAGAGAATTCAGACTAGATGGGAGGACCTTACCTCTTGGTCTTTATTGTCTGGGACTTATGTACCAAGGGAACATGTCCTCCTAATAGGAATTAGAAACACCAGGTCTCATTTTAGGTTCAGAAAATGGCTATTGTGACTTTTTCACCTTATACTTTTCCTTTTTATGGACCCATAGTATTTTGTAACCATGGTTTTGAAAAAGGTAAATATTTCTCCAAATATTAGGGGAGATGAGAGAGATTTTTATGCAATAATAAGTTAAAGTTTTATATATGTAATATTTATTTCCAGGAGCTGGGCATGGCATGGGCATTGGCAAAGTGAAAGTTCCTAATGGGGAAAATAGATTTGTAACTAGCAAGGAAAGTTGTGTTTGTCTGTTTTTGTTTGTTTGTTCGTTTTTGATTTTTGGGTTTTTTTTTTTTTGGCATGAATCATAATTTATTGAATAATTTGTCTTACTGGTTTAAAATGTCACTTTGAGATTCTAGATACATCCAAGAGGGCAGGATAGTGGAGGTCGCGTTCCTGGATGCTATGTGGCATGAAACCAAGAAAGCAAACATGCAGCTTCTCTGCAAAGTGGGTGGACAAAATAAAAGGGTGGGGGAATTTATTGGAATTTAAAACTGGACATCAAAGCAGGTTGGGGACAAAGGAGGCTGGATAATATAAGGAAAATATCCCCAGAGGCATAGCCACTACTGTGGCCAGGCAGAAAGCACCAGCCGGAGGGTCCCTCTGTGAGCATAGTAGAGGGATAAGGGAATGAAAGGAGTCTGCATTTTAGAGAGGCATGAGGCCTGTCTGGGTACAGAGCATTTAGAGACCAAGGACATTGCCCAGAAAACCTAAAAGACCTGCTCCAGGATGTCATGTGCAGTGAAAGAAGACATCATCTCTCCAGGTGGCCTGCAGAGGACAAAAGGAGGAACATTTTTGCAATAATGAGGCTGGGGTCCAGCAGCTGAGGGGGCTGATTCCTGGAAAGCCCAAGTTTGGCCCAAAATACAGGCCTGGTAAGCATAACATAGAGTGTGCTTAAGTGACCAGGAGGAAAATCAAACAAGGAGAGAGGTTTACACAGGGGACAACTGGTCGCCAAAACCCTACCCCTTCACCTTCAATCAGATTGCTTGTAGAACCTGCTGGGAGAGACGCATTTGGCAGGGAACTTGGAAGAGTAGGGGTGGGAGAAATTGTTTGGAGACTGAAAGGAAAGTGAGAAAGCAAGAGATAGGAGAGCGAGAAATGAAGGACCAGGCAGAGATCCACACAAAGGTGTATTTGTCAGAGCTGACAAATAAAGGCCATCTCTTTATAGGAGAGAGAGCCCCTGAGATGATCAGGTGTTCAGCTGTTGTGAGGTAGGGGTTTGGAATTGTAGCTGTGGCGCTATGGGAGAGGCTCAGGAGTGCTTGCATCAGAACTAGGCAGGTGAGAATAGCATTGGAAAGGCTTAGGTCGATGGCACCATGGGGCTTTCCAGAGTCAAGAGGTCATGTCCTTCTGAGATTGGCTTAGGGTTATGGTACCATGGGGTAGGTCACTATTGGGGATGGGGGCAGTTTGTGTAAGAGGAAGTATAGGAAAGCAGAACTTATAAGATGGCAGTTAACATTTAAGATGGCTGCTTGTATGTTAAATCAATACCTATAGAGACTGAATCCAAGACCAGGAAACATGGGGTCTGCAGGTGACATAGGAGACTAAGAATTGGTTCTCCTACCACAGGAGAAGAACCCAGGGGAGATTCCCAAGGTAAAGTCTTCCAATGTGGAGAAGCAAGTACTGGGCACTGGAGGGGAGCTCATTTAAAATCTCCAGACCAGTTGGCATTCAGCAACGACTCTGGAGCCCACCTAAGCCTAAACCCTTTCTCTAGGAATTGTGCCTACTGGATTGCCGGTCTCACTCCAGCAATCCAGAGAGGGTGGAGCATCACACTCCATCTAAAACTACTGAGAAGCTGATAATATTTTGAATTGCAACAGAAAAAAATTCTTTAACTTTTCATCAAGTTTCTTTTTTTTTTTAATTCTTGTTCTCTGTTTAATTGTGGCCTTGATGGTACATGGACATTTAACATTTTCATATTTGTTTTTTTTCTCATTTCTAGCATTTTTGACACCAGTTAATTTTCATGGATTATTTCTTTGTGATCTAGGGTGTTTGATTAGTATATTTTAGTTCTGTTTTGTATTCTATTATTTTTATTTTTAATTTTAAAAATTTTTACATTATATATATATAATTTTTCTCCTACCTGTCTGTTTCCCTTGATTCTCTCTTCTCTTCCACTGACAGCCAATCTCTATTGTTCACTTTCACTCTTCCTTCAATCTTTTACATCTGTCTTTACTCCTCTTCCCTTACAATTATCACATTCTGTATCACTTCTGTTCTCTCCCTGTCCACCATCTGAAATTACAAACTCTTTTGCAAACCTGCTATTTTTATTTTAGGCAATAACTGATCACTTCATTTCTGTTTATTGTGATAATTAACATTGTAGACATCATAGTAGGAACTATTTGGTTTAATGCTGTATATTGTTTTATTAGTTGTTATTATTTCTCTCCCCTTAAACAGTGAGGTACTGGAAAACTTCAGGGACACTGTATGTCCATAGGGAAGAAACTCTACTGCTTCAGATTCATACTATTAGATGGTCAGATGTCACCAGGCGTCCATGGGCTGTGTGTGAACTATAGCACATAGCAGTCAAATGAGGGGATAGGTCTGGCATTTGGAACTCCCTGTAGCACCCCCTCAGAGATTGATTCCCTCAAGCAAGTGATCCTTCCCCTCAAGCTCTGCCTAAGATCCCACACAGCACCTGAGAGGGGTGTGACCTACCAAGTTTCAATCAATCTGCTGACCAGAAGACATCACAAAGCAAGACTCCACCCTTGAAACCTTACCCCTGCCTTTGACATACCCCCTAAAATAAACCTCAGGAGCCATTTTGTCTTTGTCTAGTTCAAGAACCCATGTGGACTAGATCTATCAGGGTTTTGCTTTTGTAAATATATTTCTGAGTGTTTGTGTTTTATTATTTGTTAATTATTTGAGATATTAAGATTTAGGGGGCCATTTAGGGTGGTTTGGGTTCCTCTGGGCTGAAGAACCCCCCCAATGAGACACTGGCCATCATCCCCCCCCCTCCGAAAGGCAGACACACACAGAAAAAACAAGGCAACACATTTCCCCAAGCAAAACAAGATACTCCAATAATAGAATCCTTCCACAACATAGTGAAAGAAATGTCTGAGAAGAATTTAGAGTGTACGTAGTTAAACTGATCTGCAAAGTAAGTAGTGATATCAGGGAAAATACAAAAATACAAAAGATCACTTCAATAAAGAGAGATTCTGAAAAAAAAAGAAAGAAAAGAAAAAAGCCATGCAGAAATCCTTGAAATGAAGGAAACAATAAATCACATTAAAAAAAATCAAGTGAGAGCATCACCAACAGTCTAGACCACTTTGAATTCAGAACCTCAGGCAATGAAGACAATATGCAATCTTAAAAATAGAATTGGCCATGGAGAGAAGATATTAAGAAACTATGAACAGAACTTCTAAGAATTATAGAGTTACATGAAAAGACTAAGATTTACTGGGATAGATGAAGGTGTGGAATACAAACCAAAGGAATGCACAATCTTGTCAATGAAATAATATCAGAAAATTTCTAAAGCTACGAAATGAAATGGAAAATTAAATACAAGAGGCTTACAGGACGTCAAATGTACAAAATTACAACAGACACACATCAAGGCATATTATAATGAAAATGCCTAGCATACAGAATAAGTATAGAATTTTAAAGGCTGTAATAAAAAAATCAGATTATGAATGGGGGAAACCAATTCAGAACTCAGCTGATTTCTCAACCCAGACCCTCAAAGATAGGGGGTCATAGAATAACATATACCAAGCCCTGTAGGAAAATAGATAATAACCAAGAATCCTATATCCAACCAAATTAAGATTCAAATTTGAAGATTAAAAAATACCTTCCATGATAAACAAAAGTTAATAGAATTTGTAACTAGAAAGCCTACACTACAGAATATTCTCAACAAAATAATCCATCAAGATGAGATTTTTAAAAAGTGAAAACCAGCAAAAAGAAGAATTACACTAAAGAAATAATTAAAGGAGATACAAACCAAAGGAATGCACAATCTTGTCAATGAAATAATATCAGAAAATTTATCAGTAATAACCATGAATGTTAATGGCCTTAACTTATCAATCAAAGACATAGACTGGCAGATTGAATTAAAAAACAAGACCCAACTAAGAGACTCACCTCATAGGCAAAGACATCCACAGACTGAAGGTGAAAGGATGTGAAAAAAACATACCACTCACATTGAGTAAACAAGCAGGGGTTTCTATCCTCATATCAGATAAAGTGGGCTTCAAGTCAAAGTTAATCAGAAAGGATAAAGAAGGACATTTCATACTGCTTAAGGAGATCATACATCAACAAGATATAACAATTATAATATTTATTCCCCAAACAATGAAGCATCTACGTATATACAAAAATCCCCTCTCAATCTTAAGAATCAAATAGACCACAACACAATACTGGGTGACTTTAACACACCTCTCTCGTTACTGGATAGATCCTCCAAACTAAAACTAAACCAAAAAACTATAGAACTAAATAATACAATCAATAATTTAGATTTAACAGAATATATAGAATATTTCATCCATCAATGAGCAAATATACTTTCTTCTCAGCAGCACATGGATCCTTCTATAAAATGAGCCATATCTTATGCCACAAGGCAATTCTTTGCAAATACAGAAAATAGAGATAATACCCTGCATTGTATCAGATAAGATGGAATGAAATTAGAAATAAATTATAGAATTAAAAAGTAGTAACTAAAACCAGCAGACTAACTTATACTCTATTTAATGATAATGGATAGCAGAAGAAATCAGGGATGAAACAAAAAAATACTTAGAGGTAAATAAGAATAGTGATACGACATATCATGATCTCTGAGACTATGAAGTCAGTGCATCGAGCTCATTGAAAGTCAATAAATAAATGACCTAATATTATATCTCAAAGCCCATGGGGGAAAAGGAACAACTCAACAATAAAAGCGGTAGAAAGCAGAAAATAATTTAAAATCAATGAAATTGAAATTAAAAGAAACAATTCAAAAAATTGACAAAACAGGGGCTGGGATTATGGTAGAGTGCTTGCCTAGCATGCATGAGGCACTAGGTTTGATCCTCAGTACCACATAATTGTAAAATAAAGATATTGTGTCCACCTAAAACTAAAAAATAAATATCAAAAAAATTGACAAAACAAAAAAATGATTCTTTGAAAAAAATTAATAAAATTGATGAACCCTTAGCCATGCTAACAAAGAGAAAGAAAATGAAAACTCAAATTTCTTAAATTCATTGTGAAAAAGAAAATACCAGGACAGACACTATTAAAATACACAAGATAATCAGAAATTATTTTAAAAAATTATTCTCCAATAAAATAGAAAATATTGAAGACATCAACAAATTTCTAGACGTGTATGACCAACCCAAACTGAATCAGGAAGACATACACAATAGAAACAGATAAATTCCAAGCAATGAAATAAAAGACACCATCAAAAGCCTACCAACAAATTGAAGCCCAGAACCAAATATATTCTCAGCTGAGTCCTAAAAGAACTTCAAAGAAAAATTAACACCAATACTTCTCAAATTATTCCATAAAATAGAAAAGGAGGGAACCCTTCCAAACTCATTCTATGAAGCAAGCATCACCTTGATACCAAAACCAGACAAACATCAATGAAAAAAAACTTCAGACCAATATCCCTGATGAGCAAAGATGCAAAAATTCTCAATAAAATTCTGTCAAATCACATACAAAAATATATTGAAAAGAGTATACTACAATCAAGTGAGATTCATCCCAGGAATGAAAGGTTGGTTTAGCATATGGAATTAATAAATATAATTCAGCACATCAATAAATCTAGAGACAAGAATCACATGAATATCTCAATAGATGCTGAAAAAGCATTTAACAAAATATAGCACCCCTTCATATTCAAAACACTAGAAATACTATGGATAGTAGGGATATACCTCAACATTATAAAAGCTATCTATGCTAAACCCAAGGCCAACATCATTCTAAATGAAGAACAATTGAAAGCATTCCCTCTAAGAACTGGAAAAAGAACAGGATGCCCTCTTTCACCACTTTTATCCAAAATAGTCCTTGAAACTCTACCAGAGCAATTAGAGAGAAGAAAGAAATTAAAGGGATATGAATAGGAAAATAACTCAAACTATAACTATTTGCCAATGACATAATTCTACACTTAGAAGATCCAAAAACTTCTACAGAAAACTTCTAGAACTCAAAAGAATTCAGCAAAGTAACAGGATATACATTTAACAACCATAAATCAAATGTGTTCCTATACATCAGTGATGAGACCTGAAAGAGGAATTGGGGAAACTACCCCATTCACAATAGCTTAAAAAACAATATTTGGGCCAGACACAGTGGCACACTCCTATAATTTCAGCAGCTCGGGAGGCTGATACAGGAGAATTTCAAGTTCAAAGTCAGCTTCAGCAACCAGAGGCGATAAGCAACTCAGTGAGACCCTGTCTCGAAATAAAATACAAAATAGGACTGGGGATGTGCCTCAATGGTTAAGTGCCCCTGAGTTCAATACGAGTACCCTCCCCCCAGGGAAAAAAAAAGCAATATTTGGGAATCAATCTAACAAAAGAGGTGAAAGACCTGTACAATGAAAACTACAGAACCCTAAAGAAAAAAATAAGAGACCTTTGAAGATGGAAAGATCTCCCATGTCTTGGATAGACAGACTTAACATTCTCAAAATGGCCATATTAGCAAAAGTGTTATACAGATTTAATGCATTTCCTATTAAAATTTCAATGATGTTCTTCATAGAAATAGAAAAGGCAATCATGAAATTCATTTGTAAAAATAAGAAACCCAGAATAGTCAAAACAATCCTTAGCAGGAAAAGTGAAGCAGGAGGCATCACAACACCAGAACTTAAATTATACTACAGAACCCTAATAACAAAAATCACATGAGATAGGCACCAAAACAGATACATAGACCAATGGCACAGAATAGAAGACTCAGAGACATATCCACATAATTACAGTTATCTCATATTAGACAAAGTCTCCAAAAATATACATTGGAGAAAAAAATAGCCTCTTTAACAAATGGTGCTGAAAAAACTGAAAATTCACATGTATAAAAATTAAATTAAATCCCTATCTCTCACTCATGACAAAAATCAACTCAAAGTGGATCAAGGTCATAAGTTCTAGAACAGAGACCCTGCGCCTAATAGAAGAAAAAGTAGGCCCAAATCATGTTGACTTATGAAGTGACTTCCTTAAAAGATCACTAAAGCATAAGAAGTAAAATGAAGAATCAACAAATGGGATGGAATAAAACTAAAAACTTCTTCACAGAAAAGGAAACAATCAATAATGTGGAAAGAGAGCCTACAGAATAGGAGAAAATCTTTAATATACATACCTCAGATGAAGCATTAATCTCTGGGATACATAAAGAACTAAAAAACCTTAACACCAAAAAAAAAAAAAAATCCAACCAATAAAATGGGCAAAGGAACCGAACAGGCACTTCACAGAAGAAGAAATACAACTAGTCAACTATATGAGAAAATGTTCAGCATCTCTAGCAATTAGAGAAATGCAAATCAAAACTACTCTAAGATTTCATCTCACTCCAGTCAGAATGGCAGCTATTAAGAATACAAACAACAAGTGTTGGCAAGGATGTGGGGAAAAAGGCACACTCCTACATTGCTGGTGAGACTGCAAATTGGTGCAGTCAATCTGGAAAGAAGTATGGAGATTCCTTGCAAAGTTTGAATGGAACCACCATTTGACCCAACTATCCCACTCCTTGGTTTATACTCCAAAGACTTGAAATCAGCATACTACAGTAATGCAGCCACATCCATATTTATAGCAGCTCAACTCACAATAGCTAAACTATGGAACCAACCTAGGTACCCTTCAACAGATGAATGGATAAAGAAAATATGTTATATATACACACACAAAAAAAATTTTACCCTCAAAGAAAAATGAAATTATGGCATTTTCCTGTAAATGGATGGAACTGGAGAATATTATGCTAAAGTGAAACAAGCCAATCCCCCCCAAAAAACAAAGTCCTAATGTTTTATCTGATATGAAGATGCCAATTCACAATGTTGGGGGACAGATAGAGGATTAGACAGAGGGGAGTGAAGGAAGAGGAGTAGGTATGGGGGTAGGAAGGATAGTAGAACGAGTTAAGCATTATTGCCCTATGTGCTTATATGATTACATGACATGTACACTAGAAGAATGAGAAGTTATACTTCATTTATGTATGATGTGTCCAAATGCATTCTGCTCTCATATATAGCTAATTAGAACAAATGACAAAAATAAAATGAATGCCAGTTTCACATGCCTATCTGGTTAATGACCTCTTTTTACTTGGGCCAGTTTCTTCCAAGAGCTTATCTTTGTTAAAACACTCCATGTTCCTAGCTAACATGATAGTGAAAAAGTGTTGGGTCAAAATCTGGGGAAAGATAAGAACTTAGTGAAGTAAGCCTAGCCTTCAATGCTGCATTTTTTTTTTTTTGCCTCCAAGGCATTTGATGCTCAGGAAGTAGTTAGTAGCTGCACAACTAAGCAGGAAAAGTTTTGGTAGTTTTATGAAGCAATAGGGACAAAAGACAAAGCCCGGCTCATCAAAGGTTGTAAATCAATAAATAAAATTCTGTCTTCAAGCTGGACATTTATATGATGAAGTAAAAATAGCTCGATAATTTTCATTGTTTGCAGTCCTGGTTTGGATCACCTAGTAGATAATTTGGAACAACTTTAATAATTAAACTTGAAGTGGGTGGTTCTGGACTGGTAGATTAAGATCAGATTAAGAATCAAACAAAAATTCTCTCTGGTGAAGATAAAATCTTTCTTGGCTTCAGAATAATTTACTTTCATTCCTAAAAATAATTTTTCAAATCCAATGACCAGAATAAACATGTACTACAGGACCAGGAAATGAGACACTGGAATGGAAAACCAGTGGAACAGATCACAGAAACAGAACCACCAAAGCTTCAGATACGGGAATCAGACAAATTATTTTAAAATGTGGATATTTAAAGAACTGAAAGACAAGATTGAAAAAATCTTCAGGGAACATTGAATGTAAAAAGTGATTTAACATATTTGAAAAGAAACTAAATAGAGATCCTAAGACTAAAAATTGTTAAGAGCAAAATCATAAGAATATGATATACGTAATATATATATATATAAAATGGTAGATTTTATATAGTTGAAGGAGAATTTGTGAAATGGAAAATAGATCAGAAGAAAGTATTCAGATTGTAGGTAAAGAAAAATAATGAAAAATATTTTCATATGAAGTGTTTATAATACTAGTATTTATTAATAAAAATATTTACTGATATTTAAATAGACAATATATTGGGAAGTATTTACAACAAGCCTTGGCATGTAGAAAGTACTCAAGAAGTACTTGTTTTAAAATAATTAAATTATTTTGCAAATCATCTGTATCATTTCTTATAACTTCCATTTTTCTGTCAAAATGTTTCTTTTAATTTCTAAATTCTAATTTAAAAACATATTAATAATAGGCATATTCTGTTTTGTGTCTTATAATTCTAACCTCTAAAATATTTGGACTCTATTATTGCTACCTCTCACTTACACTCTCTTGTTTTCTAGTTTTTGACTGTGAGATCCTCTACTGAGAGAACCTTCTTTTGGGGACAACTTGGAGGCCAGGATTAAAGTTTGATTCCTCCAGAGAGGATTTATATTTGTTTTTGACAGTTGCCTGTGGGCATGACCAACTCCATGTCACTTTATTATATTAAAATTTTCAGACAACACAGGTAATATGAATAAATGAAAAAAAGCGTTAGCCTTGTTTTATGATATAGATTTCAAAGGATTTCCCCCATTCCTTTTTGTTTTCCCTCACCCAGTGCTAAAACCAAAATACGCATAATTTTGCTGTTTTATTTTGGGCCTTTTTTTTTCAATGAACTTTTTACTTTAGAAGGGTTTTACATTTACAGGAAAAAAATGTTTCCATTTTTTAGTACAGTGAGTTACCACATACCTCACATCCAGTAGCCCCTATTATTAACATTTTATATTAGTATGGCTTATTTATTCCAACTAATAATTACTATCAATTAAAGTTCATGATTTATTCAGATTTCCTTAGTTTTTATTTACATCTTTTGTGTTATGGGATCCTGTGACTACATTTAGTCATCATGTCTCCTTAGGCATCTGTTGGCTGTGACAGTTTCCAATATTTATTTTTTAAAATTATTTTGATGATGTTTTTGATGATACTGGCAGTTTTGAAGACTATTAGTCAAGTATTTTGTAGACTGTCCCTCAAATGGAATTTGTGTATTTTTTCTCAGGATTAAACCGAGAAGAAGACCACAGAAATAAATGTTATTTTCAGTCATGTTATATCAAGTGCACCTACTATAAACATAATTTATTTCTGTTGATGTTGACCTTGGTCATCTGTTTGGGGCAGTGTTCATCATGTCTCTCACTGTGAAGTTACTCATTTTTCCTCCTTCCAAACTGAAATCTTTAGATGGCAGTCATTATGTGCTCACACTTAAGGAGTGGGGAGTCATGCTCTACAATTTATACAGAGTATCTGCATAAATCACTTGGAATCCTTCTGTATTCAAGATTTGTCTCTTCACTTCCATGGTTTATATCAATATGGACTCATGGATATTTATTGTGTTCTTTAAATTATAATCCAAAGGTACTTTTTTTTTTCTCTCTCAAGTTATGCCATCTTTGGTCATTGAGAACTCTTTCAGTTGCTCCTCTATCGTGTTTGCATACCCTCATCATTGTGGAATTTTTGTTTTGGCTTGGAAATTTTTTAAAAGATTGATTGTTTTGGAGAACTTCAATATTTTCTACATTAGAAGATGTTCCAGAATAATTATAAATATATACATGCCCTATTCAGCTATTTCTCCAATAAACCCTGGTTCCTTTAATTAAAAATGCAACTAGAAAACAATATCTGAGCACTAAATGTGCTCATGGCTAATGTGTCATTGCTTCTAGGTCTTCTCAGCTGACAGAGCAATAAAATATTTGCATAATACTAACCTTGGTATATTCAAATATCTATGAGTATTTCCATATGTAACCATTTGTTTCTTTATTGAGCTAAACATGAGCATACCCAGATCTCCATTTCTAATATTTACATAGATCACTCTAGCCTCTTCTGGCTTATTGTAAACTCCTACTTAATAGTGAAAAACTGGCTCCCATCATTTGCCACCCATTTCTTTAACTATGCAACTGTAGCATGTATGTATACAATACCAGAATTGTTAGTTGATACTTTATGAGGAACAGTGCTATGTACAGTTAATCTTGCCTTTACTCTTACAGATTCCACTCATTTCCAAAGATACTTACATCAGTACCTTTTCCTTCCACTTCTTTCTAAATATTTTTTAAGTATTTGCATACATTAAGGCCCACCATTTGTGCCTCACTTACTTCTATTGTGAAGATGGATTTTGCAATTCCAATTTTATGCAGAAGTCTTGTATTGAAGTTATCACCTAAGCTAATTCTGGACTTAATGTCCTTCTTCATGTAGAAATCACAGTGTAAGCAGAGCACACACGAGAAAAGCTATTCTTAGCACTCACTCCTTTGTTAGGGTAGCTGTTTTTTTCTTCTTTTATTGGTGAATCATAGTTGCACATAACAATTGGGTACATTTTGACATAATCATACATGCTTGGAATTCAGTGTACTCCATTTCAGTCCCCAGTGTTCCCCTCTTTTCCTCTTTCCTCTCCAGTTTCCTCCTCTACTCTTCTCTACTGATCTACTTTCTGCTCATTTGTATATTTTTTAAAACATATTTTTAGTTGTAGATCACTTGTATATTTTTAATTGGTACTTTAAATATGGAATTCATTGTGGTATATTTATATATGCACAAGTATAATTTTGTCAAATTGATTCTGCATTTTCTCCCCTTTCACATCCATCTCTCTCCCCCCAATCTTCCTCTACTCCAATATTGATCTTCCCTCTATCTTTATATCTTACCCCTCCATCTGTCCTACTTTGTTCTAATTTCTGCAGATAAGAGAGAACCTTCAAACTTTGATTTTTGGAGTTTAGATTTTGAAATCTATAGATTTCTTTTTTTTTCATTTCAACTGAGCAATACTTTTATATTTTATGTATTATTTCACTTGTTTCAATTAGGACGGTTATTCAAAGAACTAATCCAACATGCTGTCAGAAAAAAGAAAGTCTTTTGTACACACTCTTAAAGTTTTAAAATATTTTGTTACACATTAAATATCTTTTAAGTTTCCTCTGCTTTTTATTTTTGGAAGCAGGATGGTAAAATTATGCATGGGTTAAATAATGACTCAAGATCAGATTCCATTTGTCATAAATACCAACGTTAGGGAAACACTAATGAATAACTATGTATTAGTTATAAAATGAGAGACTGTGTCTTTAAAATATATTTAGCACATAAAATTTTGTATTAGAAAATCCATTTCTTTTGTTGCTATTTAATTTTATTGAGATGATTTCCATGAATTGAGAATTACTTTCTTTGTATCTCCGAATGTCATGTTTTCTGGTTTCCCCTGTAAATAATAGTTAACATGCAGCTGGGTGAATGGAACTGAGCTAGAGATACATGAGCAAGTCCTTCAAGTAATATTAATGAATAAACATTCTGTCGTTACCAGGAGAGACTGCAGCACCTGTTTTAGAGAGATACCAGTGTTTTATCCATGTTAGTGTCACCCTTCAGTTTTTACATGCAGGCGCAAAAAAAAAAAAAAAAAAAAGACGCCCAGCGCCCTTGTCTCTTAGGTTTGTGCTGCAGACTCCTCATCGTGCTCTCACCATCACTCCTCTCTTTGTTTCTCTTTCTGTCCCTGGTTCCAACGTTATTGTTGTTGTTGCTGCTGCTGCTCGGCCTATAATAAAACATTATTCTAGGACACATCTGAGGTCAGCCTGGAGGGAATGAGTTCGCCCCATTCAAAAGGAAAAAAGAAAACAGCAACAATTTTCTTTTGTCCTTTTTCTGGACTAAATTTATGAAAACTCTTAGACATGTCTCTGAAAAGGAAGCAGAGAAATGCTCAAACATGAAATCTAATTCATAGTGCCCTCACGTACAGGGCCGCTTACTCTCTACTTGGTTGCTTTTCATCATACTATGACCTGTTTGGAAACAACTTTGACCATTAGGGGAGTTGTCTTCTCCAAAAAATAAATTTACATAATCCTGATGGAATACTTCAGAACTTCACCTGAAATATATACTCACCTTTAGTCTGAGGTGACCTCAACATCCAGAAACCCAAATTATCTCTGAAAGTTTGCAAATTGCTTTCTAAAGAAAGAATCAGCCTCATTTTCATGACGTTGTGTTAAAATTCATTATTCAGTCTTATTTCTGATCTAACTGAGAGAATTTTCACAGTTTGACACACATCCTTAAATGGTAAAGACTGATCATTTTGAGAAGAAACCACATTTTATTTTATTTTTCTCCTTTCACAGTTAAATGTTTCAACGGCATTTTCTCATTTGTAACCGGGTACAAGTCACACTATGGTTTGGATATAGTTTGTTACCCAAAGGTTCATATGCTGGAACCTGTCTCCAATGGAACGTTGTTGAGAGGTGGTGGAACCCTTAGGGGGTGGGGCCTGTTGGAAGATAATGAGGTGATGGAGGCACTGTCTTCAGAAGGGATGAATGCTCATTTCTTGAGAGTAGATTAGGTCTTGCAGGACTGATAGGTCTTGCAGGACTGGTTTAGTTTGCACGAGGACAGGTTCTTTATTAATTTGGCCTTGCCTGCCATGCCTCTTGCCTCTCTTGCACACAATACTGTCATGTGATCCTGTCTGTCATGTTATGAGGCAGCATGAGGCTCATGTCAGATAAGGCTACTTGAGCTTGGATTTTTCAGCTTCCTAAACCATAAGTCGAAATAGGTATCTTCTCCTTACAAAGCATTCAGCCTCAGCTATTTTGTCATAGCAACACAAAATGGATTAAGACAAGTCACTTGCCCACTGGTGACTAAATTGTTTGTAAACTATGAAAGAAAGGAAATAGTCATTCTTCTTACTTAATCTTTTTTTTTATTTCTAGTAATTGTTTTGAAAAGAATCAATAGCAGTAAGCAACTTCACTCCCAGGCAGAAAAAATATACAATTTTAATGCTCATTATTTTAAATCATGGAATTTTTTTTTTCAAACTCCCATTTTTCTTTCATCATACAGTATGACAAAACAATGATATAAGTGCCTTATTTCTAAGAAAATCTCCTGAGAATTATAGAAAGAATATTGAATTTGAATTCATAAAAATAAGACTTTGAATTCCGACTCTATCATTTAAAGCTATATGGCCATAACTAATTTATTTGACCTCATCATATGTTAGTTTTCTTATTCTTATAGTGGAGAATAACAATATTTATAGGCTGTAGTAAAGATTAAATTAGGTCAGTTATGTATACAATGCACTTGTCATGTAGCAACTACTCAAGAATAGTTGAAAGTGTATCATTGTTGTTACTATTATTACCCATCATATAATTACTCCATTTTGTTTTTTGTATTCTGCTATTTTAAAATTATTCAGAAAGAAGTGGTATATGGCTACTTTTAGAAACAGGCTAGCCTGAATAAGTTGTAAAGATAAAGAGCTTGATCAGAGGAACACTTGAATGATAAGTGAATAGTGATCAAGGGGAAGTGAAAAGATGATCAATTAGTTGAATATGTTTTTTACTAATTATAAGTCAACTCCACAGGAATAAATGAAGACTTTCTGTTTGCCTGAATTTTACTTATTCAATCTCTTATCCACCCAAAATCTGAAAATTCATGTAATATAAACTTCCAAGCCATAAACACGCAAAAAGCCCTCACCAAGAATTAAAGAAAAAAAAATCAACAAAATTATGAACTACTTTCTCTCATTGGATTGGGAAAAATTTTAAAAACTAATAACATTTAAAATGTTATTCACTGTTGGAAATATGTAATTTGTTATAATTATTTTGTGGAATATTTGGGTAATTTAATGATAGTTTTCTAACTTTTAGATGTGCATAACCAGAAATTCCAGTTTTAAAAATTTGTCCTACAGAAACAATCACAAATGTGAAGAGAGAGCCTACAGAATGGGAGAAAATCTTTACCACATGCACTTCAGAAAAGCATTAATCTTCAGGGTATATAAAGAAATCAAAAGAACTTAATATAAAAAAACCACAATCAATAAATGGGGAAAAGAACTGAACAGGCACTTCACAGAAGAAATACAATTGATCAACAAATATATGAAACAGTGTTCAACATATCTAGCAGAGAAATGCAAACTAAAACTACACTGAGATTCCATATCACTCCATTTGAAATGGCAATTATCAAGAATACAAGTAACAATGACTGTTGGCCAGGTTGTAGAGAAAAGGGCATACAGTTATTGGTGGGACTGCAAATCGATGTAACCATTATGGAAAGCAGTATGAAGATTCCTCAGAAAACTTGGAATGGAAATACCAGTTGTACCAGTTATCCCACTCCTTGTTATATACCCAAAGGACTTAAAATCAGCATACAATAGTGATGCAGCCATATGGATATTTACAGTAGCTCAATTCATAATAGCTAAATTATGGAACCAATCTAAGTGTTCTCCAACAGATGAATAGATAAAGAAAGTGTAAATATACACAATGCAATATTACTCAGCCATAAAGAATAGTGAAATTATGGCATTTGCCAGTAAATGAGTGGAGCTGTCATGCTAAGTGAAATAAGTCAATCCCCCCAAATCAAAGGCCAAATGTTTTCTCTGATATGTGGATATTAACTCACAATAATGGGGGTGGATAGGGAAGAATAGAAGTACTTTGGATTAGACAAAGGGGAATGAAGGGAAAGGAGAGGAAATCGGATTAAGAAAGATAGTAGAATGAATCAGATATTACTATCCTATGTGCATAAATGATTACATGACCAATGTATTTCTATATCATGTATAACCAGAAGAATGAGAAGTTATACTCCATGTATATTGCTGAGGGCCATTACCAAGTAGGAATGACGCATCGAAATTTCCTTGCCAAGCGTACCCCATGCTGCTTAGAGGACATTTGATGGAACATTGCATGCATGCTTTAATGAGGTGACCTTGCTCAAGGACCTAGGCAGATCCGGGTTTAGAGCTGATCAGGTTTGAGGAAGTAACCGGCTCCTTGAGTTTAAGGCGTTGCCAGTTTAAGATAATGGGTTTTAGGGAAGTTAGAGTTGAAGATTATTGCTGGGATTAGGGTGTTCCTGCTGCTTGTTCCCGTTGAGTTCTCGAGAGATTAAAATGGGATTTGGAGAGAGCCTCGTGGAGTAGGTGGTTGGTGCGGGAGACAGGAGAACGCGTTTTGCCCCTGGACCTGTGTGGAGGTGGTGTGAGAGCGGGAATAAAGAATTGCTGTTTGAACCTACAAAGCTGTGAGTGCCTCGTGATTCTGGTGCCAAGCCGAGACATTGGCCTTGGCAGTATATATGTCAAAGTACATTCTATTGTCTTGTATAACTAGTAAGAACAAATAAAAATATTTAAAAATTTGTCCTACAGAAATAATATCATGAGAACATAAAGATTCTATATAAAGATGTTTGTCATAACATTGTTCCTAATTGTATAAAAGTAAGAGGGAAAAACAATAGTGTACACTTACATTATTTATCTATTTATGTGTAACAAATTTTACCAGTAATTAGTTCAAAACAACAATCATTTATTATCTCAGTGTTTATTGGTCAGAAATCTGTGAGTGTTTATGGAACAGGCATAAGATAATCAATCTTGTTATTTCTGGTTAAAAGAGAAAAATGGTGGTGGGGGAGGAAAAGCAATCACTGGTCCATAGTAGTTCTTAATCCACCAAGCACAAAGGCTGGAAGTTTCTTGTTTCTAACTCCAGGAACTTCCCAAGAATGATTCTTCCTGGCTCTTGGTTCCACCCTTTGAACTCTTGTTTTCCTCCTTCAATGCATAATTCCTTCTCCCTGAAAAGTAGCTTGTTTTGGAACTGTATAGTTTCTTCAGCCAAATTTTGGGATTCCAAGTGACTGATTTCACTGTGTACTTTCTGTCCTCTGTACTCTGTGCTGCTGATATTTGTGTCAACCTTATTATTTTAGAAACTTTGTTAGTTTCCTATGTATCTTATTGGAGTTCACATCACTAGATGAAAATCACATCCATAAATCTTTTCCAAGTAAGTTCTTCTCTACTTTGGGATCTTTCTGAGGTTGTAAACAAAGTATTTTTCTCAGCTTCATCTCTGGCTCATGTTTTCCTGGAAGTGCCCTGGATTTGATCTTTTCTGGGCAGTCATTCCTTAATTTTAGGTTTGTTTGTCAACTGAAGAAGATAAGAATTTTTAAAACCATTCAGTTCTGGCTTCTCTTGTTAACATGTATTCCTTTAATTTATCTCTTTCTTCTCACATTTCACAATAAACAGCAAGAAGAAATCAGGTAAAACTTTCAACACTTTGCCTGGAAATCTCCTTGGCTAGATTCCCTAGATCATTAGGTATATTTTCCACATTACCACAGGGGATGGTGTTGCTCACTTTCCATTACTTTATAACCAGGATCCCCCTTTCTCCAATAGGTTTTTTTTTCTCAATTTCCTCTAAGCCCCTAGTGTCAACCTATCAATGACCAGGAGTCTTCTACTAATACTTTTTCTCAAAGCCCTTAAGCTGTTACTCACTACCTGGTTCCAAAGCTACTTTCACATTTTTACGTATTATGACAACATCTCATTTCCAAGTACCAAAAGCTATAGTCATCTATCTTCAGGCAATGAATTACTCTAAAACATACCAACTTGTAACAACTATTTGTTATACCAGAATTTCTCATATCTGTACAGAATTTCTGTCGATCAGAAATCGGGAGCTGCTTAAATGGGTGGATTGGGCTCAAGGTCTCTCATGAGACTACATTCAGGGCATCAGTTAGGGCTGCAGTGATCTGAAGGCTTGCCTAGGGCTGGAGTATCCACTTCCAAGGTGGCTCACTCAAATAAACTTTGGCAGAGGCCAAAGGTCCTCATGGGCTATTAGCAGAAGTCCTTTGTTCCTTGCTATATAGGCCATTCCTTAGGGCTACTTAAGTGATTATATGACACAGAAGTTGTACCAAGCCAAAATAAGTTGGCTTCTATCAGAATGAGTGAACTCAGAGAGGGACTGGGGAGGACAGAAGGAAGAGTGTGTCAGAGAGTACACAAGCAAAGGGGAATCTACAATGCCCTCTATGGTTTAGTGTCAGAAACACACTCGTTTACTATATTCTATCCATTAGAGGTGAGGCACAAAGTTCAGCCCACACTTAGGAAGGGGAATCAGACTCTATTTTTTGGAGGATGGTGTATCAAGAATTAGTGGACTTATTTTATTTTGTGGATACATTTTAAAACTTCTGCACTACTCATTAAAAAGAACGAGAGATATATAAAAAAATTATTCACTTAGAAAAACATTAATGTATGTACAGCATGATCCTATATTTTTTAAGAAAGAAACTTAACCCTTCTTATGTAGGCAAAAAGCATAAAAATTTCAAGAAGCCTATAGTTAAAGTGTTGCTCAAGATTAGAGATATATGGCATATGGCAGGTCATTGGAAATGAACCTAACAGTTTTATATATCACCTTGAAAAATAAATAGAATTTATGCTTTTTTGGTTTTTAGTTTCTTCTTGTGTTTTTCTGTGCTTTTCAAATTGTCTAAAACTTGCAGTGTACTCAGTTAACAATTGTGTTAACGGAGAGACATTTAACATTTAGCTATAAACTTTGAATTGGGACTGAAAAAGAATGGAGATTGTTGAGAGCCACAGCCAAAGGGGCCCCAGCAAACTTCCAGCTGCCAGCAAACTTCCAGCTGCCGGCTGATGATTGGCTCACAGCGGCCCCAGCAACATCTAGCTGATTGTCTCCTCTGTGGTGATGTTCATTGGGCTGTTTCCCTGCCCTTCAGACTGCCAGCTGATGATTGGCTCACAGCGGCCCCAGCAACATCTAGCTGATTGGCTCCTCCACGGAGCTGCTCATTGGACTGTTTCCCTGCCCTTTCAGACCACGGAGCTGCTCATTGGGGGACTTCTTTGGCTCCGCCCATGGGACCCAGCCAATCAGCCTCAAGAGCAGGAGGATTGTGGGAGGTGGTGAGGTTTGTGTGGGTGAGAGGCTTGTGGAAGCCGGCGGTTGGGCTCTGAGGGTTTTTTCCTGAGGAGCTGTTTTGTTTGGCGTTTGTAATTCTAAAAATAAAGTTAGTTTCTTTTGACAAGTGGCTCCTGAATTGTGCCCAGATCAGACTGCGGCAGGAGATGAAGGCATAACTCACCTCAAGTCTCAAAAGAACAATTTGTTAAAAATTGAGAGAAGCATAGCTTCATTTCTATTTGATATACTACAGGTAGTGTTGACAAGATTTTAAGGTACAATATAAAACAAAAGACTTCATTAAAACAGATACATGACAGAATGAAACATGCTTTAACCTATTCTTCCCTCTTGAAACTCCACAATTATGTCCATAAAACCTTATGCAAGCCACACACACACACACACACACACACACACACACACACAGAGAGAGAGAGAGAGAGAAGATACAATTGGTGTCATTTTGATAGTTGGAAAGCTGAGGGATGACTGGTAATTGACTTCACAGATTGGAGGAAGATAAACTTTAAGCCCACAAGGGCTATGGTTAGAAGCCTATCAACTCATGCCAGGGATTTCAAAATGTTTTAGAAATTGAATCTTCTACAATCAGTATATAGGAGGCACAGGTAGAGAAGAAAACAAGAAGGTTGGTTGAGAGTTGACATCAGATGTCATTTGTGTTTCAAATCCTTCTCTAGCACCAGTCCACAGTTGGGCAACACCCACTTCTTTACCTTAGCCAAAAAATTTAAAGTTTATTCCCTGGAAATTTAAACCAGAGGACTCTGGACTTAAGGCATCAGGCAGAAAGGAGGATAAGAGTACCAAACCAAAAACAGGGCAACTGAATGAAAGTCTCTATTCTGAACAACCTTTTTCATGACGGTAGAATGTTAGCACCCATGTTTAAAGTTAGGGAATTGAAGGGCTCCTTGCTGGCCAAGTGATCAGCCCAGGAGAAAAGCAGAAAACAAAACAAAATACTGGCAGATGGTTAGTCCTCTAATTAAGTGATGTGTTCTCCTCAATTATTCTTAAGTGAAGTTTTAATAAGCCCTACTTTCTCTCTCTCTCTCTCTCTCTCTCTCTCTCTCTCTCTCACACACACACACACACACACACACACACACACACATTTTAGGACTTCTCTCTTAATATGAGCCAAAATAAGAATGATACAAGATTTGGGGAAAACTGTTGATATTAGTTAGCAGGAAATACCTGAATAATAGCTAAAGAACATCACAATAGTTGCCTCTGGGAGTGAACAATCAGAAGTGGGAAGAGGTTGATCAAGTTAACTACTGGTTTTCATTTTAAACCTTTGAAAGCTATTTGACTATTTAACTATATACATATATAAAGTTGATAAAAATTAAAAGTGAAACAAGAAGAAAGCAAATAAAGAGGTGATAAGAATCATCTTTTGGAGAGTGTAATGCACTGGAAATTCTGTCTATTTTTGACTACGGATTGATAACAACTCTCCTTTTTCCCATGCCTTGAGACAGACTCACTCATATGGATTAACTGATGGTAACTGTGGGCAGGTAGGGTGTATCTGGAAGGAGCAGGTCACTGGGGATGTGCTTTTGGGGTTCATATTTTGTCCCTGGTCCTGGCGCTCGCGCTCTCTCTCTCTCTCTCTCTCTCTCTCTCTCTCTCTCTCTCTCTCTCTCTCTCTCTCTCTCCCCCTCTTTGCTTCTTGTCTGTCATGTCCTAAGCCACATCCTTTTGCCATGATGTTCTGCCTCACTTTAGGCAGAACAGAGCTGTGGAGTCAGTGGATCATGGACTGAACCTTTGAAACTGTGAGCCAAAGTAAACTTTTCCTCCTCTATATTCCTGTTGTCAGGTATTTGGGTCACAGTCATGAAAAGCTAAAACACCATTCTTGGTCCAAGAAAAAATTATCAATATCATATAGGCTCAGCTTTCATTGCTGGACCAAGTGAAACCAAGCCCAGAATGTTCTATGGTATGCCAAACAAGAGCCTATATATATTAATTCTGAAGAATACCTTAATTAGAGAGTGGTCGTCACTACTTCAGAACTCTATCATTACAGTGAAATTACTACAACTCAAAAAAAAATCATCTAGGATTTTTAAACATCTTTTTATGCATATTAACATGAAGATATTTTTTGAAGATTTTCAGCACTATGATTAATAGAATTTTATTACTGAGGGTTTTCAAAGGAGTGCAGATCTCTTCACTAGCTCTATTCATACTATTTCATAAGAAAATCATGTTTCTTCAGGTCAACATACGGTTAATTTACATTTGAAGATGAAACTACCATGACAATATGACAATTTAATGAGAGTTGGACAACTTTAGAATAGGAATTATTAAAAGAAAGAGAAAAAAACATGTCTCGTGATAGAAAAGTAGAATACCTGAATTATCTGGACAGTGTTTAATAGTCATTTACAAGGACTTTGTCACTCTTTCATCATGTTTTTCTCCTTCTTTTTTTTTCCATTTTTGCTACCATAGCATTGGGATTCTTTATTCTATGATGACAATGAGTTTCTCTACATAATCCAAGAAGCACACTCAGATACATCAAGCACAGAAACTGCTAAGATCTCTCAACATTTTTCAATGTACTTTTACATTCCCTGGAATTTGGTTGTGACTGCCTCATCTTCATATTGTCACATGGCTGGTGTACAAGGGGGCCCACAGTAGCTCAGAGGAGATTGTCCCCAGGTCTTAGAGAGGAAGACTTCAGTAGTGCCTGGCAAATGAGACACGGTAGGTACAACGTTAGAAAATTCACCAGAAGTCCTACAGGCCCAAATTCTGCCAAATTAATTATGTGACAGTGGACAAATACCTTAACCTCTGAATTTCATTTCTCTTCTCTATAAAATAAGATGGTTGAGTTCAATAATCTCTAAGGTCTTTCTTTACCCCTAACTTTTAATGTTGATGTGACACTTAATATTTTTTGAAATTCCTATGGACAGGTGTTTAAACATAGAAAGTATGTGGGTAGTGAAGTATGTGGATTTCTTAGGGAAACCAAGAAGCATGCCCAGTGTTAAGAACTCTGCCATGATGGGTTCAGAATATTCTGGAATCTGGGTAATTTAAAGCTGGTTCAAATATGTATAGTTGGAGAAAGATAATAATAAGCTGAGTACCATTGAGAAAATATCTTTGCTGAGACTATATAAAGAATAAAGCTTCAAGAAAAATTAAATAACAAAATTCCTAAAGGCATGAAGGGATTTACATCTGATTATTTATGGGCAATATTTGGAAAGGAAAAGTTTATTTTTCTTGGTAAGGAGATTTAACTAGGTTGGGAAGGACATGGGATGGCAATTCAGGCTATAACTTTAGCCATAGATCACAAATTTGGGTAAATTAATTACTTTCTTTATTTTAGTTTCATTATCAGTTAAATTCTTAGTGTTTATTTTTCAGTGCTGCATAAAGAAATAGCCCTTGCAGAGTGTTAAGGGATGAAGTTTTTCAAGTCAGACAGAGCTGGACTTGAATTCCAGCACCATCATCAACCCTCTGAATATCCTTGTAGAAATAAAGTCATATCTCTGAACTTTCTTTATTCAAATGATCATATCTGTGGTGGAATTTTCAATTTTTGTCTTCCTGGTGTTTTCTCACCTTCTTCTGGAACCCCTCTTTCCTGCATGGACATTCATTCCATGTGGTTAGTTCAGGTAGGGGCTGAATTCACCTTGTCCTATTCACAAGGTGGAGCATGAACTCCTGGATAACCTTTTTCTGTTCATGGATAAAAAAAAATAATGACCCAGTGCAACCAGTCAGTTTGAGTATGTTGATGTCTATCAGGATTGCTGTAAAGGGAGACTCTAAATGAAGTAGGAATAAGGATAAAAACAGAGATGGAGATACGGGTGAGGTTAGAGATTGAGATGAGAAGTGGGATAAAGGTAGAGATAGGAGTGGAGTTAAGAGAGAAGGGTAGAGATAACACCTTAATAGCATGACTTGAACTCTGGATCAAGCTGGACCACTGCCTTTAGATCTTTTGGCTACATGAACCAAGGAATTCCTGTTGTATAAACCAGGTTGACTTTGTTTTTTATCACTTAACACTGAAAGTGTCCCGATACAATATTTATTCCATAGGGCTAAAGCAAAAATCAAGTAAGACAAAACATATAAAGTACTTGGTGCCAAATTGCTGCTGTAAGAAGCTGAATACACAATAGCTATTTTTTCAGTCATATTTATTTATTTATTTGTTCGAATCAGCCTCCTCCTCCCCTTATGGATCAGCATCTACTTATTAGAGAGAACATTCGGCCTTTGGTTTTTTGGGATTGGCTTACTTAGTATGATTTTCTCCAACTCCAACCATTTTCCTGCAAATGTGATAATTTAATTCTCTTTTCACAATAGCCATTACTAAAGGTAATCAAGTATAAAATGTACTTATATCTACATTTATGTCATTTTTACTCACCCTAGAAGATTCAAGATAAAGAAGACAAAACATAAGAAAAACTAGTATACTATAGTTCTAGTATTTAAAAAATATCATCGAAGCCTATTGTCACCTATGCAACTAAAAAATTAAAGCCAGGTTAGGTAAAGGGCAAGGGTGTACTTTTTAATGAAATGTATTCCTAGTAGAATCACTCATGGTTCATTCAGTGTTTTTCATTCAGCATGGATACATTGAATGGCTATAATGTGCATTTTTGTAAGATGTACAGGGAAGAAATAAATGAGTCCCTGATTTTTAGAAACTCATTGTTTAACACAGAGGAAGACATACAAAGATTTCAATGCAATTAGTTAATTGCTGTCATGTGAGTATGTATCCAGCACAGTGGCACCTAAGAGAAAGGACACATGTCTAGGGGAATTTTGGAAAGTTTCTAAGAGGGTGAATGTTTTATCTGAGACTTGAGTTTCCCGGGCTGTTGAGCACAGAGAGGACTTTCTAGACAGAATGAACAAACAAATCTGAAATGAGAGGAACAGGAGCAGTATTGCGGAAACATGGAGTTTGAAGGTTAGAAGGAATGGCAGACATGAAGCTGGACAGAGAAACAGTCATCACATCATGGCAGACCTCAGTGGTCAGTTGGGGGTATTAGACAGGCACAAGGGGCTCCCAGGGGAGCAGTGAATAACAAGGATGGCAGGGCTCAGAGCAGTGGACATCTGCGGAGCAGTGGTTCTGCAGCACCTAGGGCAGCTGCAGAAGCACTACCAGGGAATTTTCATCTTTTAGGACTCAGCTTGCCTGCACATACAACAACAGCAGAAGAAACAGTGCTTCAGAAAAGAAGAGGTTTGTTTCTCTCTTATATAAAATAATAAGAAGATCGGCAGCCAGAGACTGGTGAGATCCACAGTTGTCAGAGAACAAGCCTCCTTCTAGCTCGGTGTATGAACTTCACTTGATATCTGCACAATGTGGCTGCTAGTGCCCAAGTCACTGAGTTGGTGATCCAGGCAGCAAATTGATGGAAGGAGTCAAAGAAGTAAAGTGCATGCGTTTCACATAAGTCTGTTTATGTCTTATTGTCTAAAATGAGATCACTTGGCCATATCCAGTTACAAGAAAGATGGGAAAGTGTACTAGTTGGGTGGACAACAATTATTTAGCTGAAAACCAAGTTTTATTACCATAGAGATGATAAAAGGGATATTAGGAAGAAATTACGAGTCCCTGACAGTACTGAAGGAATGAAGCAGGATGGCTGGGTTGGGGCTAAGAGCAAAGCTATCTGTCATTGATTAAAGGGAGGAAGCAAGAACTGAGTTGACTTCTGCAGACAATGATCACAGCAACAAGGCTATGCTCAGGCATTCACTAGTATATTTGCTTTGTTTCATAAAGATCTGGGCACATAGGCACATGTGCACATACAGACGCACATACATGTACTTAAATGTACACACTACGTAATAAGGTCAAAAATATAGTATAGCTCTGAATAGTTCTGTCACCCAGAGTAATGATAGGCATGAAGCAGCCCTGTTAATTGTAAAATTCAGATGATTTATCTTTCTCTTTAATAATAAAAGCAGAAATGCTGAGGACCATTGTCAAGTAGGAATGACGCATCGAAATTTCCTTGCCAGCGTACCCCATGTTAAATGGACTTGCCTTGGAAATTTGCTGTGACATTGCATGTGTGTTTGAGAAAGGTGACCCTGCTCAAGGACGAGGGTGGATCCAGGTTTAGGGTGTATCCTGCAGGTTTTAGGAAGTATCCTGGTTTAGGATAATTTGGGTTTAAGGCGTTCCCGGTTTAAGACAATCTGGGTTTAGGGAAGTTCCAGGTTTAAGGTTATTGCTGCTGGGAATAGGGTGTTCCTGCTGCCTGAGTTCCCGTTGAGTTCTCGTGGAATCCAGAAAGTATTTGGGACGTGAATTTGCGGGCAGAACTTGGATTTCCCCAGAACGTGTTTGTGTAGAGGCCGGTGTGAGTTCGGGAATAAAGAATTGCTGTTTGAATCTACAAAGCTGTGAGTGGCTCGTGATCTTGTGCCCAGCCAAGACTGCGGCACAGAAATATTCAATAATTTTAAACATGAACTCCTATGCTATGCTCTCTACAAAAGTTTTCAAGCTTGGGGGAACTCTGAATATTCTATGATGCGAAAAGATTTTTAGAAATTTGGGGATATTTTAAGAGCTAAGATTTAAATATTTGAGGTGATAGTCAAACTAAGTTTAGCCATTAAACTACTATTTTGTACACTGTGCGTATCTGTCAGTCAGAGACTGGTTTTCAGAGTCCCAAGAGAACAGATCATTAAAATAAATATTCCAGGGGGCAAGCATCAGCAAAGAACAAACTTAAGAAATCTATGACACTGTTAGATTTCCATCTGTTCCGGGAGCCACTGACAATACGTGTGGGGTTATCCAGGCACTAATTCAAAATGAAGTGAGTAGTAGGGACCGTTAATCATCTGCAGACTCACTTTGTGGGAAGAACATGGTGCCAGGTGCAGTAAAAGCAGATGCTGTCCCCAATTTACCAGTATCATGTCACAATTCATTCACATTATGGCAGTCTGGTGTTCAAAATCTGCTTGCAACTAGGCAAACATATGCTGAATGACTGCTAGGTAAGCATGTATCTCAGAGTAATATATTATACCTAGCAAGTTGCTGGATCAATTAATTTATTCTGGATCTACAGGAATCATTTGGAATTGTCTTTGGATACCCATGTCAAAAACCTTAAAGTTCTGGAAAATAGACTAGGATGAAACCCACAGGCTTGCCAAGACCATGACAGAGTATTTCACATTTGATGCTAATATATTGTAAAGTATGTGCTAATGAATTACAAATGGTGCCACACAGTCTTTGCACGTTGTCATATTAATTCAAAATTTCAGAATTTTAAAATGCATTCTCAATATGACTCAAGTACATAAATATTAAGGAGGCATTAACCTTTATCAAAATGATTTTTTCTTGTGTTAAAAAGAT
The DNA here is from genome assembly GCF_052094955.1 of Ictidomys tridecemlineatus. Taxonomy (NCBI): domain Eukaryota; kingdom Metazoa; phylum Chordata; class Mammalia; order Rodentia; family Sciuridae; genus Ictidomys; species Ictidomys tridecemlineatus. The sequence goes on along the minus strand of NC_135480.1, from coordinate 79,682,433 downwards.
CAAAATTTAGCATAACAGGGCATGCAATTTGACTTTGCTGTAGTGTGGTTGATGAGAAGAACAGTATCTGTCCCCTAATTATTCATGTAGAAAGTGTGAAACCTTTCATTTACACTTCTTTGGGAATGGCAGGAGTGGGGATGGGAGTTGGAGGAGAAAAGGGAATACTGCAAATAGTGAAAAAAAAGTACATTGAAGGATGTCAGTTCTTTAATTAACATGCTGCTTGTCACCCTTTAGCAGAGAGAATAACAAAACCCCCGCAGGCACTAAATAAAATGAGCCTTAGAGAGTTTTCTCATCCCAGGCAACCTTCAGGGCTTGTGTCAGTTTGGAGTCAGTGATGCAAACATTTTGTGCAAATGCTTTATTTGTTTTCTACCTACATGGCATCAACAAGAATGTTTTCAAGGTCAAATGAATATTTTGATAAGTTAGAATGTGAAATTCTGTGAACCAGTCTCCTTGAGGCCGATCAGGGACCTTGGTGAAGCAAATTGGGGTTTAAGCTCATCCTCAGACCAGTGATTCACTTACACAGCTATCAATTCCCTTAAAAAAAAAAAAAAAGAAAGAAAAAGAAGAAGAACGCACTTTCTATCACCAACTGGATTTGCTACAAATTTCCAGCCTTGAGGAAACTCAGACCATGAAAAAATAAAACAACAAAATGACTCATTTTTGCTCTATTTTGTCAGAATCTTCAAATCTGGGGGCAACACTTTTAGGCAGCATTAGGGATACCACATTATTTCCCACACCATGAAGGCAGCAATCACATCAGACTTATCCCCATCATCTGGATCAGTACCTGGTACAAAGCAGGTATTCGATAAATATTTATTGGACAAAAAAAAAATAATCAGTCTTAAGGATCAAAGAAGGAAAACCACCTCTTTGAATTAATCTAGGAAACATCCCAAGAAGTAGTAAGTTGTAATTAAAATCTTATATTATGATCCATGTCCCAGATGCTTCTAAGGGATTTGTCAATTTCTAACATACTAAGTTCTTATTTTAAGAACTTAAAATTACTGTATAAAGAAATCTCTGTTTATATTTCTGCACTCAAGCACAATAAATAACTGGATTATTTATTAACTCTAAATTATAAAAATAAGCCCAAATTACAGGCTTCCTATACTAAACAGGAATTATATGGATTGTGGTACATTTTTAATTGTGGTTACAAAAATAATTTTAATAGTATGCTACCCCATGACAAATAATATGTTTTCCCCAATTACTTTCACCTCTTGCATTTTTAAGGGAAGAAGTCCTTTTCATAAAATCAGCCCACACAAACATTTGTTGCAGGGCACCATTAATGTGGTCATGGCACTGGGGTCTCTGTTCCCCATCATACTGACGACTAACACTTTAGTTTGGGCATCTTGAGTTGAACACTAATTAGAGTGACACTGGATTACTATGTTTGCCATGGATTTATTTGGAAGAGAAGGGGGAGAAAGAAGGGAGATTTCATTTCTGAATAAAAACACAGTGGGACATCTAGTCTGACTTTATATATCATCATTATTTGAGCCAACAATTGCCTCCCTGAATCCCCATTCTCAAGTACTGCCATCACCAATCACATTACTTCTTCCCTTCATAGTTCATAATTCTAAAGGATAAGTCTTGTCATTTGCTGAAGTACCTCCTAAATTGTGGATGTTTAATACTTAACTTGTGAATGGTCACTGTAGCAATGAATGTTAGTTATCTCTCAATGTGTTATATAAATGAGCCAAAGATGTTCTCTGTGTATGGGATTGTTTATTCCTTTCCTTCACACAGAGACCTGTTAGTTCAAAAGCTGACTATGCCAGACTCAAATTTTTACACACTCAAATTATTAACAAAATGCCTAAGCAAGCAAAGTTTTAGTCATTTAGAGCCTGTTGCTTGCATACTCCATGAAACCTCACCCCACATCTGTTTGCCATTGGTGATAGGGTTTTGTTATAATCCCCCAAGTTGGTATGATTCCTGTCCAAAGATTCCCCACTACACTGCAGAGCAGCTTCACCTAGACACAGAGGTCTCCTTTCCTTCCTACGTTTCCCTGCTCTCCTTCTCTTCAGGCTGGTGACACTGAAGCCTTTGGACAGTCTTCAGCTGTGAAGGACTTCCCCTTTCATGCAGCCCTGTCCAAGAGCTAGCCAATAAAGTCAGTCTGTTATGCTCTCTTGCATTCATGTCTTTTTCCTTGATCAGCTTCCAAATTCCTTGAACCCCCCTCAAAATATTATTCTTACCTCCTCCTTTAGGAAGAGAAACTTGTTTTTCCTTAATCTCAGGGCCATCTAGAATAAAGACTAAACTTTACAACTGTCTTGGGGTGAAGTAGTCATGTGATTAAGTACTGCCAGATGGGGAGATAGGTATCTTAGCAATGGCTTTTAGGAATCTTCTTTAAAAGACTATTGGCTATGGTGAATTGTGCTGCTGTAAACATTGAGGTGACTGTATGCTGATCTTAGATCTTTGGGGAAAATACCAAGGAGTGAGATAGCTGGGTCCCATGGTGGTTCCATCCCTAGTTTTTTCAAGAATCTCTCTACTGCTTTCCAGAGTGGTTATAATAGTTTGCAGTCCCACTGACAATATTCAAGTGTACCTTTTTCTCTACACTATTACCAGCATTTATTATTGTTTATATTCTTGATCATTGTCATTCTGATTAGAACCAGATGAAATCTTAGTGTATTTTTGATTTGCATTTTCCTGATTGCTAGAGAAGTTGAACATTTTGTCATATATTTGTTGGACTTGAGTTTCTTCTTTTGAGAAGTTTCTGTTTAGTTCTTTTGTCCATTTATTTATTGGATTTTTTTTGTGTGTGTGTGTTAATTTTTTTTTTTGAGTTACTATATATTCTGGTTACTAATTCCCTATCAGAGGAGAAGCTGGCCAAGATTTTCTCCCATTCTGTAGCCTCTCTTTTCAGACTCTTAATCTTTTACTCAGTCATTAAGAAGAATGAAATTATGGCATTTGCTAGTAAATGGGTGGAAATGAAGAATATTATGCTAGGTGAAATAAGCCAAACTCAGAAACTCAAAGATTGTCTATTTTCTCTCATATGTGGAATTTAGAGTTAAATAAAAGGGTAGAGAAGGATAGGATATCATAAAGAGAACATAAGATCAGTAGTGTAGTAAAAGGAGATTGAAAGGCAGAATGGAAAGATGGGAAAGGGGAGGTAATGTGAGATGAATTCTCAAAGATCATGTTATGTGCATATAAAAACATACCACAGGGAATTTCATCTGTATGTATAAATGAGTGAAGGGTGGGGGAGGGGGATAATGATCTGAAATCAAATTCCATGCATGTATGAGTTTATTGGGATAAACCTAACTACCATGCAAAACTATAAAGTGCTAATTAAAAAATTAAAAAAGACTATTAGAATCCACCTTTGTCCTTTTTCCTTTTTCTGCCCTTTCTCTCTCTCTCTCTCTCTCTCTCTCTCTCTCTCTCTCTCTTTCTCTCTCTCTCTCTCTCTCTCTCTCTCTCTCTCTCTCTTTTTACTGGTTATAATGTAGACAAGATGATTGGAGTGGAAGCAGCCAACCTGGAATATAAAATAACCTTGGGAACACAAGTCATGCAAAGATGAGGAACATAGGAAGACTCTGGTTCCTTGAAGACTTTTTTGGAGCTGATCTGCCGTATCAGACCCGGAAGGCTTAGAAGAAAGAAATTCCTAATTTTTTTAAGCCATTGTTATTTTAGATCTCTTATACTTCCAGCTAAGATGAAAATGATCTGGTGTTATTGGATTACATGGTAGTGTTAGGTAAGTGGAAAAGTCAAGGGGGAAAGTAGAGATGTCCTCTATGAGTAAGATGAAGGTAAAGAATGATAGAAGAAAATCTAGCAATAATAGCACAAATGTGATCACTCAGCTGATAGGTGGTGAAGGCAAGATGCACACACAAGTCCGTCTGACTGCGAATTCTATGTTCTTCACTACAATATTCAGTTCTACACCTATAAAAATTGAATTATTGTAATGATTAAGTCAGATAACAAATGAATTTCTTTGCACAAAGTTCAGAGCATGAACCATTCGATATATGCTGGTTTTTCCTTCTTCTTCTTTTAAGTTATCTTTATGCACACATTTTCCAAACTATCTGGGATGTCCTTTCTTCCCTCTTTATCAGGAATCAACTTAAGCACTTCTCCTATGAACCTTACAATGACTACTACTGTTCCTCTACCACTTCTTTATCTTCTAGAATCCTTAATTCTCTATACTATCATCATTTCCTTAGCAAGGATACCAATGTATTATCACTTGGGATGTACTAGAAACTCATTTAATCATAGAAGATGGATATTTAAAATGCTAATTTTCAACTTTTCTCTGGAGATTCCAATTTGGTGGGTCTGAGGTGATGCCTAGGAATCTCTGTACCTTTTTAGCAAGCCCCTTAGGTGATACACATATATCCTCACTTTTGCAACTGGTCATGAAGTTATATCTGGTATTTTTACTTACCTTCTCCTATGTATTACATATTCCTTTCTCTCTCAGCAAGCACATCAGCTTGTGATAGTTCTTTACCTGGTAGGGTTACCCAAACCTTTAGTCCTAAAGTCTCTGGCCATTAGTGGTCCTGTCTGAATTGGGATCTTGTAGTTTTCCATTGACTTCAAGCACAGGCTATGATATGATATGTTGGAACTCTGGTATTTCACATGTATGCTTCCTTAGCTCCTTTGCATAGTAGACATCCAGCTTCCCTTCCCATCGGATCAATCACTTGAGCCACGTCTGTAGTTCTCTTCTTGACTTGCTGATTCAGAAGCACAAGGAGCCCCAATGTGGACAAGTGGTCATTTTCATTGGAATTATTGTTGCATCACCTAGTGAAACATTCCTCCTTTTGAAGTTAAGATCTCTGGACCATTGAAATACACAGTTTCATGAACAGTGTCTTAGATTTGTCAATATAATAATAATCAAGTTATAAAGAGAAAAGATTTTTTTTCTGTTGTGTTTTTTTTTCTCTCACTATTTTAGAGGTTATTGTCTATGATTGAGTAGAGCCTCTCTTTTGGGCCTCTGGTAGGTAACAGATGATGATAGCAGAGAGTATGTGGTAGATAAACTGCTCACCCCTGATCAGGAAGCAAAAGAGGAAGAGGCTGGGGTCATACACTCTCCTCCAAGGACATGCCTTCAATTACATAAAGACTTCCCACTAGGGCCCACCTACTAAAGATTCAGTACCTCCTAATGGCACTAATTTGAGGCCTAAGCCTTTAACATGAACACTTGAGGGTCACTCAAGATCCAAAATAGCAGACAGGAAGCAAAACTTCTGCTAGTGGTGACAAAGAATCTCTCTTTTGACCAAACTTTAATCAAAATCTTTTTATTCCTCTTTTTGACTAGGCCCTGACCTTGGGTTTAGTCCTTGGCCCTGTTAGTCTAGGTTTATGAATAATCCTGAGGAATCAGTTTAGCAAAATTTCCTTTGGTTTCTGATCAACTTCCTCATTCCCCATTCCTGATACCTCATCATCTTGTTCTGCCTTCTGTAAGAATCCAGTTGAGTTGGTCTAGCCAGAATTCATCCAGCCTTGATGCTTCCTCTGACCTCCAACCTGCTTCTTGGCTATAAATCTCAACTTGTTCTTGTTGTATCTGGCATTGAGAGTGCTTTCTCTCCACTGCAGCAAAAATCCCCCATTGCAGTGGTCTCACTTGAGTCTTCCTTAACACCTTTAACAAGTGATATGAAGACTTTTCTTTAAGAGTCAGGCACTGAGGATAATAATGAGTAGTGCCTCTCCCTTTTGGAGGTTCTCATGATTAGTAGTTGGGGAAACTGCCTTTTAGATGATATGCCCCTCAAAGGCAGAGACAGACCTTATGGCTGTTTTCCCCCTCTGTGATTGATAAATATATGTGGAATGAATTACTTACCTTTAGATGGCTCTGAAGGAAGAGGTCAAAGGCATAGGCAAAGAGTGATGACGGAGTGGCAGGACTGGCGGGCAAGCACCTGAGGAGGATCACAGGCACGGCTCAGAGGAGTGGAGGCAGGTGTGGTAGTCAGGGACTAGCAAGCAGTCCAGTTGATTGAATCACGGGCTACATGCAGGGAAAGAGTGGGAGAAAAGTTTGAAAAGCTCATTTGGGTCACACAACTAGGCCCTTGAACACAAGGGCCCTGAATGTCATTGATTTTGGCTGACAGTGGAGGGTCCCTGTAGGCTCTCGAGTGAGACAGTGATGCAGTGGGAGCTGTATGTCTCTAAGATTTATCTGGAAATAGCATGAAGTCTGCACTGAAGAAAGACAGAAGATTAAAAAGATACCACTTCAGTGGCTTTGCAGTAATCCAGCAAGATAATGAAAGTCTGAACTAAAGTGGTGGAGGGGGGCGATTCGAGAGACATTCAGAGGTTATTGATCATTTCTCCAACTGTAGCACAGTTGATGCCCCCTGTCTCATTCCCATCTATTTTTATCATTGATGCTGTAGATATCTAGGAGCAAAGTGGCATTGCTTATAGTGTGATCATATTTCTTTTCCGCATGCATCAAATACTCATAGAAATCCCGAGCTTCCCAGAAATACACGGAGAACATAGGTAATTTACCAAACGGATAGAATTAAATACTCTAATAGAATAACAACAAAATGGTTAACTAAAGAGCCTTGTTGGCTGGAAACAGCAACTTCCCATAAAGACATTTATTTAATTAAAAATGAAGTTCAGAAGGTCATGTGCTGATTTGGTATCTTCCTTTAAAATACATTTACAGGCTCTTTTTTTTCAATACCTACTAGCCTCATAAATTAATAAAATTTAGGTTAAAAATTTCTCTGGGAAGGAAATAATCAAGCATAATGGACCTCTAAGATATTCGTGAAGCAATTATCCCAAATAACAGTAATTGTCCAGGTGCTGTTAATCAGTACCCAGGTGATTAGAATGTGAAAACTGCAGTCTAACTTCCCCCCCACAAAAGAGAATGGTTTCAGAGATGAGTTTTAAAAGCTTTGGCTCATTGTTTAGGTAGGGAGTTTATCTTCCTGGAATTCCTTTACTTATTCCCCTTCCTTAAAATGTGGGAAAGTCCTTTGGTTCCAGGAAAGGCATTTCTACCCCCATTTCCAGAAAGAACAAGTGACCTACTCTATGACAATTAATATTTTCCACCACTATGTCTTCCATTACCAAACGTTTCCATGTCCACAAGTTAATGTTTTAGGACTGATGACTTGACACAGGGAATCCACTGAAGACCATTAATTCTGGGTTGCTTGTGACAGAAACTCTGACTCAAATTGACTAAAATGATGGCATTTGTTCTGTCTTACAATAAGAAGTCTAAAGGTAAAGGAGTGCCAGTCACACCTTGACAAGGGTTCAAAGTCTCAGCTCTGCCATCTCAGCAGCTTGGTATTGTCCTTGTGATATTATTGCACACAACTACAAGAAGGCTTCCGGTAGCCTATAGCTACATGCTTTCTTTCTTATACCCTGCAGGTGAAGGAGAGAGGAAGGTTCTTGTCTCTGAATATAACTGGAAATAGTTTAAAACATATGCTCAACCTGAGCCAATAACTGGCCAGGGGAATATTTTTATCAGCTTATGCCATGATTCTTGATTTAATTACTGATAAAAGGACAAAACTACTAAAATTGGATTTCATTAGTCAGCATCCTGGGATGGAATGAATATCTGAAAAGAGCGGCATTCTCTTAGGAAAGCAGAAGTTAAAAGAGGAATGCTAGTACAAAAAGATGCTAAAACCCACGCAGGAACAGAGGCAGCAACATGATCAGTGAGTTGTAAGACAGTTTACACTGCAGAGATTTAAAATAGGATGACAGAGAACCGATTAGATGAATCAAGTCATATCAAGGACATAAAATGGTAGAGAAAATAGAGATTGAGAGGATTTGGTGTGAGTGATTTATAAAGAAAGATATTGGTGTGTTGTGAGTTTCAAATCCCCACCCTAAAAGGGAGGGGTGTCAAATCTTGGCACAACCTGAGTAAGAAGGGCTGTCCTGAAATGATGTGGTTAGCTTGTTGTTTCCTCTGCAGTTAAAGAATCAGCGTGGATGTGGTTTGACCTCCACACTGAAAATAAAGGATGTAGGTGGGCTGGCAAGCTGTTTTGGTGGCAAAGTGAAGGAAGGTTGCTGCTATTCTTTGATGTATCTGCACTCATAGAATTTGGGGGACAAGGAATGTGTGTAAGAATGTTTCCTGTGGCCAGGGAATGAGCTACATGTGTTCACCTAAGAGTCAGTATAGGAATCATCTTAGATCCATTCTATTTAAATGTCAGAAGAACAATTACACTCAACAGAAATGAAGCAGAGGAAAATCACCCATCTCCCAGGACTTGTAGAAGGATGTGAGGAATAGCATGCATTTGCCCAGATCAGAGAAACTGCAAAAAAGACTTCTGTGACATCAAGGTTTCTAAATGAGTACCCAAACTGAGTCAACTTTAAATGTTTGCCAGTTCCAGCAAGCATGAACCTGTCTTACCATAGTACTGGTCAAACAGAGACTCAGCTGTCCCTTTCCTTTCCAATCTCCCTGTGGTAGTCAACTTTTCATCACTGTGACTAAAATACCTAACAAGAACAACTTAGTGGAGAAAAAGCTTATTTGGGGCTCACAATTTCAGTGATTTCAAAGGTTTCAATCTTATTATTCTGGGCCTGGGATGAGGCAGAACATTGTGGTGAAAAGGCATGGTGGAGGAAAGCTGTCCAGCTCATGGTAGCCAGGAGAGAGAGGTGCGGGGAGAGTGCTCTGACAAGGAGCCAGAGACAAGATATAGCCCCTAGCGAACTATGCCCTCCAGCCATGCCCACCTGCATTCAGTAGGTACTACCCAGTAATCCATTCAAATTATTAATCTATCAAGTGGGTTCATCTATTGATGAGGTTGTAGTCTCATATTTTCACTTCTAAATATTGCTTCCTTGCCTAATGCATGGCTTCTTTGGGCTACATTTTTAGATCTAAACCCTAACACTTTGTGATCTCTAGTCCTAGGGATGGTCAGAAACTGGAAAGCACATGGAGAAAGGAAGGAAAAAGGCATGAAGGACCAAACCCCCTAACTTCTGCAGCCTATAACTCATCCTAGTTTCGTTGTGGGAGGAGAGATGTTTTTAAATTTAATCAAGTTCAGAGCTTTAATTGTTATCCGGAGGTGAATACTTTAAATGATTGAACTAACACTGTGTCTATATCCTAAAGTGATTTAAAACTTTTTATTAGTTAAAAGGGAATCCCTGAATCATGGGCTTCCAGGAGTTTTCGTCCTGGCACCCCTTTACCTTGACTGTGATCTGTATGAACAAATGGGCTGCTCTGCACTGTGTCTTTCAATAAACAGGAAACTAATGACTACACCCTGATATCTTTACTGCAGCTGCCTCAGAAACACAAGCGTCTTGACTGCTGTGCTTGCAGAAAGCAGCTGCAGAGGTGCGGCCTCTTAGGCATGATATTCCTTCCTCCTGTGTCTGGCCCAGCGGGATCTACCTGACAGATTCTAGATCAGCTGAAGGGAACTGACGGACATAGTTAGCTTTCTAGATGCAAGGAGGCCCCAAGTGTACCCTTGCAAGTATTGGCATGGAACCGAGGCAGTCAGCAGGCGGTCTCTGCCACAGCGTCCACACCACGGCTCAGTGATCCATATCTTGGATAGTCCATGACATGAATGTATTTTTTAAGAGATGGGATTAATATTAAATTTGTTGCTTCATGGCCTCCTTGTTACACTTGGAAGCTGACCACTCACTGACATCCAGGTGTGACCGTCTCACGGTCTCCTTTTTCCCAGTGGCTACCTTCCCCCAGTCCTGTCCTTTTCTTGAGCAATGAGGCTTTTCTCCATGTCTCACTTGAGTCCATTAATATCTTACCCATCACCTTGGATGCAGGTGAGTTGCTCCCTCCTGCAGGAGCCTTTCCTTAGCTTTTCCTGTCTCCTGAGTGCTGAGTGCCTTCCTTTCTGTGATTTCATGGCACTTACCAGAACATGATTTTTACATGGAATCAAGCAAGCCTTGGCTATATTTTCCCATTACTTCATTAATTAAATCATTCAAGAAGTCTTGCAGGAGTCACTTAGAGTGCATTTCGGGTGCTGGTGATGAACAGGACAGGTATGGTCCATAGCTGCTTAAAATTTACAAATTTGTGTGGAGGAGACAGACATTGAACAAATAAGTAATTATGTGACTGTTGCATTCAGATTGCATAAGAATTATGAAGGAAAACTACCAGATGCTTTGAGTGAGTAAATCAGGGGGTCTATCTTTTTTTTTAATTGTTCCTTTTAGTCTTACATGACAGTAGAATGTATTTTGACATATTATACATACATGGAGTGTAACTTCCCATTTTTGTGGTTGTAAAGGATGTGGACTTAACACTGGTCGTGCATTCATATATGAACATAGGAAAGTTATGTTCAATTCATTCTATTGTCTTTTCCATTCTCATCCCTCCTCCATTCCCCTGCTCTGCCCTGTCTAATATAATGACCCTCCCTTCCCCTCTCCCCAGCCTATTATGAGTCAGCATCCATATATATCAGAGAGAACAATGGTCTTTGGTTTGGGGGATTGGCTTATTGCCCTTAGCATGATATTCTCTAGTTCCATTCATTTACCAGCAAATGCCATAATTGCATTCTTCTTTATGGCTGAGTAGTATTCCATCATTTATATGTACCACAATTTCTTTGCCATTCATAGCTTAGCTGTCATGAACTGAGCTTCTATAAACATTGATGTGGCCATGTCACTATGGTATGTTGATTTTAAGTCTTTTAGGTATATAGCAAGGTGTGGGATAACTGGATCAAATGGTGGTTCTATTCCAAGTTTTCTGAGGCAGGGGTCTATTTTTAAAAAAAAGATCTCTCTGAGGAGGTAATGTTTTAAAAAAGGAAGTATAAGTAGGTGGTAGATAAGTAAGCAGTAAGAGAATCATATCCCAGACAGAAGGAATCAAAGTGTTTAAAAAACCTGAGTCAGGAAAGAGATTGATGCCCAGTGCTGTGGTGCATGCCTTTAATCCCAGTGGCTCAAGAAGCTGAGGCAGGAGGATCTTGAGTTCAAAGCCAGCCTGAGCAACTTAGTGTTGAGAGCCACAGCCAAAGGGGCCCCAGCAAACTTCCAGCTGCCAGCTGATGATTGGCTCACAGCGGCCCCAGCAACATCTAGCTGATTGGCTCCTCCACGGAGCTGCTCATTGGGCTGACTCAGGTTTTTTAAACACTTTGATTCCTTCTGTCTGGGATATGATTCTCTTACTTTCCCTGCCCTTTCAGACCACGGAGCTGCTCATTGGGGAACTTCTTTGGCTCCGCCCACATGACCCAGCCAATCAGCCTCAAGAGCAGGAGGATTGTGGGAGGTGGTGAGGTTTGTGTGGGTGAGAGGCTTGTGGAAGCCGGTCGTGGCAGTTGGGCTCTGAGGGTTTTTTTTCCTGAGGAGCTGTTTTGTTCGGTGTTTGTAATTCTAAAAATAAAGTTAGTTTCTTTTGACAAGTGGCTCCTGAATTGTGCCCAGACAGACTGCGGCAACTTAGTGATGCCCTAAGCAACTTAATGAGACCCTGTTTCAAAATAAAAAAATTAAAAAGGGGTTGGGGATGTTGCTCAGTGGTTAAACACTTCTGGGTTCAATTCCTGGTACTAAAAAAGAAAGAGATCAAAGCATCCTAGGAAGGAAGCCTAGTATGTTTGGGGCGTTGTGGCAGAAGGCTGGTAGCAGGAATAAGATAAGATGAAAAATATAGGCAGTTCTTGTGGGGCCTTCCTGGCTGTTAAGAACTTGAGATTTAAAGCTAAGGATATTAGGAAGTTTCTAAAGGGTTTATAGCAGAGCAGGGCTGTCACCTAATTAATGGTATGAAAGAATGCCATAGTTCCTCACAGTTCCTCATAGTTCCTTATAGAGTAGCATGAGTGGCGGGGGTCGGGGGGAGAATGTGCTAGGAAGTAATCAGAGAAATCCAGAGAAGAGGCTGTTGTAGTTGGCTGTGAAAGTGGTTTGCAGGCAAGATGGAAAGAATTGTTCGTAATTATATTGTCTCCCTGGACAGATCATAGGCTTTGTGTCTTTTGTGCATGCTGGGTATCTTGCTTGGTAAAAATCTACAGCTATGCTCAGTCTGTAAACACAATGAATCAATACATTAATTAGTTAATTAATTACATGCTGTTTTAGACTCTTAAAAAGAGAAGTTGGTCTATATTGTTAACTAGATCAAGAATTTCACAACTGCTGAGAAAGCAATTGTAAGACACATGGTCAATCCATTTCCTTTGCTAAGAAGTCAGACTTGTTACAAGAGTCAGTTTGGTTGCTTTGGGCATTTTAACAACCAAATTATACTGACTACATAGCTATCCAGAATTATGTTTAGTCACTATACTATTTCAAGAGAAAATCAATTCTATTTAAGTCAGTTTAATTATTTATTAGATAGAACTTTGCACAGTGTTAAAATTGTAGTAGAAAATAGTGGTTCCTAAATATTTTCAGAAATTTTATAAAACAATAAATTTTTTTAAAAATATTGGGAACTGCTTAATATTGATGCCTTTTAGATTGTCAATAAGGAACAATAAAATAACCAAACAACTGCTTCTGCAGTTAGGGTTCTTAACTACGAGAACAGAAACTAATTCTGGCTGTCTTAAGTAGCAAAGAATTTATGATAAGGGTTTTGTGTGGCCTACAGAATCAACAGGGGATCTGGGGGCTTAGGGTAAAGATATCAAAAACATCACCCCAAATCTTTAATATGAAGGCATCACTGTCCTCTAGTGCCACTAGACAGATGATGCCACAGGTACACTGCCTAGCATCATTGATACTGCCCACTGATGGCACCACTGATGCACTTATGGCCCTTAGAACCTGGAAGCAGCCATTACTGCTGCTACCACTCATTCCAGAATGAATTCTGAGCAGTGCTTTCTTTCCATAAAGGGATTGGATGGTGCTCGCCTACATTAGAAAGCAGATCTTTGCCCAGTCTACTGGTCCAAATCAGAAATGCTCATCTCTTCCAGAAACACCTTCACAGACATGCTCACAAATAATGTTTTACCAGCTCTCTGGGTCTCCTTTTGCCCAGCCAAGTTGACACATTCTCCAGGGTAGAGAACACTGGAGGATGCTGCCAATATAGGGATTTTTTTTTTTTCTGAAGAATTTCATGCCAATAAGTTAAGATATCTTAAAAAGACAAAACAACACCTAGGAAAAAAAAATGTTACTAAATTTAACTCAAAAAGGAAGAAACATCAAGAACTTGAGCTTTAATATGTGACCAAAAGTTTTCCACAAAGGAAACAGCAGGCCAGATAACTTGGCTCAGAGCTTTACCAGACTTTAAAGAAAAACTGTCTAATCTCACAAAAGATTTTTAAAAATGTAAAAAGTGCACTCTCCTATGTTTTATGAGTTTAACAAAAACTTGAGACAAAAACCTGACAAGGAAAATATAAGAAAAGAAACCTACAGGCCAGCATTTAACAAGTCCACAGCTAAAACAGTGTGGAATAGGGCAAAGCTGAAAGCTTTCTCTCTAAGATCTGGAACAAGTCAAGAAGGCTCACTTTCTTCATTTCTGTTCAACAAAGTACTGGAAGTCCTAGCCAGAACATTCAGGCAAGAGAAAAAAAAGAAAAGCCATCTAAATTGGAAGCCAAAGTGTCATTTTTGCATACAACGTGATGATATTATGTATAGAAAACCCCCAAAACTCTACCAAAAAAACTATTAGAACTAATAATTAAATTCAGCTAAGTTTCAAGATACAAAATCACATATAAAACCAGTCACATTTCTATGTGCCAAGAGCAAATTATATGAAAAATAAATCAGAAAGCAACCCTATTTACAATAGTGACAAAAATACCTAGGAATAAATTTAAATAAAGAAATGAAAGATCCCCACGATGAAAACTATAAAATGTGGATGAAAGAAATTGAAGAGGACACAAAAAAATGGAAAGACACCCCATGTTCATGAATTGGAAGAATTGTTATTGTTAAAATGTTCATACTACCCAAAGTGATCTTCAGATCCTACTCAATTTCTATCAAAATGCCAGTGACATCCTTCACAGAACTAGAAAAGCAATTTTAAAATTTATGGAAGTACAAAAACAAAAAAAAAAATCCTGAATAGACAAAATGATCTTGAGAAATAAGAATAAAGTAGGGGAATTACATTACTTGTTTAAAATTTACTACCATGCTATAATAATCAGAACAGCATGGAACCAATATTAAAAAGACCAATGGAACAGAATAGAGAGCCTAGAAGTAAACCCACAGCTTACAGCCAGCTGATCTCTGACAAAGGAGCTAAGAACACACAGTAGGGAAAGGACAGTTTCTTCCGTAAATGAGTGCTGGAAAAATTGAGTATCCACATGAAGAAGAATGAAACTTGATCCCTATCTCTCACCAATTAAAAAAAACATCAAACTTCCTGGAAATGTTCAAACTTCCCATTAAGTAATTTAGGTCAAAGGGAAAATCAAACTCTAATTAAAGACTATTTAAAAGATAACAATGCTACTAGTACATATAAAACTTTTGAGTTAACTCAGAGGTAAGTTTATCTTTTAAACTTCTTTGTTATTAAATAATAATAAATGGAGGTATATGAATTAAACACTCTAAAGATAAGAATCAAAAAAAAGAGAACCATAAAACAAACGTAAGGGAAACATAAAAATGGAATTTGTTAGAGTCTGTAAATAAGTCTGGATGACGCCCGGCAAAATGCCAGAGGGAGTGGTTTGTGAAGTAGCCAGCAAGCCATTAAGTGTGGAGATTCCTTATTGGTTGACTGCTGTATCTAGTTTATGCTAATTAAGATAAGCTGTGTGGAATGTATATATACCACTCTTGTCCTACAATAAACGGCTTCCACTCCTGCTGTATCAATGTACACAAGTTGTTCGTCACCCCCAGGTTATTTTGCTGCAGCCGGACTGCGGCAGAATTAGTTAACATTAAAAAAGAAGTTGGTGGGCTGGGGTTGTGGCTCAGCAAGTAGAGCATTAGGCATGGGGAGGAAATATGCCTTGCATGTTTGAGTCCCTGAGTTTGATCCTCAGCACCACATAAAAATAAATAAATAAATAAAATAAAGGTATTGTATCCAACTACAACTAAAAATAAATATTAAAAACAAACAAAAAATAAATTGGTGAATTAAAAAGGAAAAATTAGTAGAATTAGCATGCACATTTACATAATGTATATGTATTCAATGAACATTAGTCAGTTACTTTGATTGTTATCACCCTTACTGTTTTGGCTAGTATCAAGTAGAATTATGGTTTAAATTTTAAAGCTAATTTTTAGTTATTTAGAATGCAAGTTTAAGTATATTGTTTGACTTAATTGGCATGATTAGTTACTTTAATTTATGGGTGAGAAAACTGAGATTTTGAAAGATTGATTTGCTGTATAAAAATATCTTAAAGTTTCATTTATGATTAATTTTGGAGAATGAGGAAAGGCAAAAACAGAGGTCAGAATTTTGTGGGAATTTTCCTGTTCTTAAAGTTATTTTTTACATTACTCCTGGAAAGAGGAATAAACCGAATCTATCGTGTAGAATTCAGGTAAGCATGCTTGAGTGAGAAAACCAGGGGAGAACTAGGTGACTCCAGTCAGTTCAGGGGAATAATATGCTCCATTACTCTTGTCTTCCTGAGTAGATAAATTAGGCTTTTGAGAGCCTGTGAAAATTAGGCTTTTGCTGTTCTGGTTAGGCATGGGGAGGAAATATGCCAATGAGAACTATGCTTTATTTCTGACACTGTGGTAGTTCAAGAGGAAGACCAGTGAGGTCTCCTGCTATTGCCTTCAACTCTCTCTTTAGTGGTGCTACATAAAAGGATGCTAGAAAAGCTTCTTATTCCCAAATATCTCCACCATCACTGCCTAAAATGGCACAGACAAAACCATTTAAATGAAACAAATGAAATATTATTTTTGCTTCTTGAAGCAACAAAAAATTTTATAGTGGAGGAGATATATAATGAAATATAAAAATAAGTAATCTATCAGAAAAATTATAAAATTGGGGGAAAAGAAAGAATGTGAAAACAATAAGTATGATACACACAAAGAAAAATAAGGTCTGCTCTTAGCCTGATGAGATAATCTAGTAATTATTATATAAAAACTATCAAATTATACTTTTAGAACATTGGCTGCTCATGTGTACTAATATCCATCACTTACTCACAATAACAATGAATATTGATTTGAATTCTATATCATCGCAGCATAGAGAAGCCAAGGATTACAAGGATCTGTCCCAAATTAATAGCCAGAAAGTGGTGCAGTTCAGATGTTATCCCACTTGGTCCATCTCCAGATCCTGTGCCCAGCATTTGTACTCTCCTCTAATAGACTTTGAAGTAATAACAGTGTTCCTAAGGATTTATTCCAAGAAATAAATTCAAACCTAAAAAAAAAAGCCAGATGCACAAAACTATTTGCACTAACATATCCAAAACAAACTAGTAATAAACTAGATATGAGGGGGACCCAAATGTGTTAATACTCACCTCCACTGTGGAGCTCATGCACTTACCTACTGACACTGATCACCCTCACAGCAGAGTGATCTTCCCACATTATTGAAGAAGAAATGGAGGCTTTTGAAGGTTAAGTTACTTGCTGGGGTTCATAGAACAACTAAGTGACAGTGCAAGAGTTGAAATTTAGGTGGCTAATTCCAAATCCTCTGCTTTCCACCTCCATTAGTGTTGTCTGTGGGAACACTGAAAAGCACTCTCATCTTTCCAGCCTTGCCCTGCTCTTCACTACCTGAAAATACCCTACGTAGCAAGTCCAGACAGATGGAGCTTTGGGAAAATCAGAATTAGGCTAAAGTCCCTTTCATTCTTTAGAAGCAGAGTCACAGGCATTTTCCTGGGTCTTCACCATTTCTGAAGCTATACACAGGAAACTTGCTATATCAGCAAATGGAGAGATGCAATGTCTGCAGTGAAAATCCTGGGAGCAGTTGATGGGGGGCAGGGGTAGAGGATTCAGGGCTGAATCCAATAATCCAGATAAGAAAAAAGAAGGGTATTTGCTATTCTGATCCTAAAGGAGAGTCATACCTTCCTAGTCTCTATACCACTCCGAATATATAAGGAGATCTGGACAGAGGGTTACTAGAGCTAACAAAAACAGAATGCTCAGTCAAATTTGAATTTCAGATAAACAATGAATATGAATGAAAACATTTTATAGTAAAAGTATATACCATGCAATTTTTAAAAATCTGTCAGTACTAACTTGCCAGTGTCCATTTTACAGACAATGAGACTGCCACTTTGGAACAGCCTCCCCCAGGGTTCGAGGCATGCTCCTTCTCTTCCAAGAGATTCCTACGGTTGAGAGCTGTCACAGAACCCAAAGAAAAAGATATCATCTGTGTTCATGGAAGTGCCCTGCATTATTTAGCTTTCAAGCCTGACTTCCTCTCGTACGAGACAGGGCTGCTCTTATTCTTCAACCTCACCTCTGCCCAGCAAAGGTCCTGACATACAATGAGAAATCACTAAATCCATCTCAGCCCTAAATGTGTGTTGAAATAAATGAATGAAAGGGAACTTAGATTTAAAACTAAAGTAGAATATTTAAATAAAGAATGTGTTGTTTCCACATGAAAAATGACCTCTTCATCCATTCATCTATTGAAAGGCCTCTAGATTTGTTCCACAGTTTAGCTATTATGAATTGACCTGCTATAAACATTGATGTGGCTGCATCACTATAGTAAGTTGATTTTAAGTCCTTTGGGCATAGATTAAGGAATGGGATAGCTGGGCCAAATGGTTATTCCATTCCAAGTTTTTTAAGGAATCATCATACTGCTTTCCAGAATGGTTGTCTCAATCTGCAATGCCACCAGCAAAGCATGCGTGTACCTTCTCCCCTGCATCCTCACCAACACTTATTGTTTCTTGTATTCTTGATAACTGCCATTCTGACAGGAGTGAGATGGGATCTTAGAGTAGTTTTGATTTGCCTTTCTCTAATTGCTAGAGATGTTGAATATTTTTTCATATATAGGTTGATTAATTGTATTTCTTATTCTGAGAAGTGTCTGTTCAGTCTGTGCCTTAGTCCATTTATTGATTGGGTTATTTGGTTTTTTGGTGTTAAGTTTTTTGAGTTCTTTATATATTCTGGAAATTAATGCTCTATCTGATGTGTGTGTAGTAAAGATGTTCTCCCGCTCTGTGGGCTCTCTCTCTTTGTGTGAAGAAACTGGTGTTATATACATAATGGTTCAGGAGCTGCCACATAGATGCTGAGTGACCCCTAGCTTTGAGCGATGGAAATGTGGGGAGTGGCTTCTCTGACTAGGAAGCAGGTGGATCCCCATCTCTGCTCAGCAGAGGAGCAAAGTTTGGGGAGTGATCATTACCTAATGGGAGTGGGCTGCCCCTTGTAACATTATCCCTCTGCCTTATATGGATGGAATGTTTTTTGGAACAGCCTCCTCCAATAAAACCAGGGTTCGAGGCACACTCCTTCTCTTTTCCAACAGACCCCTAAGGTTAAGAGCTGTCATAGAACCCAAAGAAAAAGGTATTTTCTGTCTGTGTGAATTATTTCATGCCAACCCAAATTCACCTGGAGTGACCCTGACTGATTTAGCCATGTGTCAACGAACAATGGAATATTAATCAGCATTAAAAGAAAATAAAATTATGGCATTTGCAGGTAAATGGATGGAGTTGGAGAATATCATGTTAAGCAAAGTAAGCCAAACCCCCAAACCAAAGGCAGAATAATCCATAATGGGGGGAGGGGCATGGAAAGAATGGAGGAACTTTGGATTGGGTAAAGAGGAGGTGGGGAGGGGAGGGGGCACAGGGGGAGGAAAAATGGTGGAATGAGACAAACATCATTACCCTAGGTACATGTATATTGCACAAATGGTGTGACTCTATATTGTGTAAACCAGAGAAATGAAAAGTTTTGTGCTCCATTTGTGTACAATGAAACAAGCATTCTGCTGTCATGTATAACTAATTAGAAAATAATTTAAAAAACATTAACAAAAATTTAATTAAAAAAAAGAAAAGACAATGATCACTTCTGGAAAGTTCCCAAGTACCTATTTGTATTAGAGTTCTCCAGAGAAACAGAACCAGTAGGTGATCTATTATAAGAAAATGGCTTCCGTCATGGAGGCTGACAAGATTCAAGATCTGGAGTCAGCAAGCTGGAGACTCAGAAGACGTGATGATATGGTTCCCACGTCCCAAGGACTGAGGTCTAGAGAGACAATGTGCATTTCCAGTCCAAGAGTTGGAAGACTTGAGACTTGGAAAGGATGATGCTGTAGTGTCAGTTTGAAGGAAGGGGAAAAAAAGTCCTACCTTCAGGGCAATCAAGCAGGTGGAATTCATGTTATCCTGGGGAAGGCTAGTATTTTTTATTCTGTTCAGGTCTAAATCTGGATGGAGACCACCCACATTAAGAAGGGTATCTACCTTAATCAAATGTTAACTTTATCCCAAAACACCCTTACACATTAGAATAATGTTTGATCAAATATCTGGGCACCCTATGTCCCAGTTTGACATATAAAACTAACTATCACATGATCCTCTAGTAGAATTGGTTGTTTCTTCTGGGCTTATGCAATGGGGCCAATATTTAAGAATAGGTAGGAGGCATTTGTGTAAGCATTGTGGTTATTAGTAGCACTTTAAGTTTTAGTTATTTTTATTCTTCTACTATAAAACTCTTCTAATCTTTCTGATCCTTTATACATAGCTTGTGATACGTCTATGACACATCATATTGTCCACTCCTTAGAACAGAAATTTAGTGCTTAGAATTAGTATAGGACCTCAAATGAGACATTTTTAAAAAGGTTTTCTTTTCTGAGCATTGCTTTTATAAGTAACATGCATTTGGTTCAGTTATCCTCAATTAGGAAGTACCAATATGTTCTCCTGAATGTGAAGGACAGAGAAGCTGCTCCGGGATATGCTATATCATTGCATGGCAGAGGAGAATCATGGTCTGGTGACTGCAGCCTGTGAAAGCTGCTGTTGTGTTTTCTGACTATAATGGAAAAATCATCATCATTTTATGGGTGCCCTCTGAAGTGATAACCCTGACTCCATTTGAGGACTGCTATAAACATATCCTCATTTGGGTAATTTGGAACTTTGCTTCATTCTCCTAAAACTCTCCTCTACTGGCCCATAAGGGTCTTAAATTCTCGTTAGTAACCACACATTAGAGCAACATCTGCAGGTGTGGTCCATGAACCACTCAAGTCTGAACATTTGAGGCGATTGTTAAAAATGGTAACTTGTAGGCTCAAACTTAAAGATGTCATATTCAAATATCCATGGAAGAAATCATTTTACAAGCTCCCAAGTAATTCTTATATCCACTGAGGTCTGAGATCCATAGTGTTAGAATTTTCATATATATTATCCCTTTTAATCTTTACATCAATTCTTCTATTGGCTTTGCTAATATTAGCCTCATTTTATAGCTTAAGAAATAGAGACATTGTGTTAATTTACTAATTACCACAAATTTAGTGGCTTAAATCAATACAATTATTTTTCTTACAATTCAGACATCTAAAATTAGTCATGCAGGGCTAAAATGAAGGTACTGGTAGGGCTAATTCCTTCTGAAGGCTCCAAGGGAGAATTCATCCCTGCTTCTCCTAGTTTTTATGGGCTGTCTTGGTTTATGGCTACATCACTCCAATTTGTTTCCATATTCACATTGCCTCCTCTTGGAAAGAGAGGAGGCAGTTACACTGGGCACACATACACAATTCCAGGATAATTTATTTATCTAAAAATCCTGTTGTAACCACATGTGCAAAGTCCCTTTTGACACATAAGGTAACATTTACAGGTTCTTGGGATAGGTATGTGGATATCTTTGGGGGACATTTATCAGCCTACATTGGCATTAATTGATTTGATGAGACCTATACCTGTTGAATGGCAGAGTAAGAATATAAACTGAGAACTTTCATTTTCAAATGGAAATGAACACATGGAGCCAATGGTTCATTGACACTTTATTGAGGTTGATTGGTTCCTCTAATTAGCTTCTATCAACCAATGCAAACAGGAACTTGAACTGATTGGATGTGTGACAGGAAAATTCAGAATCCAGAAAAAAAGCTTTGCACAGTTGGAATGCCACTACATGTACCCTGGGTTTCCATGAGACACCTTGTAGAACACATCTGAAAAGATGAAGGGATGAGAGAACCTCTGAAAACTTTGGTAACGTGGGAGTGGGATTCAGAAGTGATGCTGGCAGCCTGAGTGAGGAAATTTTGAATTTTCTAGAGATGATCTCTCTTCAGACTCTAGATTGATCACATAGGGATATTCAGGGATGTACAAGAGAGTTTATATCCTTGCTATTCAAACTGTGGTCATAACCCAGATGCACCTGAAGCACCTTGTTAGAATGTAGAAACTCAGGCTCCACCCTAGACTAGCTGAACCAGAATCTCCATCTTTATAAGACTGCAGGTGATTTGTATGCACATTACATTACATTTTTTTTTTGTACTGGGAATTGAACTCAGGGACACTCAACCACTGAGCCACATCCTCATTCCTATTTTGTATTTTATTTAGAGACACAGTCTCAATGAGTTGGTTGTGCCTCTACATTGCTGAGGCTGGCTTTGAACTTACGATCCTCCTGTCTCAGCTTCCCAAGCTGCTGAGATTACAGGTGTGTGCCACCACGCCCAGCTGCACATTACATTTTGTGAGATGTTGGTTTTATCGTAATCTACTTCCTTGTACATGGTGTGCCACCACGCCCACCTGCACATTACATTTTGTGAGATGTTGGCTTTATCATAATCTACTTACTTGTACATGGAAGAGTGGAATTGTTTATAGTTTTCAAACTCAGGGCATCGTTATGATCTGAAATTGGTCATTTTTAAAGGGGTGTTGTAAACTCTGAGCAGGAAAACTGACGTAAAACACAGAGGAAAGCTGAGATAGGATGACCTCAAGGTTATCTGCTATAGAATTGGGATAGACATTGGATTCATTAAGAGAAATAATTCCAACTCAGAAGAAGCAAGAGTCAAGGACATCCCTTGAACATAACTTCCATTTAATTTAAGAAATCTGGAAAGCATCCAAGTATGATCTTAGTGCTGTAGTCATGCAATGCTAAAAGCCACGCTGGGTCAGAATAAACTGAAAGGAAATGTAAATGTCACCTGAATAGAATATATGAATGTATATCATCCAAAGGTTAGTATTTTAATAGAGGAAAAGAGTAAAATATGAGAAGTCATTATGAAGCCTTATTCAGTTATTTTTAGGAAAGAGTCAGTTACTAAAGCCAAGCAGAAAAAGTTGTAAATGAATTATGCTCTGATTTGGTTAAGCCAGACTTGGATATATTTATTCACTTGATTACATAAACATTTACTAAATTCTCCTGTGTATTAGGAATAAACAAGACATAGTACTTCCTCTCAAGAAACTCATAGAAAACACATTGGTATTTTTTCAAAAATGCAATGCAGGATAATAAGTGCAATGTAATATGGCACAAGCTATCACAGAGACAAAGAGACAGAAGCAGCCATGTTTTGAGTTGTCAATTAAACATTTAGAAAATACCAAAAATCAGAGAGAAGAAAATAAAAAGCATATATGGCCTCTCACAGGCTTTAATAGTTAAAATTTTTCCATATGCCCTTAGGAACTATTTTCCTTATGCATTTTTCCATCTTGTATTTATTTCTAATTTGTATGTGGAACCATATAGAATTGCTCATTTTGTTGATTAGATATGGTTATGACAATATCATATAGTTCTATCTAAATTCCAAAAATGTCTATGGATGATTTATAATAGTTAAGGTATATAATACAGGTGATTAAAAAAATGGGAATAAAGGTATCTGAAAATAGTTGCGTATAAATTGTGCCAGCCATCTGAGATGCATTAGCCTTTGCAATTTACATTGTGGCTGTGAGTTTCCTGACAGTTAAGACAAAGCAGAAAACCTATTCAGGTATTAAAATTCTCTTTATAATTAAAGGAAGCATATATTGCTTACCTGGAGGAATGGACTTTTCCTTCCAGTGAAACAAAAGGCGTTTATTATTTTAAATGATGCTTGTTCTTTAAATGATTCTCCATTAGAGCAGAAACTATAGTACTAAATCTTTACCCAGTAATGATCTAATTTAATTCTGGAAGAGGATTTCAAGAAGCTAAAGGTCTGGAAAATGAACATGTCTCTTCAATTCTCTCCCAGACACTGCTTCAAGTAAGTTTTTAGCAGGAGTCTATTCATAGTTGAATTATCTCCTAAATTCTCCTGAAGTGCCAGCAATCTTTGTCATTAATCAAAGAGCACTGAATGTATTGCTACTGCTAGAAATGTTGTCAGAGTTGACTTTCTCTGATAGCAGTTTATTTAGAAACCTGTCCTTTGCTCAAGCAAAAGATTGTTTCTGGTTCAAGCTTTCTGAGAGAGAAAGGACCAGAGAAAAGCTCTGGCAACTTCTTTGAAGAAGTCAGACCATCAGTTTAATGAGAGCAGGAGTGTTGAACATCTTTCGTGAACAGAGTGTCCCCAAGTTTCTGTGAATTCACCTTAGTGCTGATGACACAGTCCTTGTCTCACCCTTCTTTGTACTTGCTAACATCCATTTTCCCAAGCTCTTCCTATCTTTACCATTTCTGCTTCTTCAATCCACTTACTATGTCAGTGTCACATTCAACTTACCTTCAAGGAAAGAGGATTTGACCAAATCAATAGTCCTGATTGGACTACTGATTGGAGCAGAATGAGCCAAAGAGTGGGCTATGGGAAGAATCAGGGCTCTTGAATCACACAGAGGAAAGACTCTGGATTCAAGACCCAGCAACTGCACTTCCTGCTCTGTGACACAGAAGCAGCCTCTGTGATGGTGTGGTCTGGTGGTGGGACACTGTGTAAAAGTTGAAAGATTATTAACCATCTTTTGAATCAGAGTGTCTCTGTGACTGGATGCATATGATTATTAAGATACATTAAATAATATTCTGACTGACCTCAGAGGGCTATTTTGAAGATTAAACAATCAAGTGAAGTTCTTGGCATAGCATTTGACTCACAGTAAGTGCTCATTAAATATTAGTGCAATCTTCTGCTGTTGATAATTACCTTTGGCCCCAATTTCTGGCTCCATCAATTTTAACCAGATAACTGTCTCACATGATACAAATCCTGGTAATTTCAGGTGACAGAAATCAGCTTTGCTCCTACAGAGATGATGAAAATGGCATGTGCCTAGTGTTTTAGACTTTGTTTCAGGAAAATATGTTTCTGCAGGAGGGTGGTCAGGATTGCAGATGGCAGCAGTTCTACAGAGGGAGGAATGAGTCTCCTTAGACACAAAAATAAGCTTTGTAGTTTCTCCCCTTGGAAACTCATACTGAAATTTGATTCCCAGTGTGGTTGTTGGTAAGTGGGTCTTTTAAGAAGTGATTAGCTCCTTAAACCAGAGTAATGATTTTTATGGAGAAGTTCTCAAACTTGTGAGATTAGGTTCTTTACCACAAGAGCCTGTTGTTATAAAGCAAGGCTACCCCCAAAAGAACAGGTTATTATAAAGCAAGATTGGCTTTTGAGTTTTACCTGTTTTCTTTGACACAAATTTGGGAGCTCAAGAACAAAAACACCCATTATTTTTATTTCTTCGTATTTTCCCAAATTCACAGGAAAAATAATATATTATCAAATAGAACTTATAACTTGTCATATTAAATCTCATTAAACAGCTTCTCAGCAGTAAATGAAAATATCTGTAGTTATTTTCTTCTTCCATTTAAAAATTATGACTAGAACAGAAATTCTTCTGAAACTTTTTGAAAATACTATAGTCCTATGTGCCTCTCTGCACCACACTTATCACCTGAAGATCCCTATAATTGCTGAGAGAACATGAGAAGACTAGGTCTCCTCTATTATGTAGTTTCTGCATTAAATTTTTTTTAAAAAAATCAAATGGTACAAAACAAAAAATAATACAATGTAGCTTTCTATTTATAAATAATTAGGTTTATGCAAATATTAAAGAAGGAAATATAAGAAAAGTGATTGAAAAAGTCATTTATATTATTTACACTTTTCTCAAAATTATAATTGGAAAGAGTAAAAATATGATAACATAAACAAATTAATTTACAGTGCATTATGGATAAGGTGATCTGGCAATTAGATAGCCATATCTAAGTTCAATGATCATTGCCAACTTATGTCAGGATGTGTTTGCAAATATGTTTATATTATTATTTTAAAATAATGTCATGAGGTCCAGGCCACATGGCTTGTCCCCAGCCCCCACCATCAGTCAAGTATAATCTCATCAGTTACTTGTGAATGATGTCTACTTAAATATTTCAGAATTTGAAGCCTCCTTAGAAATTGTTTTCCCCAAAGCAACTGAACAGGCACTTCACAGAAGAAGAAATATGAATAGTTAACAAATATCTGAAAAAATGTTCAACATCTCTAGCAATTAGAGAAATGTAATTTAAAACTACACTGGATTCCATCTCACTCTAGTCAGAAAGGCAATTATCAAGAATACAAGTAACAATAAATGTTGGTGAGGATGTGGGGGAAAAGGTACACTCATACATTGCTGGTAGGACTGAAAATTGGTGCAACTATTATGGAAAGTAGTATGGAGATTTGTTACATGATCCTGGATAGGCAGAATTAACATCATCAAAATGACCAGACTACCAAAAGCGTTATACAGACTTAATGCAATTCCTGTTTAAACCCAACACATTCTTCATAGAAATAGAAAAAATAATCATGAAATTTATTTGGAAAAATAAGAGACACAGAATAGGCAAAGCAATCCTTAGCAAGAAAAGTGAAGCAGGAGGCATTATAATACCAGACCTTAAACTATATTGCAGAGCTATAGTAACAAAAGCAGCATGGTATTAGCATTAAAATAGACACATAGACAATGGCACAGAATAGAAAACACAGAGACAAACCCACACAAATATAGTTATCTCATACTAGAAAAAGGTGCCAAAAATATTCACTGGAGAAAAGATAGCCTATTCGACAAATGGTGCTAGCAAAACTGGAAATCTATATGTAGCAAAATGAAATGAAACTTCTATCTCTCACCCTGCACAAAAATCAACTCAAAGTGGATCAAAGACTTAGGCACTGGAACAGATACCCTGTGCCTAATAGAAGAAAAAGTAGGCCCAAATCTTCACCATATTGACCTAAGACCTGACTTCCTTAACAAGACACCTAATGCACAGGAAGTAAAATAAAAAATCATTAAATGGGAGTAATTCAAAAAGCTTCTTCTCAGAAAAGGAAACAATCAATAATGCGAGGAGAGCACCTACAGATTAGGAGAAAATCTTTACCACATGCACCTCTGATAAAGCATTAATCTCTAGGATAAATAAAGAACTCAAAAAACTTAATGCCAAAAACAAACAAACAAAAAACCCAAAACCAACAAATAACCCAATCAACAAATGGACTAAAGAGCTGCACAGACTCTTTACAGAAGAAGAAATACAATCCATAGACAAATATATGAAAAAGTGTTCAACATCTCTAGCAATCAAACAAATGCAAATCAAAACTACTCTAAGATTTAATCTCACTCCTGTCAGAATGGTAATCACCAAGAATACAGGCAACAATAAATATCGGTGAGGATGTTGGGGAAAAGTAATACTCATACACTGCTGGTGGGACTTCAAATTGGTGTAACTACTCTGGAAGACAGTATGAGATTCCTTAGAAAACTTGGAATGGATCTACCATTTGACCCAGCTATCCCACTCCTCGTTTTATACCCAAATGACTTAAAAACAGCATACTATGGTGATGCAACCACATCAATGTTTATAGCAGCTCAATTCACAATAGCTAAATTATGGAACCAATCTAGGTGTCCTTCAATAGATGAATGGATAAAGCAATGTGGTATATATATTTAATGAAATAATACTCAGCTTTAAAGAAGAATAAAATTATGACATTTGCTGGTAAATGGATGAAACTGGAGACTATCATGCTAATAAGCCAGTCCCCCAAAACCAAGGGCTGAATGTTCTCTCTGATATGTGGATGCTAACCCATAACAAAGGAAAATGGTGGGGGCGGGGAGTAGAAGTTCATGGCATTAGAAAAAGGGAAAAGAAGGGAAGGGAGGGAGGATTGGAATAGGAAAGACAGTAGGATAAATCTGACAAAAATTTCTTGTGTTCATATATGAATACAAGACCAGTGTATCTCCACATCATCTACAACCACAAGAATGGGATTCATTCTTAATTAGAATGAATTATACTCCATGTATATATAAATTGTCAAAATACACTCTAATGTATATCTAAAAATAAGAAAAGGAGAAGGAAAAGGAGGAGGAGGGGGAGGAGGAGGAGGAGGAAGAGCAGGAGGAGGAGGAAGAGGGCATCAGCGATGACCACTGTGTTATATTGCCCCTACAGAGATTGGTGAAACCTATAAAACTTGCTGCCCATAGAAAAATACTCAAAATATGCATAAAGTCTATTTGAGGTTTCAACAATTTTGAAGTTTATCCTTATATCCCCTAAAGGGATTATGGACCACAGATTAAGAAATTTTCTTTAAGCTTTTCTTGGTTTCAGCTTTATTTCTGCACCATTGCCATTTACCCGTGACATGTTTTTTCAGCTCATGTCTTCGCTATTCAAACTATTCTGCCACTAGCCTAATCGTCCTAAACACTGCACTCATCATATCATGCTTCTGTTGAAACATCCACAGGAATGGTGTGGATGAGTTTTTGTACGTTTTAATCATTTTCTTAACAATTTATAATTTTTCATTGCTTTTTAATCTACTATTCTATAATAATCTATGGAAGGGAAGAATAATGTCTAATTTGTTTGCCATTACATAGCAATTCCTAAGCACATAATAAATATTTGTTGCTTGACTGGATCTTGGGACACTCTCTTATAGGAATTATAGGAACATAAATTGTAGGGAAAGTTGCCAATGTATTTATATGCATAGAAAAACTTTCAGAGAAGCACAAATATATTAATAGTAAGATACCTCTGAGAAGTGGGATTATGGAGGCCTTTTATTTTCCAAATCATAAAGAAACAAGCTCCAGCGTTTTTCCTTAATCTACTTAAGCACATCATTTTCTCTTCTCTCCCTCCCTTTTGCCTTCTTTTAAAAGATATTTCAAAGTTTGGACCCATTTTACTGGACTTGCCACTGATTTCTCATTATGAAGCTCTTTTTCAACTAATGTTCACATACATCCATGTAATGTTCACATACATCCATGTAAACACTATTTACTGAGAGCTCCTGATTTCCTGGCACCTTCGAGTAGGGAGAACAGACACATGAAAGATTTCTTACAGGACAGTGTGTGTCAGTGCTGCACTGGGGACACATGCCAAAGACTGTCGGACCTCAAAGAAAGGTCCAGTGCCAAAGGAGCTGGGGGAAGACTCTGGAAGAGGATGCCATATGAATTGGGCCTTGAAGAAGGGTTTGGTCAAGCAGGCAAGTGGGGACAATATGCCGGGCAGAGTGAGCAGCCCATGAATAATTGTATGAGATCTATTCTGAAGGAGCATGGAGTGAAAAACTGTGATGTTCAAACTCAAACATCTCAAGTTCTGCTTCTCCTAATAAGTCTTCTTGGGTGCTCTCAAACCCCAGCATCTCTCTTCTTATAGTCTTATTGCCTAAATATTTGCTATTTCACGTCCCCATCTTGTTTGCATCCTCCTTAAGAGAAAAAGACTATGCCTTGTTTTTGTTTCTCTACTATCCACTTTAGCAAGTAATGAAGACACTCTGGTGTATAGTAATTGCTTAAAATGAATGACAATCTGATACACAGGTGACTTTTGGCATCCATGTTTTCAGATACAAGACTGTTTGAATAGCCACACAAAAATATGGCTAATCCTAATGATGGCTGACTGGAGCATTTTGATAAGGGATAAGGACTAGTGTGCAATCACCCCAAACTGTCTTTTGAATTCTCTCAAAATAAAAGGGCAGACCCACTACTGGTGCAGAACCAGAGTTTCTATAAATAAGGTCTGCTGTGGCCCCATCAGACCTCTCTGCACGACAGAAGAGCTTGCAGTGTTTACTAAACTCCTGAGATCACTAAAGTCTGAAGTAATCTCTCATGCCTCATTAATCTGCAATGTTTGAAGTAATCACTAATGTGTAATAAATCTCTAGTCTCTGAAGGTTTAAGCCACACAGATGTGTTGTTTCAAATGAATAATGCAGATATGAGTTTGCCATTCAATCATTCAACCAACCCTTCTGGAATACCTACATGTTCAAAGCACCTGAATTAAGCTTCTCCCCCATGTCCCCCACTTTTGTGTCCTGACTGTTGTATTTCCTGATGAAAAGTGGACAATATGTAGAATGGAAGTTCTATGAAGGCAAATTGAAGGATTATTTTTGGATTCAAATAGATCAGGGGAACTTCACATATTGGCCTATGATAAAGACATATAGATTCATTCATTTGTTCATTCATTCATTCAATAAAATGTTTATAGATAAACCTTTAAGGCATCAGGCACTGAACTAGAACCCACAGATATACTGATGAACAAAAGAAACACAGTTCCTGCTTGTATGGACCATACCTTGTACATAGAAGGCAGAGTCATCTAGAGCTTTACATTTTGCCATTTTTTCTTAAATACTTCTTTTATGCCAAGCATTAGTATGGTAGGATAAGTTGTAAGAAATGTATGCATTCATTAAAGCATATCTTTTATTTGGATGATAATGATAAGCATTTAAGACATGGGATGTGAAATTATAAAACCAGAGTTCTGTTCGGCTTTGCATTAGGTATATGCCCTGGAAAAATAGTTTTCTTCTTTATGCCTCAATTTCTTTATCTATAAAATTGGAAGTGTGGTAAATGCCTGGTTGTGCTGGGCAGGTTACTCTTGGTGTCTTTGTTCATACCCATCTTATTCCCTAAATTGTGCTTTCCATCTCCCCATCTATCTCTTCTGTCCAATAAACTCCTTATCTTCAAAACCCCACCTTAAATGCCACTTCATATAAGAAGTCTTCTCTTTGTGTCTCTGATGATGCTGAATACGCTTTCCTCTGGGCCATCACTGTGTCCATACAAGTTTTTATATTGTTATTATTAAATTATATTGTCATGTGAAATAGCAGAGTTTACTTTTTATTCTTGAAGACTATATTCTGTACCTAGCCCGCCTATAATCAGTGCTTTAAAATATTTGCTGAGTAATTGAATGAAATGTACATTGGGAAAATGATTTATAAACTCAAATGTATTAATCAAAAGTAAGATATTATGATGCTACTTTTCTCATCTTAATTTTGGCTAAACTAGATGTGGCTTATCAACAAGAGAAATTCTGTTCTGAAGACTGAAAGTCCAAGATCAAGGTGCCAGCATGGTCAAGTCTTGGTGAGAAACCTCTTTCTGTTTGCAGATGGTCTACCTCTCATATCCTCCCATGTGAGCAAACTAGCACTTTTGCTGGTTTTACAATGGTGTTAATCCCATTCATAGGGATTCACATGACCTATCACTTCCCAATGGCCCCATCTCCAAATACCAGCTCATTGGGATTAGAATTTCAATATATGAATTTGGCAGGGTGGGATGAAAACATTAAGTCTATTACACTTCTAATTCAAGTGGAACTAAATTTATCTTTACAAAATATAAAAAATTTATTTTGGCTGAATTCTCATATGTAACTTTCACTAATACAACGTGGGAGAATTCTCTGCTCCCTTAAAGGAAGGAGTAATATGTGAATTACTTTAGCCGATGAAATATATGGCATATTCCACCACCATGTGGAAGCATTTAATTGCCAGTCCTTGATTCTCCAGCTCACTCTTACCTACCTTGGTTATCATGGGAGTGCACGCTGACACAGAGGTGCCATGAGGTTGGAGCAACCTGGTACTGCATAGGAATAAGGGATTCGTCATGACCCAAAAATAAATGTGCATTCTATTAATCCTCTGGGATTTTTCCATTTTAAATTAAGCACAGCATAATCTAATTATTGGGATTAGTAAAGTCACCAAGTCACTTCCAGGAAGAAAAAATGACAATTTTCTGGGAATGTAAACATGGTAATGAGAAGGCCTGAAAGCTTGTCTGAGGTTAGTTTGGCCAGTTGTAGATTTTATATAAATGGAGCCATACAATGGTAGAAAACAGAAAATCTTATACAAGGGGCTGGGACTTAGGGGATTTGCAAAGGGATATAGGGAAACTTTTTGGAATAATGGAAATTCTGTATCATAATTGGGACAGTAGTAACACAGGTACATACATTTGTAAAACTCAGTTAACTGATTTTAAGTGGGTGCATTTTATTGATTTATGCCACAGTAAAAATGATCTAGCAAATTTTAAAAACAGGCACAATAGAAAATCTGATTTTGAACTGTAATTAAACAGAATCATAATATATGTCAGGATTATTTTGTGTCTTGCTTTTTTGTTCACATGATGCCTGTAAAATTCATTCATAATTTTGCATGTACCTCTAATTCACTCACTTTTTATTGCTATGCATAAACCTTTGTATCATGATAGTATAATTTATTTATTAATACAGTCAGTTAATCTGTAGTGCCACTATTGTTATATATTGATATTGAAATTTGCTTTTATATCTAGCTAGATTGGTAATTCTTCTTAATAATAATGAAAATTAATCTGTAGATTCTTTTGGATTTTCAGTGCCTGTATTTAGATTATCTATGAATAGTGACAATTTTCAACCCTTATGAGTCCTGCAATTTTGTTTCTGTTTGTTTGTTTAATTGCTTCTATGAGGATCTCTAGAACAAAGTTAGAGGGGAACATTGATAGTAACATCCTTGTATTGCACTTGATCTCAAAGGAAATTTTTTCTAATATGTCATTGTTAAGTATAATTTTACTGAATTTTTTGTGGTTATTATTTATTAGAATAGTCTTTAGAGAGTTCTTTTTTAATCTAAAAAGTTTTAGGGAAAAATCATAAGTGATTTAAGTTTCTTAAGAGTTTCAATGTTATTTGGTGAGCAAATTTTATCATATGCTTTTTTTGCTCAACTTATATTTTATATTAGCCTAATCTTCCATTTGTGGTATAAATCAACTTCATAGGAATAGACATTCTTTATTTTTTATATCCAAATTCATGAGTGAAATGGGCTTGAAATATTCTGTTTGTAAATTTATTTTTTGGGTTTTTGACTCGAGAAAGTTGTATAAATTTATAGGGTACTATGTGAGGCTTTGATACATGAATACTTTTGCCATATTCAAAAATGAGGAAAAGCATTTGTATTTCCTTAAACATTTATAATTTCTTTGTAGTGAAAATATTTTAAATTATTTCTTCTAACTTTTTAACAGTACACAGTATATGTCATCATCTCTAGTCACCCTGTTGTGCCAGACCTTAAACCCTAGAACTTATTTCTCCTCTCTAACTGTAACTTAGTACCCCCTCACAAACCTTTCCCTACCTCTCCCTTCCCATTTCTCTCCCAAGCCTCTGATGACCATAATTCTACTCTCAACTTCCGGGAGACCACCTTTTCAGATCCCACCCATGATAGATTGTGCAATATTTGTCTTTCTCTGCCTGACTCATTTCACTAACTTGATGTCTTCCAGTTCCATCCATGTTGTCACAATCCCTTTTTTTTCCCCCCAAAGAGAAAGATTTCAGCTTTCCCCCATTGGGGATGATGTTAGCTGTGGGTTTGTTCTAAAAAACCTTTGTAATGTTGAGTTATGTTCCTTCTATATATAAATTGTTCATGGTTCTATCATGAAGGGCTATTGACTATCATCAGAATGCTTTTTCTGTGTCTATTGAAATGATTATATGGTTTTGGTGCTTCTTTCTACTGATGTGATGTATCCTATTATTGATTTGCTTACGATGAATCACCTTTCATCCCATGATAAATCTCAGTTGACTAGAGTGAAAAAGTCTTTCTCCTGTCTTGATGAAGTCTGTTTGCTAGTATTTTGTTGGGGATTTTTTTCATCTATGCTCATCAGCTTTCTTTTATGTTGTGTCCTTTTCTGGTTTTGGTATCATGGTAATGCTGGCCTTGCAGAATGAGTTTGTAACAACTTTTTCTTCTTCAATTTTTGGGAATAATTTAATGAAAATTGCTATTAGTTTTACTTGAAATGTTTGTAGAATTCAGCAATGAGGGCATCTGGTCCTGGGCTTTTCTTGGAAGATTTTTTTTTTTTTATTACTGATTCAATCTTGTTTCTCATTATTGATTTGTTTAGGTTTTCTACTTCTTTATGATTCAATCTTGGTTAAGTGTATGTGTTCAGGAATTGTCCATTTCCCCTAGATTATCAAATGTTTCCAAAATAGTCTCTAATGATCTGTTGCATCCTATGCTATAAGTTGTACTGTCTCCTTTTTCACCTCTTGGGTTTGTTTACTTGAATCTTATTTTTCTCTGAGTCTAACTAAGAATTTGTCAATTTTTTCTTTTCAAAGAATCCACTGTTTCAGTAATCTTTCATGTTGCTTTTTTAGTTTCTATTTTTTTTGTTTTGGTTCTAATCTTTATTATTTCTTCTATTACTTTGGGTTTTGTTTTGTTCTTGTTTTTTATTCCCTTAGTTTCTTGAAGTGCAATGAGAGATTCTTTCCTTGAGATCTGCTTTTTAAATCAGATTGCTACAAATTTCCCACTCAGTGTACTTGTATGCATCTTTTTATAGGGAGAAGGCTCACAGTTTTTTAGGGAGTAACTTAAAAGGATCTGTGATCTCCCAAATGTTAAGAAACTCTGGGGCTGGGGATGTGACTCAGTAGCACGCTCGCCTGGCATGCGTGCGGCCCGGGTTCGATCCTCAGCACCACATACCAACAAAAATGTTGTGTCTGCCAAGAACTAAAAAATAAATATTAAAAATTCTCTCTATCTCTCTCGCTCTCTCTTTAAAAAGAAAGAAAGAAAGAAAGAAACTCTGTCCTTTATTCTATTTTATCATATCGGAAGTTAGTATATAACTTAAAATATGTAACTTAAATATAACAAAATCAACATTAAAAAGTATTCTCAAATAAAAATTATAATCATTTTATTAACATACTAGATTCCCAAGAAGTAATCAAACTCAAATTTACTATTTAACCATCCGGTGAATCGTGCTAAGTAGCCTTTGCTTATTTCATTCCAGACCTTGGAGTGGGACACACAGAGAAGGTGGCTATCTGTAGGATGGTAGGAAAAGGGACCAAGTCACTTTATCAAAATTGATTAAATCTGGAATAAATTGCTCACATATATTCCATTTTACCTATGTGTTTTGCACTGGGTGCTTTTCAGTCTCCATTTTTTTTTTTTTTCTCTGAGTACTTCTCAGTTGATGTGCTGAGGAGGCAGTCTTGTTTTGGAAAACTAATCATGTCCTTAAGACAAATCAGTTCAAAGTCACATGCTTCCTTAAGGGAGATAGGAAAGTAAAAGGCATCAATTTTGAGGACAAGAATGACAACCACTTATAAACTGACAGCCAAATTATAGATGTACTCAGAATAGGAAGTATCTTGTTGACAAACAAGTCAGGCATTTTAAAACAAAGTACATGAAGAACATAAAACTCAAAAGAAAATTGAAGAGCTCTTAAAATAAATGATGAGAGATGAATTTATAACCTTTGCTCTAAAGAAGTCCCTTATGCCTAATCCTCAGAGGTATTATAAATTCCCAGAGTTCACTTATCCATTGGGTACACAATACTGTGATCCTGTGTGCATATGAATGATACTTCAGGGCTCATGAAAATGTCTTAAATTTCTTTTAAAAGCAGAAGAAAGGATGAGTATAATAATAATGGATACATAATAATGCATCCAGTCTGGGTTATATTTGCCTTATATCTGTGACTTATATAATTTAATTTAGAAATTTTTTCTAAAGGAAGAAAGAACTCATGAAGGCAAAAGTGCCATATCCTAAGGAAGTGGTAGAGAGGCCTTGGAAATAATTATCAATTCAATGTGGTGACTGGTCAGAATTGAAGCAGGTACCTTGTGAAGGTTGTTTGATTTGTGGTTACATATGGTTTTTAGGCATTGTTCAGAGTATATTATATTCTGTTAGCTAATGAAAGCCAAGACTGACAGCTTCTTTATATGTATGCTTTTCTCTTCCTGTTGCTTTGGTTTTTTTTTTTTCTCCATAAACTTCTTTTGTGGCTCCTATAGTACCCAGCCTTAATTAAGCATCATTTCTACCATCAATGTTCAATCTATATAGAACTGAGATCAAATTACCTCAAGGGTATCTTCCAGAGCATCTTTGGGTCAGGCATCCATGTGCATCCACTTTCCCATCTAGTACATCTACCCCAAAAGTCCTACAAGCCCCCTCAATTCCCATGCTTTATATGACCCGTCCTTCTGCAACATGTTGGTACAGTTACGAAAGGTCTTTTACTACAGAGTATTAATATGAATCTACACTCAACAGAAAGTAATCATAGTAAAAATGAGCTTAGCAGTAAGTAGTAGTCTTACTATAATTACGTTATTATATTTTCTGATGTCCTTGATTGTCATTTTGCTACATATTCAACACGTGGGAAACAGAAGGCTCCTCCCCAGGAAATGCCATTTGTCCAGACTATTTCCATTCCAAGCGCCTCTCAGTCAGGAGCCTCATTGAATAATCAGGCAGGACTCCTGCTTGGAGACTAAGCCATTCTCTGAAGCTGAACAGACACCCCACTGAGTCCTTTTAACTGGATGAGTGACCTATCTGAGTAAGCATCCACATCACATACATTTCCTGTCACTTGGAGGTTGTAGTAAGACTTCTTCATTAATAATTATGTATTAGGAACATCTAAATAGATATGACTTTAATAGCAAGTTGAACTTTATTTAATTATCACACTGTCATACACCTTTTTACATCTGAAGAATTTTAATACCAATATGCATAATATAATTTCACAATACAGAAGTAGGTTGGGTGCACAGCAACTTGGTGTTGCTCAGATATTTATTTCCTATCTCAAATAAGAATAATGCTGAGACAAATTTTATCTGCCATATTTTCAACTTATATGTGTCACTCCTATTTAAATTGAAACACAGGAAGACTTTAGGTCTTTCCTGATCAGAGGGAAAAATTAAATATATATATCACACACAAATATTGATTAGTCTTTTTATTTTACATACACACATGTGTACATATGTTCATTATATATACATAGGTACATATATAATAAAAAGACATATTCAGTAAGTTTAAAAGAAAGAGATTTACTAAAGGGTATTTTATGGCTTGCTGTACCATTAAGAGGCAAAGAATTACCCTCTAGGCTAAACTTCAAGGAAAACTCCCTTAATCAAGCGGTTAAGGCAGTGGTTGCTTCTGCAATGGTCAAGGCTGCAGATTTAGGAACCTGATATTCTGTTTGCTCTTGAATCTACTGCATTTCTGCCAGTACCATTGCCCACCCGCAAAATGGTGGGGCATCCTCTCTCCCTTCCTGTATGGCTTATTTCTAAATCAAAACCTCACCTGATTACACTTTTCTGATGAAATTATATCTGCAAGAAATTTTAGAATTATAGTTTATCACTTTCTGGCCTCTGCATGCTAAAAGGGAGCCAGATGGTGTTTGAATGAGTTGAATTTATAGTACCTACCATAGATGTATAATCATGTGATACTGAAATTAACATTAAAGGTCCAAATCAGTATGGGTTTTTGCAGGGAGGTTCTCTTTTCGTGACTGGCATTGTATTAATTTTTATAGCCTTTGATCTATTATACCCTTGTATCATTGATCTGTAGATAACCCCAAATTAATCAATAAATAAAAATCATAATAAGCATCATGTACCACCCATCACCAAAATAAAAGTAGGGTCAACAATAATCTATATCTAATAAAACATCCCCATATATGTCCAACCCTAGAAAACATTACCTCAACCTTTATGTTTTCGTGTGTGTGTGTGTGTGTGTGTGTGTGTGTGTGTGTACATATATTTAAATCTGGAGATTGAACCCAGGGCCTCATAGATGTTAGGCAAGTGTTCCACACTCAGCAACACCCCAGCCCACACATTTAAATCTTTAATTCATTTTGAGTTGATTTTTTTTTATACCAGGAATTGAACTCAGGGGCACTTGACCAATGAGTCACATCCCCAGCCCTATTTTGAATTTTGTTTAGAGACAGGGTCTCACTGAGTTGCTTAGCACCTTGCTTTTGCTGAGGCTGGCTTTGACCTCGTGATCTTCCTGTCTCAGCCTCCTGCGCTGCTGGGATTATAGGCATGCACCACCTCACCCAGTGATTACATATGTATTCTTATAAACTTTTTAAAAAGTTATATCTCCATCATTATAAAAATGAAATGACATAATCTTTTGGTTCTTACTTTTTTAGTTAACATACCACTAGATTCATCCATTTCAATTTTTTTTTTGAATTTCACTGTAGTTTAGTCATTTCAACTGCTATATTTTGTTGCTGAATATGATGATACTCCATTGTATGAGTATTATTTCAATTTTATTTTAATGAATATTTTGATTGCTTCAAAATTGTGCTACTGTAAACATTGTTGCTATAAACATTATTGCATATTTACTAGAGTTTTGGGGAGTATTTCAGACATTTTTTGCTGCAATATAAAATACCTGAGACGGGATAATTTATAAGGAACAGAATTTTTTTTTTTCTTACTGGAGGCCAGTAAGTCCAAGACCCAGGAGCTGCATCTGCTGAGGGCCTTCTTGTCGAGTTACTGCATGGTGGAGGGCATCACATGGCAAGAGAAGACATGCAATGGAGAACAAGAGGGAGCCACACTGGCTTTTAGAACAAATGAACCCTTGCATTAATCCATTCTTGAGAGCAGAGCCCTCATTATCCAATTACCTCTTAAAGGTTCCATTTCCCAACCTTGTTGCACTGAAGATTGAGTTTCTGTGCATTTCAGGAACACAGCCAAACCATGGCAGGGGTACTTAGCAAAAATGAAATTACTGGGTCATAAGAATATTTTGGTTTGGATTAGAGTTCTGCATATTTAAGGGCATCAAAAATGCATCATTTCTAGCCAAGTTAGGTTTAAAAGTAGTGTACATACATAGTCATAAAAAATTGGCAAAAAATGAGACAGAGTACTTGCCAAGCATGTGCAAGACCCTGAGTTCAAGTTCCAGCATCACCCAAAATAATAATAATACTACAAGACTTGGAGCCTACGTTGCATTTGGAGAATGAGTCAAAGTTTATTTTTAAAACCTTATTACCGAGGGTCTTACATGTGCTTGGCAAGTGCTCCACCACTGAACTACATCCTAATTCCATTTTATATTTTATTTTGAAACATGATTTCACTTAGTTTCCCAGGTTGGCTTCAAATTTGTGATTGGCTCCTGTCTCAGACTCCAGAGTAGCTGGGATTATGGACATGAACCACAGTGCCCCACTTGAAATCTCATCACTTTTATTTTGTATGTATCTTTCCTGACATTCCTCTTATCCTTTTATCCAAGAAACACTCCCTCCTCTTAGTAGAGAGTGGCAGCTAATAAGAAATTACTTGATATTAGACAATCAACCTACATTCTTAGATCACAACCTTAGGAACATGAGCTCTCTCACATTTCTTCAAACTTCCTTCCTGTTCACGTTATACTCCCTTGACAGTTGAAGCACAAAGCTATTTTGCCACCTTGTGATGATAACTGTGGACAAGCCCTCCTCCCACTTCCTGAGATGTGAAACCCTGTAAAAATCATAAAAGCAAGTTACATACATCCAATATACAGTGGCACTGAGTAAACATTTCTATTCCAAAATGGAGGAATAGGGGCATAGCAAGAAGGATGGGGCCAAAGCAAGACTACTATCAGCTTACACAATAGCTTTAGAATTTTATAAGTGGAACTTAATGGACAGTTTTTTTGTGATAGCTCAGATGAACAGAATATGATAGGACTGCAGGCTGTGTTCTAAGTTTCCAGAGGAAAATGAGAACTCAGTATACTAAGAGTTGGGTTGGAAGCCACTCAGGTTACTTTCTGGTAAAGAACTGGGCTACATTTTGCTCATGTCCTGAGACTTTATGTGAGACTGAATTTAATAGTGACAGACTAATTAATCTGGTGGAGGAAATTCCAAGCAGCATATCATTCAGCTAGAGGCATGGATATTGCTGGCAACTGTTAGCCAGTTTACTCTGAAAATTGTGAGCAGAAAACAGAGCTAAAGGAATTAAAAAATGTTCAGTTTGGCCAGAAAATTGCATGTAAAATTGGGGCAAAGAAGGTGTGCTTATTGAAGGGATTATAGTCCTAAAGAGATGGTAAAGTACTTTGCACAGAGACAATAGTAAAGATATCTTGGGAGCATCTCAGGAATTTGCAAAGCCACACACATTACAGATAAAAACATTTCTTTGCGAAGAGATCATGGGGGTGCCCTGATCTTATAGGGTGGCCTAGGAAGTTGTTTTATCATACTGAGCCATGGAGACACTCAGAGGTCACTGCAGCCATGATTCCAGGAAAACCCGCTATTGTATAAGCTGATATTAGATCTTGGCATCACCACATGGTGCTGGTTCTGAAGGAATACAGGATGCTTGAATTAAGGGGACATAGAGTTTTCACTGAGATTTCAAAGGAAGGTCTGGGAGGTCAGGTAAAATGTAGCAGGCTCCATGTCCCTGTAGGCTGCCTCTAAGAGGGTCATGCAAGAAGTTGTGAAAGTTAAGCTGAAACTGGAATGAAGACCCCAGTCAGTGATGGGGAGTATCTGCTGCGAAAAGCTGCTGGCTACAGGGAGATCCAGGCTAAAAGAGTCCATATAATTGGTAACTGGCAAGCCTAAAGGGACAGGGCAAACTCAACCCTTTGGAGAACACATGTCATGACCACGTGTCCTAGATGCTGTGTGCAGAGTTACAGATAAAATTCTGGAAACTGTTTGCCCACCTGAGTTTTGGTCTTGCTTTGGCCCCATCCTTCTTGCTGTGCCCCTGTTCCTCCATTTTGGAATAGGAATGTTTACTCAGTGCCACTGTCTATTGGATATATGTAACTTGCTTTTATGATTTTTTACAGGGTTTCACATCTGAGTTTGCCTTGAGTCTCAGAGGAGACTTAGAGCTTGGATTTTGGATAACACTAGATGGATAGAAGACTATTAGCCTCTTGGAGATGAATTAAATACACTTTTCTTTGTGAGATGGACATAAGATTTTGGAGATAGGGGCAAATGTTATGGTTTGGATATGAGGTGTCCCCCTCAAACTCCTGTTAATGAAAGAATATGAATAACTGAAATGACTAGATCATGAGAGCTGTAACCAAATCAATCAATCCTAGTTTGAATGGACTGACTGGGTGGAAACTGTAGGTAGGCGAGGCATAGTTATAGGAGGTGGGTCACTGGGGGCATGTCCTTGAAGGTGCATCTTCCCCATGACTCCTGTCCCTTCCCTCTCTCTGATTTGTGACCCTGCCATGAGCTGAGAAGATTCCCTCTGCTGGACTCTTCCCCCATGATGTGCTGCCTCACTTAGGGCCCAGAGCAATGGGGTCAGCCATCTATGGTTTGAGCCTCTGGAACTGTGAGCCTCAAATAAATTTCTCTTCCTCTAAGTTGTTCTTGTCAGGAATTTTGATCACAGTAATGAAAAATCTTACTAAAATGCTACTTCAATAGATCAGCAACTCGGGATGGAGATGTGACTCAAGTGGTAACGTGCTCGCCTGGCATGCACGGGGCCCCTGAGTTCGATCCTCAGCACCACATAAAATAAAATAAAGATGTTGTGTCCACCGAAAACTGAAAAATAAATATTTAAAAAATTCTCTCTCTCTCCCCACCTCCTCCTCTCTCTCTTAAAAAAAAAAATAGATCAGCAACTCCATGCCTTCAGATAGTGGTGCTAACTAAAGGTAGGAGGGAAGAAAACGCAAATCCATATCTAGAATATATATCAGTTCTAGTCAGATGAAATGCTAGGGTTTAATCAATCATATGTAATTATTTTCCCTTAAATGGCTGATTGGTCTCCTCTAGTAATATCTATCCTGGGGGATCTGTTCTGTTCCCCATTGCTGGCAGGTTAGACATTTCACAACAAGAGCTACATCAACCTTGGTGATCAGGAGCCCATTCCACTGGGTCCATGTAGAGCCACAGTCCTGAAAGCATAGCTTGTCTTGTTATGAACCCATTGTGCCACACTGGGCTGTCCAAGTCATTCTGTATATTTGGTAGTTTTGTGCCTATTGCAGGGCTAATGTTTTCTAGTATAAATTAACATGTCATACAAAGATCTTCACACTGTGCCCACTCCCCTAAGGTCCATAAACATGCCTCTTTCTCAGTTCTCCTGGGCCATGCCATGCCATTCTCCTTCCAAGCCTCTGATCATTCAGTCTAAATGCCTTAGCCTATGATCTCTGCATACTTGTATGTGTGTACCTTTATGTATGTGTAAATACATAAAGAAAGGTATATTTCTTTTATAGTCTCAAGATACATCTCTTTCTACACAAAGAATGTAACCAGCTACACTTTGTAAACTTTGTCTCACTGCTATATTTTACCATTCTTGATTGAGGCAGTACAGTAATAGTCCAGTTTCAACTCCACCACATACAAAGCTTGATCATCAAATATATTCTATTCCTATGTCATCAGCAGGTCATTGCAGACCCCACAATCACTACTATATTGTGAGCAAAGGCACCAGGGCAATGGTGGTGGATGGCACAGAGGTTTACATGCCCTGATGGTTAAGCTTACTTATTCATGATGGCCCTATATGTACCATTTTCATCTTTTGAAGAATTACTGCTGGAGCTGCCAGATTCTTTGACATAGTGAGAATCCAGCTAAGAGTGCACAGTTCTAGCCACATCATTATATCCTGTGTTCACGCTCTATTATGACTCTTTTTCAAAAAGTGTGTAGATCTCTGGGATGGATGGAATACATTGTTCCAGAGCCCTGCTACTCTTTTTTTGTGGTTTTGCTATTGGGGCTTGTTGGAAACTTCCCATTGTCTTTCAATGCACCAAGAGAATACCAGTGCCATAAGGTCTGTCATTTTTAGCTCAAGTTGTAGGGCTCGTTGTCCCACACCCAGACAGCTTTTCTATAGTGGTCCCCACTCAAAGCTAGACAGCTTCAATGTCAACTGGAAAGTATGTTAAAATAATTTCAAAGTGTGGAAGTTTCTGCCTTTAGAATTTGAGGAGGACTTTTAAGTGTTAGACTTCTTTTTTATTGGTGGAGGATATAAGTTGTAATAATTTATCCTTTACATTGGAGGGTGAATCCAAGCATGCCTAGCTACCAGATTTCTAAAACATTTACCAGTGTGAATGCTTTGAATCTTTGAAGAGTATCTCTCCCACTCCCTGGTAAACATTTGTCTTTCCAAGACTTCCAAGTCAATGTTGTGGATATTAGCTTGGTGGTGGAGTGCTTGCCTAGCATCCATTTGAGGCCCTGAGTCCAATCCCGAGTATCACAATAACAACAATAATAGCAACAATATGAACAATAATTATAACAACCAAGACTTCCAAGTCTTCTGACATACAGTGTTTGCTTGTATGGCTCAATTAACAATGTCAAAGATATGGTAAACTAATATAATGTAATGTGGAATGCAACATGGTGTTAGTCCATTCAGACTATATATTAAGAGGATGATAAAGTTGAAATAGTGATGGGAAAAGTCTGTAAATTTAAACTGTTATCTATTCCTTTTGAATTTCAACTGGTCCACCTTCATGATAGGAATAAAAACATTCACCTTGTCAATATCCACATACCACACATATGAGAATGTATTAATTGCTCTAGCAAATGTACTACAACTAACAACAGCTGAAACTGGAGACACCACTTAGTTGAGTTTATAATATTCCACTTTCATTCTCTGGGATCATTTGGTTTCCATAGAGACCAAACTGATGAATTAAATAAATGAGGATATGACAGGGATCACTGTCCCTGTACTCTGTAGGTCTTTAAGGGTCGCTTTGACCCCCATCATTCCCTGCATCAGATGACACTGTTTTGATTTTACAGTCTTAATAAGGTAGAAAGGAAGTTTCAGAGACTATTGTTTGATTTTTTTCCTGCTACAATAGCTGTTATCTTATAAGCAAAAGAACAAATATGGAAGTTCTACCAATCATCAAAGATGTCCATTCCAATGACATATTGAGTGCCTGGAGAAATGACCACTAAGTGGGCTCATGGAGATGGTGAACACATAGTGAACCAGGACCTAGACCATGACTTCATTTGTACTTGAACAGCAGATAACCCAATCTAATAAAACAGCCATGATATTATGGTTGTAACAGATACCTCAGTTGATCATATGAATTCGAATGTCAACTTAAACTGAATGTCCAATATTCTTGAAATGTCTGTATATTATCCTTTTAGCCTCTGGTAGCTTGACCTAATGGCTGTAGGTGTCCCCTCTGAGAAAGGACTAGGGGAAAATTACTTTCCATATTGCAGGTTCCTTCCCTATGGGAACTTGGCCTTTCCTTCATCCAATTGCTTCCTTTACTATAAAGAACTTGACTTCAAGTTGGCTATGAACTGGGATGACCCTTCAGAAACAATTTGTGTCAAAGTAAGGGGCTAGATCTTTGTACCACCTAAACACACTAGTCCCCAGGGGGTAGTATTTGGGCAAGACAAATACCTTCAACTTAGAGCAATTTCAGCAAATGGCCTGTGAGCTTTGGCTAGCCACATTCCTTAAGCTAGAGGTGTCCTTGATCTTGAGGGGGAACATTTGTGTCTCAAAGAATCCACTACAATATCAAAAGTACCTTCCCTGGAGCCAC
Organism: Ictidomys tridecemlineatus; assembly: GCF_052094955.1. Taxonomy (NCBI): domain Eukaryota; kingdom Metazoa; phylum Chordata; class Mammalia; order Rodentia; family Sciuridae; genus Ictidomys; species Ictidomys tridecemlineatus. The sequence goes on along the minus strand of NC_135480.1, from coordinate 79,638,350 downwards.
TTACCAGCTGAAAAACATCTCCTCCTCGGAATCTAGGCTGGTACCTTATTAGCAAGTCTTCCACACTTTCACTGTTTTCTACTTTCCATATGTATGAAACTTCTCATTTTAATAATCAATGGAATTAGAATTCTAGAGAACAAACTTTTGCTGAAGCTCTGTCAATATTTGAAGAAATTCCCCTTGGCTTCCAGTTTTTGAGCATTTTTCTAATTGATTGCCTTTCTATCAGATAATGAATATGTGCCTTTCTTTTCATTTCCAGAGCTCTAAACCTAGCCTAAGTCTTTATCACCCTACAAACTTAGACTATGACAATAATCTCCCACCAGCCACCCTCCCTGAAGTATTTCTCACTTTCAATCTTTCACAGAGTCCTGAGCTGTGCTCTTTACTCAGCAGTCACCAATGAAGCAACTTGCACAGATGGAGAAACTTGAAAGAATAAGGAAATAATACATTAACCAAATGATGCACTTAAATAGATTTTAATAGTGTGCTTCAAATTCAATGTGTAAATAAAGAAGAAAAAGACTTCTTTATTCTCAGGAATCCTACACACAGCTTCAAAGCTAAAGGTCAGGGAACTGTTCTTTAGTGATGGTGTGGCCCTGTCCAGCAATATCCCCAGATGGAGGCTTAAGAAATATTTTCTCAATTCTAAAATAGCAACAATCACAAAGCTAAATCCTACTCTTCTGATTCATCAGTGGTCATGGAGCAAGCAGGGGGTCAAAGTCAGATTTCTTTTAACAGAATTACCTGGGGTGTACAATGCTCTAAATAAAGATCACATGAAGTAAACATCAAAGTTAAAGAAGTTTACTCTATCAGCACTTCCATTATTTCAGGAAAGTGCCCAGCATATATACGTAGCTCTCTTGGCCTGTACAAAGGACAATATAAATCCCTGAGAATTCATAAAAAGACTGTGGGGCTGTCTCTGGATGGTGCAGATCTCAGAGTAAACCACAGTAGGAAGGTTTTCCAACAGCCAAAGTTTTTGTGTTATTTGAATCTGTAGAAAAGGAACTCTGAATTTTTGCTTTCAAGGGGAGGAAATCAAAGGGGGATGACCAAAAAGAGCAAGATGCAGCCTGAAGAATGAGGGATTGGAGGTGTCAAATAGCTGGATATAGTTTTACTTATTAATCCACATATTAAACCTTTAGACTTTAGGAGATGCAAGTAACATGAATATAAAGCCTAGTAGATAAAATAAGTGAGGGAAAATATTGAGTGAGCTATCATACATAGTCCAAGACCCTGTACCCCAAGTGATGGAGACAATGGAGTGTCTGGGATTCAGGCAAACTGCAGAGTGTGTGCCCCATCTGAGATCACATGGCTTCTCCACCCCTGTTGATTGCTTCCAAGTAGTAATTCAGGTTCTGTGGTAGCAGGGCCTCTGATTTTATGAGAAAAATTTAAAAATTTATTTGAAGTATTCTGATTTTTAAATGTCATGGGAGCTTGGAAGGTTGTGGGGTGATGGAGGGAAAGAGAACATGTAACTCTGCAACCGTTTTTTCAAAGCTCACATTTGGACCCTGACACAGTTTAAAATCACCCACATAGAAAGCATCCTGCTACATGCTCAGGAAGGAAGCAGGAGCCCTTATGACTCTCTCTGGAGCAGAACCTCCAATAGCAGCTGTGAAATGGCTCTCACTGCCCAGCACAGATGTGCTTCCTGGGTGGGAGGACAGAGAGAAAGAATGTAAACTCCCGACAGCTGCTACTTTCAGAGCTAACTGTAGGGTTGTGGTCAAATTTGATCTTACAGCAAGTTCTCTGAAGAACAGAGAAATTGCCCCAGATACCACATCTAGTAGTGGAAGGGGAGAGAAAAAATATAATTAGAGTCAGAATCACTAATTAAGAATATTGCAGGCAGGAAAACTACCCTAGTTTCCAGCTATTTTCATCAGTCTATCCAGTTGCCCTTCTGTGACACTGCCTTGCTGTATTACTTCTAGCCCCAGCTTGATGTTCTTTCTATTCTTCATTTAATTCCTTTGCAAAAGGATGCTAGCATTGTTCATTGTAACTCAGTTTTTCCTATGTAAAACCATTATGATCAAGCATGAAAAGCATATTACAAAGCCATGTATACCTTATGACCCAGTGTTCCTGTGTTTGTCTTCAAGACTGCACTGTGTATGAAGTCGAACTCATTGTCACTCCATGCAATCTCTTGCCGTCCCGACCCCTATACATACACATACTTACTCAAACAGATATAACTCCAACGTGGTTATTTATAAGTAGTAGATTTTAGTTCTTTTATGTTTTTATTAGTGCATTATACTTAGTAATGGAGTTCATTTTGACATAATTGTATATACATGAAATATAATGTTCTCCATTTCAGTCCCCAGTACTTCTTCTTTTCCTCTCCTTCTCCCTCTCCCCTGTTTTCCTTACTCTACTCTATTGGTCTTCCTTCTATTTATTTATTTACCTACCTTAAATTGGTGCTTTATAGGTATACATAGAAGTGGAATTCATTGTGGTATATTCATATACATACATAGCATAATTTGGTCAATTTCATTCTTCCTCCCTTTTCCTGTTCTTCCTTTTACCTCACAATCTCTTTCTCTACTCCATTAATCTGTTTAATTTTCATGGTTTCTCTATAGTTTTCATTGGAGAGGTCTTTCTCCTCCTTGGTTAGATTATTCCCAAGTATTGTATTGTATTACATTGTATTGTAATACAATACAATGTTATTGTATTGTATTGAGGTTATTGTAAATGGGAGTAGTTTTCCTTATTTCTTTCTTAACATATTCATTATTAAATACTGAAAAGTGATTTATTTGTGTATTTTTTGGAGTATAAATTTTCAAAATAGTTTCTAATGCTCCTCAGGATTTGATCTTGTATCCTGCTACTTTGCTGAATTTGTCAGCTCTGGTGGAGTTTTTTAGGTCTTCTGAATATAGGATCATGTCGCTAGCAAACAGTTAATTTGACTTCTTTTCCTGTTTATATCCCTTTAATTTTCTTCTCTTGCCTGATTGCTCTGGCTAGAATTTCAAGAACTGTGTTGGATAGTCATGGTGAGAGTGAACATTCTTGTCTTATTCCTGATTTTAGAGAAAAAGCTTTCAGTTTCTTTTCATTCAGTATGATGTTGGTTTTAGTTTTGTCATAGATAGTCTTTATAACTTTGAGGTATTTTCGTCTATCCATAGTTTCTCTAGTGTTTTAATATGAATGCATGTTGGATTTTATCAAATGTTTTTTTGTGTGTGTCTGCTGAAATTATTATGTGATTCTTGTTCTTAATTCTATTTATGTGGTGCATTACATTTATTGATTTACATATGTTGAACCAATCTTGCATATTCATCAGGGATATTGATCTATAGTTTTCTTTTCTTCATGTATCTGTCTTGCTTTGTATAAGAGTAATACTGGCTTCATATAATTAATTTGGAGCTATTCCTTCCCTTTCTATTTCATGGAATAAATTGAGAAAGATTGGCATTGGTTCTTCATTGAAAATTTGGTAGATATTTGGTAGATCTTGGCTGAGAATCTATCTGGTCTTGAGTTTATTTATTTTTGTAGTTGTTGGAAGGCTTTTAATTACTGGTCTTCTGATTCTGACTCTTAATTACTGTCTTCTGTATCCTTATGGTTCAACTTGGGTAGGTTGTATGTGTCTATAAACTTATCAGAGTCTTCTAGATTTTCCTGTTAATTGGGGTATAAATTTTCAAAATAGTTTCTAATGATCCTCAAGATTTCAGAAGTATCTGGGCTAATATCTCCTTATTCATCTGAAATTTTGTTGATTTGGGTCTTCTCTCCTTTTTTAGTTAGTGTGACTAAGAATTTATCAGGTTCTTAAAAATCTTTTCAAAGAACCAACTCTTCATTGAGTTGATCCTTTGTGGTATTTTTGTATTCTCAATTTCATTAATTTCAGCTCTCATTTAATTATTTCCTGTATTCTATTGGCTTTGGAATTAGTTTGTTCTTCCTTTTCTAGGACCTTGAGGTGTAATGTTAGACTATTTATTTGGTATCTTGATATTTTCTGATATTATTTCATTGAAAAAAATTTTGCATTTATTTGCCTATGATTCTTAGATTTGGCCTCTTAATAAAGGCCTGGATCTTCTTTCCTTCCTCCCTCCCTCCCTTCCTTTCTTCCTTCTTTCCTTCTATGTATCCCAGAATTCTTGAGTATGCTGATCATGGCCTCTTAACATCTTTTCTTTATTGCTGACTTTATTTTCAAGACTTATATACTTTGTCTTTGAGGCCTGAGAATTTGTCTTCAAAGTGGTCTACTGGTGATGTTTTCAACTGAATTTTTAATTTGATTTATTGGGTATTTTATATCCAGGATTTCTGTTTGTTCTATTTTCAGAATCTTCATCCCTCTATTGAAATGTTCTTTCACTTTTGCACTTTCTCTCTGAGTTCATTCCTTAGGTCTTCTTTTAGTTCATTGAAAATTTTAATTATCAACTTTCAAAATTATTTTTCTGACATTTTCTCCACTCTGGGATCCATGGGAGTCTGATATAAGCTATTTGGGATGGCTTGTTACCTTGATTTTTCACACTGTTAGTATTTCTACCCATCTTCTGGTTTAATTGTCTCTTCTACTTTTGTATAAAGAAATTTTTAGTGAACTGGTTTCTCTTTACTGTGTTTCTCTTTAGTGTGGATAAATATACCTTCACTCAACTTGTACTTGTTACTATGTCCAATCTCTAATACCACATTGAAAAGAGATACTAATTTCCAGTAATGACAGTCACTTCAGAACAATGCCTTATCCTAATATATCTTTTGAAAACTTATTAATGATGTTCTTCAATGGCCTACTAATCTATTATTCTTGGTCAGGCTTTTGAAGTCCGGTGTTTTCTTTCTGGGGTTTCAGTTTTTGTGCAGTTTCCTTAGTCTCAGTTCAAAGTGGTCAAGATTGTTAGGGGAGTTTCTGTGTAGTGTTTCTCTACAGGGTTTCACTCCCTTCTTGGCTGGACAGCTCTGATGCCCGCCTCCTCTTTCTGTAAGTCTCAGATCACGTGCTGGGGGAAGGAGAGTAGAACATGTCAGCCTATCCTCCAGCCCTTTTAGGCCTGGAAGAGGTGACTCAGGGCTCATCAGATTTGGTCTGAATTTAATTGGTCTCAGCCTGCCACACCTCCCGTGTCAGCCAGACTCCTAATACCGGAGCTTAGTTTGTCTATTTCAAGTGAAAGAATTCTTAGCTTTGTAGATTGATTTTTTCTGGTGCTGAATCCCTGTTTTGATTCATTCTTGGTGAGCTGCTATGATCATGTGGCTTCCTTTGAACCACCTTACTACTCACAGGGATAGACTACATGAATTAAAAGAATGTTAAAATTGTAGTTCATTAAGAGTAAAGCAGTTTGGTTTTGAAGGCAAAAGGAAGGTTGGACCATTCAAAAGTCAAGAAGAGAGGAAATGGGAGCAAGGTCATGCATGAAGGGAGAAAGTGAAGACATAGAAGAGAGCAAGATTTTTGCTATTAGAAGGAGAGATGAGGATAATAAGACTAATTAAACAAGCAAGTACATACAGACAAACAACATCGATGCCCTCTATTTAAAAAACAAAAATAAAAACAAAACCTTCCAAACAATTAAAAGTCACCAATTCTTAGAAAAAAAACAGAGCAAAACAGTAAAAGATTAATAAAAGAAAAATTAATGATAAAATAGAAAAAAAACCCCAAAACATGTGTATATGTATATTTATAAACAAATTAGCAAATGTAGTCAGAACAACAACTAAAAAAAATGTTAATAATGAAAAAGAAAAATTCTTAGTTAAAAATGCTATTTTCCCATTAAGGAAGCTGAATTAACATCCTATTCCAGTATGTCCTTCTGTCCCTTATTTCTTGGGCTAAGTGCCTCCTAGAGGAAGCCAGGAGTGCATGATATGAAACCAAGCTCCGTTTGTGATTTTCAGCACTTCACCTCCTGGAGTAGATAAGAAGTGTTGCCAGTAGAAATGATTCTCAGTTTCTCTGCTGTCAAGGAGGGATGGAACTGGAAGTACCCTCTACTAATAGGAATTTTGTCTGGACATCTTAGATTGCTGCTTTTCCTAATTGGAAGTGGTGCTGAAATCTATTTGGGAAGTTCTGGCTGCTGTGGTATTCTAAATGAAAGTTTGGGCCTTTGTTTGGGGCATGCACTCCAAAGTACTTAAATCTTTTTACCCATTGGGCTGAGTATATGTAAATCTTGGTGGGCATCTGGGTTTGTATTGTCTCCCTAAAGCTCTAATCATGGGGTGATAAGCATCTCTGGGTGGATAGTACATAGCAGGTTTCCTGTAGCCCACCTTTCACCCAAATATGAATTTCCAAGTCTCCATCCCCAAATGTAATCACACCCACCTGATCAATTTCTCCTGATCCTTCTCAGCTGGTCATTCTTGCCACAGAGCTTAAAAGGAAATCAGGTTGCACCATCCTGTCCCCAGTGTAATCACATGTGTTCAGAAATTTTCAATGCTTTTTCTGCTGGTCGATCACATGTCACTGGACTCAAAGTCCCAGTGCACTGTCCTGTACGTCTGTCTTGCATCCCCCTGATCCACTCTACTCTATAACTGTTTGGGAATCATGATTTGCCAGGTGCATTATGTGCATGCAGTAAGCACTGGCTGAGACAGAGGGAACAATTTGCTAAGGACTATTGTGTTCCTATAGGAACAAGATTTGGCATAAATTCCTTAAGCTGTATCTCCAACCTCAGTTCTTCACTTAGAAGCTGAGAAACACTGAGCACATTTTGTTTGCCAAATTTTTCCGCTGTGTTTTCCTATTCCTTTGTGTTCTTCTTCACTTTGCAGTGACTCAGTGCTACTGTCCTTGCCAGGCTCAGCTGTTTCCTTATACCCTCCATTCACTACACCAGAATCTCTAGACTTCTCTGAATTTCTGATAGCCAAATCATAATTTGTCAAGATTTTCTTCAGACACCCCCCCTCTTTATGAAGCAGTATTCCTGGTGTTCAAATTTCAAATAGCAGAGCATCTGCCATCTTGTGATCCCCTGAGTTGTTTCTAAAAGATTTTTCTCCCCTTTAGCCTATTTAATTTTCTACAGTGAACACATATTGCTTATTAAATTTTTTAAAAAATGATTACTGACAAGTATAGTATAGTAGTAGTACATGCATGTAATCCCAGTGGCTTGGGAAGATGAGGCAGGAGGATTGCAAGTTCAAAACCAGCCCCAGCAACTAACAAGGTCTAAACTGAAAACTACTTGGATGTCCTACAGAATGGATAAATTGTAGTACTAATATATAGTGAAATATTATACTGAAAATAAATAGAAAACAACAAACTGCAGTCATATACAACAGAGAATGGATGAATCAAATAATATAAAACAACAAAGCAAGACACCAAAGGATGCACACATACATATTCCACTTAAATAGAGTTCAAAAGTTAAGGGCACAGTTAAGCCATTTAGTTTAGGGATGTGTGTGGATAGTAAAATTACTTTAAAAGCAGTGATATCATTTGGGGACAAGAGAAGCTTACAATCAGGAGAAGCCACATATGGGTAAAGGGCTGTAATTCTCAAAGTGTTCTATTTCTTATCCTGCAAGTGACTACAGGATGTTTTCTTTACAACTATGTGTGAAATATTCAAGAATGAACTTGTATGAATGTATGTGAATAAGTTTTACATAACAATAAAATGATGTTTTAAATAATAAGTTTAAAGAGGAAGTGAATATTCTTATAGAATATGATTAGTCAGTCTTGTATTTTGTACATTTTTATAATTTTGAGTACACACAAGTTACCATACTAGGGGTACGGGTGGACAAATTTCTGACATCAACAAAGTACAATTTGTACAGTGGTCCTCAATGTTTTCAAGAGTGATGATGCATTTTTAACATAAAACAAGCTAAAACCCAGGAATTAGGTATTTTAATAATTGTTACTGATAGATCTATTAATCGTAGATGTGAGGGGAGTTTTTCTTAAACCAATAAAGCCTTTTGGTGAATTTTTATTTTATTGTTTTTTTTTTCAATCACAAAGCATCTAGTTGTAAAGTAACAGAATGCATTTGTATAAACCAAATATCTCATTTTGATTCCATTGATAATGTTTTAGGTAAACATTCATTCATTCCTTCAGTAATAAAGCTTTACTGAGATGTACTCACAGCTCTCTACTATGTTTATTGATTCTTAAACCCACAAGAATATTTCTAAGGTCTCTCCGTGTGAGTTTGTGGTACTCAGACTGAGAATCATTGATTTATAAATAACCACTTGGCCACTGTAATGTCTTTACCCTGAGAATCTCCCTGAACATGTTCAAGGGATACAGACCATACCACATCAGACAAAATGGTCCTCATGCAAATTCCTAGAATGGACCAAACTTATTTTTCTTTCAGGGTGTTGTCTCTTTTATTTCTCTAGCAGCCACTATTTGCCTAGGATTTGTCAGAAGCAATAGATACTCCTTTAGTTATCAAGTATAGTTTATTTTTATTTATTGATTTAAATCTTATGTATATTATCAAATTCATCTTCAACTCGGCCCATTCTCACAATGCTGTGTAGGTAATAAGAGAATGGGCTATGGATCAAATTTTAATTTTTCCCCAAGCAACATATGTCTGTATCAAGAAGATAATCATGAACACAAACATCAGAAAGCCTAGCTCAAACTGTATTGCTCATGAAACTGGGAAACAAAGATGCATTTTCTTTCAGGTATGGCTGAATCTAGGAGTGATTTCAATGATGTTACATAATACCTCCTGTGTGCTTGCTGTTCTGATTACTTACCTTTGCTTTCTTCTATGTTCGCTTCATTGCCGGTAAGATTATGTCCACATGGTATTAGCAATAGCTCTGACCTGTCCAGCTTTACATTATATCAGTTAATGGGCCTTGTAGAAGGAGAGTATACTTATTGCAGACTCAAGTATTTTTGTTATAAGAACATATTCCTTTTGACCTATAACACCTAGAATACTAAGATAATTTTTTCAGAAACATAGAATCTGACAAAAATCATCTCACTAAAAGAATATTAGGAAATTTTATAGACTGTGAAATTAAATTGTCTATGTATTCCGACTGGCCATCTATTCTCATTAATATACAAAGAAAAAAAGATGAAGAAAAAATGAAAAAAGAGCATTTTTACTACTATCTTATTATCCAGAGTCTTGTTTTTTTCCTTTATGACTCAATATTTCTAACACTAAATTTAGGTTTTTCAGAAGAAAGTTCTTTTTTTTTGATAAAAATGGAATTTTTTTTATTTTTCAGGAAGACTTCAATTCTTAGTTTGAAAATTCAAGTGAGTTTGGATCACATTGAATAAATACATATCAATTAAGTTACCTGTAAAGCACATACATAGAATGTATTGATTAATATGATTTATTCACATTTGTATTTATATATTAAAAACCTATAAATACACAATAAATATTCAAAAAAATCTGATTTATTTTTTCCGTGAATTTATTGTATTGAGTGGAAAACTGCTAATCTGTTAATATAAAAATATTTCCCTAGTGTATCTCTAAAAACCTATAAATATGAGTCAACTCACTGACTTCCGATGTTTGGCTGAGTAGATTAAAAATGGGAATGCATTGGCCAAATTTCAGATCTATAAGACACCTATATGAATCTAAGTTCTTGATTAGGCCCTTAATTCTTTTTTTTTATTAATTGCTCAAAACATTACAATGATCTTGACATATCATACATTTGATTCAAATGGGGTACGTAATCTTAATCTTATTTTTTCATGTGTACAGATTGCAGGATCACATTGGTTATACAGCCACATTTATACATAGGGCCATACTAGTGTCTATTGTATTGTGCTGCCCTTCCTTTCCTCCCCTCCCCTCCCCTCCCCTCCCCTCCCCTCTTTCTACCCAATCTACTGTGACACGTTTCTCTCTCTCTCTTTTTTCAGAAGAAAGTTCTTATTTTTACTTATCAGTGGAAGTGATTCTTATCAGTGGACATTGAAGATAACAGTACTATTTAGAAGAAATTAATTAATTAAAACCACAAAAGGAAAAAGACAACAAGTCAGCTATTCAAAGTCACTTGCCTTTAAAAAATTATGCAGAGACTAATGGAGGAAAGGATATTTAGAATGTCTGCTAGTTGAGCTGGTAACTCACCGATTTATAGTTACTAATCAGTGACTGGCATAATTATTCCTTTTAATCCCTCAAAATGAATTAAACAGTTCTTAGTAGTACTTATACATGAATATATTTACTGCAAATAATTAACTATGGTGTTGGTATAATTAATCCTTCCTAACCAGCATTTTTGGTTCATATTCTGCAAAGTCCTGACTAAATGCTGGGGTGGGGGACATTGACTAGAGAACATTTCTCACTCATGGACCTTACATTCTGGTAGGAGAAACCTGGTCAGTGCCTCAGCCACCATGCCCAGCAGCCTGCCTGTGCTGATACCCACCTGGCATTTCTTCATTTTCTCTCATCCAACAGTTAGACTTTACTCTTCTACATTTCACCTGAGTGCAGCTCCATCCCAGCCCACCATAGAAGAATCACTTCCCTGCAGTTACACTTTGCAGAGTCCTCAGGCTTGCTTGGTGCTTGTGATGACTGAAATCTCTGACTTTGCACTATAGCTCCACACATTCCATCTTGTGCATGTCCACCCTTCTAATCTGTTTTTTCACTATGATAAGAGCCCAAATAATGGCGGGTTTAGTGGCCCTCAAATATGAAGTACTCTGATACAAATGCTGTCTGTACATAAATACCTTCTGCAGAAGATCTTGTTCTCCAAGAAAAGAGATTGTACAAGCTTCCCAAATTGAGTGGGGAATTAATCCTTGTAGAATTATAGCCTAAACACATCCTCCTTGTGAGGAGTTGTTTCCTCTATGATCTTCGTTTCAAATATGTCCTACTTCTACCTGCCCAAAGTTCTGCTGTCTGTGTTGAAAGGTCTCCTTTTACGTTCCCAGGTATAAACCCTGCATGAATTATGCACTTGTTTGCAGAAAACTGAACGGTAATATCTATGGTAGCACTAGTCATAAAAAGCTCTAATTAGAAACAATCAAATGTCCATCACAGTATAGTGGATTACTATATTGTGTTCTATTCATACAATGGAAGACTATACATTCTTTCATACAATGGAAAGCCCAACTGTATCAAACCACATGGAGGAATCTCACAAGCAAAAGAAGTCAGACATGCAAGAATTATGATTCCATTCACATAAAGTTCAAACCAGGCAAAGACAATATAGATTTTAGAAGTGGTTAACACTGGAGTAGGAGGGAGAGAGTGTTTGAAAGGGGCCATGAGAAAGCTGGAACCAGAATTTTTGGCCACTGTTTCAGCTTGGGTAGGTTTGATATTTGTCAAGTACTCTAAGCTGTGCCTGTCCCGTGGCAGGGCTCAACATATGTTAGTTAAAGTTAGTACTACACCTGCTTCTTTCTTTCTTTCTTTCTTTCTTTCTTTCTTTCTTTCTTTCTTTCTTTCTTTCTTTCTTTCTTTCTTTCTTTCTTTCTTTCTTCCTTCCTTCTTCCTTCCTTCCTTCTTTCCTTCCTTCCTTCCTTCCTTTCTTCCCTCCCTCCCTCCCTCCCTCCTTTCTTCCTTCCCTCCCTCCCTCCCTCCCTCCTTCCTTCCTTCCTTCCTTCCTTCCTTCCTTCCTTCCTTCCTTCCCTTCTTTCTTTCTTTCTTTCTTTCTTTCTTTCTTTCTTTTCTTTCTTTCTTTCTTTCTTTCTTTCTTTCTTTCTTTCTTTCTTTCTTTCTTTCTTTCTTTCTTTCTTTCATCTGCCCACTGCTCCCAAATTTTATAGGATGGCAGGGAGAAATTTCCTTCCAGTCCTGGTTCCAAAAGCATGAGTCAGGCACCTTCCTTGTCTATGAAAGTCATGAATACAGAAAAAAGGTCACATTGTAAAGAATGACCATGTATGCCAAACTATGAATTGGGAGTCATATGCTCAATAAAAAGGGGATCAGGTCAGTTTTCAGACAAAGAGAAGCAAGGAATGATTTGGGTGATGGTGTCAGAGGGCACATTACAAATTGGACATTGGAGGCCCACTTTTATCAAAATAAAACTGTCTATGCAATGTCAAAGCATATATTCAGCTTGAATATCTGCCTCAGAATTTAGTCCGTGCTTACCAAGTTCAGAACTGGTATTTCCTCTGCTAGAGAAAAAGCAGGTCAAACTTCATGTAATTAACACTGTAGTTTGTGTCTCTCTGGGATTTTATCCTGCTGCTTTTTATCTCACTCCCTGTTTCTCCTGTTTTATCTCAAGGCTTATGAACGCTCTCCTCTAGCAAACAATATAAATACAATAAGCAGAGTGACAGTTAGAACCTTGACATGGAAGTGGAGGCATCAGCACCAAGTTGTCCAATGGCACTGAGATAAAGCAGAGAAAATGTAAGTAACTGGGGCTCTGAAAAAAAGTTAGACATGGGTGGGGAGACGCTGAGAGAAAATTCGATGTGCAAAATTTCTGAGGTGAGCAGAACATTAAATGTTTTTTTTTGTAGGCAATTATTAAATATAAGAAATGCTTTGAATGATACTTCATATAGAATAGTGCTAAATAAATGTTATCCAAATGACTGGAAGAAAAGTGGAGAAACCAGGGATTTGCAGTCATTGGCAAGAAGGAATTTGATAAGTCATGAAATTGTAGAATTTAAAATGAAGTCTGTTGTCTGCTCCCCTTACAGGTGGTTTCCGTTTGAATACTTCAGAGCTTCAATTCACATTTGAGGCCAGTTAGGAGAAGAAAAGGTAGAAACACTAATGCATGGATTTTTAAAAAAGTAGTACATAGCTTCCTAAAATAATGGCTAGCTGAAGGATATTTTTTTAGGAAAAAAAATAAATTAAAATGTGGGAAAATTGGAAAGGACCCCAAAGGGCAATTTATCATGTCATTTTTCCTCTGGCTGTGAAATATAGAAATCACCAGTTGATAATAACAATATATTTGTATAGTACTTCTAGGTCCCAGGGTGCTTTTAAAGTCATCATCTCTGTTTAGTCTCACAAGGATGTGGGCACAATTCTGTATTGTTGAAACCCTGGAATAAGTTCTGAGAAATGCGTTGTTTGGCATGTTCGTTATGGTGGGAAGATTGCAGAGTGTCCTTATACAAACCTAGGGGCTATGTGTGTGATAACCCTTTTGCTCCTGGGCTACAAACCTCTACAGCATGTTACTGTACTGAATATTGTTGGTGATTGCAACATAATGAATGGTAGGTCTCTGTATATCTGAACATACCTAAACATAGAAAATACTAGGTGTCAGGAATCTTTCAATTTCAAAATGTTATGTGACTGTTTTTTGAGACTCAAATAAAGTCACTAGTGCAGAAATAATGAAGGCTTTTTGACTTATAGAAGTTCAGGTACCTTAAGACAGAATTATGGAATGTTCTCAGAAAAAATTCCTCCACACAAACATACATGTATTAATTTAGGAACAAGGGAAGTTATTGAGAATTAGTTTGCACTTTTCTTTTTGAAACTGTTAATTTTTTAGTATTATTTCCAAAAGTGTTTTTCCCCTCCTCCTCCCTGGATAGTTGCCACAAAGAGGGGAGGAGGTTTTGAGAATGGAAAGTGTCAAGTAGCCCTACCTGGAGGGGACTTCTCAGGGACTGAAGTGTGGCCATGTGTTCTGGGCTTCACCTTGCACCTGGGTACCACTTGCAGGCAGTGTCAAGAGCGGGCAGGATTTATATGGGACCTGCAGCTAGAGGAGTCAGAGGGGTTTCTGTGAGAGGTGCAGTTGTAGTGCCCAGTGCAACTAGCGCAACTAGTAGCTCAAGTCCAGAGCTCAATCTCCCGTGCACAAGAGGAAGTGATAAGGGCCATGGTCCTTGACCTTCTGTTTTCCTCAACTACTTATACCCTGGGGTTTGGATATGATCCATACAAGTGGAAAGAAAATTTAAAACTAATATGGGACTTGTTATTAATATTGGTAAACTGAGATTTTATTTGATTTAGAAAAATAAAGACATATGATGACATTTCTTGCACTTGAGGTGTCATGGAACCATTTTGTCTTCATTAATCTTTAATGGCATTTATGGAGCACCTACTGTGAGCCAGACTTTATGATTGGTATTGGGGATGTAGTAAGGAACAAGATAGAAATAGTCCCTGTCTTTGAGTAGCTTATTGTCTCTATCTGGAAAGAAGTAAACAAGGGATAGTAATACAGTGAGTGGACTTTTAAAAGACAGGAAGTACAGGAGTCTGAGATACCAGATAACAGGGCACATAACTGGTCTAGGGGCCAGGAGCAGCACTCACCTGCAAGCCACATTTAAGCTAAGATCTGAAGCATTCTGCTCTGCATCACACAATACTTCATTCTCGCCATTACTGCACTAAGTATTAACCATGGTAACGTGGCAATTGCTATTTTCAAATCTCTCTTTCACTCAGCATTGAGCTCCCAGAGGTCTGAAGGCATGATGTAAATTATTATTATATTTTTAATTTTTGTATCCTTAGTACCTGAGCACCTACACATATTTGCCTTCAATGCATGGCTGTTAGGAAACACAAAATGAAAGAAAGAATGAGTGAATGAGTGATGGGAGTCCTGCAGAGGTGTCAAGCATTCATCTGCACAGGGCGCAGGCTGGATGTTGTGTCCTAGGTAAGCAGTGCTACTATTATGTCCTCCTCCACACAGTTGACAAGCATCTGCTAATTGAGACTGCACTGCCACTGTGAGGACAGTCTGAGTAGTGCCAGGATTAGGACACCTGCGCCTGCTTTGGATCTCAGCTTCAGGCTAATGATAATATTAGCAATGAAGCCTCCTGGGTGAAGAAGAGAAGGGTCTCCCTCCCCCAAGGTTCCCCTTACTCAGAGTGCCCCCCAGTCTTGCTTCAAAGTAAGGGCTTAAAGATTTATCTTAAAGTACAGTCCAAATTAAAACAAAACAAAATTGCACTTTTATGGTACAATTTTTGGGACATAGAGAAACACTGCACCTTCCTTTCTTTGTGTGTAGTTAGAGAGGAGGACTCTGGCCCACCCCCACCCCCATAACCCTGGAAGCATAACTCTGGGAGTAGTGCCACCCCTGGTTGACCACCTTGACTGACACTGAGGCTGACACACCTCATAGGAGAAATGCTTCCACTGGAACATGCTCCTCACTGTCAGCCTTCCTCTGCCCTCCAGGGGGCTTCAAATGCTGGTAAATTCTGACTAGTGTCACTGGAAGAAAATAACATGCTTGTACCCAGTGCACCTTCCTCACTGGTCTCCTGATCAGTCTCCTGGTCAGCTGTCCTGGCCATTACTATGTAGTCCTATGAACTTGGAGACAGAAAACCTGACTCTGCTGATTTCCACGCCTTAGACCTCAGATTAGTTCATTCATCTTCTAAACAGTTAGCTTATCTACAAAATAAATATTAACACAGCTGACCTGTCTTATAGGCTGTTGAAGGAATCAAGTGGTATAGTATATAAATGCCTTTTGAAAACTTTAAAGCACGACACACATGCAATGTTTTATCCTTAAGTCCTATATGTCCAAAAACATCATGTGCATTAATGATTCCATTAGTAATCTACTACATTGTAGAATCTCATTGATTCTGTTTGTTAATCCACAGCCACAGAAATCAGCAACCAGGCATCCTTTTACCTGATAATCTCCTTTCTTTCATTGATTTATTAATCCACAAAAACAGTTATAAGCAAAATTCAGCATAAAGAATGTTTAACTAGTGCTTAGTGCATTCTAGGAGCTGTTCTAGGTGCTAGAGATAACATAGAGATCGAGAGAAGTCCCTGCTCTCACGCACTGGAGCCAGAGCAGGGAGCAAAAAGACAGTCTTTGCCCTTTGGGATTGACATTCTAGTGAGGGAGGGGGGAATTAGACAACCAAGCATATGAATAAATGTGTGTGTTGGGGGTGGGGAGAAAGTTAAACTCTCATTGAGCATAAAAGAGAGAAGATTGTTGTTTTTCTTTTGTCCTTATGAATCCTGAACTGCTAGTGAGAAAATTAGATGTAGAATATCTTTAAACTCTGTCCAATCCAATATCTGAAACAATTCTGAGTTAGGCAATGCTCAGAATCAACAGCAAAATGTTCACCTTTTCAGATGTCCTTCCTCTGTTTGGGTTCTAAAATTAGCACACACATTTACGGGGAGCTAGGGAAGAGGGGATGCAGGGTGTTCTTTTACAGGACATGATGCAGAAGGGCAGTGCTGACTGCCCCTGCTGCATGCCCCTTCCCTCTTCTGGCCTCCCTGAAGTGCCTCCTGTCCTCCAGTGTGCAGTGGAGTCTGCTATGTGTTCCTCAGACCCTGATCTCTCTCTTGGCTCAGTTGGATCCTGGGATTAACCCTAGCTGACCTGACTCCCCCTGCCTCTGCTGGTTATAGAATCCAGACCCATAGGCTTGAAGGTTACCTCACTTGTGGGGTCTAATGGGCTGACCTTCCATTCAACATCTGACCAACACAGGAACTGAAGAGATCCTGAAAGGTAAAACCTCAGGACCTTTTTCTGCTTAAGCACACTACACCATTAAGTCTGTGAGGGTTGTCCCAGAGACCTGCATGAGAGAGGGTGGCAAATCTCTTACCAATCTAATAACCAAATCCAACTCAAATAAAGCATTGTGGCACACATGAGTCTGGCTTTCCTGCTGCTCTCCACCTCTCCCTCTTTCTACCAATGCCTACATTTAGAAATGGGTTGGCATTTCTTTCTTGTTCTTTTTAATTCCAGTGGAAAATTTATTAATTAGTATCTATAAAAACAAATGTGGTAACAATATAGAGTATAGCTGAAAATTAATTTTGCCAGAGAAAAGCTATGTCAAGAAAACTTTTCAGATTATTGATATAGCCTGTTTTAGGCAATGAGTGGATTGTTTCTATATTTTTGCCATCTCACAGGACATGGTTAAACAGACTCACAAAACTAGTCCCTTTATTATGGTACTCTGACTTTTGTTACTTTATCACATTTTTTGTATTTTCTTTTAATTTTTTTTATTCTAATTTGTTATATATGGCAGCACAATGCATTACAATTCATATTACACATATGAAGCACAATTTTTCATATCTCTGGTTGTATATAATGTATATTCACACCATGTGTGTCTTCATACATGTATTTAGGGTAATAACGCCCATCTCATTCCACCACCTTTTTTACCCCCATGCCCCCTCGCTTCCCCTTTCACCCCTTTACTCTATCTAGAGTTTGTCTAATCCTCCCATGCTCCCCCTCCAACCCAATATGAATGAGCCTCCTTATATCAAAGAAAACATTCAGCATTTGTTTTTCTTGGGATTGGCTAACTTCACGTAGCATTATATTCTCCAACTCCATCTCTTTATCTGCAAATGCTATGATTTTATTCTCTTTTATTGCTGAGTAATATTCCATTGTGTATATATATCACATTTTTTTAATCCATTAATCTACTGAGGGGCATCTAGGTTGGTTCCACAGTTTAATTATTGTTAATTGTGCTGCTATAAACACTGATGTGGCTGTGTCCCTGTAGTATGCTGTTTTTAAGCCTTTTGAGTATAGACCAAGAAATGAGATAGCTGGGTCAAATAGTGATTCAATTCAAAGCTTTCCAAGAAATCTCCATACTGCTTTCTATATCGGCTGCACCATTTTGCAGTCCCACCAGCAATGTATGAGTGTACCTTTTCCCCCACATCCTTGCCAACACTTATTGTTGTTTGTGTTTTTAATAGCTGACATTCTGACTGGAGTGAGGTGAAATCTTAGAGTAGTTTTGATTTGCATTTCTCTAATTACTAGAGATGTTGAACATTTTTTCATATATTTGTTGATTGATTGTATATCATCTTCTGAAAGGTGTCTGTTCAGTTCCTTGGTCCATTTATTGATTGAGCTTTCTTTTTGTGTGTGTGTGTTTAGCTTTTTGAGTTCTTTATATGCCCAAGAGTTTAGTGCTCTATCTGATGTGTGTGTGGTAAAAATTTGCTCCCAAGATTCACCTCATTGATTGTTTCTTTTGTTGAGAAGAAGCTTTTTAAAAGTTTGAATCCATCCCATTTATAGATTCTTGATTTTAATTCGTGTGCTATAGGAGTCTTGTTAAGGAAGTTGGGGCCTAATCTGACATGATGGAGATTATGCCCTACTTTTTCTTTTAATAGGTGCAGTGTCATTTGTTTAATTCCTAGGTCCTTGATCCACTTTGAGTTGAGTTTTGTATATGGTGAGAGATAGGGGTTTAATTTCATTTTGTTGCATATGGATTTCCAGTTTTCCCAGCACTATTGTTAAAGAGGCTATCTTTTCTTCAATGTATACTTTTGGCACCTTTGACTAATATAAGATAATTGTAATTATATAGGTTAGTCTCTGTGTCCTCTATTCTGTACCATTGGTTTACCAGTGTATTTTTGTGTCAATACCATCCTGTTTTTTGTTACTATTGCTCTGTAGATAGTTTAAGGTCTGGTATAGTGATGCCACCTGCTTCACTCTTCTTGCTAAGGATTGCTTTAGCTATTTTGGGTCTCTTATTGATCTGGATGAATTTAATGACTACTTTTTGTATTTCTGTAAGGAATGTCATTGGAATTTTGATTGGAATCTCATTAAATCTGTATAGTGCTTTGGTAGTATGGGCATTTTGACAATATTAATTCTACCTACCCAAGAATAAGGGAGATCTTTTCATCTTCTAAGGTCTTCTTTAATTTCTTTCTCTACTATTCTGTAGTTTTTGTTGTAGAGGTCTTACACCTCTTTCATGGTTGATTCCCAATATTTTATTTTTTTTTGTGATTTCTTCTTTTTTTATTTATTATTTATTTATTTTTTTATTGTTGGTCATTCAAAACCTTACACAGTTCTTAATACATCATATTTCACAGTTTGATTCAAGCGGGTTATGAACTCCCAACTTTACCCCGTATACAGATTGCTGTATCACATCAGTTACCCTTCCATTGATTGACATATTGCCTTTCTAGTGTCTGATGTATTCTGCTGTCAGTCCTATTCTCTACTATCCCCCCTCCCCTCCCCTCCCCTTTTCTCTCTCTACCCCTTCTACTGTAAATCATTTCTTCCATTTGTATTATCTTGTCTTACCCCTCCATTACATAGTTCTTGATATATCATATTTCACATTTTGATTCAAGTGGGTTATGCACTCCCATTTTACCCCTTATACAGCTTGCAGAATCACATCAGTTACACTTCCATTGCTTTACATATTGCCATCCTAGTGTCTGTTGTATTCTGCTGCCTTTCCTATCCTCTACTATCCCCCCTCCCCTCCCCTCCCCTCCCCTCTTCTCTCTCTACCCCCCCTACTGTAATTCATTCCTCCCCCTTGTATTATTTTTCCCTTTGCCCTCACTTCCTCTTGTATGTAATTTTGTATAACCCTGAGGGTCTCATTCCATTTCCATGCAATTTCCCTTCTTTCTCCCTTTCCCTCCCACCTCTCAACCCTGTTTAATGATGGTCTTCTTCTCGTGCTCTTCTTCCCTAGTCTGTTCTTAATTACTCTCCTTATATCAAAGAAGACATTTGGCATTTGTTTTTTAGGGCTTGGCTAGCTTCACTTAGCATAATCTGCTCTAATGCCATCCATTTCCCTCCAAATTCTATGATTTTGTCATTTCTTAATGCAGAGTAATACTCCATTGTGTATAAATGCCACATTTTTTTATCCATTCGTCTATTGAAGGGCATCTAGGTTGGTTCCACAGTCTTGCTATTGTGAATTGTGCTGCTATGAACATCGATGTAGCAGTGTCCCTGTAGCATGCTCTTTTTAGGTCTTTAGGGAATAGACCGAGAAGGGGGATAGCTGGGTCAAATGGTGGTTCCATTCCCAGCTTTCCAAGAAATCTCCATATTGCTTTCCAAATTGGATGCACCAATTTGCAGTCCCACCAACAATGTACAAGTGTACCCTTTTCCCCACATCCTCGCCAGCACTTATTGTTGTTTGACTTTGTAATGGCTGCCAATCTTACTGGAGTGAGATGGTATCTTAGGGTGGTTTTGATTTGCATTTCTCTGACTGCTAGAGATGGTGAGCATTTTTCATGTACTTGTTGATTGATTGTATGTCCTCCTCTGAGAAGTGTCTGTTCAAGTCCTTGGCCCATTTGTTGATGGGATTATTTGTTATCTTATTGTCTAATTTTCTGAGTTCTTTATATACTCTGGATATTAGGGCTCTATCTGAAGTGTGAGGAGTAAAGATTTGTTCCCATGATGTAGGCTCCCTATTTACCTCTCTTATTGTTTCTTTTGCTGAGAAAAAACTTTTTAGTTTGAGTAAGTCCCATTTGTTGATTCTAGATGTTAACTCTTGTGCTATGGGTGTCCTATTGAGGAATTTGGAGCCCGACCCCACAGCATGTAGGTCGTAGCCAACTTTCTCTTCTATCAGATGCCGTGTCTCTGATTTGATATCAAGCTCCTTGATCCATTTTGAGTTAACTTTTGTGCATGGCGAGAGAAAGGGATTCAATTTCATTTTGTTGCATATGGATTTCCAGCTTTCCCAGCACCATTTGTTGAAGATGCTATCCTTCCTCCATTGCATGCTTTTAGCCCCTTTATCAAATATAAGAAAGTTGTAGTTTTGTGGGTTGGTTTCTGTGTCCTCTATTCTGTACCATTGGTCCACCCACCTGTTTTGGTACCAGTACCATGCTGTTTTTGTTACTATTGCTCTGTAGTATAGTTTGAAATCTGGAATTGCTATACCACCTGATTCACACTTCCTGCTTAGTATTGTTTTTGCTATTCTGGGTCTTTTATTCTTCCATATGAATTTCATGATTGCTTTCTCTATTTCTACAAGAAATGCCGTTGGGATTTTGATTGGCATTGCATTAAACCTATAGAGAACTTTTGGTAATATCGCCATTTTGATGATGTTAGTTCTGCCTATCCATGAACAGGGTATATTTTTCCATCTTCTAAGGTCTTCTTCAATTTCTCTCTTTAGGGTTCTGTAGTTTTCATTGTATAAGTCTTTCACCTCTTTTGTTAGGTTGATTCCCAAGTATTTTTTTCTTTTTGAGGATATTGTGAACGGAGTGGTTGTCCTCGTTTCCATTTCAGAGGATTTGTTGCTGATATACAGGAATGCCTTTGATTTATGCGTGTTGATTTTATAACCTGCTACTTTGCTGAATTCATTTATTAGCTCTAACAGTTTCTTTGTAGACCCTATTGGGTCTGCTAGGTATAGAATCATGTCATCTGCAAATAGTGATAACTTAAGTTCTTCTTTTCCTATTTTTATGCCTTTAATTTCTTTCATCTGTCTAATTGCTCTGGCCAATGTTTCGAGAACTATGTTGAACAGAAGTGGTGAGAGAGGGCATCCCTGTCTTGTTCCAGATTTTAGAGGGAATGCCTTCAATTTTTCTCCATTCAGAATGATGCTAGCCTGAGGCTTAGCATAAATTGCTTTTACAATGTTGAGGTATGTTCCTGTTATCCCTAGTTTTTCGAGAGTTTTGAACATAAACGGATGCTGTACTTTGTTGAATGCTTTTTCTGCATCTATCGAGATGATCATATGGTTCTTATTTTTAAGTCTATTGATGTGGTGAATAACATTTATTGATTTCCGTATATTGAACCAGCCTTGCATACCAGGGATGAATCCTACTTGATCATGGTGCACAATTTTTTTGATATGTTTTTGTATCCGATTTGCCAGAATTTTATTGAGGATTTTTGCATCTAGGTTCATTAGAGATATTGGTCTGTAGTTTTCTTTCTTTGAAGTGTCTTTGTCTGGTTTCAGAATCAGGGTGATGTTGGCCTCGTAGAATGAATTTGGAAGTTCTCCCTCTTTTTCTATTTCCTGAAATAGCTTGAAAAGTATTGGTATTAGTTCCTCTTTAAAGGTTTTGTAAAACTCTGCTGTATACCCATCCGGTCCTGGGCTTTTCTTAGATGGTAATCTTTTGATGGTTTCTTCTATTTCCTCAATTGATATTGGTTTGTTTAGGTTTTCTATATCCTCCTGACTCAATCTGGGCAGATTATATGACTTAAGAAATTTATCGATGCCTTCACTATCTTCTATTTTATTGGAGTATAAGGATTCAAAATAATTTCTGATTATCTTCTGTATTTCTGAAGTGTCTGTCGTGATCTTGCCTTTTTCATCCCTTATGCTAGTAATTTGAGTTCTCTCTCTTCTTCTCTTCGCTAGCATGGCTAAGGGTCTGTCAATTTTATTTATCTTTTCAAAGAACCAACTTTTTGTTTTGTCAATTTTTTCAATTGTTTCTTTTGTTTCGATTTCATTAATTTCAGCTCTGATTTTAATTATTTCTTGCCTTCTACTTCTTTTGCTGTTGTTTTGCTCTTCTTTTTCTAGGATTCTGAGATGAAGTATGAGATCATTTATTTGTTGGTTTTTTCTTTTTTTAAGGAATGAACTCCAAGCAATGAATTTTCCTCTTAGAACTGCTTTCAATGTGTCCCATAGATTCCGATATGTTGTGTCTGTGTTTTCATTAAACTCTAAGAATTTTTTAATTTCCTCCTTGATGTCTTCTAAAACCCATTGATCATTCAGTAACCTATTGTTCATTCTCCAAGTGATGCATGATTTTTCCTTGCTTCTTTTATCGTTGATTTTTAGTTTCATTCCATTATGATCAGATAAGATGCATGGTATTATCTCCGCTCCTTTATATTGTCTAAGAGTTGCCCTGTGACATAATATATGATCTATTTTTGAGAAGGATCCATGTGCTGCTGAGAAAAAAGTGTAGCTGCTTGATGTTCGGTGGTATATTCTATATATGTCAATTAAGTCTAGGTTGTTAATTGTGTTATTGAGTTCTATAGTTTCCTTATTCAACTTTTGTTTGGAAGATCTGTCCAGTGGTGAGAGAGGTGTGTTGAAGTCTCCCATGATTATTGTATGGTGGTCTATTAGACTCTTGAACTTGAGAAGAGTTTGCTTGATGAACACAGCAGCACCGTTGTTTGGGGCATATATATTTATGATTGTTATGTCTTGTTGGTGTATGGTTCCCTTGAGCAGTATGTAGTGTCCTTCTTTATCCCTTTTGATTAACTTTGGTTTGAAATCTATTTTATTTGATATGAGTATGGACACTCCTGCTTGTTTCCGCAGTCCATATGAGTGATATGATTTTTCCCAACCTTTCACCTTCAGTCTATGTATATCCTTTCCTATCAAATGCATCTCCTGTAGGCAGCATATTGTTGGGTCTTGTTTTGTGATCCATTCAACTAGCCTGTGTCTCTTAATTGGTGAGTTTAAGCCATTAACATTTAGGGTTATTATTGAGATATGGTTTGTTCTTCCAGCCATATTTGTTTATTAATGCTGCTAAACCTGATTTGTTTTCCTCTTTGATTATTTTCCCCCCTTTACTGTCCTACCTCCCACTGTTGGTTTTCATTGTTGTTTTCCATTTCCTCTTCCTGTAGTGTTTTGCCAAGGATTTTTTGAAGAGATGGTTTTCTAGCTGCAAATTCTTTTAACTTTTGTTTATCATGGAATGTTTTAATTTCATCTTCCATCCTGAAGCTTAATTTCGCCGGATACACGATTCTTGGTTGGAACCCATTTTCTTTTAGCGTTTGAAATATGTTATTCCAGGATCTTCTAGCTTTTAGAGTCTGTGTTGAGAGATCAGCTGTTATCCTGATTGGTTTACCCCTAAATGTAATCTGCTTCCTTTTTCTTGTAGCTTTTAAAATTCTCTCCTTATTCTGTATGTTGGACATCTTCATTATAATGTGTCTAGGTGTGGATCTCTTATGATTTTGCACATTCGGCGTCCTGTAGGCTTCTAGGATTTGGGGTTCTGTCTCATTCTTCAAGTTTGGGAAGTTTTCTTGTATTATTTCACTGAATAAATTGTCTATTCCTTTGGTTTGGAGCTCTGTGCCTTCCTGTATCCCAATGACTCTTAAGTTTGGTCTTTTGATATTATCCCATATTTTCTTGGATGTTCTGCTCATGATTTCTTAGCAGACTTGCTGAGCTGTCTATGTTCTTTTCAAGTTGAAATACTCTGTCTTCATTGTCTGATGTTCTATCTTCTAAGTGATCCACTCTGCTGGTAGTATTCTCAATTGAGTTTTTAAGTTGGTTTATTGCTTCCTGCATTTCTAGGATTTCTATTTGTTTTTTATTTCGTCTATCTCCCTGTGAAATTGATCTTTTACTTCCTGGATTTGTTTATGTAGTTCCTTGTCAATGTGATCTTTCATTGTCTGATTTTGCTGTCTCATGTCTTCCTTGAGACTCCAGATCATCTGAAGCATGTATATCCTGACCTCTCTGTCTGACATTCCATCTGTTGCAGCTATTACCTCTTCTAGAGTTGAGTTGACCTGCATTGCCTGTGGTCCTTTCTTTCCTTGTCTTTTCATACTGCTGGCGTTTCTTTCTGCTTGGTGAAACTGTTGTTTTTGAAATTTTCCCTCTATTTATTTATATTGCTCTTGTATAGTTGAAAAGTCTCCCTTGCAGGACAGGTGGTGGCTGTGATCCTCCACCAATTGGTGCGATCCGTCTACCACGCTAGCGGGCCCTAGGTCTGCTCTGCTGGCCGGTCGAAGGTCTGTCTACCCAGCAGGCGCGAGGGCCACCTCTGTCTCTCCGTAGGTTGCTGGGCCTAACCTCCCGATGGGTCCCCGGTAGGTACGCCTACCTTGCAGGCACTGGGGGTGGGGCCGGCTCCGGCCCGCAACAAGCCGCTGGGCCTGATCTGCCGGTGGTCACAGTCCCGCCTACCTTGCAGGCACTGGGGGAGGGGACAGTCCTGCCCCTCAGCAGGCCGCTAGGCCTGATCTGCTGGTGGTCACAGTCCCGCCTACCTTGCAGGCACTGGGGGAGGGGACGGGCCTGCCCCTCGCCAGGCCACTGGACCTGTCTTGCTGGTGGGTCGCAGGACCGCGTTCCCTGCAGGCGCGTGTGTCAGCTCTCCCAATATTTTATTTTTTTGAGGCTATTGTAAATAGGGTAGCTTTCCTCATTTCCCTTTACAGAAATGTCTTTGATTTATGGGTATTGATTTTGTATCTTGCTACTTTGCTGAATTTATTTACTAGTTCTAGAAGTTTACTGGTGGAATTTTTTGGGTCGTCTAGGTATAGAATCATATCATTGGCAAAAAGTGCTAATATGAGTTCTTCTTTTCCTATCTGTATCCCTTTAATTTCTTTCATCTGTCTAATTGCTCTGGCCAGTGTTTCAAGAACTGTTAATAAGAAGTAGTGAGGGCTGGGGATGTGGCTCAAGCGGTAGCGCGCTCGCCTGGCATGCGTGCGGCCCGGGTTTGATCCTCAGCACCACATACCAACAAAGATGTTGTGTCTGCGGAGAACTAAAAAATAAATATTAAAAAAATTCTCTCTCCTCTCTCACTCTCTCTTAAAAAAAAAAAAGTGGTGAAAAAGGGCATCCCTGTCTTGTTCCAGTTTTTAGAGGGGATGCTTTCAATTTTTCTCTATTTAAAATGATGTTGGCCTGGGTCTTAGCATACAATATTGAGATATGTTCCTGTTATCTCTAGTTTTTCTAGTGTTTTGAACATGAAGAGATGTTTTGTCTCTTTTTGTCAAATGCTTTCTCTGAATCTATTGAGATGATCACATGATTTTTATGTTTGAGTCTATTTATGTGATAAATTACAATTATTGATTTCTGTATGCTGAACCATCCTTGCATTTCTGGGATGAACATATCTTTTTGATATGTTTTTATATTCTATTTGCCAGAATTTTACTGAGAATTTTTGCATCTATGTTCATTAGAGATATTGGTCTGAAGTTTTCTTTCTTTTTTTTTTTTTTCTTTTTTTTATTGGTTGTTCAAAACATTACAAAGCTATTGACATATCATGTTTCATACATTAGATTCAAGTTGGTTATGAACTCCCATTTTTACCCCAAATACCGATTGCAGAATCACATCTGTTACATATCCACATTTTTACATAATGCCCTATTAGTATCTGTTGTATTCTGCTCCCTTTCCTATCCTCTACTATCCCCCCTCCCCTCCCATCTTGTCTCTCTACCCCATCTACTGTATTTCACTTCTCTCCTTGTTTATTTACCCATTCCCCTCGCAACCTCTTATGAGTGCTTTAGTATAACAATGAGCATCTCCCTTCATTACCATGCAATTTCTCTTTTCTCTCCCTTTCCCTCCCACCTATTGTATCTGTTTAATGTTGATCTTTCCTTCCTGCTCTTCCTCCCTGCTCTGATCCTGGTTATTCTCATTATATCAAAGAAGACATTTGGTATTTGTTTTTTAGGGATTGGCTAGCTTCACTAAGCATAATCTGCTCTAGTGCCATCCATTTCCCTGCAAAATCCATGATTTTGTCATTTTTTAGTGCTGCGTAATATTCCATGGTGTATAAATGCCACATTTTTTTTATCCATTCATCTATTGAAGGGCATCTGGGTTGGTTCCACAGTCTAGCAATTGTGAATTGTGCCGCTATGAACATCGATGTGGCAGTATCCCTGTAATAAGCTCTTTTAAGGTCTTCAGAGAATAGTCCGAGAAGGGCAATAGCTGGGTCAAATGGTGGTTCCATTCCCAACTTTCCCAGGAATCTCCATACTGCTTTCCAAATTGGCTGCACTAGTTTGCAGTCCCACCAGCAATGTACAAGAGTACCCTTTTCCCCACATCCTCGCCAGCACTTGTTGTTGTTTGAGTTCATAATGGCTGCCAATCTTACTGGAGTGAGATGGTATCTTAGGGTGGTTTTGATTTGCATTTCTCTGACTGCTAGAGAAGGTGAACATTTTTTCATATATTTGTTGATTGATTGTATGTCCTCCTCTGAGAAGTGTCTGTTTAGGTCTTTGGCCCATTTGTTGATTGGGTTATTTGTTTTCTTATTGTTTAATTTTTTGAGTTCTTTGTATACTCTGGATATTAGGGCTCTATCTGAAGTGTGAGGAGTAAAAATTTGTTCCCAGGATGTAGGCTCTCTATTTACCTCTCTTATTGTTTCTCTTGCTGAGAAAAAACTTTTCAGTTTAAGTAAGTCCCATTTGTTGATTCTTGTTATTAACTCTTGTGCTATAGGTGTCCTGTTAAGGAATTTGGAACCCGACCCCACAATATGTAGATCGGAGCCAACTTTTTCCTCTATCAGGCACAGAGTCTCTGTTTTGATATCTAGTTCCTTGATCCACTTTGAGTTAACTTTTGTGCATGGCGAGAGGAGGGGATTCAGATTCATTTTGTTGCAAATGGATTTCCAGTTTTCCCAGCACCATTTGTTGAAGATGCTATCCTTCCTCCATTGCATGCTTTTAGCTCCTTTATCAAATATAAGATAGTTGTAGCTTTGTGGATTAGTCTCTGTGTCCTCTATTCTGTACCATTGGTCCACCCATCTGTTTTGGTACCAGTACCATGCTGTCTTTGTTACTATTGCTCTGTAATATAGTTTGAAATCTGGTATCGCTATACCGCCTGATTCACGCTTCCTGCTTAGAATTGCTTTTGCTATTCTGGGCCTTTTATTTTTCCATATGAATTTCATGGTTGCTTTATCTATTTCTACAAGAAATGCCGTTGGGATTTTGATTGGCATTGCATTAAACCTATAGAGAACTTTTGGTAATATCGCCATTTTGATGATGTTAGTTCTGCCTATCCATGAACAGGGTATATTTTTCCATCTTCTAAGATCTTCTTCTACTTCTCTCTTTAGGGTTTTGTAGTTTTCATTGTATAGATCTTTCACCTCTTTTGTTAGGTTGATTCCCAAGTATTTTATTTTCTTTGAGGATATTGTGAATGGAGTGTTTTTCCTCATTTCCATTTCAGAAGTTTTGTCGCTGATATACAGAAATGCCTTTGATTTATGCGTGTTAATTTTATATCCTGCTACTTTGCTGAATTCATTTATTAGTTCTAGTAGTTTTTTTGTGGACCCTTTTGGTTCTTCTAGGTATAGAATCATGTCGTCCGCAAAAAGTGATAATTTAAGTTCTTCTTTTCCTATTTTTATGCCTTTAATTTCTTTCGTCTGTCTAATTGCTCTAGCCAGTGTTTCGAGAACTATATTGAATAGAAGTGGCAATAGAGGGCATCCCTGTCTTGTTCCAGATTTTAGGGGGAATGCCTCTAATTTTTCTCCATTCAGAATGATGCTAGCCTGGGGCTTGGCATAAATAGCTTTTACAATGTCGAGGTAAGATCCTGTTATCCCTAGTTTTTCTAGTGTTTTGAACATAAAGGGATGCTGTACTTTGTTGAAAGCTTTTTCTGCGTCTATCGAGATGATCATATGGTTCTTATCTTTAAGTCGATTGATGTGGTGAATAACATTTATTGATTTCCGTATATTGAACCATCCTTGCATCCCAGGGATGAATCCTACTTGATCATGGTGTACAATTTTTTTGATGTGCCTTTGTATCCGATTCGCCAGAATTTTATTGAGGATTTTTGCATCTAGGTTCATTAGAGATATTGGTCTGTAGTTTTCTTTCTTTGAGGTGTCTTTGTCTGGTTTTGGAATCAGGGTGATGTTGGCCTCATAGAATGAATTTGGCAGAGCTCCCTCTTTTTCTATTTCCTGAAATAACTTGAAAAGTATTGGTATTAATTCTTCTTTAAAGGTTTTGTAAAACTCCGCTGTATACCCATCCGGTCCTGGGCTTTTCTTGGTTGGAAGTCTTTTGATTGCTTCTTCTATTTCCTCTATTGATATTGGTCTGTTTAAGTTGTGGGTATCCTCCTGACTCAGTCTGGGCAAATCATATGACTTAAGGAATTTATCGATGTCTTCACTATCCTCTATTTTATTGGAATATAGGTTTTCAAAATAATTTCTAATTGTCTTCTGTATTTCTGTTGTGTCTGTTGTAATATTGCCTTTTTCATCCCGTATGTTAGTAATTTGAGTTCTCTCTCTTCTTCTCTTCGTTAGCATGGCTAGGGGTCTGTCAATCTTGTTTATTTTTTCAAAGAACCAACTTTTAGTTTTGTTAATTTTTTCAATAGTTTCTTTTGTTTCAATTTCGTTGATTTCCGCTCTGATTTTAATTATTTCTTGCCTTCTGCTACATTTGCTGTTGTTTTGCTCTTCCTTTTCTAGGGCTTTGAGATGGAGTGTGAGCTCATTTATTTGTTGGTTTTTCCTTTTTTTGAGGTATGACCTCCAGGCGATGAATTTCCCTCTTAAAACTACTTTCATTGTGTCCCATAGATTCCGATATGTTGTGTCTGTGTTTTCATTTATCTCTAAGAATTTTTTGATTTCCTTCTTTATGTCTTCTGTAACCCATTGATCATTCAATAACATATTGTTCATTTTCCATGTGATGTAGGATTTTTCCTTCCTTCTTTTATCATTGATTTCCATTTTCATTGCATTATGATCAGATAAAATGCATGGTATTATCTCCACCCCTGTATATTTACTGAGGGATGCCCTATGACATAATATATGGTCTATTTTTGAGAAGGATCCATGTGCTGTTGAAAAAAAAGTATAGCCACTTGATGTTGGATGATATATTCTATATATGTCAGTTAAGTCTAGGTTGTTGATTGTGATATTGAGTTCTATAGTTTCTTTATTCAACTTTTGTTTGGAAGATCTGTCCAATAGTGAGAGAGGTGTGTTGAAGTCACCCATAATTATTGTATTGTGGTCTATTTGGTTCTTGAACTTGATGAGAATTTCTTTCATGAACGTCACAGCCCCATTATTTGGTGCATAAATATTGATGATTGTTATGTCTTGTTGGTGAATGGTTCCTTTTAACAGTATATAATGACCTTCCTTATCCCTTTTGATTAATTTAGTCTTGAAGTCGATTTTATTCGATATGAGGATGGCCACACCTGCCTGCTTGTGAAGTCCGTGTGCGTGGTATATTTTTTCCCAACCTTTCACCTTCAGCCTGTGTATGTCTTTTCCAATCAGATGCGTCTCCTGGAGGCAGCATATTGTTGGGTTTGTTTTTTTAATCCATGTTACCAGCCTATGTCGCTTTATTGGAGAGTTTAAGCCATTAACGTTTAGAGTTACTATTGATGTATGGTTTGTACTTCCAGCCATGTTTGATTATTTATCTTCTTTTAGTTTGTTTCTCCTAGCTTAGCTTTCCCCCGCCCTCTGGCTTTATAGAGGTACTTCCCACTGATGGTTTTGGTTATTGTTTTTCATTTCTTCCTCATGCAATGTTTTGCTCAAGACGCTTTGCAATGCTGGTTTTCTGGCTACGAACTCTTTTAGTTTTTGTTTATCCTGAAAGATTTTTATTTCGTTGTCGTACCTGAAGCTTAATTTTGCTGGATACAAAATTCTTGGTTGGCAACCATTGTCTTTCAGTGTTTGAAATACGTTGTTCCAGGATCTTCTCGCTTTTAGCGTCTGTGATGAAAAATCTGTTGTTAACCTTATTGGTTTACCCCTAAATGTAATCTGCCTCTTTTCTCTTGTAGCTTTTAATATTTTCTCTTTGTTCTGTATGTTGGATATCTTCATAACAATGTGTCTTGGCGTTGGTCTACTGTGATTTTGTGTGCTCGGTGTCCTGTATGCATCTACAATTTGTATATCTGTTTCCTTTTTTATTTCTGGAAAGTTTTCTGTAATTATTTCATTCAGCAGGTTACTCATTCCCTTGGTATTAATCTCTGTGCCTTCTTCTATCCCGATGACTCGCAAATTTGGTTTTTTTATATTATCCCAAATCTCTTGGATGTTTTTCTCGTGATTTTTTACCAGCCTATCTGAGTTGGCTAGACTCCTTTCAAGATGATATATTTTGTCTTCATTATCTGACGTTCTGGCTTCTACTTGTTCCACTCTGTTGGTGATACTCTCGATTGAGTTTTTAATTTGGTTTACCGTTTCCTTCATTTCCAGAATTACATTTTGATTTTTTTTAATAATCTCTATTTCCTGATAAAGATGCTTAACTTCCTCTTTTATCTGTTTCTGTAATTCACTTTCAATGTGATCTTTAAGATTCTTTTCCATCTGTCTAAGGTGTTCCTTGAGTTCTTTATATGGCCATTTTTCTGATGACTCTAAGTCCTCCTGAATATTTAGGCTGTCCTTCATTGTTTGTACTCCTTTTCTTCCTTGCTTTTTTATGCTCATGTTACTTCTTGTTCTGTTTGACTGCTGAGTTATTGTTTATTCTTATAAATTTATTGGATGCTTGGGAGGAGAGATAATAGAAGGGAAGGGAAGAAGTCACTAAAGAGAATGAGTGTAGGCAGGTAGAGTTTAGGAAAGGGGAAGTAAGAAAATTGAAAAGAAATGAAAAGACAGAAGAAAAAAGTGAAAAGAAAGAAAGAAAAGAACAAAAAATTAAGACTTTAAAACAAAAAAAAATTATAGTGATAATAAAAAATGAAAATTAAAGTTTAAAAAATAATAGTAACCATAATAGAATAAAAAGAATTTAAAAAATTGAAACCATTAATAAGAAAGTTAAAGAACAACAACTAATCAACATCAAAAAGTAAAAAAAAATAAAAATAAAAAATAAAAAAATAAAAAGATAAAAAAAATAGAAAAATTTTAAAAAGTACTAATAATAATCATTGAAAAATAATAATAATAATAAATGCAGTCATAGAGCTCGGTTAACTTCTCTTCCAGTAGGTGGAGCTATGCCCACTGGGCCAGGCTTCTTTTCTTGATAGGTAGGAACCAATCACTGTGCCTCAGCTCTTCTTCCCAGACTGTGTGGGTCTCCAATCCTGAGTACTCAGAGCCTTCTCTTGTGGTTCCTCAATCCAGGCCCCGCTCACCTGTGACGCTTACCACAATACTGGCTACACGCTGGGTCTACTCCTGGGAGCTCTGTTTTCATGGATGCCTGGCCACACCCTTTCTGTTTGCCTCCCTCAGACCCCAAGTTTGTATGGCTTGGGGCTGAGGGCCCCAGCAAACTTGTTTGCCCTCAGGTAGTGACTCCCCTGGTATCTGGTGCAAGGGACCTCTGTTGTCAGCACTGGTGGAAAGCAATAGCTGTGAGTTCTGCTCTGCAGTTCCCACGTCCCTCCTGATTCCCTGGGTCCGGCTATGGTGCTCAGTTGGTTTTTACCTCTGTGAGTTCAGGTGGGACTAGTTATTTCTGTGGGATTGTTAGTGCTGAGACACGAGAAGCAGGGGAACCAGAGCTTGCATGCCGCTGATTCGTGCTCAGTGTGTGTTTTCTGAGGGGCCCAGGCTGCACGCCTTAGCTCCACGTCAGCTCAGCTTTGCCTAGTGATCCTGAGCAAGCAGGCTGTGGGCCGTGCTCGGGCGCCGCGGTTGTCCGCGGCCTCAGCAGCGACGCTGGGACCTCCGTCGCTCCTTGGCTAGGTGCCTGGCTCCCCAAGCGGTTGCCGCTGCAGCTCTCCGGCCCCTCCCTCTGGAGCGCGGGTCCCCTTGCAGGGGACTGCCAAGCAACTCCAGAACCGTTTTTGCCCAAAGGTGCAGCAGGGAACACGCAACCACTGCGTTCGGAGTCGTGGTCCCGCCTTCAGAGGATAGGACTCGGCACACAGCCCAGTTCCCGTCTCTAGGTGCGGCAGCAGGACGATGTAGTCAGAGCAGGAAGCAAATGGCGGCTCCCGCGGAGTGGATTTTCGGCCCCGAAACCACAGCCCAGCCAACAATCCCAATCCACTAACTCTCCTTGCATAGAAAATATTCAAAAAAAAAAAAAAAAAGGTGTTGTACTGAGCTTTCTTTGTCAGGTACTTACAATCCGCAGATGATTACGTATTCAGCTTCTCTGCCAGTAGCGAAGTGAAAGAGGCAGCAGATGGGCGCAGAGCACCCGCGGCTCTGAGCAGAAAAGCGTCTCTATTTCAATCTCCTTGTTTTTTCTGCTGCTTGGCAAGGTGGTCCACTACAGATTAATGGTGAAAGGAGCTCTAACATGCTGCTTAAACTCTCGATTAGAGCCGCTGCTCAGAGCCCCACTCTCAGCACTTCAGCAACCCCTGTACGCAGTGGCCATCTTCCTGAAGTTTTCTTTCTTTGTTGTGTCTTTTCCTGGTTTTGGAATCAGGGTGATATTGGCCTCATAGAATGGTTTTGGAAGTGCTGCCTCTTTTTCTATTTCCTGAAACAAAAGTATTGGTATTAGTTCTTCTTTAAAGGTCTTGTAGAACTCGGCCGTATAACCATCTGGTCCTGGGCTTTTCTTGGTTGAAAGGCTTCTGATGGCATCTTCTATTTCATTGCTTGAAATTGATCTGTTTAAATTGTGTATATCATCCTGATTCAATTTCTTTTTTTTTTTTAAAGAGAGAGTGAGAGAGGAGGGAGAGAGAGAGAGAGAGAGAGAGAGAGAGAGAGAGAGAGAGAGAGAGAATTTTTAATATTTATTTTTTAGTTCTGGGCGGACACAACATCTTTGTTGGTATGTGGTGCTGAGGATCGAACCCGGGCCGCACGCATGCCAGGCGAGCGCGCTACCGCTTGAGCCACAACCCCAGCCCCCATCCTGATTCAATTTCAGCAAATCATATTGCTCTAGGAATTTATCGATGCCTTCGATATTTTCTATTTTATTGGAGTACAAGTTCTCACAATAATTTCTAATTATCTTCTGTATTTCTGTAGTGTCTATTGTGATATTTCTTTTCTCAGCATGTATTTTAGTAATTTTAGTTTTCTCTCTCTTTCTCTTCATTAGCATGTCTAAGGGTTTGTCAATTTTATTTACTTTTTCAAAGAACCAACTTTTTATTCTGTCATTTTTTCAATTTCATTGATTTCAGCTCTGATTTTAATTATTTCCTGTCTTCTGCTGCTTTTGGTGTTGATTTACTCTTCTTTTTCTAGGACTTTGAGATATAATGTTAAGCCATTTATTTCTTGACTTTTTCTTCTTTTAAGGAATGAATTCCATGCAATGAACTTTTCTCTTAGAACTGCCTGCATAGTGTCCCAGAGATTTCAATATGTTGTACTTGTGTTCTCATTCACCTCTAAAAAATTTGTAATCTCCTTTTTGATGTCTTCTGCAACCCATTGTTCATTCAGTAGCTTATTATTTAGTTTCCAGGTGTTGGAGTAGCTTTTATTTCTTATTTTATCATTGATTTCTAATTTCATTCCATTATGGTCTGATAGAATGCAGGGTAGTATCTCTACTATTTTTTTATATTTGCTAAGAGTTGCTTTGTGAAATAATATATGGTCTATTTTGGAGAAGGACCCATGTGCTGCTGAGAAGAAAGTGTACTTGCTTGTTGAAGGATGAAATATTCTATATATGTCAGTTAAGTCTAACTTATTGATTGTATTATTGAGTTCTATAGTTTATTTGTTCAGCTTTTGTTTGGAAGATCTATCCAGTGATGAAAGAGGTGTGTTAAAGTCACCCAGAATTATTGTGTTATGGTCAAATTTAACTTTTGAACTTGAGAAGAGTTTGTTTGATGAATGTAGATGCTCCATTGTTTGGGGCATATATATTTATAATTGTTATGTCTTGTTGGTGTATTGTTCCCTTGAGTAGTATGAAATGTACTTCTTTGTCCCTTTTGATTAACTAATCTATTTTATTTGATATGGGGATGAAAAACCCTGCTTACTTCTGCAGTTCACATGAGTGGTATGATTTTTCCCAACCTTTCACCTTCAGTCTGTGGATGTCTTTTCCTATAAGAGGCAGCATACTGTTGGGATTTTTTTTTTTATCCAATCAGCTGGCCTATGTCTTTTGATGGGTGAGTTTAGTCCATTAACATTCAGATTATTATTGAGACATGATTTGTATTCCCAGCCATTTTTGTTATTTAACCTGACTTGGTTTCTCCTTTGATTAGCTTTGCCTTTAGTGTAATACCTCCCTCTAGTGATTTTCGTTGTTGTTTTTCATTTTCTCTTTATAAAATATTTTGCCAAGGAAGTTCTGTAGTGCAGGTTTTCTAGCTGTAAGTTCTTTTAACTTTTGTTTATTATGGAAGGTTTTTATTTCATTATCAAACCTAATTTTACTGGATACAAAATTCATTTTCTTTCAGAGCTTGGTAAATGTTGTTCCAGGATCTTCTAGTTTTCAGGGTCTAGATTGAAAAATCTGTACATAACCTAATTGGTTTCCCCATATATGTAATCTGATTCCTTTCCCTTGTGGCTTTTAATATTATCTACTTATTCTATATGTTAGGCATTTTTATTATAATGTGACTTGGTATGGATCTGTTGAGATTTTGTACATTTGGTGTCCTGTAAGCCTCTTGAATTTGGCTTTCTAATTTGTTCTTCATGTTTGGAAATTTTTCTGATATTATTTCATTGAATAAGTTGTTCATCCCTTTGGTTTGGAACTCTATGCCTTCCTCTATCCCAATAACTCTTAAATTCAATCTTTTAATGCTAGCCCATATTTCTTGACTATTATGTTCATGGTTTCTTACCATTTTCACTGTGTCGTCTATAGTCTTTTCATTATTATATATATTTTTTCATTGTCTGAGGTCCTGTCTTCCAAGTGATCTAATCTGTTGGTGATGCTTTCAATTGAACTTTTAATTTGGTTTATTGTTTCTTTCATTTCAAGGATTTCTGTTTGGTTTTTCTTTAGAACCTCTATCTCCCTATTGAAGTAATCTTTTTCTTCCTGTATTTGCTTATGTAGCTCTTTGTTGAAATGATTTTGCTTCCTGTATTTGCTTTCTTATATCATTCTTTAATTCACAAAACATTTTAATTATGTACATCCTGAACTCCTTCTCTGTGATTTCATCTGCTCTGCTGGCCATGGATCCTAATAATGTGGTATCTTAATTTTTGCCGGGGGCACTTTCTTCCTTATCTTCCTTTCTAGCTCTGTGGATTCGAGGCATTACTATTTTTACCCCATATGCTTATAGTGCCCCTTAAGGTTCCAATGCCTCTCCTTTGAGGGGAAGGACAATGTTTACAGATCCCAATCTAAACAAAATACCACCTAAAAACAAATAGTTGTTGTTAAAACATTTACAGTTTGGTCACAATATACAGAAATGGTAAATTCAATTATTATCTACAATATAATCAGTAGGTTTGTAAAAGTGTTTACAGTTTCTGATGGTGGACAAAGAACCAGGGGGTAGGTGTAGGAAGATATGCTGAGGAGGTATGAGATGAGGATGAAGAGTTATTATATATTAGGAAGTGTGAAAGAGAAATCTAAAGAAGGAGGTTAGTAGCAGGAGAATAGAGAGGTAGTAATTTTGGGTAGACAAGTAAGAGGGAAGATAGTAGAGTACATAAAACAAACACACATATATATTAAGGAAAATGAAAAAATGTTAAAATAGTAAAAATTGAAGAGAAAAAGAAAACAAACAAACAAAAAGAATGTAGAGAACAACTGTAATATACTATTTAGTTGTCTCAGTCCTCAATATCCTAATTCATGCAAACTTGGTTTCACATATGTTGGGGGTATGAGGGCAGAGGAATAAAGAGGGAGAAGAAAGAAAAAATATTGAAGTAAGAAACAAGGATTATTTTGGTTGGAAATCAGTATCTTTCCTGCTTCCCTTCTCATCCAATAGGTGGGATTTTCTGTTCCTAGTTGGTATCTCTGACCTCAGGATGGTGGGGGTTACCAGAGTTTGAGGGTTGGTCTTGAGTGCCGGGCACCTAGCAGTGGGGTATGGCACCCGCCATCCCATTGGGAGGGAGTCTGCACCTAAAGGATCTCCTTTGGGGTTTGTTCCTGTGATGTGGTGCCTGGTCTTATCGCGCCTGTAGACCTTACGGTTCCTGCCCTCTAAATTAGTCTCTAAAGTGTATCTCTCTCACCCTCTCTCTTTCTACTTCCTAATCAGGAACCTTTCTCTCTGGGAGTCTTGTGTGTTGCACTCTGGTGGCTGCACAGCAGCCGGGGAGGGCTGTTTTGTATTGGGCAGTTACTCTGCTGAGTAAGCAGCTGCTGGGGATTGGAGGGAATTAGAAAACTATGCATACCTGGCTATCCAGGGTTCTAAACTGGTAGTTGCCCCAACTAAAGATGTGATGGAGGCAGCTGCTTTCATCAGTGGGGTGTTGGGTTGGGTGGAGGGAGCTGGGTGATGGTGTTATGCTATTCGTTCAGAGATGAACTCTGTGGTGTGCAGTGTTGTGGC
This sequence comes from Ictidomys tridecemlineatus, assembly GCF_052094955.1. Classification (NCBI taxonomy): domain Eukaryota; kingdom Metazoa; phylum Chordata; class Mammalia; order Rodentia; family Sciuridae; genus Ictidomys; species Ictidomys tridecemlineatus. The sequence goes on along the minus strand of NC_135480.1, from coordinate 79,601,137 downwards.
TGTAGGCTTTCTTCAAAGCCTGTGATGTCCCCAGGTGCAGGCAGGCTACTGTGAGTAGGGGATTATGGCAGTAGCTGCTGAGTCCCAAGATAGACGTGACCAGGGGAGCCCCACGTTGGTAGATGGGGATCCACATGGGAGTGGTGGATGGAGTTCCTGTGCATAGGTAGCTGCTGAATGTCCTTTGTGGGTGCAGCATCTGGGAATTCTGTGCTGGGGATGATGCTGGTGGTCCTGCTAAGGCACCTGCAAGACCTGACTGGGTGAGTAGTTGGGAGTCAGGAGTCATGGTGGCCATGATTCCTATGTGTGATCAGTTGTGGAGGGATCCTCTATCACTCTCAGAAAAGCAATATTACCACCAGAGGTTGAGTCCTGGGTCATGGGACAACACAGAATGCTGCCTTCTTTCCACTGGCCCACCATCTTCGATGGGGTTGGCGTTTCTTCTAACTCCTGTGTGTGGTATCCACCTCCTTGTATCATCAGTTGGTCTCAGGGTTTCACTAAACACTCTTCAGAACTTGGATGTCAGTTCCTGTTCCCAGTGAATCCTCTATGTCTGCTCCTTACCTAACAGCTGCTATGCTTTCTCCTCATTGACTTCGACATGCCTGGACCTCGCCTCTAGGGTCAAAGTGTAAAGCATGGACATACATTGCTCTCCCTGAACTCTCCCACAACTCTCCCTGAAGGTTGGAGGATGATGAGGGACTTCAGTAAGACACAATATATGGGAAATGATGAAATGGAATGGCTAAAGGCCCTGGCCTTAAAGGCCCTCCACTGTCCCCACCACTGTGACTATTTCATATGACATTCTTCACAAAGCACTGGCCTACCATCATTTCCCAGACCTTCTTTTCCCTCCTTCTAGCCAAACATTTCTCTCAACTCACCTAGTACAGAAATACTCAGAAACACTTCCCACAGGAAGCTAGCCTATAATTTTATTAAGGAGAGAAATCTAGTTTGTTTTTATTGAATGCTGACATAAGAAGTAGTATAGTGTAATGGTTAAGCTCATGAGTTTTAAAGTCCGTGTGCTCAGGTTCAAATCTAGTCCCCTCCACTTATTAACGGTATGATTTTAAGAATTTTTTTATGTTCATAGTACCACAGTTCTTCCATGGTAAACCTGATCACAGCTCCTACTGGCTGAGGCTGTTATGAGGATTATATGAGGAATACAGATCATGTAAGATGTGTACACCTGTCCCATACAAAGTAAGCACTCAGTGAAAGATAGGTGTTATTCTTTCAACTTCTTTCTCCTTGACTAACCAAGACCAGTTGTTCTAAAACGTTAAGACCCAGGAATTGTTTAGAGATTTGTTTGAACTATGAATTACTGGGTCCCATCCCCAGAGTTTCTGATTCAGTAGGTCTGGGGAGGTGTCAAAGAATTCGCATTTCTAACAAGTCCCCAGGTGGTGCAGTAAAGCTGGTCCCATGATGATGCTTTGACAACCATTGGTCAGAACATCTTTCTTATTATCAAAAAGCATTTTTGAGGGGGTCCTGGGGATTTAACTCAGGGGCACTTGGCCACTGAGCCACATCCCCTGCCCTACTTTTTGTATTTTATTTAGAAACAGGTTCTTACTGAGTTGCTTAGCGTCTGGCTTTTGCTGAGGCTGGCTTTGAACTCCTGATCCTCCTGAGCCACTGAGATTATAGGTGTGCACCACTGTGCCTGGCAATTGTTAAGGCATTTTTCTTGGCTTCTTACTTTTAGGAATAGGTGGAAGTTTAAAATCCTGCTTTCTATGGAGATTTCCTTGATCAAATCCCATAGGCAGAAAAAAAAATATTATGCTGACTATTCTGAAAGAAAGAAGAGGAAATAAGAATATATACATGTATCTCCATTTTTTTTTTTTTTTTGCCACTCACACATACCCAAAAAGAAATATACAAAGAAACCAGAAACTAATAGAATTGCTTACCCGGTGCAGAGTAGAAAACACAGAAAAAGAGTGAAAGTCCTCTGTGTATATGAGTATGCGTATATATGTGCTTCTGTGTTTGTATCATTCTTAATGATACTAATAGCCTTATATTGAATAAAAACAGTAACAAATTAATCTAAAAGTATATCAAATGGATGGTAGAACCCAATAGAAGGAAAAAGAGAATGAATCCAAATCACTTTGAATACAGTACTTAGGTATATACTCCCAGTCTAAAGCCAAAAAGAAGTACTAATAAATATTGTTTTTGGCAGCAACATAAACATATTAATTTTGAAGCTATTTTTTATGAACTTTAGGAATAATCAATTGAGTAAATATAGTGACTGTTCTGGGAATATAGTTTTCTGTTGTGGGGAAAAGGATATGCATTTTATGGTAGGGAAATAAGAAAATGTATAATATTGGCTTAGAATATTTCCTGATAAGGGTCAGTATCAAACCATGATTTTTCAAAAAACTGAAAATAATATATGAACATGCATGTTTCTTTCTTAATTATAGGAGGCTAGAAGTAATGTACCTCAGAACAATGAGAAAACCTAGAACCCAGATCAGGATGTCTAAATGCCATTCCCCATTGAAGACAGCTGATTCTAAAGAACATGATAAGTGTATGATGAGACATTCCTGAGCAGGGGGCAGAATAAGTCTTCCCACCAAGAGGCATGGCTTTACCTTTCAGCTTGGCTGCCCTTTCTTTGGGGTGAGTATATTTATACAGTTTAAAGTTTCTCCTTAAAGATTACGTACTAACTAGAAGAGGAAATAGCACTCTTATGGTGGAGAGCAAACTGGTATCTTGTATTTCCTGATAAGATATGCTGGAAAGGATTTAATATCAATTTATGTAATATTTCTACCAAAAATGTATAACTTGAATTTTATTATGAGACTATCAATCAAATCCAAATTGAAAGACTAGCCACAAAGCAAATGGCCTTCATTTTTCAAAAACATTAGTGTCAGGAGACACAAAGACTGAGAACCATACTAGAATAAAGGACATTAAAAACAATGACTTCTAAATGTAAGATATAATTTTCTATTAAATGCTGGATGAGAAAAATTCCTTGTTGCTAGGAAGGACATCATTTGGATAAGAGGTAAAATTTGGTTATAGTCTGCACATTCCTTAACTATACCATCATTATGTACTATCATAATTATATTGTGTCATCATTAAAGTCTCTGAATGATCATTACCCTGTGAAAGCGAATGTCCCTGACCTTCAAAGATAAATGCTTAAATATTTATGAGTGAATGTCTGCAACTTGCTCTCAAGTGATTTAGTAACAACAACAACATAGACGGAGAGAGATGAAGCAAATACGATGAAGTATTAGCAACTGGTAAATCTCACTAAAGGATATATGAGAGTTCATTGTACAAATTTTGCAACTTTTCTATGTTTGAAACTTTTACAGAGTAAAAAGGTAAAACAAATTTTAAAAATCTTTATGTGAATCTCTCCCCAACTAGATAACATAAAAAAGTTATTCTCCCCTTTGGCTTGGGAATCTTCCACTATTTTTTTCACTGTTACATTTTTCTGTTGATAACTTTGAGTTCCAGGGCATGGCAACCGGTGGGGGAACAACTGGTTTGGGCAAGGGTGATGGTCATGATTTGAAGCAGCAGGTACGAGGTGTCTCTGAGGTCCAATGAGACCTTGGGGAGAAAAGCAGACTCCAGAAAAGTCCCCTGGATGAAGTGGTCCTTGATAAGCAGAGCCACTTCCAGGGCTGACAAGCATGGAACTAGTAAGGAAGTTGTATGTAGTAAATTTATTTATTTTTATTTTTATTTATTTTTTATTGGTTGTTCAAAACATTACAAAGCTCTTGACATATCATATTTCATACATTAGATTCAAGTGGGTTATGAACTCCCATTTTTACCCCAAATACAGATTGCAGAATCACATCGGTTACACATCCACATTGTATGTAGTAAATTAAGGAGTAAATTGTGGGGAATGAAATGTGATAAGAATCTATTCTTCTGATAAGTCTATTTTGAAGAGCAGGAGAACAATACGACAGAATCTATGGGGATAGTTGGATGAAAACAGAATTTTAGAGTTGGAAGGGATTTTCCTGTGGAGAGGAAAAGTTAGAGAATTAGGAAAGGTGGATGCTTAAATTAGCAAAGTCCAGGGGAACCAGAGAGCTGTGGATCAGGGGCACAGTGATACAACTGGCCCTGAGCAGGGGGCAGAATAAGTCTTCCCACCAAGGGGCATGTGAGCCCTGTGGCGTTGCCTTTCAGCTTGGCTGCCCTTTCCTTTCTCATAGGGTTCTCTGCTGTTCTCTCAGAGAAAAACAAACCATTGTCTTCCTTCTTAATCTTTCTCCTGAAGACCATGTAAGATTTGGGAGAGGTCAGAATGTAGTCAGAAGACAGCAGGGATTCTCCTGCTCCTTCTTTCTCTTCCCCACTGTCCTTTCAGCAATTAACCTCATCTTTAAAATTAAAAATAAATACTCAATCTCATAGATTTTTCTGAGAATAAAGTATTTATATTAAAAACACTTTAGAAAGGGAAATATGATTAAATAGCTTAAGTGTTTGGTTTTTTTTCCTGTTGTTTTGTATTTGTCGTTATTTTATGTTCGTAATTATTGTGGTAAAGATTCATGAAGAAGTTATTCATCAAAGCCAGGCCCCCTGCTTTTAGGTTCTGGCCATGTTCTAGTGACTAAGATACCTGGAAGTGGCCAGGAATCTCCATAGATTTTGGTTTGTGATTAGGCAGCTCAAACAGGATTTGTTCGGTATTTTTTTTTTTAAAAAGGTGACTCCATATAGAGATAGACTGTGTCTTTAGAGGCTTGATATTGTGATAATGCATATAATGGAAGCCAATTGTTAATTACTGAAACCTATTTGCTTAGTTCACATGTTTATTGAGAAGCTTATAATAATCTAATTTTCCACTAGGTGGCAGAAAAGCCCATAGTATTCTTTCAAGCGTGTTCCTCAACCACTTCTGAAAGTAGTGGTTCCTGCCATTTTGGAGAAAGTAATTATTGTTAAAACCTTGGAATATCTTCATTAATCATCAATTTATAAAAAAGGATTACAGTTTTTACCATTCTAAATCACCTGAAATGTATAAAAACACGTACAATAATAATAATAAAAAGGGTTAATGTTTACTGAACATTTTCTATGTGCCAGACACTGTCACAAATGTGCAGGGGCTATGTTACTTAGAGAATTCATGAGGACCACAAATCCTCTTCCAATAAAGAGCTAAGCCTCTCCCAGACCCACTCCTGCAACTATAAAACTGACTAGGTGCATGTATGCTCAGGGCCTACCTGCCCTGCCTGGAGAGGAGGAGTTTAGTTAAGCATATTAACGTTTTTTTAGTCAAGAGCCCTTTATAAGGTTTTATGAACAATTTGAAGTTGCGATTACTATTTTTCAATAATGTTCTTCCCTTAGATCCATGTGATCCCTTGGTTGGGTTCCCTGTTGGTGGCTCATTGGTCTCAGGAAAGTCTGGCAAGTTTCTGGATGATCTGCCCTTTTTGAAGGGCTGGGGCTGAGAAGCCAGACAGGATGAGTCTGATTCATCCTGGAACAAATGCTTTACCATCAGAAGAAAATGGGATTTGTAAGTGGTGTTTGGTACTCAACTGTTCCTAGGCCCAGCCCTGAATATTATTTGCCTTAGTCTTTTTTTAATTTAATTTAATTTAATTTTTGTATTGGTTGTTCACAACACTGCAAAGCTCTTGACATATCATATTTCATACATTAGATTGAAGTGGGTTATGAACTCCCAATTTTTACCCCAAATATAGATTGCAGAATCACGTTGGTTACACATCCACAATTTTACATAATGCCCAATTAGTAACTGTTGTATTAATTAGAACAAGGACTGAGAAATGAAAACAGCAGGGCTATTCCGTAGTGCATGGATGCCTAAGCTGATGGCTTGGCTTACCTTTTTCTTTTTTTAACACAGAAACTAGGGAAATATTCCAGCTGCTCCTGCACAGCCACCTACACAGACAGCTTTTTTCTCTTTTCACTTATTTTAGTATCTGAAAGAATGCTAAAAATACATGAGATGAAATTTCAAAAGGCATAACAAGGCATACAATAAGCAGTGTTTTCCCTCCTACACCTGTTCCTCACAGGAAACCCCTGGTGACTACAGTTACCAGTTTCCAGTGATACTCGGTGTGGGTACCACCTGCTTTGTAGTACAGTAGGGATGCTGGTCCTGAGGGAGCAGATCAGAGAGTGAAGTGACTTCCCCTGATGATTTTCAGGGCAAGGAGTTCACAGCACATGGGAAGCAAGTCGTTAAAATTTGGGAATTAATAACAAGGTGGCCTTATTGTGTCACAAGCTGATGAGGGCTATTCAGTGCACTACTGTAGAATGACATATGTTCTCAGATGAAAATTTAGAAGGCAGGTAAGTGTATCTCCCTATGTAAGTTGTGTGTGTGTGTGTGTGTGTGTGTGTGTGTGTGTGTATCTCAATTCTTCCTAGGAGCTCAAGCACTAGGAAGTCTCTTTCATTGCAACTGAAGAATTAATAATCTTCACAAGAGAAGTTGTGCCTCACAAGGCCCTAGGAGTCTTATCCAATAATATCTACTGCATCCACAAGGAGGAGCAACCATGGCAGAGTGGCAGCCAATGTAGGCAAGCTGCTACAGGCAAGCTTCTTCTCCCATCATTGGGTACTGGCCTGATACACATTCAAAAGAATGAGAACATTTGCTGGTTGACCCAGGACAGATTCCATTTTCACCTGGAATATTATTAAAAGGGTCCCATTACAATCTCAAAAGATATCCTAAGCTTGTCAATAAGTAATATGATCACTACAAATACAGTTTTCCCAGTACTGCTCTTTCAGGGTGTTGAAATGATTATAGGCCCCTGAATTAGGAAGAACACAGGAGTCCACCATGTTACAGACCCAAAGCTGAAACAATTTCTTCTTCTTTTAAAGTGGGACCACTTTAAAACAATCCTCTCAAGAGGACTAATTCAATCCCATGAGATCTAGCCCATTCCCGAGAAATAGCATTAATCCATTCATGAAGATGGTGTTTCTTTTTTTTTAATTGATTTTATTTTTTTAAATACACGACAGTGGAATGCATAATTCTTATTACATATATAGAGCACAATTTTTCATGTCTTTTTTTATAAAGTATGTTTACGCCAATTCATGTCTTTATACATGTACTTTTTTTGCATTAGAATTCTTATTACACATATCTACCACAATTTTTCATATCTCTGTTTGTATATAAAGTATGTTGACACCCAATTTGTGTCTTCATACATGTATTTTGGACAATGATATCCATCACATTCTACCATCCTTGCTAATCCCCTGCTCCTTCCCTTTCCCTCCCACCTCTGTTCCCTATCTAGAATTCATCTAATCCTCCCATGTTCCCCCTCCCTACCCCACTATGAGTCAGCCTCAGAGAAAACACTCAGCATTTGTTTTTTGGGGATTGGCTAACTTCACTTAGCATTACCTTCTCCTATGCCATCCATTTACCTGCAAATGCCATGATTTTATTCTCTTTTATTGCTAAGTAAAATTCAATTGTGTATGTATGCCACATTTTCTTTATCCATTCATCCACTGAAGGGCATCTAGGTTGGCTCCACAGTTTAGCTATTGTGAATTGTGCTGCTAAACATTGATGTGGCTGTGTCCCTGTACTATGCTGTTTTTAAGTCTTTGGGTATAGTCCAAGGAGAAGGATAGCTGGGTCAAATGGTGGTTCCATTCCCAGATTTCCAAGTAATCTCCATACTGCTTTCCATATTGACTGCACCAATTTGTAGTTCCACCAGCAATGTATGAGTGTACCTTTTCCCCCACATCCTCACCAACACTTATTGTTGTTTGTCTTTATAATAGCTGCCATTCTGATTGGAGTGAGATGATATCTTAGAGTGGTTTTGATTTGCATTTCTCTAATTGCTAGAGATGATGAGCATTTTTTCATACATTTGTTGATTGATTGTATATCCTCTTCTGAAAAGGGTCTGTTCAGGTCCTTGGCCCATTTGTTGATTGGGTTGTTTTTTTGGTGCTTCAGCTTTTTGAGTGAAGATGGTGTTTCATGACCCAGTTACTCCACTAGGCACTAGCCACCTCTTACAGGTTCCACCACCTCAATACCTCCACTCTGGAGACAAGTTTCCAGCACATGAACCTTTGGAGGAGGGTAAAGTATTTCAAACCCTATAGTAGAGTTTAAAACTTAAAGGATATTCATTGAGTTACAACAATAATCAGATGCTTGCTTCTTCCTAACTTTAGTGTTGTGTATATATGTGTAGGTGTAGATACCTCCGATAGGACCAGAGAGTGGAAAATCTCCTTTAAAAGACTTTGATTTAATAAAAGTTATCATCTTAAGTTAATTGTGGACTTTTCTGTAGAGGAGGTAGGCTGACCAACTTCCCTGTTTGCCTAGGATTGGGGAGTTTCCTTGAATGAGGGATTTCAGTGCTAAATCAGGACTAGTCAGTCACCTAGGTTGTGATGATATTTGATTTCTCTCCTATTTTTAACTGATCAGGCAGACTTCTGAAGACAAAAACAGCATTCAAAGAAAATCATTAAGGACATTCTTATTGAAGAGGTGTTGTCACCATCATTACTCATCATAATAAACCATATTTAGAAGGAAACTATATCTTTCTAAAGCAGTTTCCAGCAAATCAAGAAAAAAAAAACTGAGATGATTATAGAAGATTTACTCCTTGAATGGTGAGAAGGCACTAGGAAACTGTCTATTCCAATGGGGAAGAAGGTATTAAAGAGAAACTGGGGCACTTGACATACTTCAGGTAGCACAAACCTGTTGTTCCTGACCCAAAGAAGAGTGTGGCAAAACCCCACATTACATGTGAGAGTAACAGGGAGAGGTCCAAAAGTGAAGTGTTTGATTTCCTCTAGAGGATGTGGGACAAGACTGGAAGGAAGCTGGCTTCATGGGCTGCAGATTGGATAGTTACTACCCACCAGTGTCCTGGGCTGGCTCCAACTGGGTCATCACATAGGTTGCTTTGGTGGTGAGAGCAACCATAGCTGAGAACATGGAATCCCTGGGTCATGACCAATAGGATCAGAGTGAGGCAAGAGTTGAGGAAAGAATCAGGAACACAGCAGAATACAGGGTCATAGCTGTGTAAACTCAAAGGACATAGGCTGCAGTCATGCCTGAGGTACCAGGAGCTTATTCTTACTGGGTACTGGATAGTTGGTTGTGAGATTCAATGAGATAATTCATATAAATGCCATATTCTGTCCATGGCACATAAGTTAAAGCTTATTATATGTTAGCAAATTTTTGTTTTTACAACTATGAAAATTAATCAACTAATTTTCTTTGATATAGGAGTAGGTGGATAAAAGTCAAGAAATGAATTCTTTTACTTGAAATAAAAATTGTGAAGACTGTATATTTTTCACCAACATTTTACTTTGGCCTAAGTGGGTAGTATAGAAAGATAAGCACTAGTGTCTACAGGGGTTATTATAGAGAACATTCAATGATGTCCAGAGTATGTCTGCTCAAAGAGGCCACTAATGATCCCTCATGGGCCTCCAGAGGCAGCATTATGATCTGAATGGACCCACACAAAACAAGAACCCTCATTTTATCCATCCACGGAGATAAAATTTATCTAGGTGATAGTTTCATAATTCAATCAAACTTACAAGAGTAATAGAGAAACCAATACATCTTTTACTTATGGTTTTTAATTGTTTCATTTTTATCTGTTGATGGTATTGTTACAAAGCTAGGATCAGAGTGAGGCAAGAGGTGAGGAAAGAATCAGGGTCTTCTGAGAAATCGAGGCGGCATAAACCACCCCCCAACCTCAATTCTTGTGATCAAGTCAGAAATATTTCAGACATATAGTTTAGAATAACAGGAATGAGTTTATTGAAGAGATAGGAAAAGGAAAAGGGGACATTCTCAAGGGATAGAGTGGCTCATCTCAGAAAGGAGAGGGACATTGTGTCTCTATTGCACTACAGTTTTATTGGGGATCACAGAGAAGTTTTCAGAGAGTCCTACCCTGGTCTACCTCTTGACTTCCCACTGACAGCAGAATGACATCAGACTTTCAAGTACCTAATGCCATGACAACTCACCCATGCTAACCTCAGCCCATGCTAACCACTTCTAGTTGGATTCTTAACCATAAAGTCTTAATGATTTTATAGTTAGGAGAAATTAGCCTTGTCTCTCTGATTTTGGGGACCTGGTCTGTGAATAGGGTCAAAAAAAGTATCCCTCTTCAGGGTAACTTGGATTCCTCCTATCAACATTAATTCAGGCCCGCATTTCTCCTGCTGATAACAGTTTGCTGAGGAATGTGACACAGCCTGTTTAGGTAAGCCGGGCAGGGCTGCAGGTAAATTTCTTCTTGGAAAACAAAGCATGTGGGGAGTCAGCATAGTGGGTTCATTTTATAAAATTATTCTCTTAACCTCATGTTCCTACCATTCACATTTGTCTAACCCCTAACAGTATAAAAACATGAATAGATGAGAATATAAGAGAGTCATGTATAGGTCAATCATGATGGTGTGTCACTAAGCAAGGATATTGGGTAGACAATTAGCAGAGTCTGCCCCCAGCCAGGCCATTGGTCTATTAGTTTTCCATGAGAAATGACTATCAGAATATGGAGTCCTTATGATCCATGTCAAACTCTGTGAAAAGTCCAATCAAATCAGAAACAAGTCAATCCAGGCCCTCAGAAGAAATTACAGTATAAAGACAAGAATACAGATCTATTGGGCAATAGACTTCCTTAAGAGAGAACTTAATCCTAATGAGGAAGAAGGTTGTTTTGAATTCAGAGTACAGGCTCTAAGGTGAAAAGTGATGGCTTACTGTCACCAAGTTAAGAATGTTCCTCACCCACAGGACCAGAAATACCGGATAGGTCCCTACTTTTCTTGGATAGTGCTGAAATAGACATAACTAAAATTCTCCTCAGTGACTTTTTCTGTTTTTTCTATTCTTGACTAACTCATAAAATTAAGAGCTGGGGTTGTAGCGCAGTTGTAGAGTGCTTGACTAGCATGTGTGAGGCCCTGTGTTCTATCTCCAGAACTGGAAAAGAAAATCTGACTCACAAACTCACTTTCCTACCTATGCATTCTTTGCTTAGCTAAATTAATACATTCATTTCTGTTATAGATAAGTTTTGCAAGCTCCTAGGCTTTTTTTTCCTTTTTGTAGAGATTTTAAAAAATATCTCAGCTTTGAATCACAGACTGTCACTTTTACAGATTTTCCCTGTGCAAGAATTTCAAGTTCTTTGTGGCCACTTCACTGTCACTCCTATGTACATACAGAGAGCAACTAACTTGCCTCTCCCTTGTTTTGACATTTATCTTATTTTGTATAAAGGTAATTCCACAGGCCTCTTAAGAATCCTTCTATCCAATCAGTTGTTGCCATCATCTAGGTCTCTGTGTGGATCCTTTATTGCTTATATATTAGTTTCTTGACCCCCTCCCTTAAAAGCCTGCCTTCAAGCCCCGTTCCTCCTCTTCCTCTTATAGTCACAGGGCTGGAAGCAGTGTTGTAATGTGCTATTGCCCTCTCTCACTTATCAGCACCTTGCAATCTGGCTCCCCCAAATCCCACAATTTAGTGGGACTTGGAGCACTGCTACCCTTTGGTGACCTCAAATCCAGCTTTGCTGGCATGGCTTCCTTGGCCAGTGCTGAATTTTCCAGGCAAAGAGATAAAGACTTGAGCTGCTCAAACTTCTCTCTCCTTGAATTTGGAGCTTGAAGAGACACAGAAGTTACTGGCGTGGAGCTGCAGTGATGGTTGTACCACCTAGAGAGAAGGGTCTGGTGAATTGAGGAGGACCCTAAAGCTGCCTTGGTTTACCCTCCCTGAGCTTCGGTTTTCAATTCACCCCTTGGCTCCGTGTGAATGTCCCCACAATTCTTCCTCAAGCACTGGTATAAAATTACTTGTTTTATGTTAAAACTAGCCAGAGTCATCTTCTATTCTTTACAACCAAAACACTTAGCCAGTTTATACTCTTACCCTCTTTACCAATTCAAAGCAATGGATGCCGGAGGAATACCCTTTCCTGATGAAAATCTTTTTTCATATGCAGATTTCTGGGCTGCATATGATTTCCGAAATCAGTTTCTGTGAAGGAGGCATGGACATACATACTTTGAAAAAGCCCCCATAGGGATTCCAACATAGATCCATGGTCAATTTTTTTTTTTTTGGTGCTGGGGATCATGGAACTCAGGGCCTTGTGCATGCAAGACAAGCATTCTACCAACTAAGCTATATCCCCAGCCCCTAAGAGTCATTGTTTTAGTGGAACCTCATTGCCTACTGAGAAAATCCCACATTTCCCACTGTGATATTTAAGGCACCTACTCATTCTTCAAGTCTTATCTCCCTCATTTCTTACATCTATCAAAGTCTGTCCAAAAAGTATTGCAATAAGTACTGTTTCCTGGATGCCTCTGACATCATGCCTTTCATTAAATTGTTCTCAACATCTGGAATGTCATTTTTCTCCATTCATGTACTTCCCAATTATGGCTTTTCTCCAATATCAAATTTAACTGAGATGAATTCAGATAAAACTCCATTTCAAGTATCTGGAATAGTACTTGAGACATAATAATCCCCCACTCCAAATACTTGCTAATGTTGTTATCGTGATGATAATAAATAATGCCTTCTACCTCCATGAAGTCCTTACCATTTCCAAAAAAAGACCTTCTTTTTCTTTTGTATTTCCTTTGCACTTTGTTTCTCTCCTGTTCAGGTAATTGTCAGGTTCTGCTTTTCTTTACAATTATTTTTGTACAAGACTTATCTTTCTTGGTGAAATACAGTTTTGTTGGTGAGCTCTATCTTGGTCAGGAATGATATCACACTCAAACCCAGCAGATGCACAACAAATTTTTAGTCCTTTAAATTGAGTTCCAAGTGATTTATGAAAGCTGTGACCCAGCCAGAACCAGATGTTCAGGGGCATTTCCTGCCTTCTTGCCCAGCATGTTTTATCTCACAGGTGAGCAGGAGAGAAGCCTGACTTAGAGACCTTTAAATTAAAAGTACATTTATGTGGCAAGAAGATTTCCAGTTAGAGCCAGGGCAAAGGAGACATTAACATTTGTTGAGTACATACTGTCTACCACGATGTTGTGGTCTATTTGCCCTTGGAACAGCTGGGTAGCATGGGGTCCTTTTGACCTATCTCATATTCTTTGCTCCCACTGTTTGCTTAATGTAACATTTATGTCTGATATTTGCTTAGTGCACTCTCTAGTCGTTTCTGGGCATTGTAAAGAGGAAACTGTTCACAGAGTGGCATCACCAGACACTTAAATTTTCCTTTGAGTATTCATGATGAGGAGTTGTGCAGGGCAGAATTTGTGACGGATATGTTAGCAGTGCCCTTTGAAACATATAATGTACCACTCTAGGAGTCATAATGTCTGAAAAATTTGCTGTTATTGTCAGCCAAGTGACTGTTCAAGTAGTTTTAAAAGGAGGATGGGTTTCAAAGAATTTGGGGCCTTCCTTAAGTATATATTCCTTAAGAAGAGATTAGGGATTTGGCCCAAGACATTATGTCCTTGTGAACAACACCAGAAATTTAGATTTGCTTCACTTGGATAAGGGACAATGGTGGCTCTCTGACACATGCTCCATGTTGGATATTAGCTAGTGCTATGAGAAGGGTGGTTGCATTACTTATAGAGCAATGGAGGACATTAAAACTGTCCCAGGCAAACTGGGCCCTTAGTTATCAGCATAGATCACCCATTGGGAATGGAATTTGTGACAGCCCCTTATTTTAACTCCAAATCAAGTGCCAAAGGTAAAAGTGTGAATCTGGAAAATAAGTACTAAGACACTGTAAATATGCTATATTCATATGAGATATCTAACAAATCTATAGGATTAATTCAATAAATCCTGCGATACAATGAGATGAGCATTCTAATGTGAGAATGGGGCTTCTCAGTTAAAGGAGCAAGCTGTGCTTTGGGTCTGCTGAGAAAAGTTAGGTCTTCCTTGTAAGTGCTGCCCTGTGACAATGAATAGGTATGGATTCATCAGACAATGAACAATTGTGTGTTATTATGACTACAAACAAAATTGACAGAACAGCACCACATAAATAGAGCATAACCTGACTGGTTACTAGTCTGGCCTTAAGTGAAACAGGTTGGTGACATTTTCTTTTTAAATGGTACCCATTCTAAAGGCTTCTTTCCAAGTCTCAAAAACTTCAAACAGCATGAGCTGGAATATGACTCTCTAGCTGGAACTTCTTCCTGAATGGAAGCTTTCCAACTTCTGCACCACTTCTTTTTATTACCAAAAAACAGGCTGTATGTTGGTGTTTATATTCTCTAATCAGGTCCACCAGGATCTTCATCTCTTAGGCAGATTCAGTAATGAGGCAATATTCTATTCCTTTCAAAGTGGCTGATATTCTCCACAGTGTTATTAAGTTGTGAGCAAGCTCCTCAGATCACCACAGACAGTGTTTCAGATAGCAAGAGTGCCAGGTTTCCTCATGCTTAACATGGGTCTCAAGTGACCTACTTGCCGTAAATCTTTCACACACTCCCTTTGAACTCTGATAAAAGAGAACTACACAAAAGTCGACAGGTACAGCCTATCAAATTAAATCCCAAGCCAGTCCTTGATGTTAAAAAGCCCCAAATAAGAGAGGACTTACCACGTTAAATTTACATGTGAGGATCATGAGTTCTTAGTGTCTAGAGAAAACCCAGTCTTTTGTATTCAGCAGGACAACAGTTTCACCGGAAGAGAACACAAGTAAAATAATTTTCTTGTAGGTTAATATTTAACCAATACATAATGCTTAAAGTAGAAAAAGGGAAGGCACTTTTTCTCTTGAGTCTTTGGAAGCACACTGGAATTTATTAAAATATGAGCTTTTAAAGCCTTTTGCCATTTATGTTAAATACCACAAGGAATAAATAGCATGTGTGCTTTTAAATAACAAGTTTGTGCTTTTCAGCACTTGTCATAAGTCATTCTTTCTCTTTCCCTTCAAAGAGCAATATTTTCAGAGGACAATGTTTAATATGTTAGTAGTGACATTTACGTCAGAGTTAAGCCCCAAGAGCGAATGGAGCTCAGTGACCTTATTTCACAGTGATCTTCCTGATCTTCCATTAGTTATATGAGAATCATAGAAAAAAATGAACAATACTGCATTGACTAAATCATGCACCCAATAGCAGTTGGTAGTGTGGTTGACATTCACCTGCCAACTCAGAAGCTCAATACCTCGAGTGGCCTGAGGCAGGATGATGAAGGGCACATGTTCTAGAGTTGCAAGTGGACTTGCTTTTTAGTTATGAGACTTCAGACAAGTTGCTTAGTCTTGTCTAATCCTCATTTCTCCCTGCCTGGTAGGAGAGAAGCCTGACTTAGAGACCTTTAAATTAAAAGTACATTTATGTGGCAAGAGAATTTGCAGTTAGAGCCAGTGAAACTGTGTTTCACTGAAGTATAACTGAAAATAAAAACTGAATCTGTTTACAGTGCACAGTAAGATATTTTAATATGTGTGTACATTGTGAAAAGTTTACTATAATCAAGCTAAATTACCTGCCACTTTGCATTGTTATCTGTGTTCATTTTGTGAACATTTAAGATCCACTTTCAAGTACATATCATTTTACTCAGCTTTTTCATTGCCATGACCAAAACACCTCATAACAACATGGAGAAGGAAAAGTTTATTTTGGCTCATGGTTTCAGAGGTCTTAGTCCACTGATGGTCAGCTCCATAGTCCTGGACCTATGAAGGCAGTACACCATGGCGGAAGGGCATGGCAGAAGAAAGCAGCTCAGAATGCATCACTTCGAAGCAGAGAGAGCTACGCTTACCAGGCGCAAAACATAAATTCCAAAGGTACATCCTCCCAATGACCTACTTTTTCCAGCCATACCTTACCTGCCTATAATTACTGCCTAGCTAATCCATTCAAATGAATTAATCCATTGATGAGGTCACAAGTCTCATAATTCAATCATTTCATCTCTGAATGTTCTTGTATTATCTCACACATGAGATTTTGGAGGGATATCTCGTATGTAAATTATGACAACAACAGGGTATGATTAACTATAGTAATCATACTACACATTAGAACCCAGTCATCATGCATAGTTGAAATTTTGTAACATTAGACTGACATTTCATCATTTCCTCCACCTCCAGCTTCTGGAAACCATCACTCAAGTGTTTGTGAATCCAACTGTTTTAGATTCCAAGTTAATGAGATCACACAGCATTTGTATTTCCCTGCCTTGCTTTTTTCACTTAGCCTAATAACCTGATATCATTTCATCATTTTGTAGCTGATTATTTTGACTTATTTGTCAGTTCACAGAGCTCCATTTCTTTAGAGTAGCTACTGGTGATTTATTTTATTCCTTTGGTGATGTTATGTTCCCTGGTTAATCACGATTCTGTGATTTTTGTTTTGGTGTCTGCACATTTGCAGGAGTTAAGTCTTTCGTTCTTTTTTCCTCCCAGTATTGAGGATCAAACCTAGAGGCAATTTACCACTGAGCTATATTCCCATCCCCTTTTTTATTTATGTTTTTTAATTTTCAGCAGGGTTTTGCCAAATTTCTGAGGCTTGCCTCAAACTTTCAATCCTTTTGCCCCAGCTTCCTGAGTTGCTGGGATCATAGACACACACCACCACATCCAAATCTTTTAGTCTTTATAGATTAACTTCAGCAGAGAAAGTCCTTTACCAGTCAGCCCATCCAGAGGTTTTAAGTGGAAGGGTCTGTAGTTAGGCTTGCTGCTGGAGTTCTCAGGTAGACTGATATTGTGCCTAGGCCTGTGGGTGGGTGGGTCTATAGACTGGAACCATAAAGTGGAGAGACCTGGAGTCTTTATCTGCAGGCAATGACCTAAAGTCTGGCTCCACAGGGGCCATGCTGGTGCTGAGTGGGTCTTTAGCACTGGAAGTAGGACTGGAGCCTGGGTTATGGAACAGCCTGGTACTGGTACTCACTAAATTGTGCCTAGTGCTGGTGTCCGACGCAAAGTTGGGTGTTTACCTCATTCTACTTCCTCCACACAGTGAGGATCTCTCCCTATGCTGTGCTGGTAAGTTTGGGAGAGTGGAGGTATAAATAATGTGAAATTGTTTTTCCTACCTTCTTCAATGCATCTTTTCTTATTTTTTTGTGCTCCAGCTAGGGGCTATAATGTCTCTCCTGGATCCATTTGCTCTTATGAAGATATTTTTGTGCATGGATAGTCATTAAGTTGATGTTTCTGGAAAGGGATGAGCACCGGAAAGTCCTATGCTGCTGTCTTGCTGATGTCATGCAAATAGATCCAAGCTTCAGGTTTTTCAATTAAAAAATAGAGCAGTATAACACCTAACATATACAGTTGTTGTGCCAGATAAAAGAAGTAATGCTGAAAAGCACTTAGCACAGGGTCTAGCTTAGTAAAACTTAGTTATGATTATTTATAACTATTTATATAGAATTTTATAAAATTATTTTTATAGAATTATCTAAACTATTGTGATTATTTTTTATCTTAAAGATATGACTGATGGGAAGAAGAAGTGGAAAGCAAGAACCTAGTTAAAGGATTAAACTGAACTAAACTAACCTCACTCTCATGACTTTATCCTTTGCTTTTAACTTTTTTCCCTTCATCACTACCAAATGATAAAACAATGGAATCTCTACAGAAAAAAATTCCAGAATGAATTACAATCTGGTGGCCCAGCCCTAGGCTAGTGTATCTTTAGTAGGGCCCTCCCAGGACTAGTCAGTTGGAAGGTAGAAGGAGGGAGAAGAGAGGAGATTGGAGATTCAGAAGATTCGGTTCACAATTTAACAACCTGAAAAAAGGAGGCAGAGACTGGAGATGATGGATGGATAGGGGAAAGAACACAGCACATGAGAAGAAACCCTTGCTTGGCACCTATATACCACTATCCAGAATGTTTAATTTGGAAGGTAAGAGGCCTAGGTGTTTGGCCAAAATCAAGATAATGAGTACTTCAGTAACTACTGTCCTCCTATCTATACAAATAGGCATCTCCAACACAGTTATTGAGATGATAATGAAAGCTCACAGGATTTCAAATTTTGAGAACATTCTGTTGCCTGAATGAATGTTTTTAGAGACTATAGTAGAGAGGAAAACAGGTATTTAGAAATCTGTTAAAATCTTGACTCTATTATTTGATTTTGAGTAAACTACATTAACTTCACTTAGTATTATTTTCTTTTATAAAATAGAGATAATACTTGAAGTTTTTTTTTAAGAGAAACAATAAGATCATGTATGTACATTTCTGTAAAGTTCACTAGGAAATAGGTGGCACACACACAAAGAAAACTGTAAATAAAAGGATGTTGAGTGAAGGAGCTATTTATAATGGTTTGGGCAGGTGCAATGGACTGATGCCCCCACCCCCATTTATATGCTGAAGCCCTGCCACAGTGTGACAGTATTGGAAAGTGGGACCTTCAGAAGGTGATTTGGTCATGAATTTGACATCCTCATGAATGAAATTAGTGACCTTATAGTAAGGACTACAGAGAGCTGTCTTGCCCTCTTTCCACTGACTGAGATACAATGAGGAGTTGGCAGTCTGTAAGCTGCAAAAGGGCCCTCATCAGACATGGAGTCTCCTGGAACCTCATCATGATCTCAGATTTGCAGGCTTCAGAGTGGTGGGAAATAAATTTCACTTGTTTATAAGCCATCCATACTCTGTTACTTGTTTTGGAAGACCAAATTGACTAAGGTTTTTAGGAAATTCAACAGGGATGACATATATCTTAGGAAGGCAATGGGGAGGAAAAGTGTTATTTATCTTTAGGTCTGGAAAGACAATAGGAAGGGGAGGGCACCTGAAAAATGCTGTAGCCATGAGATCCAACCAATCTGTAGTACTCTGTTAGCAGGGTCAGGTGAATAACTCCCACTCATTTTACATCTGCTCCCTGATCTCCTTCCATTGCCCATTCTACCTCCAATGGGCAAACCTAATGAACTTCAGGGAGCCCACTGCGGCAATCTATTCAGGAGAGCCTTCTAGGGCACTGAGAGATAGATAGAGAGAGAGAGAGAGAGAGAGAGAGAGAGAGAGAGAGAGAGAGAGAGAGAGAGAGATAGAGAGAGAGAGAGAGAGAGAGAGAGAGAGGGAGAGAGAAAGAGAGAGAGAGAGAGGGAGAGGGAGAGGGAGAGAGAAAGAGAGAGAGAGAGAGGGAGAGGGAGAGGGAGAGGGAGAGGGAGAGGGAGAGAGAGGAAAAGTGAACCTGGAGGGGGTCACAGAGGATGATTGAAGCAGCTTACAGGTAACTAGTGTCAGGTAACCAGTGTGTGTCAGGTAACTAGTAGATAGTAGTTATAATTATTATAATAAGAAAATAATACACACACCAGACTTTGAATTCTAGCTTCACCTTTTGGGGGATGGACAGGAGATGATTCAAGAGTGTTATAGTTTAGATGTGGTATCCCCCTGAAAAGCTCTCATGTAAGACAATGCAAGAAAATTTGGAGGAGAAATGATTAGGCTACAGCTTGAACCTAATCAGTAAATTAATTCCTGATGGGATTAACTGAGTGTTAACTGGAGGCAGGTGGGTGTGGGTAGAGGAAGTGGTTCACTGGGGGTGTGGGTATGAGGTATATATTTTGAATCTGGAGAGTGGAGACCTTTCTTTCTGCATTCTGATCATGATGTGAGCTGCTTCCCTCTGCCACACTCTTCTCTGGTGATGTTCCGCCTTACCTTGAGCTCCAAGGATTGGAGCCAGCCTCCTATAGACTAAGATCTCTGAAACTGGGAGACCTTAAATAAACTTTTCCTTCTCTACAATTGTGCTTGTTGGAACATTTAGTCACAGCAGCGAAAAAGCTGTCTAAAATAAAGAGCTTTTCAGAATTGTTCAAAGCTTTATAAATACAAACTTTTTGAACACTTCAGAAATACATTTCAGTCTGCTGCTTGTCCAGAGGATTTTCCCAATAACGTTGCCTTATGTGCTCAGTTTTACAGGATGCAATTACAAGTTTAATACCATTGCTGCAAGATTATGTGAAGAGATCCTAACTGAGGTAGATCTGAGGGAAATGCAAATCTAACTGTTAACTAGTTCTTCAGCTTGGATTTCCTTTTTCTCTAGAGCATCTTACTGTTTTAGGGAATCCTCCTTAGATCAATTAGTGAAATGACTAGAATTTTAATTAAATTCTTTAAAAAATTTTTACATTGTATGGAAAACTTACCTTTTCCCAACTCAAGAAAAAAATGACTTATAATTTTTTCTTGATGACAAAATTTTACATATAAACAATTTAAAAGCAAGAAGTAGTAATAGTTAGGCAGATTAGTATTGTATTAAACCTATTTCTTATGGATCAGTAGTCTTTAATTAGAAGGTTCCCTTTGATTTTTAACTATAAAGTTTCAAAAGACTTTTCAGAAAATTCACTTTATTCACTGTTTTGCTCAGTCACTAAAAATTTAGAATCTGAAATTGCTATGACCCTTAGCACAAAAGATGATTGGCATTAAAAACAAAGAATCTGGAAACAACTACAGAGTAGGAAACTGTATGAGTTTAAATAATAAACTTCATGTTATAGATGACTTTCTTAGATACTTATCCAAATGAAAATTACTAATTGGCTGAGATTGTTGATTTTTGTTTTGCAGATTTAGTGTTTATTTTATTATTCACTTAGCTTAAAGAATCACATAATATTTATAATGAAAAAAACAAGTGCTTGTACTCTATTATCCTACAATTTCTTTATTTAAGAGGCAACCACTTTGAACTTTGCAGTAGATTTATTTTGTATTTACCTCCATACTTTTAAATAATAGTCATTATTAACTTTCATGTTTATTTACCACCATTTTTTTTACAATTTTGAAAAGTGAAAATTTAGCTTTTTTATATCAGCCTTCATGAAGAATATTTCTTTCCACCTCACTTATATTTTCAAAGAGAGTTGTAATACATTCTCCATTAAATTCATATCTTGTTTGATTATGATTTGTATGTATTATACTCTATGAGAGAAATAATGTACTGTATTTTTGTTTGTTTGACAAATATTTTGTGAACTGGAGTTGCCTCCCCACCCCCCCACCCCATCTTCTTGGCTTTCTTCATATTTGTGGCAAAGTCTTTTCACACTCTTCAAAAACTCGGAAAAATAAAGGTCTTTTCAATTTTATACACTCTTAAGATTATGAATCAGTTTCTTTTGTCCCTGTAGGTATCCCTTCCTTGTGCCTTCTGTCTTCCTGCCCCAATTTGGACTAGTTGCTCTCTACATCTGCTGCACAAATGCCACTTCCTTTTGGCATATACTTAGGATTTTCTCTCTGCTGTGTTGAATTCCTGGTTTTCTGGGTCTCATGTCTTCTCTTTTCTAGGTTTATTTCTTAATTTTGGTGGAACATTCCTCCGGTGAATTCTAAAAAGAGTACATGGAATGTACATATCAAGTTTTTATATGTTTTAAGATGTGTTTATTTTACTCTTACACTTGATAGTTTGGTTAAGTGCAGAATGCTAAGTTGGATGTGTTTTCCTTCAGAAGCTGAAATGCAATGCTCAATTATATCCAGCTTTTGATGCTGCTGATGAATAGTCACATGTGATTCCAGCTGAATGTGACCCCCCACTTCCCCATCATCTTTTACTTATTTACTTTTTCAACTGGGGAAAATTTTTAGGACTTTCCTATTATTTTCAGAACTTGAAAAGTTTTGTGCTAGTACATCATGGCTTAGGTCAGTTTTCACTTGTTGTATTGGGTATTCAATCGATTCTTCAAATCAGGAAACCCATGCCTTTCAATTTTGAGAAATTCTGTTGTACCATCACTTTCATTTTTTTCTTCTCTTTTTGAATTAAGACACTGATCTGCTGAGTGACTAATTTAATTTTTAAATTTTTTCTCTTTTTTTGTTTTTTTTTCACTTTAGATTCCTTAATTATCCCCTTTTCTATAGCATTGTATTCTTAATTTATAGCTGCAACATTTTCCCAACTATCCTAATAAATTTTTTTTGTATTATGAAAATGATAAGTCCTGTGGCTTATATTCAAAATTATATAATTACATAAACTGAATATAGAGATAAATCTGGATTTATTACAGAGATTACATTTACTCTTTCTCAGAGTACTGCAGCCAGGCATTTTGTAGATACAACATATTTAAAAGAAAAAATCTATTGGAGAGGGCTTGGCTCAGTGTAAAGATCTATCTGCATCATTTCTCTTTTTCTCTAGGCACTTAGTTTTCAGGATTTTTTTTCCATCTGCTAAATTAGCCACAATTAGTTAAATAAAACAAAGCTATTGGTAATAAAAGAAAGGTTATAAGTAACAATCACCCTAACAAAAGGCATTCCAAAAGAGCAGTTTGGGTCAACATGTTTCCTTGGCACATTAACAGAACAGCAAAGTTACTGAAGCAGATGTTAATTAGAAGATGGTGAGTCTCTATTTCCATTGAAAATATAAGAGAGTAAAAAAGCCTTGAGATAGAATATGAGTAATATTTTAGAGGCTGGGATTGTGGCTCAGCGGTAGAGCGCTTGCCTTGCATGCGTGAGGCCCTGGGTTCGATCCTCAGCACCACATAAAAATAAATAAATAAGTAAATAAAGTGAAGATATTTAAAAAACCTTCTATTTAAAAAAAGAAAATGAGCAATATTTTGTATAGAGGAGAATCAAAGTGGATGCCTAGCATTTGGTCTGCTCAGTCTCTCTTCTCCACACTGTCATCTAGGTGGTTCCATCAGGACATACCATAACATATGACTTTGTCCACCCCTCAGACCAGGAATGGGAATCTGATCCAACATGACTCTATCACAATTCTTCCTTGGGAAATTTAAAAATTGTAACTGAGAAAAAGAGATCAGTACCTTTCTGAACATCTAAGCTATAAAATACAGACATTGAGAGCTTTTAGGAAACATTTCTTACCAGATGAGCCTGAGAAGAGGAGGATCTGCAGTCAAAACCTGCACAGATGCATAAGCATATGCACAGAGAACAGCAATCACTGGAGAATGAGACATAGTCTCAGAGGCATCAGGATCAGTTGTTTCTAAGCCCGGACTCATCTCTGCCCTGGGGAATCTCATCATTCTCATTAAATTTCCTTTTTGACTTAGGCTAGTTTGACCTCTCCATTGGAATAATAATAAAAAATCCCTAATATGTTCCATTTATTTGATACTTTCTATCAATCATGCAAATTCTTTATATACTTTTTCGCATTATCACAACAATATGCAAAGTTGGTAATATTAAGGATGAGAAAACTTTATATAGTAGAGATCCAATTACTGCATAATAGACAACTCTATCAAGATGTTCTACAAATGTCTCAAATCAATATGTTCATACAGAACCATTTCTTCATCTGTAAAATGGGACAGGGTATTCCCACTGCCTGAAATACTCTTTATACACATGCTGTGCTAACTCCTTCTCATCTTGAGATGTCACTTAGATGAATGTCCTCTGAGATGGCTGTCTTGCCACCCAAGATGATGTTTCCCTAGTAGCACCCTGTTATTTTCCTCATCAAAATTACATAATTACAAAATACAATTCAGTATTTTATTTCTTTTCTTTTGTATACTTCTGCACTGCATTATGAGTTCTAAGACAGATGAACATAATACTATTATTCATTAGAGCTTCTAAATCTAGTACAGTGCCTGGAATAGAGAATATGCTCCATTATTTGATTGAATAAATTAAATGCTCCTACAATGCTTCCTTTTTCTGAGGCTATGCTCAATAATTTCAACATCAATTTTTGAGAAACTAATATGTGTAGGGAACTGTTCTAGGTCCTACTGAGACAAAGACAAATGCAATATAGCCTCTAGCCTGCAGCAGCTCACAGTATGGCATAAGGCCCAGACAGGAAAATTATTACAACACAAGAAAGTGTTATAACAGAAATATGAACAAAGTGCCAAGGTTGCAAAGAAGGAACTAATTAAGATGATCTAGGAAGTTAAAGTCAGGAAAAGAAAGAAGGGAACTGCCAGGGTTAAAACAGTTTCTTTGTAATATCTCTATTCTGAAACAGCTTTACCTTTTACTACAACATTTCTTCCCCACTCTCCATGCCCATATACATGCTAATCTACCCAAAATTTTTTTAGTGTATCTAAGTAAGAACAGAGAGGAGCTACTATAACCATGATGGGCTAGAATTATCAGAAACGCTAGGGTTCCTTTCTAGCGTTTGGGACATAATGGCTTAAGGGACAAAAACAGTTTTAGGGAAATTACCCTTAATTATTTGGGTTACTGAAATTGTATGTCTTTGATTTCATATAGATTAAAGCAGTAACAATCTTACATTTTTAACTGTAACAGTAATAGTACTTGATAAAGTGTAACCAATCAGTGTGTTCATGATTGTATAGTAGTCCTCCCTTACCTGTGATTTTTGCTTTCTGGGGTTCAATTTTGTCCTGGTCAAATGTAGTCTGAAAAGAAAATTCAAAAGAATGGGGGATTCACAAGTTTTAAATTACATGCCATTTTCTGAGTATCTTGTTGAAATCCCACTCCTTCCTATCTGGGAGAAGAATTAGCCCTATGTCTAGTGTAAGCACACTGTACATACTACCTGCACATTAGTCACTTAGTAGCCACCTTGGTCATCAGATCTACTATTGTAGTATCATAATACTTGTGTTTACTTTAAACAGCCCTCAGGTAGTAGCCTAATGCTTTGTCACAATGCCTAGGTCATTCACCTCACATCACCTCATCCTGTTGGCACTGTATCATCTCACATTATCACAAGAAGAAAGGTGAGACAGTACAAGAAGACATTGGGTAGGGAGAGAGGAAAAAGTATATTCACAAAATTTTTATTAGGATATGTTATAATGGTCTTATATTAGTTACTGGTGATAATCTCTTACTATATATATCTCATTTATAAATTAAACTTTGTCTTAGGTATGTATGTGTAAGAAAAGAACAGTATACATAGGATTCAGTACATTCTGAGTTTCAGGCATCCACTGAGGTTCTTAAACATAATCCCTTCAGATGAAGGGGACTATTGCACCCTCTTTTAAGTTATAAGACCTAGAGTAGAAGTCATAGTAAATATGTTCTCAAATAATGATGCCTGAAAAATATAGTTCTTCGTACTTCATTTATATGCATATCACTGTAAAAAAACACTGAGCCTGGCTGCCTGCCCCAATCCAGACCTCTTTAAAGAAGTCCAGGCTATGGTACAGTCAGGCCAGATCTGCTTTCCCCAGTGCTGAGATTAGGGAACAATAGCTTTTGATTCCTTTTTTAGAAAATGTATTTATTTATTCTAATTAGGTATATATGACAGCAGAATACATTTTGATCCATTGTTCACAATTGCAGCACAACTTTTGATTTCTCTGGTTGTACACAATGTAGCATCCAACCATATGTGCAGTCATACATGTATTTCGATCCCTTTTAACAGGCAATTGATAATGTCCCTCTTTGAGAGTCTTAAGTGTTCTCATTACAATAGATGGTTAATGGAAAATTACCTGCAGACAATCACTTCTGATATCTACCTTCTTTCTTGCAGATTTCTAATTAAGTGATCCACCCAACAGGCCTGCAGGACTATGCTTCAGGATAGTTTTCTTCTTTTTCTGTCTCTCCTATATCTTTGATATTGTTTAGGAATGCTTCAGATAACATCTCCCTTTGCCAATGCACGTGTGTGCCTGCTTGGTGTTGACTTCAAGTAAAAAAAAAAAAAAGGGTTTTGACGAAGCAGCATTATCAACAGTTATTTAGTGAAAGCTTACACTGCATGTAGTAGGAGGAAAGAAATAGATATAATGTAACTATGTACCTTTTAAATCTGGTTTAAATACTTAACACATTCACCACATCAGTAATCCTAGAAATCAGATGCCTGCCCCAGCCCCACTAAAACATACACACAAGTTCTATTGAATGAAAGGGACAAACAAAAGTCTTCTCTGGTTTCCTGACTTTAAATAACTGTGTGATAAAAAAAAGCAATTTCAGAATTAAATATTTTCCTTTCAAATCAAAAGCATGCTTCATTTATTGATTCAACAAATATTTACTGGTGAATAAAAGGCCAGTTTTGCATGTTGGTTGAGAGTCCCAGATATAGGGGCAAAATTCTATCTCTATCATTTATTACTTATTGTCTTTGGATGAATTACTTATGTCTGTGTGCCTTATATGTTTCCCTCATCTGTAAAATGGATATAAACATTAGGATTTCTCAAAGGGTGGTCACAGAATTAAATAAGAATATGTGAAAATAGAAGGAAGATAAGTGGAGTGGGAGAAAGGGATTGAAAGGGTGGGAGGGGGGAATGGAAAAAGGGAGTAACTGCAGAATAAAATTGACCTAATTTTGCTATGTGCCTATATGCATATACTACAGTGAATTTCACCTTTATGTATATCTATAAAGCACCAATTAAAAAAAAAACACATCAAAAGAAGAAATACCAGTAGAACAGAGGAAGAGGAACAGGGCCAGGCGTGGGAGGGAAAGAGGAAGTACTTGGGAATGAAATGAAGCAAATTAAATTCCGTGTGTGTAATTCTGTCCAAACAAACCTCACTATTATGTATAACTACAATTAATTCATAAAATTAAAAAAACTGAATATATTTGTATAATAAAAAGCATAGTGTCTACTTTTGGTTAAAGCAACCTCTCCAGGATTTATATGAATCAAGAAATAAAAAAGAAGGTATTTTCCATTTTTGAATAGTTACTTTTCATTTTAAGATTTCGTTGTGCTAAAATTTGGCTTGTGTTTACATAAAGAATGTATATATAAAGTTTTAAGAATTTTAGATACCATATTAGAATAATTAACCTTAATTTTCTTTCAGCACCATGGTTAACGTCAAATATATTGAAGGGTATTGAGACATTCTTAATGTGAAAAAGTGACTAAATTAAATTCTACTTGAGTGTATATCCTATATCTCTAAATAGGAGCATTGTAAAACGGATAGTCAAAGAGTAGTCCAAAATGGATTGAGGACTAATATCGTTGTAGTCTTCTAGGTGATTTTAACAGAATGTTAAGAACTTGCAAACTGCTTGGTGCCCCATATTTAAGTGGTCAAAATATCCCCAGGAGCTACAGGCCTGGGTCTCTTCAAATTCTAAGAATCCAATCCCATCCTTTTTATATCCAAAATGTGTGTCCTTGAAGGATATCCAGCGGTTCTCCAAGCGGAAGCCCCAGACAGACTGGGTTCCAGTCATCCTTCTTCTGCCCCTCCCGCCCCTCCCTGGCAGCACCCGCCCAGCGTAGAGGGGGCCGCTGCGCTCTGCATCCAGCAGGGCCCAGCCGCGCCACTGCGCATGCTCCTCGCGCGTGGGTGGGGTGCTCCAGGGGAGGAGGCGGGAGGCAGGCGCCAGGCGTGGGTCCCGCGGGGCTGGGCGTCTGGGCCTGACGCCGGTCACGCCGCGGCGGGAGAGCGGGCAACCAGGCGTCGTCGTCCTGGAGACCCGGGAGAGATGGAAGCGGCGACGCCGGCGGCGGCCGAAGCGGCTGGGCGCGAAGAGCTAGGTGGGTGTTGCGTGTGGGCAGAGGCTGGCGGAGGTGGGCGCGGGGCCGCGCGTCAGCTGGTTGCGCCCGGCTTCCCAGGCCGGTGCTCGGCTCCGCGCCCGCTGCCGTGGGCATCCGGGTTCGAGTTGTTTTTTACCAGACAGCGACATTCGTGGGCCAGCGTGGGACGGTCGTGTGTGTGTGTGTGTGAACGCTCTTGAGTTGCGGGCCTGGCACGGGTTTGAATTTAAAATCCAGCAAAGCAAACCTTCCCAGCACGTTTGGGATGACTGGTTACTGACTGACCCCAGGGTCAACACCCTCCCAGGGACCGGTTGTATGACCAGAAAGCTTGGTCAGGAGAATAGCCATGGTCTGCAAAGGGCGTGTGTGTGTGTGTGTGTGTGTGTGTGTGTGTGTGTGTGTGTGTGTGTGTGTTTGAAGGGCAGAGGAGGTGCTCTGTGTGTACACGTCAAAGGCAGGCTGGAGCCTGCGCTGTGACTCGCCTGGTTTTTCCCAATGATGCTTTAAGGAAGTGGTCATTGTTCTTCCTTTCAAACGCAGCAGCAGTCCTTATGGAGTCTTCATGTGGATTCTTATTTTACCCTGTGCTGCTCCAGGAGTTCAAACTGGAGTTGCTTACTAAAATGAACTGAAGAGACCTGTGGCTGTCAGCAGGCAAAGTTTGTTTACCTGCTTTCCTCTGGCCTGTTCTCTTCTGGGCGCTGGGAATGATTGTTGGCAAAAGAAAACAAAAGTAGGGATGGGGTGGTAAAATGATTGTCCTTCCGGTTATATTTAATTTATTTTGGGATATTTCTAATTCCATGCTGAATTATTAAATGTAATCTTCAAGGAACATGTTGAATTAAAAGTACTTTAAGTAACCAATAGGCTGATGTTCCTGTCATGTGCAGAACACTTTGCGGTTGATTTCTTTCAAGTCACAATAATGGCAGAAACAATAAACTTAACATTTTATTCAGTCTTCTGTGTACAAGCAGTGTGCTAAGTGCTTTACTTATGTTATTGTCTTCTTTACTCCTCATAATTTCCTGAAGCAAGCTTTATTATTATTCCCCTTTGGTAGATATTGTGATTTTTAGCTCATTAATGGCAGTACCCAGATATGATTCAGGTTTAACTTCATTAATAACTTTAGTGAAGATGTGAAAAAAAATGGGCATTCTTATGTATAGTTGGTAGGAGCCAAATAGTATTTTTAAAAAATATTTTTTAGATGTATAGACCTTTATTTTATTCATTTACTTGTGGTGCTGAGAATCAAACCCAGTGCCCAACACATGCTAGGCAAGCACTCTACCACTGAGCCACAGCCTCAGTCCCCGGAATAGTATATTTATTCTTAAAATTTTATATATCTTTTCTCCCAGCAACTTTACTTGTATAAAGTCTGGGCACTGTGACACATATGACACAAATTGCCTCAGCAATTTAGGAGGCTGAGGCAGAAGGGTTGCAAGTTCAAGGCTAACCTCAGCAACTTAACAATACCCTGTCCCAAAATAAAAAGTATTAGGGATGTAGCCCAGTGGTAAAAAAACCTCTGGTTTCAATCCTCAGTACCAAAAAAAAAAAAAAAGTGTATGTATACGTACACACATATTTATATTTATGATATATCAAGAGAATTTATTACAGTATTTGAAATAGAGAAAAGCTGGTAATTAAAATCCAGTGAAAGGAAATTAGTTGGGTAAATTGTGATTTAACCATATGATCATCTACTGCCTAGCCATTAAAAGTGATGAGGAAAAAATTTTCACCATATACATGTTTATTAACTGAAAAAAGGTTTCAAATTACTTCAGTTATTTTTTAAAGTCATATGTATTCATTGATTCAATATACTCATTGAATTTCTCCTGGGCATTTGGAATACATTGTGAATAAAACAGATCAAGATTTTTGCACTCATGGAGTTTGTATTTAGTAAGGAGAAGCAAGCAATAAACAGCAAAAATAATAATCAGTTAATTACATAGGATTGTAGGTGAAAAGTGTTATGGGAAAAACGAGCTGGGTAAGGGATATCAGGAGTGGGGGGTGAGGACTGGGCAGTTTATAGTGACACAACCTGATTCCAATTTTAAAAGAATTGCGCTGGTTGCTGTGTGAATAATTGACTATAAGGGGATGAAAGTAAAAATAGATTATTTCAGTAATTCAGAAACCACATATGCATGTCCTTCAAAGCAGCAGTTGCAGTGGAGAGAAAGGGTTAGACTTTGGTTGCTTGAAAGTAGAAGCAGCATGGTTTCCTAATAGGTTAGATGAGGGATGAGAGTAAAACAGAAAGACTAGGATAATTCCAGGAATCTGAGTATCTAGAAGAATGAAATTGCCGTCAACTGAGATGTTACAATGGCTTCATAACATGTCTCCAGATTCCTTGATGTTTCTGTTTAAAGAGGAGGTACTTAATTTCCTTTCCTGTGAGTGTGAGCAGGACTTATTCATTGTAAGGAATAAGTAGAAGAAATGACGTACCACTTTAATCCTAGGGCATTTTTATGGCTGTATGCTTTTTTCTTTAAGGCTCACTTCCTTGGGTGCAGCCAGCTTCTGTGTTGTGAGGACACTAGAACAGTCCTAAGGGAAAGGTCCATGTTGCATGGAAGTGAGGCCTCCAAGCAACAGCCATAAATTTGTTATAAAGCAATAAATAACTAGTACTGGTGGGTAAAGTCACAGGAAGAGCAGTTTAGTGAGGATGAGGAGTTTAGAGCATAAGAGGTTTGAGGTGTCTGTTTAGACATCAAGTATAAACATCGAGTAGGCAATTATAGTCATATCTAGAATTTCTGAGAGATCTGCTCTGGATGTAGAAATTTGGGAGTTATCAGCATATATATAGTACTTAAAGCCATAGGGACTGAATGAGAATCTATGGGAGAGAGAGCGGGTGCGTGCACATGTGTATGAATGCACACTTGCATGTGCACATACACTTCAAAATGTTAACAATAATTTTTGGTGATGAAGTAATTTTTAATTTAAAAATATTTTCATGTTTTATGATTTTTCTACAATGAATAAGTATTATTTACCTTAAAAAAGGAATTTAAAATTTTTTGTCTAAATCCAAAGCACTGGTAGAAATGTTTAGGTACAGTTTCCTTAATCTTAAACTCTGAACTTTATTTCATAGGCCTTTAGGACTTCTGAAAGGTTTCTCATTGTGCGTATTTTCTCTACTTTAGAAATGAATACTTATTCTTCCCATTTTGTATCTACATTGTAGGTTAGAGGTTCAGGTGGCAATATTATTTTATATTTAAAGAAACTATTTGTACTTTTAAAAATTTGTCCATTGCCAAAATATAATTTTCTTTATTTTGTTATTATAATAAAAATCATGCAAGTTTATTACTTCATTCTTATGTTTTATATTTTCCAGATAAAGAAAAAGACACTCATGATCCCATTGTCCATTGTATTCTTGTTAACTTATTCACTTTTGGTATGGTTTCTTTCCTTCATTCCTATTTAACTTTTAAAAATATTGCTGCCACACTGAGAATGCATGGATTTTTTTTTACCCACTCAGCATATGATAAACTTTTTCTTGTTAGGTACTTCATAACCATAATTTAATGTCAGTGTGATACTTTACAAAGGGGATTGCTTTATTTGATTTAGCAGTTTCCTGATTTTGTACATTTAGTTCGTTTTCAATTTCAAAATTTGTAATATTTCAGTTAACATCTTTTTTACAGAAATCCTTATCTTCATCACTAGCTTGCCAGAAGTATAGTTACTAGAAAAAGCAATAAATATTTTAAGGATTTAATACATATTGTTAAATTGATATGATATTTATTTATTCTGTCTGTAACTGAGAATTCATGTTGATTTTTAGGTTAAGAAATTGAGGTTGAAAAAATTATCCGGTGACAAAAGAGAGTATAGAAACACTGCCTAACTTAAAATCTGTAAATATATACATATGACATAATATTGAATCAAGCTAGTGTTTCTTATTCATCTATAAATTCTCCACTTATGTGGTAGTTTAATATCTATTGCTTAAAAATATTTTATCTCATAAAGGCATTATTATATCTCACAAAAATATTTTATCTCATAAGGCATTATTAGTTTTTATTTATAGTAATTACAGAGCTGCCTGATTTAGTAGTTGGCCAAAAATTATAGTAGGACATTGGCAAATAATAGACTTTATGTGTAGTGTAAGTTGGATCATGTGATTTTTTTAACTACTTGGGGGAGAGTGTTCAGATTCATATGTTCTTAATTCTGTGAAAGCTTTTACCATATTGAATCTCTAAGTATTGTCTCCTCCACTAGTTTTTATTTCCTTCTGGCTGGCATAATATATTTTGTCCATGTTTGCATACTCAATCTTAGAGCACAATTTGGAACTCTGAAATTCTCAGAATTAATTATTATTAAATTAGTTCTAGTTTCTTGTCAAAGTTTTTTTTCTTTTCCCCTAGTTTTTTTTTAATTTGTTCCCTTGTTTTTTTCATGTTGTCTGTGTCTCATCGTCTCTTGCAGTACAGATCCGGTGTATTACAGTTTCTACCCTATAATCTTGTAGTGTCCCTGCAGGTTACTAATACCTTGCCTTTTAAGGGGGAGATCAGTGTTTACAGTGCCCAAATGCAAACAATATGTAGCCATAAATCAATCCAAAGTTGGCACCATATTCAAACCTGAAGTGTCCCATTTACTCTCATGACCATTGCCAATGGTAATATCTCTGCTAAAAAATTAAAGAGTAAATATAAGAAAACAATATTACTGCATTTTTTATACTATAAATCTATTCAGAACAAAAATGTAATTTAGTATTTTACTTTTAGTATTTCCTGGAGCTTCTAAAAGTTATAAAACACTAATTGACTCTATCAGTAGATCTTTTCCTTGAGTATCTAGGCTTAAAAAGACTTTACCATTTAAAGGTGTAACTTCTGGGATATGTGAGTATTTCTTAGATATTTGTAATTACATGCCTTTGAATTTATTCTTTAGATTTAAGAATGGTTTTGTACCATTCAAGCTAATAAAACTTGATTGTTTCAACTATTCTTAATTTATTTAGTTTAAGAAGTATGTGTTGCTTAGCATATCATGTTACTTCAATAAAGTAGACCAAAACTGGGAAAAAAGTCTTAGAGATTTTATTTTACTGCTTTTAAAAAATATAAGCACATGGCTAAAAATTAGTTAATGATGTGTCACATTGCACAGTTCCACTTTAATAGGAGAATCAAAACAATATGTGAATATGTACTTTTTGAATTTCTAACACTGTTAAGTATTTTTCTTTCAAATTGTTTCAACTTTTTAAAATTACCTCTTTTTATCTGTGACAAAGAACTCCTAGAATAATTAAATTTTATTAAGATTTTTAAATGTAAGGGTTGAAGCTAATGGATTTAAAGGACAGAAATATATATATATATATATATATATATATATATATATATATGAACAGCTATTTTTCACAGTAAGTTATGTTTATTGTTTCCTAAATAACATAGCATTGAGAAAAAAATGAATTTAAGAACTGGGAAAAAGTATGACCTTAGGGGATTATATTGTTGAACAAAGTTAAATAAACACTGTGTGTTTAAGAGTGATTAAAAGACCAATTAAGTTGTACATGAGAATCTGAGTGAACATTGTAATGCTAATTTTAAAAATGTTGATTCTGTGAATTACAGAACTAAAATTTAGAGATCATTTAACAATTCCAATAATTGTTAAATTCCAATATATTCTCTGATAATGACACTGAAAATAAACTTATTATTTAGAATTATATATATAATTGTATTAGCATATATATACAATTATATATATAAATTATGTGAAGAGCTGGGTATGGTGGCACACATCAGTGAATTGGGCAGCTAAGGCAGGAGAATTGCAAGTTTGAGGTCAGCCTCAGCAATTTAGAAAGGCCCTAAGCAACTTAGTGAGATTCTGTTTCCAAAAAAAAATAAAAAGGGCCTTGGACATTGCTCAGTGGTTAATCAATCTCTGGTACCAAATATAAACAAACAAACAAACAAACAAACAAACAAACAAACAAACAAATAAATAAATAAATAAAGTAATGAGAAAACTTAGCTTCTTTCTGACTTTTCATGGCTATTATTATTTCTTGGGCAGTGTACTTGCAATAACAGATTGTTCAGTTTTTGAAATATTGGCAGTGATAATCATCTTTTTTGACAAAAGTAAGAGAATTTATTACAGCACAGAATATACCGAACATAGTACATCATGGCCCTGGGAAGAACAAAAGTTAACATAATTGACAGTTTTTATAAGCTGAATTAATAAAAATAAACAAGCTCAAGAGGCATCAAGGACAATGGAGTACATTTAGGAATGAAAATAGTAATATATTTCTATTTGAAACTGAAGCTGATGCAACTGAGGATGGTTATTATGGGTTAAATGTTTCCCCTCCAGATCTCATATGTTGAAGTGTTGTCTCCACAACTTAAGGGTGTGAACTTATTTGGAAAAAGGGTTATAGAAGATGTAATCTGTGAATATGAGGCCATGCTGATAGGCTTGGTCCCTAATTCAATATGACTGGTGCCCTTACAAAAGGGTGAATTGGCAGACTATTATGAGAACATGAAGATGGCCATCTACAAGGCAAAAAGAGAGGCCTGGAACAGAGCCTTACTCCCACCACTCAGGAGGAACCAACCTTCTTAATACTTTCATTTCAGACTTTAAACCTCTAGAACTTTGAGACAATAAACTTTTGTTAAGTCACCCATTTTGTTGTACTTTGTTAGGGCAGTCCTAGTAAACTAATATGGTTTTGTAAGGTAAAGTATCAATTTACTTTGTATAATGAATAATAGAAAAGGATATAGGATTTATTCAAACAAAAGATTTATATCATTTATATTAATATATTTCTAGAGTAACTGTGTTAGCTTTTCACCACTGTGACCAAAATACCTGACAAGAACAACTTTGAAGAGGAAAATGTATTTGGGGTCATGGTTTCAGAGGTCACATTCTGTGATCAGCTGACTTCATTGCTCTAGGACCCACAGTGAGGCAGAATATCATTGCGAAGGGCAGACAGAAGAAGCTGCTCAGTTCATGGCAGCCAGGAAGTGGGGCCAGGGGACTGGGAACTAGATAAACCCTTCTAGGGAATGCCCCCTGTAACTTACTTCAATTCTCAAGCTATGACCTACCTCCCAGTAGCCCATTCAGCTGTCAGTGGATTAATCCACTGATG
This sequence comes from Ictidomys tridecemlineatus, assembly GCF_052094955.1. Lineage (NCBI taxonomy): Eukaryota > Metazoa > Chordata > Mammalia > Rodentia > Sciuridae > Ictidomys > Ictidomys tridecemlineatus. Next base: position 79,566,202 of record NC_135480.1, on the reverse strand, counting down.
AGGACAGAGCTCTAACCACTGCCTAAAAGCCCCACCTCTGAGCCCCACCTCTGACCCTTGATGTACTGGGGATCATGCTTCCAATTCATGAACTTTCAGGAACATTCCAGATCCAAACCATTACAAAAACTAAAAGGTAGTACATAGCTCAATATTCCTACTGTGTGGGAAACACTTATTTTTCACTATGTACAGGTACATGCTATTCCAACTTTGATACTAGAGGTCATGAAGCAAGAAAATTCTACCAAATAATATATAGAGATTATCTGGAAGATTAGAGTTTTGTCCCAAAGACAAAAGTTGGGGAGTTTGAATTATAGAAAGCTCTTATTAATTTGGATACCAAGAATTTGTAACTTTGTATAATTTAGTGAATTTTACTTTCTTTACATTGGTTACATTAGAAATGATTTTAAAATAGACTATATTGAAGAATTTTCCACTGTCTGAAAGCATCATGTGTTAAAAACTGACATGCTGAATTCCAATTGTCACTAGGCTAATAGTGGCTGTCTAAACCCTAATCTCTCAATACACCCTTTCTCAAAACCTGTAGACTTAAAAAAGGAGCACAAGTAAACCATTCATGAGATTACTCCTTTAGCATTGCTAGTAGACCAATGATACCCCAAATTTTAAATTTTTTTTTTAATTTATATTACATATTTATTAAGGCAAGGAACTATATAGAAAAAAATACATTTGTTCTGCTTAAGGCATACTTGGGAATAAACCATTGTACAAATTATTGCATATCTGTAACCACAGTGCGTAACAGACTGTCTGCATAAAAAATGTAAAAGAAGTAAACCAGGCGTATTTATCTGACTTAGGTCATACAAAAATAGATTTTCCTTGTCAAAGTATGCAGCAGTTTGAGAACTTTGGCTTCCTCATTTGGTACCTTTAGAACTAAGACTCACCAAGCACCATCGCGTAGGCTATTAAAAAACACATTTTTTCTGTACCTGAATTTCTTCCTCTTCTTCTAACATAATAATGGCTTTTAGAAGGCAAAGAGAATACAAGGTAATCTTTATGCTTAATATGGCATGGAAACACAATTCAAGGGAATTCTGGTCTTCCCTCCCCCCACCCCCAACTCTCGGTTCTAATTTATACCCTGATATCCAAACTTCCAGTCACCCCTTGGCATTCAATTTTAAATTTTTTGTAGGAAGAGAAAGAATCAGCAAATTTCCAGAGTTCTGTTGCTCCTGCAATCATAGACAGTGGGCAGGGGATTCTTTGGAGAACAAGGGGAGCAGGAAACTAGGAAGAAATACAGTGGTCTTTCATAGAAGTAAAGTAAAAAAAATGTAAAAAATTAAAAATCAGCAATTCATAGCATTGAGGATGGAAAGGGAATGCGAAAGTGAGCAGTGCCGAAGCAGGCAGTCTTGGCAAAACATTTGTTTCTGCAGGAAGGAAATAAACAGCGGCGGAGACTCTGCTCAGACACCTGGCAGTGAGGGAAGAAGAAAGCAATGAGGAAAATTAGGTATTCTGCAAAAATGAAACAGAACTGGAAGACATGTCAGTTCCTCCTCTTCAATCCTAATTTACTCAACCGCATGTGTGAAAGAAACTGAACTTCACAATATGATCAGAAAGTAGGATTTTGGTGCACGAAGTGCTTGGAAACAGGAAAAGGTGTCAAACAAAATTAATTACGAGGTGACCAAGGGAGAGTGTAATGAAATGAAAATTTATTATGCCATTAAAAAAGACATCAGAAGGGCCAGAGACAAAGTGGTTAAAAATGGAAGATAGGCAAAGAAGATCCAACATGCATATGATTAGAATCCTTAATGAAGAGAAAACATTTGAACCAAACAATATTTGAAAATATTTCCAGGAAGACTTTTGGAAATAAGAAAAAACCTAAGTCAACATGTCAAAAGGGCCTACTGTGTTCCTGGGAAAACTGACTCAGAATAATCAGCTCCAAAGTGTCTCACAGTAAAACTTTGAAAACTCCTAGGCTTACCTCTTGCTAAAGGGACTCATTATCCTTGCTTTCCCTTTCTCTGCCTTGAGCAGCCCATCAGAAAACTATTTTTAGATTGTAAAGAACAATCCTTAGGCCTTTCAGCAAAAAACGGAAATTACTTCATGGTTGAAGAAATTAACCTGGCCTTAGACTTCTCAAGGGAAGCATACCAAAATCAAGGCAAGAATGGAATAATATTTTTAAGAGACTTAAGCATAGACAGTATGGGCCAAGGATTTTATATCTGGTTGTTCTTGAGATATCCAGGCTATAGAGAAACATACAGAAACTCAGGGACACTGCCCATGAGTCCTTTCAGAGGAATCTGTGGACTATAGTTTTCAATATGTGGTTCCTAGACCAGCAATATCTGCAACACATAGACACTGATGAGACAAGGGTATTATCAGGCCCAGCTTAGACCTATTGGGTCAGAGAGTTTGGGGTGCAGTACATCAGTTTGTGTTGTAGCAAGCACTATTGGTCATTCTCATGCACACTGTACAAGAGAATGAACTTCCAGCAAAGTGATAATGAGGAAACTGGCAGAAAACTGACAGTGAATATTGATATTGATTATAGATATTAATCTAATACATGATTAAAAATATGATTGGGAGAACATTATGTAAAGCAGCATATGTATTGCCAAAATGAAAAGAATACAACTAAAAAGGGAGAGGATAAGAAATAGGGACAGAAGAAAGTGGAGTAAGGTCATTGTTAAGTGAATGTCAGAAAATACCATCTCACCCTCTTATTTATTGGTGCATTCTAATTATACGTAACAGTGGGATTTGTTATAATATATTCATACATACACACAATAAAACAGTATAATTTGATCAATTTCATTCCCCAGTACCTTTCCCCTCCCTTCCTCTGATGCCTTTTTTCTAGTCTACTAGTCTTCCTTCTATTTTTTTTAATTTGTTCTAATTATACATGACAGTAGAATGCATTTTGACACATTGTACACAAATGGAGCACAACTTATCATTCCTCTGGCTGTACATGATGCAGAGTTACACCAGTAGTGTAATCATACATGTATATAGGGTATTTATATCTGTTTCATTCTACCATCCTTCCCATCCCCATAGCCTCAACCCTCCCCTCACTCCCCTCTGCACAATCCAAAGTTCCTTCATCATTCTTCCCTATCCCTTGTCCCCCACTATGGACCACCATCTGCTTATCAGAGAAAAAATTTGGCCCTTGGTTTTTTGGGATTGTCTTATTTCACTTAGCATGATGTTCTCTAGTTCCATCCATTTACCTGCAAATTCCATAATTTCATTTTTCTTTAGGCTTTGTAATATTCTATTGTGTATATGTACCACATTTTCTTTATCCGTTCATCTGCTGAAGGGCATTTTTATTGGTTCCATAGTTTAGCTATTGTGAATGAGCCACTATAAACATTGATGTGGCTGTGTCATTGTAGTATGCAAATTTGAAGACCTTTGTATAAACCAAGGAGTGGAATAACTGGGTCAAATGGTCGTTCTATTTTAAGTTTTCTGAGGAATCTCCATACAGCTTTCCAGATTGGTTGCACACATTTGCAGTCCCACCAGCAATGTATAAGTGTACCTTTTCCCCCCACATCCTCTCCAGCACTTATTATTGCTTATATTCTTGATAATTGCCATTCTGACTGGAGTAAGATGAAATCTTAGTGTAGTTTTGATTTGCATTTCTCTAATTGCTAGAGATGGTGAACATCTTTCTATATGTTTGTTGATCAGTTGTATTCCTTCTGAGAAGTGTCTGTTCAGGTCCTTTGTCTATTTATTGATTGGGTTAGTGGTCTTTTTGGTGTTCAGATTTTGAGTTCTTTATCTTAGAGGTTAGTGCTTTATCTCAGTGCATGTGATAAAGATATTTCTTAACGTCATTAATTATTTCCTTTGCTGAGAAGAAACTTTTTAAATTGAATCCATCCCATTTATTGATTCTTATTTTTACTTCTTTTACTTTAGGAATCTTGTTAAGGAGATAAGGTCCTAATCTGACATGATGAAGATTTGGGCCTACTTTTCTTTTATTAGGCGTAAGGTCTCTCTTCAAGTGCCTAAGTCTTTGAGTTGATTTTTGTGCAGGGTAAGATAGAGGTTTAATTTCATTTTGATGCTATTTCCAGTTTTCCCAGCACCATTTGTTGAATAAGTTATCTTTTCTCCTGTATGGTTTTGTTGCCTTTGTCTAGACTGATATAACTGTTTTTAAGTGGGTTTGTCTCTGTGTCTTCTACTTTGTACCATTGGTCTACATGTCTATTTTGGTGCTAATACCATGCCATTTTTGTTACTGTTGTTCTGTGGTACAGTTTAAGGTCCAGTATTATAATGCCTCCTGCTTCACTTTTGCTGTTAAGGATTAATTTGGCTACTCTGGGTCTCTTATTTTTCCAAATGAATTTCATGATTATTCTTTCTACTTCTATGAGGAATGTCATTGAGATTTTAATAGGAATTGCATTAAATCTGTATAACAGTTCTTGTAGTATCTCCATTTTGACAATATTAATTCTACCTATCCAAGAGCATGGGAGATCTTTCCATCTTCTAAGGTCTTTTTCCCTTTCTTTCTTTAGTGTTCTGTAGTTTTCATTGTAGAGGTCTTTCACCTCTCTTGTTAGATTGATTCCCAAGTATTTTACTCTTTTCTTTTTGAGGCTATTGTGAAATTCCGAATTTCTCGTGCTGTGGATTCATCGCTTATATATAGAAATGATTTGATTTATGGGTATTGATTTTATATCCTGCTGCTTTGCTGAATTCATTTATTAGTTCTAGAAATTTTCTGGTGGAATTTTTGGATCTTCTAAATATAGAATCATGTCGGCAGACCGTTTGAGTTCTTCTTTTCTTATTTGTATCCCTTTAATTTCTTTCATCTGATTGCCCTGGCTAGACTTTCAAGGAGTATATTGAATAGACATGATAAAAGAGGGCATCTTTTATTAGTTTTTAGAGGGAATGCTTTCAGTTTTTCTCCATTCAGAATGATGTTGACCTTGGGTTTAGCATAAATAACTTTTACAATGTTGAAGTGTTTTCCTACTATTCCTAGTTTTTCCAGTGTTTTGAACATGAAGGGGAGCTGTATTTTGTCAAATGCTTTTTCTCTGAATACTGAGATAATCATATGATTCTTTTCTGTAAGTCTATTGATATGATGTGTTATATTTATTGATTTCTGTATGTTGAACCAACCTTGCATCCCTGGGAAGAACCCCACTTGATCGTGGTGTACTATCTTTTGGATATATTTTTGTATTCAGTTTTCCATAATTTTATTGAGAATTTTTGCATCTATGTTCATCAGAGATATTGTTCTGAAGTTTTCTTTCTTTGATGAGTCTTTTTCTGGTTTTGGTATCAGGGTGATACTAGCTTCATAGAATGATTTTGGAAAGGTTCCCTTCTTTTCTATTTCATGGAATAATTTGAGGAGTACTGGTATTACTTCTTCTTTGAAAGTCTTGTAGAAATCAGCTGAGAATCCGTCTGGTCCTGGGCTTTTCTTGGTTAGTAGGCTTTTGATGGCATTGTGTGTTTTATTGCTTGAAACTTATCTGTTTATATTGTGTATGTCCTTTTGATTCAGTTTAGGTAGATCATATGTCTCTATAAATTTGTCGATGTCTTTTGAGATTTTCCATTTTATTGAAGTATAAAATTTCAATATAGTTTCTAAATATCTTCTGTATTTTGATAGTGTCAGTCATGATATTTCCTTTTTCATCACAAATTTTAGTAATCTGAGTTTTCTCTATCCTTCTTTTCATTAGTGTAGCTAAGGGCTTATCAATTTCTTTATTTTTTCAAAGAACCAACTTTGTTTTGTCAATTTTTTCAATTGTTTCTTTTGTTTCAGTTTCATTGATTTCAGGCCTGATTTTAATTATTTCCTGTTTTCTTTTACTTTTGGTGTAGATTTGTTCTTCTTTTTCTAGGGCTTTGAAATGTAATGTTAGGTCATTTATTTGTTGACTTTTTCTTCTTTTAAAGAGTGAGCTCAATGCAAGGAACTTTCCTCTTAGCATTGCCTTCATAGTGTCCCAGAAATTTTGGTATATGATGTATTGGTATTCTCATTTACCTTTAAGATTTTTTTTTCCTCCCTGATGTCAGAAGATACCAAAGCTGTCAAAAAAAAAAAGTGAAAATTAAAAGGAAGAAAAAAGGACATAATTGGTTAAGGTAGCCATTGGAATAACTCAATTAAATACAGAAATATGTGGCTGAGGCAGGAAAATCCAAGTTAAAATTTATCCTCAGCAACGGCGAGGTGCTAAGCAGCTCAGTGAGACCCTATCTCTAAATAAAATACAAAAAAAGGATGGGGACGTGGCTCAGTGGCCCAGTGACCCTAATTCAATTTCTGGTATCCACCCCCCCCCAAAAAAAAGAAAAATTTAAAAAAATGTAGTGAATCAACTTTCCTATGTACATATATGAATACACCACATGAATCTCAACATTTTATACATCCACAAGACTGGGATCCTATTTAAAATAAGATATATTCCATGTTTGTATAAATATATCAAAATAGATTCTATTATCATGTATAAACAGAACAAATAAAAAAGAAAAAACGTATTGCATCAATGGTAACTTGGTTGGTAATTATGATGTGAGTTTTTAAGAAAATATTCTCATTCTTTAAAAAAATTTTTTTGTAGTTTTAGATGGAATGGATGCCTTAATTTTATTTGTTTATTTTTATGTGGTGCCTAGGAGGGAACCCAGTGCCTCACATATGCTATGCGAGTTCTCTGCCATTGAGCTACAGTCCCAGCCCCAAATTCTCATTTTTAGGTTAATAGTGAAATAGCATGATATGTGTAGCCATTCCACTATTTTATAAAATGCTGTATGTGTTTGAGAGAAAAAGTAAATGTGGCAGAATGTTAAAAATTAATACACAGGAATACTATTTTTACAGATTTAATGTGTTTGGAATTATTCCAAAATAGTTCAAAAAAAAAAAAAAAAACAAACTTACAGTTAGCCATTCTCAGTTCAATTATTTGTTTAGGTACTGAAGTTATCCATTATGTAGAATTTTGATAAATATTTGGATAAAATAAACTTTCATTTCTGTATAATCTGTACTTAAGGCTGTCTGTTATCTCAACTGATTTGAATTTGTGAACTTTTAAAGGATAAGACAGACAATGGTGACTAGTGTTGAAATTGAAAGAAACAGATTGTGTTCTTTTTAGAATCATGTTGATGTTATAAGGGCAAGTTTTGACACTAAAATTTAAAATTTTGAAATGGCTTTGTTTTTCTTAAATTATTTAAAAACATAATTACTGTTTATATACAGCATGTAATTTGAAGCTAACCAGAGATGAAAACATTTGATTATTCCCATTTCTCATCCTATAATTTTTTCATTATTTACTATAAACCTCATATAGACAAAGTAGAAAAACTTTTGTATTGACTATGTAAGCATTTTGCTCTGTACTACAGAACTCAAACAGAAAATCAGCAAATGTCTATTTGTTTCTTTTTAATATATCAAAATGTAGGGAGCTAAGGTGAACTAACTCAGGGTGGAAATAGTAAAGATAAATACAAGTGGTATTTTCTAATATTTTAAATTAATTTCTACCAGCTAAATTTCCAACTTTAAACAGTAGTAAAGTACTGGTATTTTTTTTTTAAGATATGGATGTAATGAGGCCTTTGATAAATGAGCAGAATTCTGATGGGACATCAGATGAGGAACATGAGCAAGAGCTCCTGCCTGTTCAGAAGCATTACCAGCTTGATGGTCAAGAGGGCATTTCGTAAGTGTGATGGCTCACATGTCTCCCTTTTCTTTTAATTCATATTCTGTATCTTCTATAGGCAAGGCATTTGACCAGATACTACAGATGACAGAAAGATGAATAAGAGGTAGTCTTCACCTTCAAGGAGTTTATAGTCTATTTGGGAAAGAAAAAATAACATTTAAACCACTGAATAGTATATACGAATGACTATAATGATATATCAGTTGCTATGGGTGATGAGAGAAGGGAGATCTGATTGAGGCCACTTCTGCTATGGTTAGAATTAGATAGTGGAAGGCAGTAAACACTATCAAAGTGGGAGGTATAAAAAAAGGAAAACTGAAAGGTTTTTCAAAGCTTTTTTGATTCTTGATAATCATTTATAAGTTAATATTCTAATAATAATTTAATGATTAAACAAAACAACATGAAATTTGATCATAAGATTATATGCTGAGAAAAATTTAAAGCTTTTTTTGTTTAATAGTTTGAATTTTATGCTATTCTTCCTAGTTTCAATGCATTTCTTCTTAATCAAGAGATCTCCTTAAGTTGCCTCCTAGAAACTGTTTTTAGGCTAAATCTCTTAAATAATTCACAATATCCAAATATTAATTGTTAGCTTACCTGATCATACATATAACTGTAAAATTGTGTTTTGTTTATTTTAATTAACTTTCTCTTAGATTGATAATACTACACAAAATATGTTTAGTACATGATTACATAGTAGTGCCCATAAATTTCTGTCTTACAGCCTAATCTTCAACCTTGTTCTGAAAATCATAGCAGCTAAATATCTTATAAGAAAATTGCTGTTTCTTTATTAATTTCCCATGTGTAAACCACTTTCACTTAAATATCTCATTTAATCTCCACAATAACCCTGTCTTTTCCACTTTTAAGTAGCAAAGACAGAATGTGAATCACATGTAACTAGTAGTGAAATGGAAATGTTTATTTGGTTCATTACTTTGATTAATTTCCAGTTCTGATATAATAGTAAAATCATGATCATGTGATTTTAGTAGTTTTTCTTCTAAAACGTTTAACTCCTACAATTTTTACTTTTTCAGATTTTTACAAACTCTTATGCATCTTCTTAAAGGAAATATTGGAACTGGCCTTTTAGGACTTCCATTGGCAATAAAAAATGCAGGAATAGTGGTAAGTCTTATCTTTGTAAATATCCAGTTAAGATATAGTTGTCAGCAAAAATTAATGTAAGCTAACATCTAACCTCATCAAATATAACCTGGTCATGTAACATTTAACTGGTCATTTACCTGTTGTATTGATAAGATTACATGAACTATAATAGTGAGATATAACAGAAGCAAGAATTACTATTTTATTTCTACTTAATTACTTATTTGTAATATTTAATCAACTTCCTCCCCCCCAAAACATGACACAGATCTTTCCAGATATGCTAATATCTTATTATTATTTTGGATTTTATAGCAAAAAATAGAGCAGATTATTTGTGTCATGTAACTCAGAAGAAAGTATTTAGTTTTCAGCTTTAAAGAAAAATAATAAACAGAGTCACAGTCTCTTAAAACAGATATATAAATAGTATTGTTAGAGAAAATTATTGTAATTTCAGAGAGCTTTGATGGGGAGAATTCTTTTTGTAGTAATACAACAGTAGTTAGCTTTTAAAAAATTGAGTATTTTCTTTAAAAGTTTTAACTATCATCTTTTTCTGAGTTTGACTGTTTTGTGAACCCTAATTTTAAGTAACTAAATATTTCCAATTATAAAAATAAACTTTGGCATTAGTGTGGCAGTGACTGAATAATCTGGTCATCATTTTAATTTTAGTAAATAAATACTTGAAAATTTTGATATATCATTTTTAAAATAATCATTTGCTAATCAAAATTCCTAACAGATATAGAAAGGTTTCAGAAAGGAATCTGCAGTGGATTGCCTAAACCCTAGTTCAATATTGTGCTTCTTAGTCATTTAGATAATAATATGTAATTGCATGTATTATCAATGGTGGGACACTAGTAGTTGTAGACTTGCCATCTAATGTTAAATGTGATATTGTATTCCATTCTCCTATGCTGCATATCTATACATTCATTGGTTTAAGGAATCAAGTCCATAAAGATGGAATTGTACACATGGTTGTCTTAAATATTACTTTACGTTCTTTCTATATCAAGTATCTTAATTTTCCATTATGCATATGACTTTGTTTTGTCCAATGAGTGGTTTTTCAGTTTAAGCAAGTCCCATTAACTCATTGCTTATAAGATTTCTCAACTTTTTAAAACTTAAAATGTTTAAGCTCTCTAAATTTCCTCTCCCACAGCTTGGACCAATCAGCCTTGTGTTTATAGGAATTATTTCTGTTCACTGTATGCACATATTGGTACGTTGCAGTCACTTTCTATGTCAGAGGTAAATGTGGATTTGTTAAGTCTATTTAATTTATTTTAAAGCTATGTATTTAGAGTCCAGATCATTTCATATTTATACTATGCTTTGAAACCAGAAGTTATATTCTCTTTAATTTGTTTTAAAGACAAATCTAAGATAACAAAATATGGAAAAAGGTAGCATTTTACATGATGTAAGTGCTGTCAGAATGTGTTTACAGTCATGCCTTGATATCTTCAGGGAATTGGTTCCAGGATCCCCATTAACACCAAAATCTGCAGATACTTAAGTTCCTCATATAAAATGACATAGTACTTGCATGTTAATTAATACCTAATACAATTTAAATAGCATGAAAATAGTTGTACAGTATTGTTTGAAGAATAATGACAAGAAGAAGTCTTTATTACAGATGCATTTTTCCATGTATCTTTCATGCATAATGCATGGGTAAGGAATGAATGGCTGTAGAGGGCTGACTGAACCTATCTTATTAATGAAATATGTTCTTCTTAGTGAATGAGTTCTTTTATTTAGTATAAATGGAAATAATCAGGAAAGATATAAAGACAAAATGGAGATAGCACAATGGTCTTCAGTTTTTAATAATTCAAATTTCAGGTCCAGTACCTCTTGTGCACATCACAGCACTGATGTGTAGGTTTGTAGATAGTCAAGAAGGTCATGTATGCTTCTTAAATTTTTTTGTATCATGAAATGCTTCTACTGGACAATAAAGCAATTTTTTGAAATTAATATCTTCTAGTATACCAGTATTCTAGTCTTGACTTGCTGGTTATTATTGTTGTTAAGTGTTCTTTAAAGTGGCTGAGTTATTTATGATGTTCAGATAATAAGGCATACTAAAAAAAGAGAGTGGAAGAGACTGGAGAAATAATTCCCACCTCATGGAGCTATATTGAAGATTAAATGAGATAGTTTATGTGAAAATATACTATAAAGCTCTATACAGATATATATTATTAAATAATGTTCTAAAAGTGTAATAATTTAGATATGTACAATATAGTTCATGTTTTTAAGTATTTGAAACATTTAAATTAGCAAAGTACTAATATGTTTTCTGAATTCTACTGATACACACACACACACACACACACACACACACACACACACAAGCTCTGTCTCTCTTTCTGTCTCTCTCTTTAGCAGTAGATGAAAACTTATTTGCTGGAGAAAAGGACAGATCAGATTTTAAAATTTCATGAGGTGTGTTTATGAGTATGCAGATTTTCAAATTTTGAAAATCCTATCATGCATAGCCTTACATTTATTAATTCCCATTTATTTGATGTTCTTTGTAAGGAATGGTTTATGGACCAACTTAATATTTTTCTTCTTCCTGTGTCTGCATGTCATTGGATTATAGGTTTAAAAAGTCAACATTAGGTTATAGTGACACTGTGAGTTTCGCTATGGAAGTGAGTCCTTGGAGTTGTCTTCAGAAGCAAGCAGCATGGGGACGGTAAGTACTTGCTATGCTTTTAGTGTCTAGTTGTTGAAATTATATTCATGTGTAAGTATTTCAGTCTGATAAAATACATAAACAAAAGTATAATAAAAGTTAAGGGATCAAATAACCTTTAGAGTTAGATATGGGTCAAATCTCAACTCTACTATTTTCCGTTTTATGGCCTTGGTCTAATTATTCATATCTTTGGTTTGGCTTTTCACTATGAAGTGAACTTATGATAATACTTTACAGAATTATTGTAGTAGATTAAATAAAATTTTATTTACAAAGCATCAAGCCAGCCAATGACATAATCATGTTCAATAATTTTTCAACAAAGGAAAAAAAAAGGAGAAAAATATGACAACCTCATTATTTCAAATAAAGCTGTGCATAAGTCATCTCATGTTTGGGTACATTTTAACATAAACTTATTTTATTGTCTTATTATTTAAATGTAACCATTGGTGGACACAGTGAATATAAGCTAGATGAATATAGGAATAGAGTAAGGAAGTGTAAGTGATCAACAGAGTGCTAACTATGGTACCAATGAGTCATGGGAATTATCAGAAAAGAAAAAGCAATGTTAGTAGAGTAGCTTGTGGTTTAAGGTAGCCTTTCTGGAGATTTTCTGGAAGTTAGATTTGTTTATGAATTCTCAGTGTTCCTAATTTACAAGTGGAAGGAAGAAACAATCTAACAATCTAGGAACTTGCCTCCAGAAGCTAGAATACCAAATAAATCTTTCTTTTGGCCCAGGCTAGAGACAAGTTTTCCCCCCTGTTCTATGAAGAATGGCTTTTAGATAGAAGTGGCTGAAATGATTGTTGGTGGTACACTAAAATAAAAGGTGGATGAAAAGATATTAATGGAATACTTAAAACACTTCTAATGTAATTCATGATAGAAAAGAAACTTGAAATCATTTCATGGTTACAATTCATGGTTACAAGATAAATTATAAATAAGATCCCTGAAGAGCCATGGAGAATGGGAGTTGCAATGAAAACATGCAAGGACCTTCTAGTTTTAGATGGAAGAAGAAAAATATAGATTTTTAAAAACATATTGTTAACATTGACGGTCAGAGAAGAGACTGTAATGAATTAATAAGTGCATGCTATAGTAATCACTCATTATTTCTAGACCAAAAATGAAATATGGGGTATAAATTAACAATATGTAGGTAAATTTATAACTTGAAAACTCCCAATAATACCCACTTTGCTTAATGTCTCTGGTAATATTCTTTCCCAAATTGTGTATACTATTTATAAAGTAAAACTTTCTAGAGCATCTCACTAAATAATAAGAATGGAGAAAAGTTACTGGAAAGGTTTCTTATGTTATTACTTAGAGCTCTATTCCTAATCCTCTTACATTCTGTATTCTTATTAGTAATTTGGATAGTAACAAGCATGTTCATCATATTTTCAAATGATGTGAAGTTAGAAACGGTGGGCCATACTCTAGGTTAATCTGAGAAAGATCTTGAGAAGTAGGAGAGATGGGCTTAATTTGAAAGATAAATATTTTTCATGAAATCATTTTATAAGTAGATTTCCTTAAAAATTTAAATTTCAGAAACAGGTAATGATATAACAATATTGGGCTTTTAACTTAATTTCCATCAAACTGTATAGTAATTCTAGTGATATACTGATAGTAAATAAATGATCTGTGTAGGAAATAAATATTTGATTTTTTAATTTAAAGAGGTAAAATATATAAAATATTTTAAAAGAGAGATTAACATATATTAAGTTTTCACTAGCTTTTACTGATGCTTATTTGTGGATATCTCTTTTAGGAGTATGGTTGACTTTTTTTTGGTGATAACACAGCTGGGATTCTGCAGTGTTTATATTGTCTTTTTAGCTGAAAATGTGAAACAAGTGAGTATTTTTCTTCAGTTAGTGAACTTTAATGTCCTACTAGTAGCATCATATTTCTTCTATAGGAGCCATGGTTGAATATGAAAATGTATTCTTTTCATAAATTATCATTTGTAAATTTTTCTGTAGTCTTCTGTTTTGCAATTTGGATTTTTGCTATTGTTGATTGTTTTAGTCAGCTTTTTCACTGCTGTGACTAAAACACCTAACAAGAACAATTTTATAGGAGGAAGAGTTTATTTGGGGGCTCATGGTTTCAGAGGTCTCAGTCCATAGACAGTTGGCTCCATTCCTTAGGGCTCAAGGTGAGGCAGAACATCATAGTGGAGAGAAGAAGCTCACATGATGATCAGGAAGCAGAGAAAGAAGCCTCACTCACCAGATACAAAATATATACCCAAGCCACCCCCCCACCCCAGCCCCCACTCCCGTGACCTACCTCCTTCAGTCACACTCACTGACAGTTACCACTTGTTTAATCCCTATCAGAGGATTAATTCACTGATTAGGTTAAGGCTCACATAACCCAATCATTTCTCCTCTAAAACTTCTTGCATTGTCTCACACATAAGTTTTTTTTGGGGGGGAACCTAATATCTAAACCATAACATTGATACTGCTGTTCTTGTCATAATATCAGTAATGCCTGTTCTTTCAAATCAAAATATGATATGATTTTCTGATTCTTAGTTACTTCTAACATATCTCAAAAGCATATCCATAGATACTTTTGGAGCATATTCTTTATGTTCATGTTCTGTAAAGAGTGTACAAGGTTTTAACCAGCAGCCTAACAAAGGAGGTTGAAAACTCAGCATTCATTTCTGTTTTAGTCAGCTTTTTTGCTGCTGTGACTAAAAGATCTGACCACTCAATTAATCCCACTAGGGATTGATTCACTGATTAGTTTAAGGCTCTCACAATCTAGTCATTTCCCTCTCTGAATACTCTCACATTGTCTTACATGTGAGGTTTTGGGGGACACCATGTGTAAATCATAACAATTACTGAAATGCAGTAATTATGCCATTGTTTAAAAAGACACTCTGTCTAAAAATGTGTATTTTTCTGTAATTCTCCCTATAGTATAAAGGTTTAAGAGGAAGTGGCTTATAGCCTTCATGTAGAGATTGTCTATTTAAATAAACATGCAAATCACTGAAATAAAAATTCCTACCAGAACAATGCTAAAGCACATTTATTTTTTTATTAGAAGATTCTAGTTATTTGTGGTAGTTGGGTACATTTTGAGAAAATCATATATGTATGGAGTTTTATTTACGTCATTTCAGTCCCTGTTCCCTCCCACTTTTTCTCCTTTCCTGCCTCCTCCTATTCTCCTTCCTTTACTCTACAGATCTTTCTTTCCCTTATTTATTTATTTTTGATTATTGCCAAAGTACATCCATTCATGATTGATGTTATGTTACCCCTGCTGTACTTTAATCATTTTTCATTCAATAACTTTTATTATTATCTATGTATAGTACAATAAGCATTGCATGTAGTAATATGTAGAAGTGCATTTTTATGCAAATGATGATACAGTTATATTTTCTAAAGAATCTTTATGTACATACAAATTTATAATTCACTTTTTCTAAGTATAAAGTATACTTTGTTTTATATTAAGAGCAAGAATTTGCAAACTTTTTCTGTAAAGAATCATATAATAAGGATTTTTCACTTTGCACATCATGTGGTCTCCATTGCAACTACTTAACCTTTGACAACAATATATAAAGAAATATATATGTATTCCAGTAAAGTTTTATTTGAAAAATAGGTAGTAAGCCAAATTTGTCTGTAGGCTGTAGTTTGCTAAACTCTGATTTTGATTATCCGTGTATATTATATTCAAGCCACAAGTTTAGTTGTTCAATGTTGAAAAACCAAATGGAGCTCTCTTATAGAAATGACATAGTTTTCTTTAAAAGGTCCCAGTTATTTAATAACTAGAATTTGGATCTCTAGAGAAGTGTTTTGCCCAGGATATCACTTTTCAGTATTTACTGAAGTTTTATTTATATTTGGAAGAGTTCTTAACTTGGCTTTCAGTGTTAGCTGTTCTGTGAAACCTTTAGCTATTTCTCCATGCCATCCCTTTCTCCATCTTTTGCTAGAATTTATTGATTTTTTTTCTTCTGGCCTCTATAACACTTTAAAAATAGCCTTAATCACATTAAAGTTAATTTATAAATTATTTTTTACCACTAGACTGAAAGCCCCATTAGGAAAAGGACCACTGTACTTGTTGTGTTTATCTCTGTAAACTATCTTGTAAGAGTACCTGGTTTCTAGGTACCAATATGGTCATTGGATTGGAAGGGGAATAAACTCACAACAGAGTGAGAGGGATTTTGAAATTTTCCTTCTCTTTATTTTTTAAACCTAGTGTTGTACCTGTTTTTTTGAGCATATGTTCAATAAAATTTTGTTGACTGAAAGGGTTTAGCCCTTCTGTTTGATTTTTCCCATTGATAGTGTCTGCACCACTTATTTTCATCTTTACTCATATATTCTTCACTCCATTTTCTTTGTCAACTCTTTTCTTTCAGTCCATCCATGACTGTTTTAGCTTAGTTTATTACTAAGCTAGTTCTTCCTGCATCTATAAAAAGAATGGTGTCAAGACAGTGGTGTTGTGACTGCTAGCAGTTTTAATAGGAGGGTAATCTTAGATGTTGTCTCTACTTGAGAGCTCTAATAAATCATGTAGTTTGTTTTTTTGGCCTCATTTTACTATTTATTTTTTTCAAATATCCTGCTTCCAGGCTATTTATTCTCTCCTCTCTTTTCCTTGATACTTTCGAATAATTAAGTTCTTATGAAACAAATTTTCTGGAAGATAAGTATGTAATATAAATCATTGCTGTTCCTTTAGATATTGTAGTTATAAAATAATGAGTGAAAGACTAGTGAAAGGAAGCAGAAATAAGAGATGTGGATAATATAGAAAAGACCAATAGCAATTGGAGTTAATTAGAATTCTGTTTATACTCATTTGTTTACCAAAATAAAGTGTCAGTGTTTTCATTAGCATTACTCACTCTAAATGATATGCATTAGATGTTACAAGTATTTAAGTTCAGAAATTGCTTATTCTTAGGACTCCTCATTCATCATGAGGCCATTTAAATTCAGAACTGATAACTCATCTTACCAATCATTTACATAGAATATTATGGGAATAATACCTTTCTAGGATTGTACAACATGATAGCACTATATATTTTCTAATATCTCCTAAGAGTCACCAGCAAGCTGTTTGAATCTAGGAATAATGTTGATAATGCCTTGCAATTTTATATTTATAAGCGATGATGGCATATAATCTCTGCAATGGCTCTGTAAAGTATTATGCTTTTTTTCTCTTCTTTTTATTTTGTACTAGGGATTGAACCCAGAGACACTTAATCACTCAGCCACATCCCCAGCACGTTTTTATATTTTACTTACAGACAGGGTCTTACTAAGTTGCTTAGGAACTCACTAAGTTGCTGAGGCTGGCTTTGAACTTGCAATCCTCTTGCCTCAGCCTTCCTAACCACTGGGATTATAGGCATCCACCACCATGCCTGACTGTATTATGCTCATTTTATGAAGAAATCTCACAAAACATGAGTAATATGCTCCAAGTTATGTGGAATTAGTTTGAAACCTAGGTGTCTGCCTGAGTTGCCACCCAATATATTATTTGCTTATCTCTGGACAGGATATTTTCAGATATTAAGGGTATGTTTATGTATGTGTATGTGACATGAATAGTGGAAAAAATGGAGACAGTAAATGTCTAGAAGCTTTGGGTGGCTTTCTTCTATGAAATATTATAGGTTTCTTCCAAAATTGAATAGAAAAGTTTAACTTATTTGTACATTTTCTAAGAAGATACATAGAAAACATGTTGCTCTAGGAGGCAGAGAGAACACCTGCTGTGGATAGAAAGGTGAAACTCTTTTGGAGGCATTAAGAGCAGCATGGAAAAAGACAAAAAGGCTTTAGAAAATAGATGAAATTAATAATGAACACATCACTGGGCAGAGTAGGTAGATGGTCACCAAAGCAGCATGAGATTAGAGATTTTCATTATCTCTCAAGAGGTGTTCTTTTACATTTGATAGCAGTATACAATAGTGCACATACTGGTTAATTAAACCTTACCAATTATTACTGCTATTATCATTAAAAGCTGCCTTAATGTACATGAAATTGAAGGTGCAATATTTCATTAACACAAAGAAATAAGGGTTTCATTGCCATCCAGATATGGAAACCTGCTCTCTAGCTGCCACACAGCTGCTGCTGTTCTCATTAAGCCATTATGGATCGTCAGTAGAGAAAAATAACCCTAGTGCTTTTGACTGTAGGTCATCATGGTTCTAATCACTCTTCCCTTATTGATTTAGATACTCTAGAAAATTTCAAATAGATACAATAGTGTACATGGATATGGAGATTGAGGAAGAAATATTATAGTAAAAGGGAAAAATGTAGTGGTACCAGATTCATGGACTATAGTCAGAAGATGTGAGTTCGTATCCTTACTCTCAGTTTTAACTCACTTACTAAACAAGATCCCCTTATTTTTGGCCAACCCTCTGTTTCCTTGTTTGTAAAACAGGAGTAGTAACAAAATTTACCCTTGTTCCTCATAAACTTATTGTGAGGCTTAGATGACACAGAAGGTTTGTGAAAGCCTTTGTGAAATGTAAAACAGTATTCAAATGTAGGGAATTATTTAATACTGGATTTAGTTTACTAAAAAACATAATCTGCTTTTGGAATTTTAATCATAAAATTACTGAGTCATTGAAAGTTAACAAGTAGTGGGTTTTTAGTAAATTTGATCTCTAAATGAATAAAACTGAATTTAGTAATTTTATTTTATAATATTTATTCCAGTGTTTTACATTTTGGTAAACATGTGAGACCATAGGAAGTCCTATTAGCCCATCTCTGTCTCTAGAGGGCACCAAAGGACTCAAATGTTTACCTGAATCTTGCTCTAGGTATGTATCTACATTTTTTATTGTATTTTTTTAATCCTGAGAAATTTCATAACCATCTTTCTGCCAGAGAATGCTAAATTTTTATTAGATATTGTGATAGAGCTAATTTTTAAATTTCTAAGCACCTAATAATTCAAACATCCCTTTAAAATTTTGTTTATGTAACTGCCATTCTCTTACCAGGAATTTTTGTTAGAGTTGAACTTGATCATTACATAATCCAATTATCAGAAGTATTGCTTTGATAAGTGCTTGACTTAAGATTTGGTTACTGAGAAAATTAAGCCAACAATTGAATATCTTCTTAAAAGCCAAGTATTGTAAATTAATAATTTTGGTTCAATTTCAAATTATAAAACATAAAATATAAAGTTTTCATGGCCAGTTACATGAAATGATGAGCAGTGCATTTCTTAAATGGTGCATGGTATAATTTGAGGGTTTGTTAGGTCAGTGTGAATTATAAAATGCCTATGTAGCTTAAAAATCTACTAAATTCCCTACCATCTAAGATGACATGTGTGTTTGTAGTGATTAATTAAACAATTCTTATCATGGATTTTAAGTATAAAAGTAGAGTAAAAGGAACATGAATTATGAGCCATATCAGATTTTTGTTTTAAGTGTCTGATTTGTTTGCCCCTTAATATTAAGTACCTTTCAAGAAAGATGTCAGAGTAGAGGTGGGTAGCTTTTTGGACATAGTACCCTTCTTCAGGTAGTACTATTTTGGTCAGGTTAATATCTAGGCTTGAGTTTGCATCCTAGGACCACCACTCATTGGCTCGATACTATGCAAGTTTTTTCTTTCCCCTTCTGCAAACCTCAGTTTTATCTAGTTTGAATTGAAATTAATATTGTAACCCACTTCTGAGAATCATTTGGAAGATTAAATGAGATGTTTAAAAAGCTTTTAGTTCAGTACCTGATACATAGAAAGCACTAAAAAAATGCTAGCTGTTACTATTATAGGATCTGTTTCTTAAGAATATAACCTGATGCTTGACGATATCAGTGTGTTCAAAGGAGGTTTGGTTGCAAGTAATTTTTCATTGGTATTTAAATGATAGTCTGATTTGCCTGTGCTATAAGTTTTGAAGATTGTTTCTAAATTCTACTGTAATTTTGTTTCTATTTTAGAAAGTTGGATTATATGACTAACTGAATCAGAGACAGTTTTTAACATGAAGTTTATAAATTCTTGCATTTCTTTGAAAAATATAAAAATTGCAGTATAAAATTGGTGAATAGGCTTTTAAGTGAAACTGATTTCTATTGTAGAAATTTTTCTAGCAAAAATCATCTATTGTGTAACATAGCAATGTGAATTTTGTGGATTCTTAGTAATATTGATAATGATGATAATTTATAAATAGTTGCTTTACATGCATTTTAAAGTTAGTCTGTGATTTTTAAATTTTACTTTGACTTCTTTAAATTTCACTTTGACTAAGTATCCAAGAGATACTTAGTGTTTGTTTTATATTCTGAAGAAAATAAGCTGGAGTAGAATACCCCTGGTCATTCTAGACAAATGTGCTCCCAGTTTGATGATCTCAGAAATGGATCTTTTGAGTCATTGCAGGGATCATGAGCATCATGATCACAAAGCTTCAGATTAAATTAGTAAACTCATCCTTATAATTTTCTAGTGAACTTTTTTACAGTACAAAAAATAAGTTATCTTGAAAAGAATGTTTTCCTACCTTAATTATTCTTATATGTTTCTAGGAAGCCAGAGTATCCAGAAATATAAGTGTTTTGTTGTACAGTGTGTCACAATGTATGTAGATTGTAATTTTTTTCATTTCTCTCTTATAAGTTGATGTGTGTCTTTCCTCCTCCCTTATTCCCCTGGTAATCCTGTATAGGTTCATGAAGGATTCTTGGACAGTAAAGTATTTGTTTTGAATAGTACCAATTCGTCAAATCCATGTGAAAGAAGAAGTATTGACCTAAGGATATACATGCTTTGCTTTCTTCCATTTATAATTCTTTTGGTCTTCATTCGTGAGCTAAAGAATCTATTTGTACTTTCATTCCTTGCCAACATTTCCATGGCTGTCAGTCTTGTGATAATTTACCAGTACATTGTTAGGGTAAGTATGACGTATTTTTAACTAAATGTCATATATTTCCTACACAAGTAAAACTTTTGTTTACTTTGGAGTTAAAAGTAATGACACATAAAGACTATTAGTGCACATCTGGCCACAGCAGACAGTGGTAAACCTTGGTTTCTTTCTGGGGGATACTGCTAATTTGAAAGTGTGTGAAGTAGTGGTGACAAGTACAGGCTCTTTAGTCTGGCCTGATTTTAGGTCTTGGTAAATATGCTTCTGGGCTTTGTGTCAGTGCTTCAGAAGATGATGCTGCATACCCCATAGAGTTCTTGTGAGATTTAGGGTTGTGGTTTCAGTACAGTGGCTCACAAGGAACAATTTATTAAGTATATTATCTTTTCCTTTAAAATTTGAACCAGTAACAATTTATGGGGAAATGTATGTAGTTACACAATTTTCTTTCACTTCTACATATTTATATTCTGCCACTGCTTCAACCCATTCCCACTGTACAACTCTGTAATCCCTTTGTATGAAGTATATGCAATAACCTGAACTAATTTTATTATTCATTCTGAGGATTTTTCATCACAGTTTCTTTAAAACCTCTCAGGGTTCAGGGAATCTGCAAATCCCTTAGAATTGTTTTTAAGATTTAGTCTCTCTCCCTGTCTCTAATCCTCCTCCTTCTCCTTTTCCTCCTCCTCCTTCTCTTTCTTCCCTCTCTCTCTAGATATATACATATATATGTATACACACACACTTTTCTCTGCTAAGCAGCTGTATGGCTTTCATCTCTCAAAGGGCCAGTTACCCAGAAAAGGTTGAAAATCCTTGTTCTATTCCTCCTGATCTAATCCTTCTTATATGTTTCTTCAAAGATAATTGTTGCAAATCTCTGTAACAATTTAATTGTAAACTCTTATTGTGGGTCTGTATTTCATTTTTCCCTTCTTTGATTTCCCAAACCCTTATTCTCTCTTATAGTACTTAAGAGTGTAAAGGGACAGGAAAGAAGATCACATTAGGCTTTCTGGAATTCATGACCCCTTAGCTGAATGTGTAAGACTTAGCAGGCAGAAAAGGTGGTTCCCTGGATAGAGGGAAATGGCATGAGTTCATTCATGAAGAAGTGAAATAGCATCCTGCTTGCCTTTTCTAACAGTTAGTGGTGACAAATAATTCAGACCCTTCAAACTTCTTTTCTAACCCTAGCCTACGTTTTTGGTACCGTATCACCTTTTATCATACAGTTATACCTATGTTTCCATTGTTCCAGCCCTTTCTATTCCCTAAATTGTCCCTGTGCTTCATGCTTCAGTTGTTTTGTTCATCTGCTTTTCTTGACCTTGAATTCTGCGTCTAGTCAGGTAAGCCAGAGAATGCAGGATGGTGAGGAAGTAGGGACCAGACTTTGGAAGAAGTGGTTGTTGTAGACCCAGAGAGTTTGAACAAAATATGCCCTTTGAGAGTTTGTCAGATTGTGAGAATTAGAAACAAGGCTATGTATCAGTGTCATGTAATCAAAACCAGAGTCAGGTCACCTATACAGAAATAAGGGTAATAACAACTGTTAGCTCACTGAGTAAATACTGAAACCAGAAGAAACTTATACTGGGAGCAGCAGCAGAGCTGTGAAACAGAAAGCCAGAATCAGGAACCAAGTTATCTCAGAGGCCAAAAGGAGCAATGATAGTAGAGTGGAGAAAGACTGTCTGTTGAGTACCAAAAGCAGTGTTTGTTAATTAACCATTTGGCTCTTAGCCTAGACCTGAGTGTGCTTTTGTATTTTCTGTTGTGGCAGGAGCCACACCCAGTGTGCACAGTCTGGAACTTACAGGTGGAAACAGGTAATCAGGAGAATTTTGCTCAGATGGAATGTGTGGCCATAAGGAAAACAGTTGCTTTGGCAATTAAATCCTAACATTTTGCTACATTTAACATAGGCTGCTTAAAGTGTTTATTGAAAGAAATATAATATATAACTCACATTTCCTGTTGTGAAGCTCAGAAGAATGGGATTTTACTCTTTCTTCCAAATTCTCTAAAATAAATAAATATATTATCTGTTTTTTCTCCTTTTTGCAGAACATGCCAGATCCCCACAACCTTCCAATAGTGGCTGGTTGGAAAAAATACCCGCTTTTTTTTGGTACTGCTGTATTTGCTTTTGAAGGCATAGGAGTGGTAAGAATTAGTCTGTATTATTTTTAAATATTAAGTTATCTCAAAGACTAACATTGTGAAGCTATGTAAAAACGCATATTTATTTTTTTCTAATTTCAGTTTTCCTTATTCTGGGAACATGATTTCCAGTTTGGTATGGTAGATTTATATTATAGTTTAATTCTTCCATGAAGAGTTTAATCTTAAACGTATTAACTCCTTCTTTATTTGTAAAATAAGGAAACTAAACTAGATGATTTTAACATCATATTATGTAATTTTAAATCTATACAAAATTTGGAGAGTAATATAATGACTGCCTGTGTAAGCATCACCAGCTTCCAAAATTCAACTCACCAGCTTTCAAAATTTAATTCAATTTGTTTTATCTGTACTCCACATACTTAAGCAAATTCCATATATTTTATAGGCTAGATTATTTGAAGTAAATTGAAATTATTACTATATTGTTATATAAAATTCAAATATAAATTTTTATCAGTTAATGTTTCCATATGAAATGGACTTATTTACATGAAAAGTCAGAGTAGTAATAGTGATACTACTTCCAGGGCTATTCTGAGAACTGACTAAGATGCTATTGCAAAGCTTTTAGAATAATAGCTGCTGTACTTAAACACTTAATAAATACTTGCTATTTTTATTATATACTGTCATTCCCTGTACAGTTAAATTATGTTTTGAACATTAACCTAAAAACCTTGATTTTTTTTCAATTAGCCTTTTCCTTAAAAGTTACTATCTTTAATGAAATTGACAGACAGTCGATACAAATGGATAGATATAGAACCAGTTACAGATGTATGCATACATGTGTTAGTATACACACATGTATTTCCTAGCTCTGTCTCCTGATAGGACCTACAAGGAGTGACATCTAGAAGAAACAAGCATGCCCATAACCCAGATCTTTATTTCTAAATACACTTTTCCAACAAAAGAACTCAAGTTCTTTAGAGACAAATGACTGATTTTAGGGCTGAAGCAAATAAATTCAGTATGAGTCTGGAGTGCCAGAAAGTAAGGAAATGCTTAAAAACAAAAGAATGGAGACACATCAAAGGGACACAGGAGCTATCCTGATAGAATTCAGAATGGCCAAGGTTAAAGCAATATGTGTGACCAAATGCATAACAAGAATATTTGATTATAATTCCATATATTAAACAAATCTATGTCAGTCCAAGCTAATATGAATAAATGATTAAGCAAATAAATACATGAGGCAAAATCTCAAATGATTTATGTGGAGACTTCTCCCTCTGGAAGGTGTAGTTAATTTCCCATTAGTCTTTGGAGTATGGGCTCAATTTAGAATATAAAAAGAACATGATGAAAGGAGAAAAAAATAACTTTGTAGCAGAGAAGCCTGGCAAAATACCTTAATGAAGTGATCAAAATGAACTTCACCAGGCATAAAAGCATATGATGACAAGAGCACTTCCCTTCTGTGGTATTCTTTAAAACCTATAATCCCAAACTAGTCACAAAAAAATGTTGGGCAAACTTGAATAGAGAGATACTATGCAAAATAGATAATCCATACTGCTAAAAAAAATTTCAGTATAATGAACAAGAAGGAAAGATTGAGAAACTACCAGAGATTAGAAAAGACATAGGATGAAAGCTGGCAAAATGCAGTGTTATCCTGGATGGGACTCTGGAAGAGATGAAGGGCATTAATGAAAAATCTAATACAAATGAAGTTTGGAGTTTAGTTACTAGAAATGCACAAATAATAATAACATAAAAAATTGGTTTATAGTTGTAGCACGTGTGACATGGTAAGTAATATGTTCACAGTGGGGGAAACTTCTTGAGGGATATATGAGAACTCTGTAACTTTTTTGTAAATCTAAAATTATTCCAAAAATAAAAAAAATATTTAAGAAATGGACAGGTTTGCCTGCCAAGGACTGATTTTTAAATATTTAAAAAAACATTTTAATGTTTATTGTAGAAAATATAGGACAAGGTAAAATCCTTTAATAATTATATGCATTATTTTAAAGAAAGATTTTGTATATAAACTATAAAAAGACCAATTTGAGACCCTGATATTTTCAAACATACTTGAGTCACATTCTCTTTAAAATAATTATATTTTTTATTTTAGGTCCTTCCACTGGAAAACCAAATGAAAGACTCAAAACGCTTCCCTCAAGCTCTGAATATTGGCATGGGCATCGTTACAACTTTGTATGTGACTTTGGCTACTTTAGGATATATGTGCTTTCGTGATGAAATCAAAGGCAGCATAACTTTGAATCTTCCCCAGGATGTATGGTAGGTGGATATGAGTTCATCCTAGTTTTTATATTTTATAGATAGAGCTTACTGCCTTCAATGGTAAAGGTATGTTGGATTTATGATTTAATCATTTAAAACATTCACTGTGATTTATTTATTTGGGTAACCTGGGTTTTTCATAAGTCTCTGAGGAGATCATCTATGAATTTGTGGATCTCTGTGGGATTTAAAAAAATAATTAAAAAAAATTGTGTTTCAAACATGAGTCATGTGTAAAAGCAAAATATAAATTATTGTAATATGGACACACTGTAATAGAAAAATACTCATTCTTGCTGCCAAAAAAGCAAAGACATTGGGTTTTTGATAAAATAACATGTCATCATTTATGGTCCTTAGTATTCTACTGGTCAGCTTTGTATTATATGTACTTCAAATTGATTCAGAATCCAATTGGGACTCATTACTAATAATGAAATGATGCATCTTAGTGTTTTAATATTATAATCATAGTCTTGTAAATGAAGCAATATATGTGAGTTTTCCTAGAGTTTTTTGGTGTTTGGGAATTTTAACAAAGTATGAGCAGTGATAATGATATAGACTTAATCTCTTATTTACAAAATGGATAAAGCCTTAGTTTTGATAAATGAAAAGAATAAATGCTAAGTTGCTGTTTTATTAAATGTCACACTGCTCCTTCAGCTACTTGGCTGGATGTCAGTGAAACTTTATTTATCTTTTGGGGTACTTGGGATTGAACTCAGGGTCATTCAAGTGCTAAGCCACATCTCCAGCCCTGTTTTGTATTTAATTTAGAGACAGGGTCTCACTGAATTGCTTAGGGCCTTACTATACAATTGCTGAGGCTTGCTTTGAACTCATGTTCCTCCTGCCTCAGCCTTGTGAGCCACTGGGATTATAGGTGTGCGCCACCATGCCTGGCTGGAAGTCTGTGAAACTTTAAAATATCTCACCAGTATAGAGAAAATGAGCAACAGCAGAAATTGTGTTTTCTGAATGGCTTCCTGATGAGAGTTTGTCTGTTATTTAATTATCATTTGCATTCAGGGAATTTTTTGATTAAATATTTTGTTAGGACAAATGCACATAGGAAGCCATTCAAGTCAGAGGAATGTAAGTAGGATAGTTTCCAGGTGTCAGGGGGCACACATTCAGTGTGTTTATCTAACTTTTTTAATCATAATTTTATCTTAGTGACATTTTGTTAATGTTTCAAGGTGGAAACATGTTTCAAATGTTGTAAATGTATTTCAGGATGGAGTCATGATTGCAAAGAAGCTATATATATATTTAATTTACCCATGCTATAGTTAATTACATACTTTTGTTTCCCTCAAATATATATTTTTCTTTTTCATATATAAGGACTAAAAGCTTAAACAACTTAGTTGAAAAGAATGAAGGCTAAAAATTATGATAGTATAGTTCATACTTTGAATATTATAAAATATCTAGAAAATATATATTTTTCCAATTATAAGCCAGTAACATTTAGTCTCAATCTTAAAAATAATAATTTAAAATTGGACAGGTATATTTTATTATTTATATTTTTAACTTTCTGGTTGATACATAATATTTACATGGTTATTAGACAGAATGCAGTGTTTTCATTCAGATATACATTGGATAGGAATCAACCATCATCTCAAATTTTTATCTTTTCCTCATGGTGAATATACTCAAATTTCTTCCTCCAAGTATTTTGAGAAGAGAGCATGCATTTTTAAAAAATTTTCCTGTAGCTTTATTGAGGTAAAATTTAAGTACAATAAAATTCACATATTTCAATTATGCAATTTGATCAGTTTTGATATGTATTGTAACCAATACAATCAATGTAAAAAGCATTTCCACTACTTTTTAAAAAATTTGAAATCATGCAGACTGTGTTTCCTATATGAACACTTATGAATGTCTTAGAGGTCAAGGAAGAATGTATAATAAAAGTAAATAAAAATGCTTTGAATTAAGTGATGATAAAAGCTTAAGATATTAGAATCTTTGGGATCAAACAGTTCTCAGATGAACATTTATAACTTAAAGTACTTGTATCAGAAAGAAGCTAGACTAACAATCAAATTATTTTCAAATTATGTAGTAGGAAGGAAAAAATAAGAACAGTAGCAAAAATATATGAAATAGAGAAGAAATAATACAGCTAAAATTTGATAAAAATCTAACAATTCTAATTAAGAGAAAAGCAAGAACACAAAAATTAATATTAATAAAAAGGGAGATATTAAGATAACTCTACAAATGCTAAAAAATATATTAAGGTAATATTATAGTTGATGCCAACATATGTGATAGTTTACATAACATGGTCTATATTAGAGAAAGATCTGTGTGTTGCTGAGAAGAAAGTGTATTCAGTCATTTATGAATGAAATAATTTATATATGTCAAGTCTAAATTATCAATTGTATTTTTTTACTTCTGTAGCTTCTTTATTTAGTTTTTGTTTGGAGGATCTATCCAGTGGCAACAGAGGCATGTTAAAATGACCCAGTATTATTGTATTGTGGTCTGTTTGGTTCTTGAAATTGAGATGAGTTTGTTTGATGTATGTAGACACTCCCTTGTTTTGGGCATAAATATTTATGATTGTTATGTCTTGTTGATGGATAATTTCGTTAAGCAGTATGAAATGTCCTTCATTGTCCATTCTGATGGATTTTGGCTTGAAGTTCATTTTATCCTTTATGAGGATAGAAACCTCTGCTTCTTTACATGATCCATGAGAGTGAGAGATCATGCATTATTGTTAATTACATTCACCTTGCTGTGCCATCACATCCATGAGTGAGATCATGTAGTTTCTGGTTTTGCCTGATTTACTTCATTTAACATAGTGTCCTCCAGGTCTGTATGTGTTGTCACAAATGATAGGATGTCATACTTTTTATGGCTGGATTTTATTCCATTGCATATGTATATATACACCACATTTTCTTATTCATTTGTTCATGGGTGAACATTTAGGTTGATTCCATATCCTGGATATTGTAAATAGTGCTACAATAAAGTGTCTTTTCATCATGTTGATTTCATTTTCTTTGATGATATTGCCAGCAGTGGGATTTCTGGATGGTATGATAGGTATAATTTTAGTTTTGGGGAAACCTCAGTACTTTTCTCCATAGTGGCTATGCTAATTTACATTTCCATCAACAGTGTATAAAGTCTCTCTTCCTCTAAATCCTTCCCAGTATTTGTTATTTTTTTAATCTTTTTGAGAGGAGCCATTCTCATGTGGAGTAAGGTGAGATACCTCATTGTGGTTTTTATTCTCATTGAACATTTTTTCATTTATATGTTGGACATTTGTATGTCTTCTTTTGAGAAATGTGAAAGGGAGTTTTAATGTTGAATATAAAACAGGTAGAAGCAATCTCAAAATTGTTCTCTACTCTTATTCAGAAAGCATTTAAGGAAAATTTTATGGGAGAAGGGACAGAAGAGGAAATATGCACACATTCAAAATAATATATTCCTTATCCCAAGACAAGTAAGAATATGGTGAAGGAAAAATGGACAGGAATAAGAGGGAATTCTTTTGGTATCCACAGCTCAATCTTGGGACATGACACTGTCCATGTAGTAGCTCTAATTAATCTTTTTCTGTTCCCACAGCTACTTCTTACCCCTTAATTGTTATGGCTCTCTGGTTAGAATGGAACTCATTTGATTAAAAGGGGGGCTAATAAATTGATCATAGTTTCTACTCAAGAAAGTCTAGCAAGTCACCTGCTTTTCATTTAGTGAACCTACAATAATTATTCAAAGAATAACAAAAACAGAAAAAAATAGGAAAGCATGTCAAGATGAATATTTCCTTTGAGAGAACTTCTGTTGCTTCATTCCTTTTCATTGTGGAAATATGCTTTTGGTGGCCTGTAATATTTCTTTTTGATCTCTGCACCTGTGGGAATGTTAAAATAATAGTCATGCCTAGGAATACAGAAAAAGTTTTGTCCGTCTTTTTACAGTTATAGTTGTTTATAAAGTGAGAAGTTTCAATTAGTGTAATTTGAGATTATATCTGAGATTCCTTTCTTTAATGTTTTTTCTTCCCTTCTTTTTCTGTATTTAATACAGAAGGCCTTGGAAGGTACAGAGTGTACAGTGTACTCAGTGGCTGAGTATGAAAGCTGATGACTCTAGCAAGAGCATTTCAGGGACCTAATGACTATTAGCCATGGCAAGGAATAAGGGGACTTTGATGCCAAATTGACTAGTCTCAGAGATTATAACGGCTGTTTTTTTTCAAGAAAAGGTTGAATTAGAGACCCTAGGATGAAGTGAGTGTGAATTATAGAAGTTCCAAGTTATTACATCTTCAGTATTCCTGAGTTGTCATCGGTAAAAGCTGGTTATGAATAATGCTATTCAAGGTAATATGTTTGGCTTTTGAAGCAAGGAGTGTATTTTAAAGGTGATAATAAAGTAAATTCACAAAATACTATTATAAGTTTAGAAGCATTTCCTGTGTAACCTAATAGTATAATCAAGACATGACTTCTAGTTCTATTCAAATGTTTTGCTAGCTTTTTTCCCAAAGAGTAACTATTTTAGCCAGCCTTTCATTACTCTGAGATAATTAAACTTATAAAATAAAAAGTTTTATTTTGGCTTAAAGTTTTGGAGGTTTCAGTCCATGGCTGACTAGGCAGAACATCATAGCAATAGCACATGACTGAGTAAAAATCACTCACTTACCTCATGACTGGGAAGTGAAAGTCAGAAGAGAAAAGGACTGAAGGACCCATTATTCCATTCAAGGGCATGCCCCTGGGGACCTGAGATCCTCCCACTAGATCCCACCTTTTCTCTTAAAAATTTCACAACCTCCCTAAAGTCCAATCTGAGGACCAAACCTTTATAAAATATACCTTTGGGGAACACTTATCCATACTATAGCAGCAACCCAGATAGAAGAATAAGAAAAGCATTCCCTCGGGAGTCCTGGGACAGGTCCCAACATGGCCTAACTTTAGCACAACATCAGTGTATACTTTATTTTTAAAAAGTATACCTTTTGCATTCTAGTTTATACAGAAATCATTTTCTTTCAAAATAATTTTCTCTCAAAAATTCTGTCTTGGAGTAAAATCTATACTTTAGAAAAGTTCGCCACATAATCTATAGTTTGGAAAACCCCAAGCACACTGCCACAGTCCAGAAGGAATATATAATTCAGGATTTTTTCAAAAAAAGTGTTTCAGGGCAGTTGCAAGAAGAATAACCAAAAAGAAATTATCAACCTGTCAAATACAGGACTTCAAAAATGTGTGATGTAAATGATAATATGGACCATAGAAATGTTCATTTTCATAAGGACTGTGGTTGCCTCATATAATTTGTTGTTGTTTTTTTTCATATAAATGTCAGGTTCTTACATGTTACTGGTATTACTTGAAGTTATAGAATCTCCTTACCAACATGGAGGTCCTAATTAGAAAGTGTTTATATTAGTTTGATCTGGAAAATCCCTAAAACACAGAATGTGGAATTAGATTAGCAGCAGAGGTGTTAAGAATTATCTTTTGAGTTTGGGCTTGAGAGTGAATACCGCATAATTTTAAAATCTTCTAGATGATTGTATTTAAATTTCATCTGTCTCTTAACTCTTCCAATAGTAATTTATGGATCTCAGAACAGAGATGGAGATGGAGATTTTTAGTTTGTATCTCTATTGTAA
This sequence comes from Ictidomys tridecemlineatus, assembly GCF_052094955.1. Classification (NCBI taxonomy): domain Eukaryota; kingdom Metazoa; phylum Chordata; class Mammalia; order Rodentia; family Sciuridae; genus Ictidomys; species Ictidomys tridecemlineatus. The sequence goes on along the minus strand of NC_135480.1, from coordinate 79,535,403 downwards.
AGGAGAGTTGAAGGTGCAGAGACTTGAGGGTAATCACTGAGTGCCAATGATGATTTAATAAGTTCTTGAGAAGACTTGAATAGCAAATAGTAATATCTGTGTTCTGTCTTATCAAGTGTCCTCCAGTGATGGTATATACCTCTCAGGAACAAAACATACCTCTCTTTTTTAATTAATTTTTTATTTATATGTGACAGTGGAATGCATTACAATTCTTATTACACATATAGAGCACAATTTTTCATATCTCTGGTTGTATACAAAGTATATGAATATACCAATTAGTGTCTTCATACATGTAGTAAAGTCCATCACATTAAACCATCATTTCTAACCCCATGCCCCCTCCCTTCCCTTCCCATTCTTCTGCCCTAACTAGAGTTTGTCTATTCCTACTATGCTCCCCCTCTCCCTATCCCACTATGAATCAGCCTCCTTATATCAGAGAAAACATTCAGCATTGGTTTTCTTGGGAATGGCTAACTTCACTTAGCAATATCTTCTTAATTATGTGATGAATATGTTATAACAGGATACTTATGGAATTTCTTCTTGCTTGGCCACAGTTTAAAGAACTGTTTATAATCCTTACTACTTAAGTTTTTGAGACATCAGAAATAAACTTAAAGCCTAATTAAACATTTTACTAAAAGTAGAATGTGTTATATCCTTTTAAATGATTTGTATCCTAAGAAATGATATATATCCTAAATTATTTTATATACTAAGAAAGAAAACTCTATAAATATATAATTTATTTATTTTTAATATTTTTTTTGGTTATAGATGGACACAGTACCTTTATTTTTATGTGGTGCCGAGGATCGAACCCAGTGCCTCACACATGCAAGATGTATGCTCTACCACTGAGCCACAACCCCAGCCCCAATCTATAAATAATTTATATCCTAAGAAAATACTATTCCCTGTGCTTAGAACTCTTAGGAGGGAAAGTAGAACTCTTAAGTGAAAAGTCTATGATTATAGATCATGTTGCTGCTAAAAGAGAACACACGTTAATCATTGCTCTAACGCCATAGCACATTCAGTTCCCTGCCTCCTCACTAGTTTGTTTCTTTAAAAAAAAACAAACAAACAAGACTGATTGGATGTTTCTTTTGACTGTTGGGAAATACTGATATATTAAAAATAGAACACATTAATTTTATTTTCTATAGCCCAAGGGTGTAGGTTCTGTTATATTCTACTGAGACCTGTTATTGTATGTTTTTCTATTCATTGTCATTTTTAATATTACAAAAATCTTCATTGGGTGCCGTGGTTGCAAACCTGTAAACCCAGTAGCTTGGGAGGTGGAGGTAGGAGGATCACAAGTTCAAAAACAACTTAGGGAGACCCTATCTCAAAATTACTTATAAAAAGGGCTGAGGATGTGCCTCAGTGGCTGAGCACCCCTGGGTTCAATCCCTGGTACCAAATAAATAAATAAAATAAATCTTTTGCCAGACAAAAAGAAATTTACTAAAATTTTTATCAAATATGCATACTGAGTTTGATAGGAGGCTATCTATAATGTAGAAATTCAGAGATCACACATTTTATACACATACCAAAATATACTATAGTGGTACACTTATAAATATGTATAATTATTAGGTATCTATTGAAAAATAATTCTTAAAAGAAATCTAAGAATATTAATGAAACTTAAAATTTCTATGCTATTTTGAAGTACTGAATTTCAAAGAGATAAAATTTTTTGGACAAAAGAATATTCCATGAACTCTGTTTCCATTATTAACATAATTTTAACATAGGCAGTATAATTTAGAAAACTTTGCATGTTGAAACTGTTTAGACCCCTCCTATTTCTGCTGCAAATAACATCATACCAAGATTTTTAAGCAAGATAAACTATGATTAAGAATTCACTGAAGTTTCTCTTCTAAATACAGATTGCTGAGTCATGTCTCAAGATTTCAGAGACAACAAATATGCTTAATTTATAAAAAGAAAGTTGAAAAACATCAGCTCTTGATGGGGCTGAGCGTACCCTCAGAACACTGGCTTAACCCTTAGCCCACAGTGAAGTCTTCCCAATAGTAGATAGCCAACCTTTGCATGCCATGTCCAAACTTTCCAGGCTTGTCAAAGTTCAAATATCATCTAGAAACCTAATTAGTGGAGATCAGTTGACTTTTTACAAACAATATTTTTGGTTAGTGGGTTCTAGTCCAAGTTTGTTTGTTGTTTTTCTGAATTTCTTGTTTATCTTATCAAAAAAAAAGGAGGTAAGCTAGATTCATATTAAGACTAAATTTTTGATTTTTCTCAACAGGTTATATCAATCAGTGAAAATTTTGTATTCCTTTGGCATCTTTGTGACATATTCAATTCAGTTCTATGTTCCAGCAGAAATCATTATCCCTGGAGTCACATCTAAATTTCATGCTAAATGGAAGCAAATTTGTGAATTTGGGATAAGATCCTTCTTGGTTAGTATTACTTGTAAGTATCACTGCATACTTGTATTAAAATAATTTTTATTGTTGAATTTCTTAAAATTATTTTATCACAAATCAACTATTATAACAGGAAGCATTACAACACTGGACTAGCCTGGGATTGCTAAAATGGTCATATTACTGGTATTCCAAGGAACAAGCAGTACTGGGAATTCTGTTTTGGCCCATTTAGGGTTAGAGGATATAGACCTAGAACTTCTGGTCAACTCCATAAATCACACTGAGCAGTGTGGATGGAGCTTGTGCCTATATTTAAAGAATTGATTGTATTATATTTTGTTAGAAAGAGAAAAATAAAACTGGAAAGAATAGATAAAACTTATTAAAGTAATGATATAAAAGAGTTACATCAATTTATAAGGGAAATCATATTGCTAAATAAAGTTGATGAGCCCATTTTCTGGTGGTTCATGAGACATCCAGTAGGAAAAATTTATTTTAAAAAATTAAATGTTTTCATACATTGCTTTTATTGACATTTTGATAATTGGACTAAATAAAAAGAAAAAAATTAATTCCTAGGTCCTTGATACACTTTGAGTTGAGTTTTGTATATGGTGAGAGAGAGGGGTTTAATTTAATTTTTGTTGCATATGGATTTCCAGTTTTCCCTGCACCATTTGTTGAAGGTGCTATCTTTTCTCCAATGAATGTTTTTGGCACCTTTGTCTAATATAAGATAATTATAATTTTGTGGGTTAGTCTTTGTGTCCTCTATTCTATACCACTGGTCTACCAGTCTTTTTTGGTGCCAATACCATGCTGTTTTTGTTACTATTGTTCTGTAGTATAGTTTTTAAAGGTCTGCTATAGTGATGCCACCTGCTTCACTCTTCCGCTAAGGATTGCTTTAGCTATTCTGGGTCTCTTATTTTTTCAGGTGAATTTCATGATTCCTTTTTCTATTTCTATGAGGAATGCCATTGGGATTTTGATCAGAATTGCATTACATCTGTATAATGCTTTTGGTAGTATGGTCATTTTGATAATGTTAATTCTGCCTATCCAAGAGCAAGATAGATCTTTCCATCTTCTAAGGTCTTCTTTGATTTCTTTCTTTAGGGTTCTGTAGACATATTAATAGAGGCCAGAATTTTTAATATCTTTATCCATTTATGCACATGGGTAGAATAAGTTTATTTAGCACTTAGTAGATCTATTTATGATAGTTGTCTGTAGATGACACAGGCCAATGTATTTATAATAATCCCATAGTGAATATTTTAAAAAACTAAACTATTCTTATCTTAAACATTCCTTAATTTTATTGTATTTGCCCATTTGAGTTTTTGTATTATGGATTTGTCTAAAGTTTATGTACTACTTTGTCTACTCATATCATTACTAAATGACATTTTTCAAGTCATTTTCAGTAGCAAATATATATTGGTTATATAAGATTTTAAATATGGCTTTAACTCATTGAAATTATACTACTTCTGTAATATGAATTGTAATGCAGTCTGCTGTCATATATAACAAATTAGAATCAAAAATTAAAGCAACAACAACAAAAAGAAATTATACTACTACTTGATTTTTAAATGTTTGGTGAAATTTAATATATAAATAATAACATTATATAGTATTTTTCCACATGGTTTCTCACAGCAGTATTTCACTTGAACCATATGTAGGGAAATAGATATATCACAGAAAATTTAATAAAAGACAAAGAAGATAGAAACAAGAAAAGCAAAAGGAAATGAACTTAGAGAGATAACAAAGAATTAGAGACAAAATGATGGTATTTGAAGACAAGTAAAGGAGAGTCAACACTGGCATAATTGGCCCCAAAGAAAAAACTTTGGTGATATGTTTGTCATTGATGACAGTGATGGTGGTGTTGCCACAGCATGCATGGAGCAAATTAGGCTGTTATTTCTGCTAGCAACTCCAAACTCTCAATAAATCACAATTTAAATATAATATGAAGAAGGACTATGATTTTTGATGTTTATAAATATTTCTGTTGACACCTTTTGATAAGATCAAGATAAGATCAAGAAAGCACCAGGCTACAACTACAAATTACAAACTTGAAAATGGCTTGGAAGAAAATTCTTCTGACAATAGTGAAGCATGCAATTAGGAGAAATGAGTTTTGGTGTTTTACAATACAGTAGGGTGACTGTAATTTGAAATAACCTATTATATATTTTATGACAGAAAAGATAAACTGAAATGCTCTCTAATCAAAGAAATGATAAGAAGATGGAAATGCTAATCTTTCTGATTTTTTTTGTTTTGCAGTACTAGGTATTGAACCCATAGATTCTTTACACTAATCCACATCCCCAACCTTTTCTTTATTTTTTATTTTGAGATAGGGTCTTGCTAAATTGCCCAGGTTGGCCTCAAACTTGTAATTCTCCTGCCTTCACCCCACCCCCCTGTAATTATAGGCATGTGCCACCCTGCCTAGTTTAATTATCCTGATTTGAGTATTATATATTATGTACGTGTATCAAATTACCACACTACCCCATAAATAAAGACTGAGCTAAACTTAGTTTATTTAAAAGTCATTTTAGTTTGAAGTAATGTAACAGAAAAGTTGTAAAAGAAGGTAGAATTCCTATAAATCTTTTACATAGCTTCCTCTCATGTTCTTATATCACTATGATACAATTATTAAAATCCAGGAAATTAACATGGTATAATGGTACTAACCAATATATAGACTTTATTTTAATTTTCCCATTAATATTCTCTTCTGGTCTGAGAATCAATCCAAGGTTCAACTTGAATTTAGTTATTATGTCTTATTAGTCTCTTCTAATCTTGATAGTCCTTGTCTTTGTCTTTCTATTTTTGATTTTGTCTCTTTGTCTTTGAACTTGACATTTTTGAAGTGCCAGTAATTTTGTAGCATTTCGTCCAGTTTAGATTTTCCTGATGCTTGCTTATGAGTAAAATCAAGCATTTAAAAAATAATTACAAAGGAGTGATGCTCTGCACTTCTCAGTACATCAAATCATGGTTTTAGTATGTTGCACTGGTGATATCAACTTTGTTCGCTTGGCTAACATGGTCTCTGACCTAGATCTCCATTTTAAAGACACTATTTTTCCTTTTATAATTAGTATGTTGTAGGGAAGTATTGTGAGACTCTGTAAATATCCTGATGTCCACTTGTAACATCCTTGAGTGAGTTTTCCTGTTCAATGATTATGTTGGTATTTGGTTAAAATGATTTTCTACTTCCATCACTCTTTCCTTTTTGATTAATTGGAATATTACTGTAAGGACTAGGTGTCTCTTCTCTCTCATTTATTTATATCATATCACCCCTTGTTTTGTGTATTGTAGAATGATCTGTATGACAGGCAGAATAATTCAAATACTTTGGAAATAAACTATCCAAACTTCCCTAGAGCAAAAAATTAAACATTGTTTATATACAAAACTGTTGACAAGTCAAAGTTCAAGAAGTATCACTCTACTGTTTTGACTTCTTTTCCCTTTTTTAAATATGCTCAGAAAAAAACTATAGCAGAGTCTTCCAAAGCAATAGTTTAGTAGTCTGACTTCCATTAGCTATTTTTACTATATTGAAAAGTATTTAGTATTCAGTAAGTATTCATATTGTATTTAGTACTCATGTAAGTACTAGATATTTAAACTAGATAAATATGTATTTTTATTTTCAGGTGCTGGAGCAATTCTTATTCCTCGTTTAGACATCGTGATTTCCTTCGTTGGAGCTGTGAGCAGCAGCACGTTGGCCCTGATTCTACCACCTTTGGTTGAAATTCTTACATTTTCTAAGGAACATTACAATATATGGATGATCCTGAAAAATATTTCTATAGCATTCACTGGAGTTGTTGGCTTCTTATTAGGTACATATGTAACTGTTGAAGAAATTATTTATCCAACTGCCAGAGATGTAACTGGTACTCCACAAAATCCCTCTCTGAGTTTGAATTCAACATGCTTAGCATCTGGTTTGAAATAACAGAAGCAGAGTTCAGATTCTTATACTTTTGTCTCAGTTTTGAAAGCAATTAAAATGAGAACAGTAAAATACACATCACCGTATACTCAAAAATAGATCATCCTCTCCCCATTTTTGGCACAGTGTTAATATTTTGGCAGAAAACTACAATACTTTACCAGTAATGGTGAACTATGACATGCTTTAAATAATACCAATAATGTTTAAATTACTTTGGACAATTAGAAAAATTAAAATGTAAAAAAGTTAAAGAATAAAACTATTTCTAAATTATTTATAATTTTTGTAAGAAACACTTTAATCAAGATTTCTCTCTTACCCCCATGCTACCTTTTTGCCACCAAATTGAGGAGATATAGGACTTCAGCAGTTTGGGAATTAAATCAGGACATACATAACAAAAGTCTCTCTCTAGACCATCCAAGTGAATATCAGAGTAAGCTTTTTGTATAACGTAAGAAAATATGGATTGTTTTTATTAGGTATTTAGCCAAATACTTACTTATGCTTAGCCCATCCATTGGAAAATATACTTCCCATGATATAAGCATCAGAAAATCCCCCAAACAGAATTATTTTTACACTGTACTGTATAGTAGGTGATATTCATATTAGGCAGGAGGTACTTAGCAAGATTCTGATTTAGTGTTTCAGTCAGATTTGGAAGGGACTTTAAAGGTTACCCAGTACAATTCCTTGTAAGTTGTAAGTGTAGCTCAGAAAAGTTAAGCAACTTGGTCAAGGCTGCTCGGGCTTGAGAAAAAGAGAACCTGATTTCTTGACTACCAGGCCAGGGATTTTATTTTTCACATCACATCCAAGAATAAATTATCTTCAGTTTAATTTTATTGTTGAGTCTATTTAATTATATTTTTATATTTTGAAAGTGGGTATATGATCTTTGAATAGTATACATCACCTGAACAGAAAACCAGGAAACTAAGAACCGAGCACTGTGGCTTCATACCTCAGCAAGGGAAAGAAGCAATTGTTTTTTAATACAGAATTGAGACCATTGCTGCTATGACATGGTGGGCTAGAATGGGCTGTGCTGCAGTGTTTGTGGCTGGAGCTCTCCTTATGTTCCTTCTCTTCCCTCAGTTTCATAGGCACTATCTTCCTTAACAGCAGAAAATAGATACTGACGAAATATAGGACTTGTGGATTTTTTCAGCCTTATGGTTTTCCTTCTTCCAGTCTTTCATTGATCTGATTGGGCAAAATAAAAGAACCATAAAATGCATGGATAGGGGGCTGGGACTGTAGAGCTCTCAACTAGCGTGTATGAGGCGCTGGGTTCGATCCTCAGCACCACATAAAAATAAATAAAAAAGAAATATTGTGTCCAACTATAAAAACTAAAAAAAAATTTTAAAATGCATTGATAGGAAAAATTCAAATAATAATAATCTATTAACTAAATATTGAGACACTCCAGGTATCTTCCAGAGAAATACCTTCTATTCTTCCAAATTCTTCAAGCACACTTAATAACCAGAACAAATAATCTCATTTGATGTGGAAGATGAAAATTATTAAGTTTAAAGCATAAGGAGAAGAATTTCTTTTGACTTAAAAAAATTCAAACTTTAAAACATGGAACATTTTAATTGGCCTGGTGGTAGTCTAATGGATAATGCTGCAAGATGCCATTAAACTCACTGTAGAGATTATATTCTCTATTTTTGTATATAAATGTTTACATAGATATTTTTTGCTTATGTCATTCACTGATCATCAATATGATCCTAAAGATATATCAGAAGCTTTATTTTGCTACAGATTCATAAGAATCAAAACTTCTTAAAAACATTTACATTAAGTATTGCCAATAATAGTTTTTGTAATACTTTTGTATTAAATATGTTACATTGAGTCTTTATTCATACTAAGAGAATATGGAAAAGGAAAAGTAATCTTCGTTGAAACTAATGTTATATAATCTTGAATCTAAAAATAAATTAGACGTTTTAAAAATTTATAAATTGTAAAATGATTAAAAAACCATTGCTTAATGGAAAATAGCATTAGTTTTTTGTCAGCTATCTTCACAATGTATTTATAGTCTGTGTGAAATTTTATTTTTGTACTTTCACCTATTTATTTCCTTATGGAATTAATAAAATATAATGAAATGTTGAATAGTTGATCATAAAAATAAATTTTACATTTAGCATCAACACATCTTGAGCATGTTGTCAACTGGGCTTTCATATGCAGTGATAATGCTGACTCAACATCTAATTTGAAAGTCACTAAATTATCAAGATTCTACAAGAAAAAGTTGAAATTTAGAAAGGAAGAAGGGCTAAAGGGGGAGAAAATGGTTTTAATTCTTAAGATACACTAAATGCAGTGTTTCAATGCACTCTTATTTAAGCGTATTTGATAATAATATTACTACATAATCATTACAGATTTTATGCCAGTTTTTTTTGAAAGTGGGGTACAACCATTATGTGAAGTTTTTTTTTTTTAAGCATTGTGTTGGTATTACTTAAAAATCATTTCTTACTAAGCTGTCTTTGGTGGAAGATCAGGATGCACAGAATGCTCATGAATATGCATTAGTTCAGTGTCAATGATTCTGCAGTGAAATACATATTTATCATTGGTAATATTTTTCTGAAATTTAGTTTTTATGAGTCATAACATTTTCTAAAGATTTTTGGAGAAAATATTTTGATTGTATCAGCTGTTGGTTTTACTTTGGGAGCTGGGAGAATTGAGAGTGATTGTACCTGTGGAATTTTGTGTCTACTGTTTTTTGGTCCATCATGATATGCTTGAAATGACAGCATCTATCTACTACACAGTGAAATTTTTTTTCTGAAAGTTGTCTGAGAGTCATCTCTGCTGAATGGGTGGGGCAGGGGAGAAAACCTTTATTTACCTCTGGTGAAGCTCTGTTTTTACCAAGTTATCTCTGCTCCCTTACACCTAGAGTTTTATTAGGATCAGAGTCAACTTGTTGTTAAAGCACTGCTTCCCAAACATTTTGTCAGAGGAAATTTATTCCTCATGGCCAGATTTCTTTACAATTAAGTAAGAGTTTTTGTTGGTTGAAGATTACTTTAGATAGTGTTACCAAATGAAAATAAGTATTGTATTAGCAAATGCCACATTACACTTTAATTCTGTCCTTAATTCTTCTTTATTAAAATGATCTCTGCCTCTTGTGTAGAAAATGCACTTAAATTTTTACAAGAGGATTATACACTGCATGTGTTATAAATTTTCTAATGGGATTTGATTTCCCTCAATATTTGCTTAATAGTTACATAGAAGCTGTTTAACTTCAAAGTATAAAATATTAAAGTTCTATATTATGCCATTTCTAGTGGTGAAAAAACACAGATCTTGCTGTAACATACCTATCTATCTCTTCACCACAGATGTCAATGCAGCATCTGAGTAATGCATTTGTTGACAATAGGTACCCAAATTCCATTTCTTTATCTCTTATTTTTCATTTAAAAGGGAGAAGATACAGAGTAGAGTAGATGTATATATTACATAAAATTATTTAAATAATACTAGTATTTCAATGAATGTTGAGGCATAAAATAATTTGCTAAAAATAAACATTAATTTTAAAAAATTGATTTATTTTGGTCTTTTTGGCTCCCTCTTCATACTATAATTTGAGAAGCTGATCTAAAAGATTGGATACTTCTAACATTAAATTGCAGACTGTAATAGTTAATACTTTATAGAATTATGGTTAGTCTAATACATACCACTAACATTTAATTCTAGGTCTCATATCATTCTGAAACTGGTTGGTTTTGGCCTAGGAGATCAGAATATATGCTTAAGAAATGACTAGACATGGTATTTGTTGTCCTCCCATAAGTGAAATGATGGATCACTCTGATTCTTTAAAGTTTATGTTAAAATAGGCTAATTCCTGCTGGAATGTGTGCACCCACATGTACAAACACACACCAGTAACTTATGTGAACTAGACAAAAATATAATCTACCATTTAAATTGGATCCTGAAAGATGATATATTGGAAATACCACTCTAAAAAATTGTGCATTTGAGTTTTTTAGGCAACAAATAGGAAAAGACATGCTTATGACCTAAATAAATCAAGCTGTGGATTTTTGTTTTTCAAAAGGATTTTGTTAGTTTTAGAACTGAATATCATTGTGCTCGAGTCAATTGTTTTATTTTTCTTTGTAAAAGAATATGAAAAAGTCTGTCTTAAAGTACTGTAATGCTTCTGAATTTTCAATAAAACATAATTATTTTGCTTTCATTTGCCTTTTTAAATAAATAAGTCCTTTGTAAGTTTAAATGACTTTGAACAGATGTCGTAAGCTGAAAATGATATTAGTATAATATTCTCATAATAACACCTAAATCAGTTTTTATGGTTAATTATTTGTCATTTTGGAAATTAATATTGAATACCTCTAAGATTAAGAACAGAAGTTGATTAAAAATGAAAGGACACACTCAAAACCATGGCTTAAACTTCCTACAGAGTGAATGTAGGGTTAGCCTTCTTCAGATGCTGCTTTGATTATTTATCACTCTCCTGATCTCAAAAAGTCTTGAAGAATTGTAAATGTTTTCACTTCACTTTGAGGTGGTAGTTGTAAACATTACACATTGTATACAAATGTTTAATCATGTTCAATACCCAGTAAAGTTTTTGTTCTATTTAAAAAATAGAGAATATAAAAAAATTAAATGATAAAAATCCCAACTTCTTGCCAATGGACCCTTTGCTTGCAACATTATATTGGAATGATGCTTTTGGAAAGCCTATGTTAACCCCTTGTCAAAGACCACAAAAATATTTATACCTATCCATCAGGGATTCTGCTCTTGTGTCACCTGAGGATGTCTCATAGCAGAGAAGACAGACTATACCTAAAGACTATACCTATATCTGCACCATTGTGCTTTAACAGTGAAAAATTGCAAACAATTCAACTTTAGCAATAAAGAGTTCATTAATTGTATTCACCTAGAATACAATAGGTATTTACAGAGATTTCTAATATGGTAAAGAAATGTATATAAATTAATTGTTGATTGCAGTTCTGTAAAAATATTCTTATGTAATAACAGAAAATATGCAGAAAATGGAGCCAAGGTATTAGGATAAAGAAAATAGATTTCACTATTTCAAAATAATGAGTCAAAGGAGTCTGTGAGAGAAATAAAGGGAAATGGTTTGGGGGAGGCAGTGGAATTTATAAAACCTTATTAGGCACAGGGGTATAGCTCAGATGTAAAGCATGTGCTTACCATGCCTGGGGCCCTGAGTTCAATCCCCAGCATCAAAACAACAAAGTAGTAGCATATGTTCCTGGCAAGCAAGAGAAGGAACAGGGATTTGTCTGTCTGTATCTACATATCTCCCTCTCTACATATCTACATCTCTCTCTCTCTCTCTCTCTCTCTCTATATATATATATATATATAGAGAGAGAGAGGGTGGGGGGACTAGGTGCATAAAGATGTAGATGTAAATGTAATGAAAATCCCTGTAGAATACTTGCTAGAGGAAAAGATGTATGGTTACTTTGAAAAAATTATAATTTAAAAGATTTAGAGCAGTTTTTCTTAAGAGATAAACACATGCTAACAAAATTTTGCACATGGAATGATGGAGCTCACATTTCAAGGGGTCCATGGACTTCAGGGGGTAATATTCTTGGGAAACATGCATCAGTGCTTGAAGAAGAGATTTGGTTGAAAGCTTCCCTGCAAAGGAGTTTGTTTAATAGCTTAATATGGTACCAAGGAGTCAGGTCTTTTGGGTCTCAACAGTTTTCTGTACTATAAAGCATAGAAAAAGCTAGTAGTGGATGATAAACTACTTCTTAACTAAAGCTGGTTGGTTAACCTTGTGAAGAAATTAGGAAGTGATTTTGTTATCTTCTGTGCTGTTTCTTGGACTTTGGATAGAGAATGACCATGAAATATTCACCCACACTGAGTGAGGAGGCACGAAGTCCTGTGGTGGGCCAAGTTCAAACAGGTCTACAATAGAATAAGAAAGTAGATAAAAAGAAAAGAAAAATGCAGTATAGCACCTTCCATCATGGACCTGTGGTGTCTTGTTTATAGCTTCAACACCTATCAGTACTTTTCAAGGAAATAGGAGTTGAACTGTCCTTTCTTTTTTCTTGTATCCTTCTCCAGTCATGGCTGATCAAAGACCTACATTCTTAATGTGGTACCAGAGCAGCATACCCCTGTCTCACCCTACAGGTAAAAGCAACACCTTACAGCTTATGGCACCACAAACATGCTACACACATTCTGTGTTTGATCGGCATTGACTCCATCACCTCCAATGATTTCCTTCTCTGGTATGGTTTGGATATGGAATGTCCCCCACAAGCTTGTGTGTCATAAGCATGGTCTCCACTGCAACAAAGTTCGGAGGTGGGCTTTTAGGCAGTAATTAGATCATGAAGGCTTGGGACCTCATCAACTAGATGGACTACTGGAAGGTGGGACCTGGTTGGAGGAAGTGGATCACTGAGAGCATGCCCTGAAGAGTTTGTCTTTTCCCTGGTACCTTCCTCTCGTTTCCCCACTTTCATGAACTGAGCACCTGTTCTCTGCCATGCCCTTTTGCTTCACTTCAGAACAATTGAGACCTCTGAAAACATGAGCCTAAATAAGTATTTCCTTCTGTCAATTATTCTTGTCAGTTATTTTGGTCACAATGATGAAAAGCTGACTAAAATGAACACTTTCACCCATTTTTCTTCCTGGCCAAGCCTTAGTTGCTAGGATTTAGTTTAGGAGTCTCTTCAATAAGCAAGCTTTTCCTTACAGCCTTGCTCCTATTCAAAATGAGTTTTGTAGTTCATTTTTTTAATTTGTTTTGTCTGTTTACCCTCCCTTTGATGATACAATCTCTAGATGGAGGCTGCTTTGTTGATTATGTTCACTGATGCCTAGAAAAGTGTTAGGTCCATGATACATGCTCAGAAACACTTGTTGAATGAATGAATGAGTTGCTGAAATAAATAAAAGAATGAAAGGAAAAGCCCATATTAAATCTCTGATATTTAAAATCTTTACTAACTATAGGAGAAAAGTTGTGTATTTTGTCCCTATGACTCATTTGTTGAATGAATGTGGCTAACCCTCTTTTCCACTTTGAATGCTAGCACAAAAAGCTAAAGCAAAGACAATCAAGTCTGAATGTCCTAGAGAAAATTCCATGAGAAGAAATTGGTTAAAGGGTACAAAATACATTAAATAGGAGGAATATATTCAGGTGTTCTATGGCAGAGTGTGATTATAGTCAGTAATATAATTCAAAATCTCTAGAAGACATGATTTTTATGTTTCCATTATACAGAAATGATAAATGTTTGAGATGAATGATAATCTGAGTTGATCAGTAAGTACATAATGTACTGAAATGTTACACTGCACTCTATAAAAATGCACCGTTATTTATCAATAAAAAATTGAAGAAAACAGAATCAGACAAGCCTTAAAAACATGCAGAACATTCTGGCAATGTGTGTGGAGTCTATAAGAAGGAAAATATTTTAAAAACCCTTCCTCCTAACCCTTCATGTTTTATGTAAGCAGACTGAATTTTGTGGAAAAAAGTGAATTTTCTATCCATTGTTTAAAAAATAGATGCAATCTAAAATGCAAGTGGTCCTTTTCTGTCTAAAAATGCAAAAGTGTAACATCTAAATCTAAGAATGTTTTCCTGGACTTTTGTTACCAAGGAGTTCTCTGCTTGTTAATGAGATATATTTATATATATATTCAGTAGTTTTGGGGATCTTCTGACCAAAGAGGGCATTCCCAGCATTCTGAAAATCTACCTACTATCTGAGTTCATCATGGCATGTGCCATAAAAGGACCCCCGTGCAAATAAAGAACGAGAATTCTCAAGTGTTGGGGAAAGCGAATCTGCCAAGATGATCATTTTGTACAAATAGCTAGAAAAGAAAAAATGAAAATAAGAATAGCAACATATAGCTGCGTAGTATATAAGGAGGAAGTGCTTTGTGACTTTTGGTTATTATACTACAGAAAACATCCCATAGCAGGAGATTTTTTTAATTAGAAGTTATTTTCAAGCCATCATGTACACTGGAGAACATTTTTTTTGTGCTCAATTCTGACAGACCACTGAATTATTATGAGACTTGATGAGTACCTCTAAATGCAAATCCACACATTACTTTGTTTTCAGAGATAAACTACCAGTCTACCATAGTACCTCCTGGCTGCAAGTTTATGATTAAGGAAATAGTGAGAAATATAGCTGTGATAGCTTGCAGGTATTGAGTATACCTTTTCAGAACATTCTTCCAAGAAATGGGAGAGTGAGCATAAAAATGCTCATTGACAGAGGGAAAGTTGTCCTAGGAGCTGAGAAATGGGAAAATTTCTCCATTGATACTGATAATATTAAAAAGACAATTTTGTCATTTCAAATGCACGGTGTGCTCATCAATATCCTTAATTATATTGAAAGGCCAGAATTATATTACTTCCGGGATGAACCACTATGAATTTTCAATGGCGAGGATAAAATATCAAGGTTAAAACAAAGCAAAACAGAAAATAAGCTCTGGTCCTAATGCCTCAGTCACTGAACTTTTGACTCACAATATTTGATGATTTTCTTTTCCTAAGAGAAAACAAAGCAGTGAAATCTTAGGCACATGTAAAAATCATATCAAGATGCTGCAATGAAACATGAAGAACTACTCTGCAGAGTGCAACGCTTTCAAAGAGTAGATTAGAAATTTATTTGTCACAACCTCCTTTCAATTAGATTTGGGGCTTTACTGCTCAATGGTAAATCTTTCCATTAATTCTGGATCTGTGCTTTAGCTGAATATCCAGAATGATGAGACAAAGCCATCAAATACTTGATGACATTTAAAATGACCTATAACCATAACTTTGGATTCTGTAATTTAAAAGCAATAAAGATGCAGGAAAGAAGCATTCTGTATGTAGAACCAAATGCTTCAATTGCTAAGCAGAAAACTTAACAAACTCAACCAAGGTTAGCAGCGAGATTATTTCTTCCACTGACATGACACAATTATTTTTACTATTAATATTACACTCCATTTTTAAAATTATTTAAATACTCATCCTGTCTCTATTCATTTAAAGTTAATGGTCCAAGAGAACACAGAGCAACCACCAACTGGGCTGAGGTTAAAAAAACTAAGACACTGGTAAAAGGTTGTAGGTGGAATGATACACAATGAAAGATTTTTTTCAAGGGTTTTTTTTCCAGTTTGTATCCATGGAAAATCAAAATGTATTGAGAATAGGTGCAAGGGTGGGAGTGTTATAAGCCCTAGAATTTACATTTGATGAAAACAGTGAATATAAGGATGGAGAATCTTTTGAGATTCTTAATGTATAAGTAAGAGAAATGGTCTCATTAGTGTAAAATAATGTGTCATCTGTCATACTTTTCCAGTTAAAAGTTGAGATCCTAACAGATAATATTGGGTGAGAAAACCTTTAAATATGGCATGTAATACAAACAATTTTTCTTTTGGACAAGAAGAGTCACTAGACAAAATTTTGACCCAACTATAAGGGTTCTGTGGGATTGAGGTCTCTGATAGCTTCATGACTGTGCCATGCTTGGGGACTAGGAAGTTTCTATGCAAAGACACAGAATGCCTAGCTGCTGTAGCAATGTCCTTCATGAGGAGGCTCTATGCTAGAGTCTTATCCTTGATCTCAGACACTCAGCTCCTGGGAATAAAGGGACTTTCTTATTAGACAACCACAGTGTTTCACTGAGCCTAAACCTATCCACATAACAGTAACTTTATTCAATGGACTTTCTTGAAAGCTATGCAAAGCTCTTAACATTGCACATTGCAACTCAGTATGTAACTGAAGAATAAGCTGCATAATGTTGCTAAGTCTGCAACCTGCCTAGTAATACAATTAACAGTATGTGCTAATGATGCCAATGACCTAAAGTAACCTATTGATACAAATAAAGCTAGAAGCTCAGGGGAGTAGTTTCTTCTGCTTTGTCTCTGCACCTTGCTTCTGACTCCATTTGCTTTCCTTATACCCAACTGGCTCCCAAATATTGCATTTATGTTTTTATTTATGATTTTGGGTGGGGGGGTTACCAGGGATTAAACTCAGGGACACTTGATCACTGAGCCACATCCCCAGCCCTATTTCATATTTTATTTAGAGACAGAGTCTCACTGAGTTATTTAGCACCTAGCTTTTGCTGAGGCTGGCTTTGAACTCACAATCTTCCTGCCTCAGCAGGAAAATTAGAGGCATGGGCCACTGTGCCTGGCTATGATTATTTTTTATTAGCATCTGATATTTATTCATAGTGAGATTTCTTGTGACATATCTTTACATGCACTCAGCAGAATTTGGTGAATTTCATTCCTTAGTACCTCCCTTTTCTTTCCCTTCTCCTCATCCCTGTTTCCCTTCTACTTTACTGCTCTCCCTTTTAATTTCATGAGAATCTCCCTGCTTTTATTCCCCTCTAGCTTCCACATATGACTCTTGGCTTTCTGAATTGGCTTATTTTGCTTAACGTAATGCTCTCAAGTTTCATCCATTTTCCTTTAAATAATGTAACTTTGTTCTCCTTTATGGCTGGGTAAAACTCTATTGTATATATGCCACATTTTCTTTGTCCTTTCATCTGTTGATGGACATCTAGGATGGTTCCATAACTTGACTATTGTGAATTGAGCTCCTATAGACATTGTTATGCAGGAATAGAAAGTACATTGACTTTAATTCTTCAGGATAAATACCAGGGAGTAGTATAATAGGGTCATATTGTGGTTCCATTCCTAGTCTTTTGAGGAACCTCTATACTGATTTCCTTATGATTGTACTGAATTACAATCTCACCAACAGTGTAAGAGTGTTCCTTTTTCCTCCATCCTCACCAGAATGAAAATATTACATTATAAAAATGGTATTCTAGACATTCTTTATCAGATAGAGCTCAGGTAAAAAGAAAGAAATGGGAAAAACGAATTTGGTATCCACATATTTTTGTTAGTCTGAGGTATGTAAACATTTTAAAAACAATAAAGAGAGAAATTGCCTAAACACTTGAACTAATAATGCTATTCAGAATTTTCTATTCAACTCTGTTTTCAAAATTAATTAATAAATTGCATCTTGATGAGCACAGCTG
Source organism: Ictidomys tridecemlineatus (assembly GCF_052094955.1). Classification (NCBI taxonomy): domain Eukaryota; kingdom Metazoa; phylum Chordata; class Mammalia; order Rodentia; family Sciuridae; genus Ictidomys; species Ictidomys tridecemlineatus. Next base: position 79,517,773 of record NC_135480.1, on the reverse strand, counting down.
ATAGTAAAAATCATTTTTTCTAATGGTATATTATTCAGATTGCTGTAACAAACCACCCCTTAGTGATTTAATATAATCAAAGTTTATTTCTTGTTCATGTCACAATGAACATTGTACATTGGGCCAACTCTCCTCCACACAGGGATACAGACATATGGCTCTTGTATTTGTGTTACTATTATGCTAAACACATGGCCCTAGAGTTACAACTAAAAGGGAAGGAAAAGCCCAGATGATCTTCCATGGGCTGCTGAAGCCAGGCCTGGTTTAGGGGTCCGTCACTTATACTAGCATCTGACTGCCAAGCATGCAGTCATAGGACTTACGTTGCTAAGTCCAAGAGGAGCTGAAAAACAGTCTGCATATGCCCAGAAAGAGGAAATGGGATTGGTAAACATCCAGCAGGTCTCATCTGGAGACAGCAATATATACCATTTTATATCAAAATACAATTTTATGCTGTTGATGGACATCTAAAAAAGTATGTGAATTTTTAAAATAAAGCATGATACTTCAAAGAAATTTTGAGTTGAAGGATTCTAATTTGGATTATACTATAGATTTCTAAGAAAACATATCTACACTGCTGTCCTAAAAGGTGTCTTTGCCACACTACTATTTGTACTTTCAGCCTCCAAAACTATGAGCTAGCAGAAACAGGCTCAGACTGAGCTGTCCTCACACCTTCATCTTCTCTCAGTGACCAACATCTGAAAGCCAAAGCCAGGTACACAATCTGTACACTTAGAACAAAGTTTCTTCTTTTACCTTCCTTCCCATCATTCCCTGTTTAATGGAGACAAGCGACTCAGGTGAAAGATGGAATTCTGATCTGTTTAGTATGAAATCCAGCCTCAGCGTGGGAACCTCAAGGAGGCAGTGATTGGGGACTACTTTATAACAACAACAAAAAAAAGGTGAAAGGAATCCCATCTGTTCATCTTTTAGCATTCAAGAGAGAGAGATTAGAAACATTAGCTATGGAGATGAACATGGAGGATGTTTCACATGTTTTTTGCTTCTTAAATTTGTGTATTTTCTCTTCTTTGACCCTTATTTGTCAGAATTAAGCAAGCTTCATACAAGGAATGCAGGCACTGAAATAAATTTACATTTTCCTTCCAAGCACAGCAAGGTGTCAATAAACATTTGAAGAATCGAGGAATAGATGTAAGGAAAAAAATTTAATATAGATAGGACTTTATCATTTTCCATTAAAAAGATAAAATCAGCAATTAAATTTTCTATTTAATTTAATCTCCACATTTATTAAAGGAGATTGTTTTTGAACTGCAATAGCATTAAATGTGTAATTGTGATGTGGCTGGAAATAAATATTTTCAAGTTTCACATTTTTCAGTAAAAAGCATAGTTAAATGCAATATTTAAATAAAGACCTCTGGTGATAATAGGTGAAATTTAAGCAAGCTGCTATGGTGGGTATGATTTAAGTGTCTCCCAAAGATTCATCTGTTGGGAGCTTGTTCTTCAGTTTGGTGGTGTAGAGGTGGTGCAGAACCTTTAAGAGGTAGAGCCTATTAGGAGGTCTAGTGTAGATAATAAACACTGAAAACAAGCATTTGCCCCCTTTACACAAGGCTCTTTACAGGCAGAGTCTTGTTTAAGTATCATAACCACATGAAACAGGCATTATTATTACCCCAATTTCCAGAAGATGAAACAGAGACTTAGTAAGGCTTAAACAACATGCAGAAGAGACATAGCTAGTAAAGGTGAAGGCAGGGGGACACCCAGTGTTGTCTGACCAACACTAACCCTAGCCCTCTACCAGTACATTACTATTATACTCAATTGCCTCTCTGTGCAGAGAGATGATATTGAAAAGTTAAAGATCAAAGTAATTATCAACCTATGGCATTATTTAATTTTAATGCTAATAGCTCTTGGCATTTTTTAAAAGTCAGATAATGAAGTAGTAACTTCTTGGGTGATTATGTGAAAGTTTCCAGAATGTTCTGCTCTCCTCAAAAATGTCAGGAGACAAAGAGTGGAGACAGCTCACATTGAAGCAGATCATATGTAAAGAAAGAACTTCCCAAGAGTGTAATAAGTATGGAAATGCTTCCCTGAGAGATGGGGTATGTTAAGATGTCTGCAAAAGGTTTAAAGGGTTCAGCCCAGAGCAAGAAGAATTGATTAAATTACTTCTGAGAGACTTCAAGGGTTTTCAGTATTATGAAAATTCCAAACCAAAATTCAGATCTTTGAAAGCAAATATCTAAAATCTCTTTGGTTATAATAAGGAAAGATCAAATGATACCAAATCTCTCTGAATGTGAGAATAATTTGGATTTTGATAACATTTTATTGCTAATTAAGGCCTTCAAAGAAAACAAAAAGTCACATTCCAATATAATTTCAATGTTAATTCAATATAATTACAATTTTGATGCATGTGTATATATGTATGCATATGCATACACACATATATAATACATATATGTATTTGTATATATGTGGACACATGACATTAAAGTCCTTCTAAAACATACATGTTATTAAAATGAAAACTTCTAGAATGAATTTAGTGATTGAGTTGCGTGTTCAGAGTTATAAAAGTAAATCAAATGATATTGCATTTTTATAAATACAAAAAACTTAAAGTAAGACCATAAACAACATAATATAGTGTTTCAAGTTTGGACACAATGACCAGTTCAGTTCAAGTTCATAGACCCTGAGGGGCCAGCTACTTAAGTGTTAATCATGATGCTAAGCACTGGACTTGCATCTCAGGATGGAAGGTTGAGCGCACAATCGGCTCTTCTCTTTCCCGAGACCCTTCAAAGGAGCAGTACCTATGCCAAATGGAAGAAATACATGATAGAAAAGAGAACTGCAGGACAGTCACCAGTAAATAGAAGCTTCATGAAATTCTATAGGCCATTGAATAAATAAGTGTAAATATATATAAATATATAAAACAGAATAGAAGAAAAGTTCACTCTAGAAAATGATCATCCAGGGTCTGCTGTGCAAATGGGAGCCCATTCTCTCAGCAGAACCTGGGAAGCATCCAGCCCTGCACCTTTAGATACCAGAAATGGAAGTGAGAGAAACAGAACTGAGACAGGGAAAGTAATCATAAGTCTATTTTGGAAAAGCTATTCCAGATCACTTAACCCCCAATTCTGAAAACCAATTCTTCACAAAGTTTTCCAAAAAATAGAACATGCCTAAACTTACATTGTGATGCCAGATACCAAGAAGCTACCAAAAGCAGATAAAGAAAACTGTAGACAAAAAACCTATGAATATAGTTACAAAAATACTAGAAACCTGAATCCTATAGCATATAAAAAGGAATATACAACATGGTTAAGTGGAGATTTATTCCAGAAATGTAATTTGGTTTTTAACATCTCAAAATCAATTAATGTAATACAACATACTAATAGAATAAAACAAAAACCAAGATTATCTCAATAGATGCAGAACATACACACTTGCTAAAATTAAACACCTTTTCATATTAAAAACTCTAAACAGACTAGGAAAGAATTTGAAATTCCTAAATGTGACAAAGGACATCTGTAAAAAACCTACAGTTAAAACATGCTTAATGGGTAAAGACCAAATTCTTTCCCCTTAAGATCAAAGACAAGAAGAGGATGTCCATTCTCACTACCTCTATTTAAGACTGTACTAAAAGTTGTAGTCAGGGGAATTAGTAAGTGCTGCAGACTGCATGCTAGTTTGTGCTACCCCCAACCCCCATTTCTATGTTAAAACCTAAGTTCCTAATGAGACAGTACTTGGAGGTGGAGCTTCTGAAAGGTACTTAGGTCTCCAGATAGAGCCCTCATGAATGTACTGGTGCCCTGGTAGGGCATGAAGAAGCCAGAGCTCTCTCCTTCCCTCATGGAACAGAAGGTAGCGAGCTCTCATAATTAAGATCTGTGCTGAAAATTTCTGCCTGCTTAAGGCCAAAGGGGAGGGAGCTGGTGTGCAGTGCTGAGGATCCTCCTTCTTCTTCTCCTCCTCCTTATCAATCCTTATATGTATGCATGAAGGTAGGAGACTGGAAAAGACCTCTCTGCCCTGTGTAGGCTCCCATAGCACCAGCCAGATCAGCAGAACTGGCCCTGCAGGACAGGGAGGAGTCAGGGTGCCTTGGACACCCTGTTCAGGGCGGTTCTGACCTCAGCAGAAGGGAGTCTTCCAAGGAGGTGAAGCTTCCCTGAGAGATGGAGTATGTTAAGATGTCTGCATCTTGTCCCTCTTGCCCATCCTGGGGCCATCATGTCATCCTTTAGTTGGTGCTTTGCTTTTGTTTTTTGGGTTTCAGCCTCTTTCTTTTCTTTCTTTGCTTAGACTGCTTAAAAGCCCAATTATCAAGTGAACAACTTCTTGGAAAAACAAGAAGAGGTCCTCCCCTACCCTCTTTCTACCAAATCTTCACTCTCCTCAGTTTCCACTCCAGTGGCCCTGGGACAAGCAGTTGGAATTGAAGTCTGTTCTATGTGAGTAGGGTCCTGTGTGCTCTTGGAGTTCTCAGAGAGGCTGGTTCCCATACACATGTTCCCTGGAACTTTCCTTGAAGAGCTTCGCAAAGGCCTCTTAGAGTCATGAGCCACAGACTCTTATGAGCTAGAAGGGTTTGGAAAGATCTGGTTCTGGGGCCTCCCAAATAGACCTGTCTCTAGCCTCTCCTATCTACCTCTTGCCCCATTTCCTTTCCCCCTCACACCCTCTGTCCAATGTGTATTAGATTCCGATTGGGTCCTCTTTCAACACCAAGCCCATCCCTTGTCATAAGCCTGCCTGCATTTATTCCACCTCCAAGGAGCCGACCCACTGTTGCTAGAGTATTTAAACACTTGTATGATAAAATCTATCCTATCTACAAGAGACTATATGTGGTTTAAAGAAGAGTAATAAAATGAATGTCCACGCTACTTCCCCCACTTACCAGTGAGTTTACCACACTTGAGAAACACCTGTATTCTCTCACAAATTGTATTCTTCTGCCTCTCCTCAGGGGTAACCCAAATTTTAAATTTTGTTTTAATCATTTTCCTTGCTTTTCACTTTTAAAAAATATGCCTCTAGGTAATAAGTCCATCGGAACTGTTTGTTTTGGACTCATTAATCCTTCTCAGACCTTGCTTCCTTTTTCAATATGATGTTTTCGAATTCATCCATATTAATGTACCTTAAAGCTTTAATCAGATTATCTTCATTCTGTTCACAAGCCCGTAATAGCTCCCTGATATACATTAAGTCTGATCTCCCCTTTGTCCCAGGAGGCCCTTCATGATTAGTCCTCGCTTCTCTTCTCCCACGGCTTGTGCTCTCTCCTAGGTTGTTCTGCTACCAGGACATTAACTTTCTTGATTCTCAGACATGCCACAAAGACCTCCTGCCCCAGGTATTTGCACTGGCTGCTCCCTTTGCCTGGAATTCCCTTCCCTTCCTTCATATGACTTGTTCCCTTACTGCATTTGGATCTAGTTTCAAATGTAACATTTCAGAGGGACCTAATTTAATTTACCCTATTTTAATACTTCCTGCTACTTCCTCTTTGTATTGATTTATTTTTACTCACAATAAAACACTATTTGTCCTTACACTAAATATTATTTTGTTTACGATTGGTCTTTCTCAGTAAAAAGTATGAGGACACTTGGTGCCTTTTCTTAGTCATTTGTCTATCAGGTCTTGGCATATATAATAGGCATTCAATAATCTTTTTGCATTAATAAGTGAATGAGTGAATAAATAGGACTACAAAATCTCTATCATCCTCCCCTTCAAACTGTCAAAGAAAACATGTAAATGTAAACATTATGTTTGCTTTATAAATGCAGTTTTACAAGACATATGCCCATCCACCACAGCCCAACCAGTATAGTTCTGTAGGTTGTACACTGCACAGTGTTAGGGGGCACTGTGGAGTAGAATAGCAGTTTTGGAATGGCCGTTGTCTCCTTATTCACTAGAATATCCACTAGTTGTTTTACATGTCTTTAGTTGTTCATAAGAGAAAACATAATCCAAATGGGGATTAAACAGCAAAGGGGATTTCTGGGTTTGTGTATCAGGAAAGTGGAGAAGAGAGACATCAGCATGTTGTATCTCTCAGCTCTATAATGCTATTATCAAGGCTGTACTTTCTTCATGCCTCTTTCTGTTCTGCTGCCCAGACTGTTAGCTATATGTATGGGTGGATGCCAGTGTGGAAGTTGCCTGGCTTCTAATTCAAGGTTTATAAGGAGAAAAGGCACAGCTTCCGCTCTGGCATTTCAGCAGGGGTCCTGACAAGTTTAGACTAGAGCATAGGAAAAGTCTCAAGAGAAGGCTGTGGTGTGGACAGTCACACATGTGCTTAGCTCTCATTCTCCAGCTCCCGAGGGTGAGATCAGTCGGCCAGGAGCAGAATCTTCCAAGGCAGGTACTCCATGGGGCAGGAGCCATGGTGCTGGGCAGATGCCACATGTGTCCAGTAAGGTACCCTTGTGCACCTTTTGGGAACTGCAAGGATAAGTGAGACTGGCAATTTGAGAATGATCTAATGAAAAATATAAATAAAATTATATTGGCTGTGATTTTTGTGAATATTTCTTTCTAGGGCTAAGTATACTCAGTAGGTGGCGAGGGCCTGTGGGTTGCCAGCTAGAGAGCAAATTCTTTATTTTTAGGAGTCAGATCTGGAATTGTGCCCTGGATGAGCATGAACTCTTCTATTGGATGAGTGGTTTTCTCCTGGTTTTTAAACCTCTTGGCTGAGAGAGTAGAGGAGGAAAGGGCTGTGTGTGTTCAGGGTCAGGATCTCCTTGATGCCCTCTATTTGGCTGATTTGCATTTCCCCAGAGAGAGGAAAGAATACTTTGAGATTTTGGTTCTTTGGAGCAAAAAAGTTCAAAAGGAGATCTCAGTGGTCAGAAGGTGAGTGCATCAAGGGTCTGACAATATCCTGACATTGGGAAAGCAAGTCCTGACCTTGGGGAAGGCAATCCTTAGAGTAGTATAGGCCCCAACACCTGACACTTGCCTCTTGGTGCTGCTTAGTGTCTCAAGAGGGATTTGATACCAGGATTTCAGTAGCTAGAGAAGCAGTTGGGGAGTGGAGATGGTGGAAAAGAGAGGAAAGAATAACTGGAACATATGGGGACATCTGTGCATGCATGTACATGCATGTGTGTGTGTGTATATATGTGTGCATGTGTATGCATGTGTGTGTGTGTGTGTGTATGTGTGTGTGTGTGTAAAATGTGATTAGACCACTAGAAATGACTTCTGAGAGGTTTCCTCTAGGTATATTCCAGAGTATTCCCTGACCTGGGTTATGCTATTAGTTCTCTTCTCTTTCTGAAGAATCTGGTCTACAGGACATTCAGTTATAGCAGAATCAGCAGGTAGGGAGTAGATGAAGGAGATGACAGTGCCCACAGAGACACAGTGCCTGCTGTACTGACCATAGAGCCAAAGTCCAGATCCCCTCCCCAGACCCAGCTGCAAAGTTCAAACTTTGGAACAAACCATGCACTCCTACTACTGCCTGGAGGAGTTTTAGTGGGAGATTGGGCTACAAGCAAGAAGGACTCTCATTAGTAGAGGTAAATGGGCATCTCCTGAACCTCAGCCTGGCCATGTACAGCTCTGTGTTAGGCATCTGAGAAGTTGTCAGGAGGTTGCCCTCCCACCATGGGTTATTTATGCATATATGTTCTAGCTGCCTCTCTCCAAACAGATTTCTGTACCATAGCATAAAGTCAACATGCATGGTATACTCCAAGGCCTTCAGAAGATGCCATCTGAAAGAGAGAGAGAGAGAGAGAGAGAGAGAGAGAGAGAGAGAGAGAGAGAGAGAGAGAGAGAGAGAGAGAATATAAACAAGGGAGCAGGGGTATAAATGAAGCCACTTAGACCCATCCCTTCAGCATGGGGCATAGGGGTAGGTTGTCATGCAATATTGGGGATATACTCACACAAACACCTAATTCTTTGTTTATCTGTGATTCAAATTTACCTTCTAAGTGAAGCAATACTTTCTGGGGACACTCTGAAATTATCTACTAGAGGGCCAATGAAAGAATTGTTTCTTTCCTTTCAGCTTAGGACTCAAATATCAGCTTACCATTCATAATAAGTGTGAATCATACAATCTCTGAATGTTAGTTTCTAAATGGGAATAATTATCTTCTTAAGTAGAAATAACTAAATAAGATAATTAATTACATCCTGCTTTGCTCCAAAATAAAAAATGGAGTGAAAAATCAAGCTCATATGAGCAAGCCACAGATGGGACTGCCTTTGGGGCCAGATGGAAGATCACGTTTCCAGATGACAGTGGAGACTCAGCAACACCCAGTTTCCCCTGCTCCTGCTCTACTCCACCTTATGAAATGCACAATTCCTATGACTGCCCCCCCCCCATTTTTTTTTAACTCTGCAGGCTCCTGGAGAAATACTAATTAATTGTAAAGTACATTTTAAATGATGTATATTTGGAATGATTGCAACCACACTTTCAAAAATACGGATAAGAATTGCAAAGAAAATGCATGAATAGTTAAAATAATGGGATTATGAGGGGTTTCTTTATTTAAAATTTCATCTTTGGTTACTATTTTGTTTTACGAGCAATAACTGTGAATTATGAAATACCTTTCTGGAGGCATTGTGAAAATTTGTACTCTTTAGTTACAAAGTATAAAGTAGTTTTTTGTGTGTTCTGGTTGGTTAGCCTGTACTTGTAAAAGGTTTGCAACAGTTTCTGGTGGTCAACAGCAACTGATTTGATGGGTAGATGTGAATATTGGCAAGCAATATCATTATTTATGAAGAAAAAAAAAGCCTAGCTGCCCAAAGACCTGGCCCTGGAACAAGGGAAATGAAGAGGTCCCTCCTGGGCAGCTTAGTAAACCCAGAAAGCACAGGCTGTGAGGTGTAACATTTCAGTCTCTCTGTTACAAGGAGGGCAGTGCAAGACTGGTGACAGAGGAAGCCCTCTAGCGGTCTTGGTTATTATTATTATTATTATTATTATTATTATTATTATTATTCCTGTTTCTCACTTCATGTCAAACTTTTTCTGGTGAGAATTGTTTTCCCCTTCTGGGAGGAAATTTAGCTACTGGTAGCTTTTAGGTTATATATATTATCATTTCTTTCATGGCAATAGGTTTGTCTAAATTTCTAAATCCAGTTAGAAAAATTGCACAGGTGTGAGGGGAAATCATGAGTAAACCAACCCTTGCAGAGACTGAAGAGTAGATTTACATCAAGTCGATGACCAAAGATAGCTTAATCCATGAAAGCAGTAATCTTGACAACTGAGTCACCGAGAGCCTGGAAAAGCAAACAAAAATCCTCTCTGATGGAAGATAAAAATCACTGTAGGCTTCAACATACTACTCAAAGCAAATTTTTTTCAGATATTATGTTTGGCACATAATGAGAACAAAGCATTTGTGGACATGAGACAATAAGAATAGATATCAGCAGAAACAACAGATAATACAGACAGACCCCATATACTATAATTATTTGACACAAACTTCAAAATAAACTACATTTATTAGGTTCACAAAAATTAAAAAAAAAGTTTAAAAATTTTAGCCAAGAGAAGGAAACTATAAAAGGCAATATAAACATATTTAAAGGACATCTGGTTTTGAGTTGGAATGAAATAACTGGCAGCAGACCAGCACTCCCATCTAGAACAATTAGAAAATACAGGTCCACTAGGGAAGCACCTCTTTAAGGCAGTGGAGTGAGGCTGAGGCATGATCATTAGTGGGGCTAAGACCCCATAGGGGGAAGGAGCTAGGAAAGGTGAGTTGACTTCCATATCACTTACCCCGAGAGGCAGGTATAAATTCTAAGTGTGGTGAAAAGGACAAGGGCCTAGTGAAAGTTCAAACATAGTTTAGGAGAGACAGTGTATACCACAAAGAAATCAGTAGAACTTTTGGCAGGGATGTGGGGGAGCCTCAAGTATATGCCAGTCTTTCCTTCAAGACGTTTGCTGAATACTGACAATGCATGGGTTAGAATGTTGCAAACCCTACATAGGAAAAGCTAAAAAGCAGAGGGATATTTTCAGCAATCTCATGAGGCAAGGTTAGAGTTTGAGGACCAAGGGAGGAGAGTCTCAGGAAATACACAAGGCTTAGTTGAAAAACCTGGAGAGTCAGATGTTGCTAAATGGATTAAGTTGATAGCACTCCACGTTCTGAGTGGAAAGAGAAAAACTTTTAGAAGGTGGTCACATCTTTGGGTCTTCAGCACAGTTTTACATTCAATGCCTATTAATAAATTTTAATCTCCAGGAGTATCAGGGGGGTATCCTGCAGATGGGAGCCAGGAGAAACAGACACATAGGTGATCAAATTATTAGAGTTTGATGATGAGGATTTTAAAAGCAACATTATCAAATATGAAACATGAAGAAATGGAGAAAATGACGAAAAGGTAGACATTTTTATTAGAGAATTATAATATGAGAATAATTGAAGTAAAACTAGAAATGAAAACTATCATAAAAGAATTGAATAAAATTTTCAAACCTTAAGTTAATTATTCAGTGGTGTTTGGGAGATTAGACACAACTGAATAGAACTTTGAAGAACTAGAAAATAGATTATAAGAGATAGAGAATGAAACATGAAGACAGAAAAGGATAAAAACACAAAAGATAGTAACAGGTGCAGTTGAAATAATGAAAATGTGTACTGTATACTTAAATTAAATAGGTAAGAAAAAATAAAGCAAGACATGCAATTTGAAGTCATAGTAACTGTGAATTTTCCAAATAGACAAAATTACTTTCATTCACAGAATAAAGAAGTTTACAAACACAAGTATGAAAAAATTAAAAGACACCTCAAAATAAAACTGATGAAAATCTAAGACAAGAAGAAAACTAAAAAGTGGACAGAAAAATAAAAAGATTGCCTTTGAAGAGGATCTTCAACTAGACTGGAAGTTGACTTTTCAACAAACACAAAGAAAGTCAAAACAGGAAGTTTTTTGCAGAATGAGAAGAACTGTCATTGTTCAATACCTAACAAAAATTTCCTCCAAGAATGGATGTGAAAAGATATTTTAGTTGTAAAAAAAATATCGAGAGAATTAATCACCAGCAGACTCTCACAGGGCCATTAGACTGTACCTCAGGCAAAAGGAAAATTATCTCCAAGAGAGGGATACAAGTGCTGGAATAAATGATTAACAATTAAAAGGAAATATTTTAATGAATCTGAAAGAATATTATTTCTATGAGATAATAGTGATGAGAATGTATTGTGACATAGATACACATGTCAGCGAGTAGAAAGGAAGGAAGAAATAAAGGGAAAGAAACTAGGGGGAAAGGAGGCAGAAGAGAAGGGGAGAAAAAAGAATTTAAACAGCATTAATATTTAACAACTCAAGGGTAGCCACACTCTCTTGGCTCAAAAGGTGTGGTGCACAAAGAGCGTGTGGGGTGCCCACTGAATAGACACTCTGACAATGGGTGTGGTGACTGCTGGGGTACGGTAGGTAGGTGTTTTCTTGGGCACTACTGAGGTAAGCTCTGCTGCTGGCATAGGCCTCTGGCACTGGCAGTCCCAGCAACTGTGGGTGCCTGAAGTACCTGGCCTCAGATCAGTAAGTAACAGGGGCCCAGATGCTGCACAGGGACAGGTGGAGGGACAACCACAGCAGCCCCTCTGAGTCACTCCCACCTAGCACTAACAACAGCAGCTTTCAGATGCTGAACAATGGCAGGGGCATGGAAATTGACTAACAATTATATTGGATCATTTAGCACACCTCTCTCCGTCACAGATACCAATTATTAAGGCTGTAGAAGTTTCAAAGAACATGAGAAACTTGAATTAATGGGCATGTATAAAACATGGCATCCAACTTTAAAGAGTAAAAATCATACAGCATATTTTTCCACCACAATGCAATTAAGGTAGAAACAATAACAAGATATAATTGGAAAATTTGTTCATGTTCTGAAATTAATAAATATATTTTGAAATTTTTAAGAAGATTTCAAATGGTATACTGTAAATATTTTGAATTGCATAACAAAAAAAGTACATATGGAAACACTGAGACATAGCTAATGTAGTACTTAAAAATAATATTTGTTCTTAAGCAAATTTATTTGAAAAGAAGAAAAATTAAAAACCAATAAGCTCAGGATTTATTTTAAAAAGTTGGGAAAGGAAGAGTAAATTAAATCTCAAGAAAGTAGAAGAATGAAAATAATGAAAAGAACAAAAATTAATGACATAAATAAAGGTAGAATGATCAATAAAACCAGCATGGTTTAACACAGACTAGATAAGAATGAAACTTGGTCTATAGCTCTTGTTCTTTATAGTCTGTTAAGGACTTTAAAAACACTCTTTAATTTAACCTTTTTAATTCTTTTATTGAAAGGTGATTCACATGAAGTTCACCTAATTAAATCATACAGCTGAGTTGTAGTAGTATATTCACAGGTTGTGCAACCATTATAATCTAACTTTAGAGTATTGTCAACCTCATACAAGGAATGCATACCCTTAAGCAGTCACCCACCCCACCTTCCCATCATTCTTTACTCCTTCACCCAGTCTTTGGGATCCACTTATTTTTCTCTATATAAACCTGCTTTTTTCTTATAATTCATAGAAATGAGATCTCACAATATATTGTCTTTTGTGTCTGGCTTCTTTCACTTAGCATAATGCCTTCGAAGTTCAGCCATACTGTAGCATATACCAGTACTTTATTTCTTTTGTAATAGTAGGGTGCTACTGAATTATAAGGACATACCATAGTCTGTTTATCCATTCATCAGTTGATGGACATTCAGCTTTTTCCGACTTTTTGGCTATATAAATAATGCTGCTGTGAACATTCTTGGATGATTTTATATGAATAAATATTTACATTTCTCAAGTTGTGAGAGTTCTTTCTATATTCTGGATATGACTCCTTCATTAGATTTATGATTTGTAAATGTTTTTCCCATTATGCATATGCCTTAAGTTTTCACATTCTTTATGGTTTTGCTTGCAACACAAGTCAAAAATTTTTAATTTTGATAGATTCCTAAGTGTTTTATAGTTTTAGCTGTTACATTTAGGTCTACAATTCATTTTTAGTTAGTTTTGTATGTAGTTTAATGTTTGCAAGAGTTTTATAAAATGAGTATTTTTATCTTTAGTTTATATGCCAGATAGCTGGGACACGGAGTCTTAATGAGTTCCCTAAGATCAGATCCACTATGTGTGGAAGTAGAAATTCAGACCTAAATTTTAGACCAGGTCCAGATCATGTCCAAACTCAAAGTTCACTGTACCAAAACCCTACTTAGCATTTTGGCATATAAAATCCTACTTATAGACTGAGTAGAGGGATAGCTGGGTCAAATGGTGGTTTTTTTCCCACAACCTCGTCAACACTTATTGTTGTTTGTCTTCATAATAGCTGCCATTCTGACTGGAGTGAGATGAAATCTTAGAGTAGTTTTGATTTGCATTTCTCTAATTGCTAGAGATGATGAACATTTTTTCATATATTTGTTGATTCATTGTACATCATCTTCTGAGAAGTGTCTGTTCAGGTCCTTGGCCCATTTATTGATTGGGTTATTTATTTATTATTTATTTTTGGTGCTTAGCTTTTTGAGTTCTTTATATACCCTAGAGATTAGTGCTCTATCTGATATGTGAGGGGTAAAGATTTGCTCCCAAGATACTACAAGGGACACAGCCCACATCAATGTTTATAGCAGCACAATTCACAATAGCTAAACTGTGGAACCAACCTAGATGCCCTTCAATAGATGAATGGAAACAAAAAATGTGGCATATATACACATTTGAATATTACTCAGCAATTAAAGAGAATAAAATCATGACATTTGCAAGTAAATGGATGGAGTTAGAGAAGATGCTAAGTGAAGTTAGCCAATCCCAAAACACCAAATGCTGAATTTTTTTTGTGATATAAGGAGGTTGACTCATAATGGGATAGGGAGAGGGAGCATGGGAAGAATAGACAAACTCTAGATAGGGCAGAGGGGTTGGAGGGGAAGGGAGGGGGCATGGGGTTATAAATGATGATGGAATATGATGACCATTATTATCCAAAGTACATGTATGAAGACAGGAATTGGTGTGAATATATTTTGTATACAATCAGAGATATGAAAAATTGTGCACTATATGTGTAATAAGAATTGTAATGCATTATGCTGTCAAATATATTTTTAAAAAGTTTAAAAAAATAGTTAATTTTTAAGTACAAATCATGCCATACTCTGTGATTAGGTTAGATAGGGGAAAAAATGCTTATTTAGGAGTTGCAATTCCATTAGGTGTTTAGGTTGGGGAAAAAATAGTTTGGCATGTATCTTCTGAAGCCAGAGTTCATTAAAAAAACATGTACTTTAAGATGAAAACATACAACGGAAGACTAACTATACCCTCTTTAACGAGTCTCATAAGCCATATCCCATTACACTTCATTTCTTAATTAAATGCTCCTACACTATTAAAATATACCCTTTAAACCATTCAGTTGATGGTATCGCTAATATCAGAAACAGTAAATAGATATCTTAAACAAGTTGTTTCATGGCATCAAGGAGCTGATCTTTCCTTTGGGTATAGAAAGCTCAAATAGAGTACAAATGAAAAATAACTACCAGCACAAATTAGAAAATAAGTGGTAAGAAGGGAATAGTCACATATTTTGAAGGTGAATAATCCAAACAATGTTTGTTTATGAAATTGTCAGTCTGAAGGTTAGTTGAATGAGATGGCCTCTGGGAAATGCCTTTTCCTGGAGAGTTTCAAAGCGCATTAGTTCAAGTGCTATAACAAATTGCTGTAGACTGGATGGTTTAAACAACAAACATTCATTTCACAGTTTTGGAGCTGGAGCTAGCAAATTTGTTGTTTTGTGAGGGCTTCCTTCCTGGTTTACAAATGGCTATCTTCTTGTATTCTCACATGGCACAGAGGATAGAGAGAACAAGCATTCTAGTGTCTCTTTTTATAAGGACACAGATCTCAATCATAAAGGTTCCACTCTATGATTATTTACTTCCCAAAGTCCCCACCTCTCGTATCATCATATTGGTGGTTAGCATTTCAACTTATGAATTTGGGCAGGATATCAACATTCAGTCTATAACAGCCCAGTACAAAGAAGAAAGAATAAGAAGATGAAGGAGGAAGAAGGTGAGGAGGATGGGGAAAAGAAAGAGGTGCAAGGTGATAAAAGCTTTCTTTGATATAGAAAATCTGATCCAGGTCTTTGCTCCTTGGTTTGGGAATGTTCTAGAAATTTCTCAGCAATTTAGACAATACTCAGAATAATCTGAAACTCAGCTCTGCCACAGATCTTCCAAGAGATAAACTGAAGTACCTGAAATGACCTAAGAAGAAATTGGAAGCAATGGAAGGAACAGAGCCAGTGTAATGTGCTTACATACTGATATTACAAATGCTTCCACAAGGACATTGAAAGTGAATTTTGCTTTCAGCTTACCAATACATGAGCAGTGTAATATAATAATGTCAGACAAATTACTCGAGAAGAATTTAGTGAGCTTCAAAAGTACCCCAGAGGATGGGGTTGTGGCTTAGCGGTAGAGCGCTTGCCTTGCACGTGCGAGACCCTGGGTTTGATCCTCAGCACCACATAAAAATAAATAAGTGAAATAAAGGTATTGTGTCCAACTACAACTGAAAAGTAAATATTAAAAAAAGTACCCCAGAGCAGTGGCAGTCAAGAGAAGTCCTGTGTTATTGCTGTTTTGGTAACAAATATCCTGAGTTTCAAATAAGATTTTTCTCTGAACCCCAGTATTAATAAAATAAATAAACACAGAGACTTGTCTGATCTTTAGTAGAGAAAATGGCCCAAAGCCCCAAGTTGCTCTGTCCCCACTTCCATCTTAGATATTTTTTGTAACACATGTTGTCAAAATCCTGCTACTTTAGAGCAATAAAATTTCTCTTTCTTGTTAAAACATTGAACATGTTTTACATGAAGGGATGGAATTAAGAGATGGCAGTGTTTTTCTTTTTTATGTTGTTTTTAAGACCTGGCTTGGCAAAAAACCAATGAGAAAATCAATGCCTGTTGCTTCAGCCAACCAGTCTCTGCTATGGAAGCCCTTGAAAACTAACACACAGCAAAGAGATAATGTCAGGGCCCCAAATCTCCAAGTCTAGAGACTTCTGGATAAGCACAGTCAGAAGAAAAACAAGACAGTCTTTTCCTGGAGAAGGAAGACAATCAACCTCAGTGGAGTCCCTCCTCTGTACAAGGCAATCGGCATGGGTTGGTCCTTTTTGTTATAGCATCTGTTTTTCATAGCAGCACTGAGATATTTGCTATTAATCCAATTCTATGGATGAGAAAATTGAAGCTCAGAGAGAAAGACTGGATCTTGTTCAAGGGCATACTACCAAAAATAAGTTTTGATTCTAACAAGAAGAAGGATGAGGAAGAGGAGGAAGAAAATAAGAAAAAGACAGGTAATATTATGAGTACTTTCTGTGTCTAGGAACTACTTACTGTAAGAGCATTATCTAATTTATCTTCATAATAATCCTCTGATGTAGCAGCCACACATATATACACACACGCACACACACACACACATACAATAAAAATGATTTTTTAAAATAGAATGATCTTCAAGGAATTTTTCCCAAAGATATCTTGTGACTTTTTCTTAGAATGACTCCTATATTTTGGTCATTTTTATATTATTTTCCAGTTGCTTATTGGTGATAAAAATGAATATTATTACTTGTAAGAATGGTGACATTGTGGTTACAGTGTAGACCCTAGATCCATATAACTTTCAGTTCACCTCTTACACTGTGGCCTCTGGTTAGGTATTTAATCTCAGTTTTATGTCTCAGTTGCTTCATCTGTGAATGGGGATTTTAATAATCCCTCTCTCATAAGGTTATTATGGGAATTGATGAATTAACATTTAAATCATGAAAACAAGCCTAGCTTATAATAAATGTTAGTTTTCAGCTGTATTATTTATGGCCATTATCTTATTTTAAAGGTGATACAGTCTGTAAAATGTATATTTTTGCCCTTTTGGCTAGAAACATCAGTTTTCAAGTCAGGCTGACCTGAATTTGAGTTGCAGTTCTGCTGAACACATTCTAGCTGTATGACTTTTCAAAGTTCTTCTCTAAGTCTTATTTCCTCGATTAGAGGATTTTTAACTCTGTTCAAGAATAAACAAAGCTGTGTGTTGTTTTAGGTTTTTAAAGACTGCTGCAGCATATGTATTATAGACAAGTACAGGCAGAAGATAACAAAATGACTTATCTAAAATATCAGAATTATTGAGTCATTACAGTGTTACAGATCAACAAGCTTAGCTGTGGTTAAGAAATGAAGGACAAAAAAGAAAGTCAAATGAATGCATTTAAGTTCAATTATATCTAAATGTAAAACTTATAATTTATTGACTTCTTATAATGATTAAAACATGTTTTCTAGACTTAATGTTTACTCAAACAGATAAGGACAGTTTTTTGTTTGTTTGTTTGTTGTTGTTTTTAATAAAACAATTTGACATCACAGGAATTTCCATTGCTTTTGCTTCACCAGGAGGACAGCATCACAGCCAGTGTCAATTTGATAGGGGAGGTGGTGTAAATGATTTAATCCTGTTGGGTCAGCGAATGAATTCTGGATTCCTAGCTTTTGATTCGTCTGCTTTATCAGCACTGACTAAGCCCTTTATAGCAAAGCCTCTCTATAACCAAGCACTTTCAGTACTAAACTGATTCACTTCTTAAAGGCACATTCCTGTTCTACACTACACCTTTTCCTTCTTCAACAAAAGGTCTTTTCTTCCTCTTATACTTCATGGTCTTCTTATACAAATGAAATGGCCTAGTATCTGCACTGTTCCAGTTAGCGCATACACTCTAGAACATTGTTGGCAGTGACAAAAACAATATATCTATTTTGATTTCTCAGAAGCCAAATATTAACTTTCTATAAGAAGAAAACTAGAGATGATTTAATATTGCAGTCAGTGTTTTGGGTTTCTTGGGAAATGTTCTTTTCTACTTTCTACTTCTCAATCTTTTTTTTTTTTTTTTTTAAGTTAGCTGGCTATGTCAAGGCTCTTAGATATATAGAAGCTTAGTTTTCACAGTCTTATTTTTGAAAGAACCAAACAGTGAATAATAACAATAAGAACAAACAGAAAAGGACCAAAAGATATTTGAAACAGCATTTGACAGTTTGGTCACCAAAACCAGCAATGGAATTGATTCATTCCTGAGCTGAGAAAGTAAATGTCATTTTTCTGACATTGGTATATATTTGTTACCCAGAAAACTCACACAAAAACTCTGGAGTTCAACTCTGTAGGGAGCCATCCAACCATTTCATTTTTATCACTTCTGAAGAAGTTTACAATCCTGTATCCTAAATTACAAACAAAAGAGAACAGGTAGTATAAAAAAATTTCCACAGAATAATAACTTTTGTTATTTTGAATAAGCCCTTCATAAAGAACTACAGCCATCTAAATTTATGTAATTTTAACCAAACCATGTATTTATGAAAATGTATTTAAATTCCATTTGTCTTAAAAGGATTATAATGGATTTATATTCTTTTTAAAATTTACTTTTTAGTTATAGGTGGACACAATATCTTTATTTTATCTTTTTTTTTTTTTTTTTTTAATGTGGTGCTGAGGATCAAACCCAGAGTCTCATGCATGCTAGGCAAGCACTCTACCTCTGAGCCACAACCCCAGCCCTGGATTTATATTTGTTATATTCTTTTTAACTTTATTTTTATTTATTTATTTTTTTATGTGGTGCTGAGGATCAAACCTAGTGCCTCACACGTGTTAGGCAAGTATTCTACCACTGAGCCACAATCCCAGCCAATTACTTTATATTCTTTAAAGGATATAAAATGACTCATTATAAAGGATTTTTAAAAAGAAAAATGCAATTATAATAGAAAAAAATAATAATATATGAAAAAATCTTATCAATTCTCAGACAGCCTGGTTAATGTAAATAGCATAAAATTTTGTTTAAGACTTCCTGGAAGTACAGACAAAAAAGGGAGTCTTATTATTAGAAAGACATATTGAAGCCTGTAAAAACTGAATGATGAACATATTCCATCCAGTGATAAACCCAGAAAGTCCTGTGACACTGACTCCCAACCTTCCCAACCTTCTCACTCCATCAGGCTGGAGACAGCATAGCCAAAGACTGGAATAAAGAGGCCTTGTATAGCTACTTAGTGCAGTGCCCAAACCAGATAATGTGTTTGGTTCATTTAATCGATAGTGTTTTTCTTCTCCTGTTTGTTTTGTTTTGTGTTTTTTGCTTTTTTTTTTGGCTAACAGGAGTTGACCAGTTGTTGACCAGAAAGAATCTGTATCATTTTAGCTGATGTATGAGGTTGCACAACGTATCCAAATAGCTGGTACCTTTTTAGCTGACCCTTGTGGTTACACCTAATGGGGAATGCAGTGTAACCAAACAGTCACATTCCACCTTCCCTTGCTTCCTCTGCCTCTCATAAAAAGGTTTATTATTATTAGTTTCTTTTCACATGAAGAGAAATGTGGGCTGAGTGGAGGATGGGTTAGGTAACTTTGTAATGGCAACAGGAGTTTGAGCTCTTTCTCAGTTCCACTATCCTTCGTGGATGCTAGTCTCCTTTGAAACTGGATGCTTCATCTCTAGGTCTGTGTCCTCATTCTAGCTGAGAGGAAGTGGAGAAGGCAAAGGGTTAGGGATAAGGGGCTAAAGACAATGGGACTTCTAACCAACTCGCTGAGAGTCTCGGATTCATGTGCACCTCACTGCCCAGAACTTGAACACATGGCCAGCTATTGCTAGTGGCAAGAGAGTTTGAAGAAGAGAGTGTTTTTAACAAAAGACTTTGAAATCCCAAACAAAACTGAGTATCTGTAAAGGAAGAAGGAAGAGTGGATTTGGGTACACAATGAACAGTGGCCACACAGCCTTTGACTTCCTTACCTTAAAAAAGAGGAAGGAAGTAAGGCACAGCACCTTCCATGGATTTCAGGAAGGCAGGATTTGTTTGTCTGTGTGGATAATTTATAAATCTCCTTTGCATTTTTAAAATTAGTCTTTATTTCTTAGAACAGTTTTAAGTTTATAAACTACAACAACAAAACAAGAAAACAGAGTTTCTGTTTACCTCTCACTCAACTTCCCCTAATATCTTATACCATGGCATATTTGTTAGAATCAGTAAAACTTACAATGACGCCTTATTCATTAAGGTGCATAATTTATTCCTATTTCGTCAGCTCTACTTAATGTATTTCCCATTCCAGGATCCCACTCAAGGACCTTTATGTTTAGTTGCCATGCCTCCTAGCTTTCTCTGGGCTGTGATGGTTTCTCAGATTTTCCTTATTTTTGATGACCTTGAAAGTGTGGGCAGTATTGGTCAAATGCATTTTAGGACTCCCCTCTGTTGGAATTTGTATCTTTCTCATGATCGGACTGAGGTTGTTCACACTTCTGAGGAAGATGACAGAGGCAAAGTGGATTTTATCACCCCATATCAAGGGTTCGAGGAGGCAATGTGCTTATTTTCTGTGGATATTGACTTCGGTCACCTGACTGAAGGCACACTTGTCAGGTCTCTCTCCTCATGGTTACTCATTCTTTATCACCTTTCCATAGGGCACTCTGTGGAAGGAATAGACACAGCCTACGCTAGTCCTTGAGAACTAAGTATTTAACACATCGTTTGGAATTCTAGAGATTTCTCTCTTCTTTCTTATTTATTTATTTATTCGATAATTTGTCACCTAAGTATGAATTTGTTTATATTTATTTGATAGTAGGGCTTATAACCCAATGCTGCCTTATTTTGCTGCTTAAGTAGTTCCAGTTTAGGCTACTGGGGATTCTTTGTTACCTCTTAGGTCCTTTTGATATATTCTGACCAGTGTAGGTTTTTTATTTGCTTGGTTTTGATCACTTTCTTACTTTTTGGCACTACAAGATATTCTAGGATAATCTTTCTATTTTCCACCCAGTTTTAAAATCAGCCATTTCTTTAAAGAAGAGTATAGTATTTTTCAGATACTATTTTTTTCTAATTATTATAATTAAGATGATGGAGATTGAAGCAAATTGAGCAGCTCATTTAAGTTTCCATTCCTTACTAGCAATAGAAGTAGTGGAAGAGTTTCAGATTCTTTCTACAGGATCAGAGCTTTTTATCTGTTTATTTAATAAACTGTGAGGGTTCATGAAGAAATTTTAAGTAAGAATGGACTTCCAAAAGTCCTTAGTACACAAACCACGACAGACCCAGAGAACTGTGAAGTTGTTAATGCTGAAGCTCGTGAATGTCATCCTCTGCAGGGAAAGAAGAAATATTATGAAAGCACAGCGAGGACTGATGGGGGAGCACTGACCAATTCACCCAGAAACTCATTTCCCAGAGCATCAAGGTCTCTGTGGGAGTCCAGCAGCTGCTGCAGTTGGAAGGGGCTCCATGATGGGAACACAATCTCTGCCAGGGCCAGAGGGCTCCTGTGACTCAAGTCAGAGGGACAGGTTTCACCTCAGGAAGCTGGCTATCTTTATAAGTCTGTGTCCTGCACACTCCCCAGTCGTACAGGAAGCTTAGGAAAACCTTTAGATGCATTCTAGAAATGGCTCAGAAATTTAGTATGCTTTGGACATAAGGTTAGTTCTTTTGAATCAAGTTGCGGATTATTACAATGAAAACTGTGTGATTGAAAGTTCTGAGACATTTTGAAGGCAGAATGTACTCATCAGAACAGTACTTCAAGATGACTTTAAGACTGCATGCTGGGCATATAAGCACGAAATGTGCTTTTTCTGTGATTAAAACTCATTACTCTTCATATCCTATGATTTGGAGGGGGAAAGCCTTTGTGGATCAAAATGGAAGTAGAATTTATCATCCTGGACCCTGTTCCCTGTTGATTTCTTTTCTTCAAGAAATTCCCTGGGGTGCTGTTCACCTACAGAATTCCTGTTCTCCTATTTCAATTTACTTTCTTTCCAACAGTTTACTGCTATGTTGAATATGCCGTTTAAAAAAATTTACTGCATACAGATTCTGTTGCCTTCTTTAGTGTATTAGGCTTGCTTTTGCCTGTGTGCTCAGAGGCCTCACAGGAAAATAGAATCAAAATTTGATGACAAATCATCTCAATCATCACTGGTAATATGATCTATATTTTACTTTTCCCCCATGCTTTTATCATAAACAAAAGATCAGGTAGGTTAACATTCTTGATAAACATCAAATTCCCAGGAGGCAAATTCAAAGCTCTGAATACATATAATAATTGCCTAAGTTATGTATAATAAATGTATTCAGTTCTGTCCTTTGCCTCTGCAGGCATTTAGCAATATGTGCTAACACACATCTGTATTGCTTAGGGTGCAACCAAAAGACAGAGAACATACCAGATGCTTTATGAGAAAGAATTTAATACAAAGGATTTCTAGGAATAAAGAAATGTTAACTAAACAGTCAAATGAGAACAATATAGAATTACAGAAGAAGCAAATGCAGAAAATAACCACTATATTGGGTTGTAGAAATAAAAAGAAGCTGTCAAAATTATTAAAACTTAGAAGCTTGAGGAAGAGCCCCTGCTATGCTGTAAATCAGATCTCATAGGAGTGGGTGATGATCAGCTGGTCCTGGCATTTCTGTGCTTGGAGAGGAACTCCAAGGACCTGACACCCAGTCCTCCAAGGATGGTTATCAACTGATGCTAGATTCTCTGGGTGATACAATTGCTCTGTCCCTGGGAATATTAGAAAAAGCTGTGGCCACTGGTAAGAAAGAGAGGACGCTTTGCCAGTGACACTAGCACGAGTCAGAATGGAGGCCACACTGTGCAGAGTGGTCATCATGTGAATTTGCTGAACAGTAGATAGCCTGGCAAATCACCTGCACCTTGGATCCCACACTTAATCTCTTTCAAATAATCCCTCACAGTTACTGTAAAATAAACTCTGATCACAGTCAAGGCTGTAATACATGAGTTGTCTGAAAGCTGTCATATTTTAAAAGAATGGAGAAAAGGCTGGATGAGGAGGGAAAGGATAAAGTTGACTGTTCAGCTCTGCTACCAGTAAACTCTGAATATTGTGCATGGACTCCTCCTGTTTGCCCTAGGTTTTCCCAAACTGAAAATAATATCACTAGAAAAATGTTTTGAATTTTAATTCAAGGTTTACATTTCTAAGATTTTTATGTTGCCTCTTTCTTTTCAGAATGTCATATTCCCAGGCTTTCTGTACTAATGTTAGAAGACACTATGAAAACTGTTTTCTTTGTTTATTTTAAACCTGCCTTTCCCACCTTTTCACAAGGTTAATGGATTTACTTGGTTCATGACTGTCTCCTCTCTTAGAGTAAGTTCCTGTCTCAGTGACACTCAGTAAATATTTGTTGACCATTCAAGCATTTCAGAGTTTAATGTGGAGACAGAAAGTGGGGCAGGCAGAGAGAGCAATAAATATTTGAGAAGTCAGAGTGGAAGAAGAGTAGATTCAGGAAAAACTTACAGAGATTTACTTGAGCCAAATCTTGTGGTTTGAGTAGGAGTTTGTGTAAGAAAAAATGAGGGAGAGATTTTTCTGAACAGTATTAGAAAAGCACAGGCTCAGAGAGTGTGGAAGAGCAAAGGAGATAATTCAGGAGAAGAGCTAGGACCCAGACAGAGAGGCCTGTTTGCCTGCTGGTTGGAGGCAACCCAGACTTGAAGACAAACTCTGTAAGATATAGCAAAGCTTTTCCTGGCAGTAATAGGGAGAATACGTGGGGCCAAAAGAGATGTGATAAGGCTGAATAGAAGACACATATTCTCTTAGAGAGAGCAAATGAAGATCTCTCCAATCCATGAGACCTGAATTAGATGACGTTCTCAAAAACTTTAATAGACTAGTTGTTATGGTTTAGATATGAGGTGTTGCTCAAAAGCTCATGTGTGACACAATGCAAGAAAGTTTAGAGGTGAAATGATTGGTTTATGAGAGCCTTAACCTAAGCAATGCATGACTCCCCTGATAGGGATTACCTTGGTGGTAACTATAGGCAGGAAAACTGTGGCTGGAGAAGGTGGGTCACTGGGGACATGCCTTTGGGGTATATATTTTGACATGGTGAGGGTTCACTCTCTGCTTCCTGGTATGATGACATGAATTGCTTTCTCTGCCATACTCTTCCAACATGATATTTAGCCTTACCTTGAGCCCCGAGGATTGGGGTCAGCCATCTATGGACTAAAATTTGAAACTATGTACCCCAAAATAAACTTCCCCTCCTCTAAAATTGTTCTTGTCAGGTCCTATGGTCACAGCTGTGAAAAAGCTGACTAAAACATTATTTCTTCTGCTATTGGTCATATGTTCTGCTAAACTCAAGTGAGATATTAGCATTCCCATCACTGAGAATTTTCTTTTGTAATTCATTGACTGGTTTTAATTCAGTCTTAAAACAGGCAGGTTCATCCACTTAGATCATATTCCATATATTTTCTTGAAAATTTAATAAGACATTCTAATAATCATTATCATTCAATGGTCCACAAGATTTTATATGAATGTATGTAAAATATTAGTTTTGAATGACTAATGGTGTCATTCTCTTAACTAGACTTCTCACTCCAGGAATTACAACACAGTTTTTTACCAAGTGATGTTAATGTTACTAAATGGACTCAAGAAAGAACAATGAATGAAGTTTCTCAATCTCTCATTATTTTGAGACTGAGCATGTCTTTCTGGACAAAGAGATACATGTTATTTATTTAAGCTTTGTGTTTTCCCTTTCCTTAGTAAATACACTCATGCCATTGGTAAGATTTTGCTTTCCCTTACCA
Organism: Ictidomys tridecemlineatus; assembly: GCF_052094955.1. NCBI lineage: Eukaryota > Metazoa > Chordata > Mammalia > Rodentia > Sciuridae > Ictidomys > Ictidomys tridecemlineatus. The sequence continues at coordinate 79,492,866 of NC_135480.1, read as the reverse complement.
TTTTAAAAATCATCTTTCCCTCTATACCCGTCTTCATATCAAGAAGGGCAGAATGACCACTGGCAACCAAGAACCACTCGAATTGTTGGATTTATTCACTTTTTATAAGGGGGGAGGCAGCAATTTTCTCTTCGTCATCAAAGACTTTATTCCTGTGTTCATAATTGTGATATTGTCACAATAAAAATGGCAAAACCCCTTTGTATTTAGCAGAACACATGCTTTCACCCCAACTACAAATGAGATACAAAGAATTCCACTGACTGATAACAATGAGTGCCATATCATTAGTGCTGAGTTACCTCATTACTCTGCTTTAATTAGCCATCTAATTACTTTCAGCTGCTAATAATGAGCTTCAACTGTGGAAAGAAACACATCCTTAAGTAAATATACTGAAAACTACTTTTCAGGTCAGTGATGAAGTTATGTCAGCAGGTTTATTGGCAATAAAATTCATAGGGACTTTTTTCCTGTGGATACAGTTAATTACATTGAACTTCCATCAAACTGATCATCCCTCTTCTGATTTTAACTCTAGTTTTTCCATGAGTTTTTTTTTCAATTCAGGGCTGAGATATATTTAATCTATAGTTGAAATGTAGTCCCACTTTAATTTCATGCAGCTCACAAAAATCTAGAGAAGTAAGTTTCAGCTGAAAGAACAGTTTTGTTGCGAATCAAAACTACACTGAGATTTTATCTCATACCAGTCAGAGTTGCCATCATCTAGAATTCAGACAATAATAAATGATGGCAAGGATGTTGAGAAAAAGGAACACTTTTACAATATTGATGGGATTGTGAATTAATATGACCACCATGGATATCAGTATGGAGGTTCCTCAAAAGCCTCTGCATGGAACCACAAATAACCCAGCTATACCACTCCTTGGAATTTATCCTGAAGATCAAATACAGGGATACACACATACCCATGTTTATAACAGCACAGTTCACAACAGCCAAGCTGTGGAACCAACTCAGGTGACTGTCAGTGGATAAATAGATAAAGAAATTGTGGTATATATACACATGGAGTTTTATTCAGCCATAAATAAAAATGAAATTATGTCACTCTTAGGAAAATGGATAGAACTTGAGACAATTATGTTAAGTGAAATAAGGTAAATTTGGAAGGTCAAGGGACATATGTTTTTCCTCATATGTAGAACCTGGAAAGGAAGAAGGAAAAGAAAGGTGAAGAGGATCTCATGAAAATCAAAGAGAGATCAGTGGAATAGAGAAAAAGGACTAAGGTGTGGAAGAAGGGAGAGGGGAGGTAAGTGCTGGGTAGTGATATTGGCCAAATTATGTGGCTATAATGTGTGCATGTATGAATATATAACTGAAATCATACCATTATGATCAACTATAATGCACCAATAAAAAGTGTGGGGGAAAAAAGAACAATTTTTCTCCCTGACAAGTATCTTTAGCTCACACATTCAGAACGATTGTGTAGATTCTTTACAAATTTGGTAAAGCATGTAAAGAATTATTAATAGTCTTGCTCTATCAAAAATACTTCATTTCTTTCATCAGGTAGTCCCTGAGCATATTCTTTAGGCATTCATCATATCACATGATTGCTGAAAAATTATCAGTGTGTTCCATTGCCTATAGAATATTATCTAAATCTTTAAAAGTCTCTGCAAGACTGAGCCTATTATGCCTCTTCCCCGATTGCCATCAACATGCACGTGTACACCCATGCACACAAAATTTTGTATATGAATGTTATCCCTTCCTTTAGACTTTGGCTTTTTCTGCTAACTACCTAGAGTCCTTGCTATGCTGTCAATCTGAACTGTATCCCAAAGATTCGTGGGGTTTTATGAAATGATTGGATCATGAGGGCTCTAACCTCATTAGTGGATTAATCCTTTTGATGGATTAATAGTTTGGATTATTCAGAGGAGTTGCAACTGTAGGAGGTGAGGCCTAATTGAAGGGAGTAGGTCACTGGAGGTGTGCCATGGAAGGGTACATCTCATCCTTTCCTTTTTCCCCCCACCCCCCCACCCTCCTTTCACTGCTTCTCCATTGCCATAAACTGAGCATCTTACCTCTACCCCTCTTCTTCCATGATGTTTTGCCTCAAAGAAATTAACCATATCCTACCTTCCATAAAGTTCTCATAGGTTTCTATCTTCTTCCTCCTGCCAACACAAGGGAGCCAGCCAAACATGGAGCGAAACCTCTAAAATTGTGACCCCAAAATGAATCTTTCCTCCCCTCCTCTAAGTTGTTCTTGTCTGGAATTTGGTCACAGCAGTAAAAAGCTAATTAACACAGTCCTCCTCCCATCCCTAAATATCTGAATCCATCCCATTCTTCAGGGACGTGTTTTATATGAAATCTGCAGTGTTCTGGTAAGTATTCCACAACCAACTCTCCAGAAAACAAGCACACTGATTGGCAACATTTTCTGATTGGTACAAATATTCTGCTATGGTCATTGTAGTCAATATGATGACAACAAATTTAGAATTGGGAAGAGATGAGCAGGAGCCACCATTAAAAATATTTCTATCATCAGATACAATGAACTTAAACAATTGCAAGAGCATAGATAATATACTAATCAAGAAGAAATGAATCCAGGGGTAGTGGTGGCACATGCCTATAATCCCTGAGGCTTGGGAGGCTGAGGCAGGAGGATCTTGAGTTCAAAGCCAGCTTTAGCAAAAGTGAGGCACTAAGCAACTCAGTGAGACCCTGTTTAATAAAATACAAAATAGGGCTGGGGATATGGCTCAGTGTTCAAGTGCCCTTGAGTTCAATCCTGGTAATAATAATAATAATAATAATAACAAAATCTTCAGCATTTATTTAATTGTAAGTTGATTTAATTCTTAATAATGACCATGTTGAACAACTCTCTCATCTTGATAATGACAATTAGGTTTTTTGAGCTAGTACAGCTGGTTATGGATTATACAACATGGGGCCTACTCTACATCCCTTGCCCACAGAAATATCCCTCTGTATGTACTTACCATCTCTACAACTGCTTTTTACAATTCATTCAAAGAAATACAGATTTAACACCTACCATATGGCAGGCATTCTACTTAGAAATTCAGCCCCAAAGCACACAACAAAAACACAATTTCATAGGGAATCAGTTCTATGAAAATTGAAAAGCAAGATGGATGGAGAGTGGTACCATTTCTAGGGAGACTAACAGATAAGCAGACACAGGGAAGTGAGGCAGCAAAATAGGGCTTGGTTTTAGATACTAGACTCCCGAAGAGGAGATGCATTTAGACAACTTCTATGTAGATGCTGGAGATCAGGGGGAGTCAGGGCTGAGGATACAGCTGTGGATGTCTGTGCATAAAGGTAGTGTTTAAAGTCACAGGAAAGGATGAAATCATAGAAGGTGTAAAAATAGATAACAGAGGAAAGAGCCCGGAGATACTCCAACATTCAAAAACCAGGCAAAGAAATTAATCATATCTTATATTCCACAAAGTTTTCACGAGTTTCTGTCTTCTTCCTGCAGCCAAACAATGGCCTCCTTGAAGACAGGGGCTGCATCCCCCAGTATCTGACACACAATAGAGGCTTAACCATGCTAAGTCTTTCAGGCATTTATTGGGCCCAGTAGTGGCAGGAGAGTCCTTAACTCTTTATATCAAATGGAAAAGGAACGGAGAACATCAGTACCTTTGTTCTACACAAAGTATCTCCGAGCATTTGAGTGACAGCCTGGACTGCATCCTGTTTGACAGAACAGGAGCCTCTGTGTCTTCCCTGCGTGTTACCTGTGACGGGGCCTTTCCCCACTCAACAGCCTATGAGGTCGCCAGAGTAAGAGACCAGCCTCAGTGCAGAATTGGGCAGTGCCAGGGAGGAAGCTCAGGCTTTCTGTCTCCCTGCTGTCTTGAAGAGACCTTAGTACATGACAGACTTCCCAAAAGAACCCCAGGATCCAAGAAAGGATCAAGTTGAAACAATCTTCAGGAGTGCAAAGCAAAGGCTTCCTCAGAGAATAAAAGCACTTAAGCATAAAGGGAAAGAACCAGTCTTAGTCCCAAAGTCAGAAGAAAACAAGTTTACATGATGCTTTTTCAGCAAAGACATTCTTTATGTTGACGCAGAGTGTCATTTTACTTTACTAGACTTGGAATGTATCTTTTTTTTGGGGGGGGGAGTATTTGACCCAGAGGCACTTTGCCATTAAGCCAAATCTCAATCCTCTTTATTTTGTTTTTTGAGACAGGATCTCTCTATGTTGCTTAGGGCCTTGCTACATTTCTGAAGCTGGACTGGCACTTGTTGTCCTCCTGCCTCAGCCTCTTGAGTTGCTGGGATTATAGGTGTGCACTACACCTGGCTGGGATTTATCATTTTCCTAATGGACTTTGGGATCCAAAGAAGACTTGCTGCATTTGCAAATACATCAAACTTCTTTTCCTTGTCAAATAACTGAAATGTAGATTTTGAGTTCCAACAAGAAAATTAATGTGATTTGTTCATACAGTGTTTTCCTCCAAGGACGAATCTAGAATGTACATTGACATTCCCTCTAACTGATAGTCTCTTCAGATACTTTGAAGACTGAAAGTAGACTCATCTGTGAAGTATATGGCAACAGGTGCTTTTTCTTTTTAAACAAAAATCTATGTCTTTGAATAAAGTATAATTTCTTCACCACCAGTCAACTTCTTAACTGTCCATTTTCATTTTGAATTGAGTTTTTCAAATTTCAAATGAATTTATTCATCCTTTGTATTAGTAAGTTTTTTATTAGTAGAGTGACATACCTGAGGCAGTTAGTTTATAAAGGGAAAAAATATTTTGGTTCATGGTTTTGGAGATTGTAGTCTAAGATCAAGCAGTCCCATTACTTTGGGCCTCTGATGAGGTAATGCATCATGATAAGAGTGTGTGGTGGAGTAAAATTGCTCATCTCATGTGCTAGGAAGCAAAAGAAAGACTGGGATCCCCAGGGCATGCCCCGAAGGATGAAGGACCAGGCCCCTCCTGTTATAGATTCCACCACCTCCCAATAGTACCACTTTGGGGATGGACCAAGTCTTTAACACATGGCCAAAGCACATAACCCACCTCCAAATCATAGTATTGCTTCAAAGGAAAGAGCACATACCTACCTGGAAGTCAATTTGCAATTTTCTGCATATAAAACTGGTCTGAGTGCACTTTTTTGCCCACATCCTTGCCAACATCTGTTGTTGCTTGTATACTTGATAATTGCCTTTCTGAGTGGAGGGAGATGGACTCTCACTGTTGTTTTAATATGCATTTCTCTAATTGCTAGAGGTGTGGAATATTTTTTCATATATTTGTTGACCATATTTCTTCTTCTGTGAAGTGTGCCTGTCCAGAAAAAGTGCCCATTTATCAATTGGGTTATTTGTTATCGTGATGTCAAGTTTTCTGAGCTCTTTGTATACCCTGGAGATTAATGCTCTATCTGAGGTGCAGGTGCTAAGGATTTTCTCCCATTCTGTAGGCTCTCTGTTCATGTTCTTGATTGTTCCCTTTGCTGTGAATAAGGTTTTTAGTTTGATGCCATACCATTTATTGATTCTTGGTTTTACTTCTTGTGCTCTGAACTCTTGTTGAGAAAGTTGGTTCCATTATGGCATTTGCAGGTAAATGGATGGAACTGCAGACTATCATGCTAAGTGAAATAAACCAATCCCAAAACCAAAGGCCGAATGTTCTCTCAATATGAGAATACTAACACACAATAAGGGTTCAGGGGAGGGAAGAATAGAAGTTAATTGGATTAGACAAAGGGGAATAAAGGGAAGGAGGGAGGATGGGGACAGAAAAGACAGTAGAATGAATTGGACATAACTTTCCTATATTTGTATATGAATATATGACCAGTGAAACTCCACATCATGTACGACTACAAGAATGAGATCCTAATTAGAATAAGTTATACTCCATGTATATATAATATGTCCAATACACTCTACTGTCATGTATACCTAAAAATAACAAACAAACCAAAAACACTGGTCTGATTATTTTAAGAAAGAACTGACTGGTACATTTGTTCTGTTTTTGCTTTATTTTAAAATCAGCCAGTTGGTCTCTCAATTTACAAATCACCTCTGCAGACTGGCTTCTCAATCCACATGCCATGCAAGCACCGAGAGGGTGAAAAGGGAAGGAATTACTCTCCAGAGGGGAGCTGCTGGATGGAGAGAATGCAGGTTTGTGGAGGAGTAGAGTTCCCTGTGGGGCCCAGCGGTGCTTTGGTGGAGGAGGGACACAGGAGCTTGGGGAGATAGACATGTTCAATTAGGAAGAAATGCACTTGAGACTAAAGAGAGGGAGAATTTCAGGAGAAAGAGGAGTCTGGGCCACGAACTGAAATAGAATGGAGTTGAAAGGTGCAAAATTGAGGAAGCATTAAGTTGAAATTATGGAGAAATGCTGTCCAGTCTTGGGGGACTCATGGAGCTGTCCCATCTGTGTTAGGGAGTCCCCCCAGGCACCAGGCTGGAGGCTCTGTTGATGTGCTCGCTCCATCCAGTGACTTAAGGCCTTAAATCAGCCAGTGACACTCGGATGGATAATCCGAGAGCCCTATTCCATTAGGACCTCTATAACAAAATCCCCTAAACTAGGGGATTAGAAACAACAGAAACTGATTTCCTACAGCCTTGAGGCTGGGGAGTCCAAGCCTAATTTGCCAGGAGCTTCCGTGTTTGACAAAGACTCGTTTCCTCCTTGAGAGAACCTTCTGTGTCCACATAGTACAAGAGAATATCTAGTTGTCAAGGGTCTCTTATAAGGTATGAACCCCAATTTAATCTTGGGTGATCTAATCATTTCTCCAAGGTACCACCTCCTAATATTTTCACCTCAGAGGTTAGGATTTTAACATGTAGTTGAGGGAACATATTCAGACCATTGCACCCACCAGGGGTGCCTTGGCAGTAGCTGTCCTTTTGGCCAAAGTCGGGGCTGAGTGTCCAGAAGATACACAGTACTGGGGGAATTTGGTGAAGTGACTCAAAGCTATGAAGACTTCATGTTCAAATGCAATTAAAACATGCCTCCATCACACGCTAACAGTTTTAGGGTCACTAGAAGTCATTGTCTTAGAGTCTGTGAGGGCTCTAACAAAACTTATCTCAGTCTTTGAGTAATACAGACAATCCCTAACTCTTGAAGTTTGACTTAATAAGATTTTTTAACTTTATGATGGTATTATATGGTATATAACCATGTAATCATTGTTTTTTACTCTAAGTATAGGATTCAATGAATTACAAGCCATTTCAACACTTTATTATGAAATAGACTTTGCATTAGATGATGTTGCTCTGAGCATGCCTAAGGTAGGCTAAGCTAAGCTATGATGTTTGGTAGGTTAGGAATATTAACTGCATTTTCAGTTTTTGATATTTACCACTTACCATGAGTTTATCAGGATGTAACCCCATCATAAGTTTAAGAACATCTGTAATTGGAACAATTTGAGGGTGAAGAGAGGATAAATACTAAAAGAACATAATTTGCTGTATGTTCATGGTTCACTCAGAGGATATAATTCTTTATACCACAACCACAGGCTGTAAAGGTACATGTATTCTAATATCCAATCTCCTGTCCCCAAAACTGGACATGGTAAGTGGTATGTATTAGATTCTGGGGGACAGGCTTAAAGGATCCTTTTAAAAGATACATTATCTTTTCCCAGTTAATCCCCACTCCCAACAATATAACAATTATTCTGACTTCTATAATCATTAATTTTCCTAATTCTTGAACTTTACTGAAATGGAACAATATTGTTATATTATATGTATTCATATGTATTCTTTTGGGTTAGATTTGTTGTATTAACAATATTTTTGAGATTCATTCAAGCTACTGGGTATAGTCATTCTTTCTTCTTCCTCACTTTATAATATTCCTTTGGATGGGTATACCCAATTTTCCCTTTCCTGATTGTGAATACTTGGATTTTTTCTATTTGTGGGAAATTATGAATAAGGTTATTATCAATATTCTTGAGTGTGTCTTTAATGTACAAATGTAGTCATTTTTGGGTATTAGTTATTAATAAATGTTACCAAAGTTTTTTCCAAAATGGTTTTTCCATTTACACTATTCCAAGCAGAAGTTCTGGTTGCACTCATCCTTGCTAATACTTTAAATTCTCAGTCTTTTTGATTTTTGTTGTGGTGGTTAATGGGATATGTAGTTGCATTCCATTGTGGTTTAATTTACATTTTCTGAAAAGCCATGAGGTGGAATTTTCATATGTATAAGATCCACTGAATATATTTAAACAAATTTGTCTTTTGTGATGAATTTGATCAAATATTTGTAAATTTTTTGATATTTCCTTTTTATTTGTAAGATTTATTTATTCTGGACATTAGTTTTTGTTGAATATAATTATTACAAACACCATCTTTCAGCAAATGGCTGAGTTTTCATTTTCTTAATGGTATTTAAAAAATATTTTTAGTAGCAGATGAACACAATATTTACTTTCTTTATTTATTTATTCATTTTTATCTTTTTACACAAATGAAACACAATTTTTCATTTTCCTGGTTGCACATGATGTAGAGTCACACCACTTATGCAATCATATCCATGCACAGGGGTAATAATGGCCACCTCATTTCACCATCCCCTGCACCGACACTCCCTCTCTTCCCCTCCCTCCCCTCTACTCAATCCAAAGTTCCTCCATCTTTCCCTTATGCCCCCACTTATGGATCAGCATCCAGTTATCAGAGAAAACATTTGGCCTTTGGTTTTTTGGGATTGGCTTACTTAGCTTAGCACGATATTCTCCAACTCCATCCATTTACCTGTAAATGCCATGATTTCATTCTTTTTTAGGCTGAGTGATATTTCATTGTGTATATATATCATGATTTCTTTATCCATTCATCTGCCGAAGGGCTTCTAGACTGTTTTCACAGTTTAGCTATTGTGAATTAAGCTGCTATGAACATTGAGGTGGCTGCATTGCTGTAGCATGTTGCTCTTAAGTTCTTTGGGTATAGCCCTAGGAGTGGGAGAGCTGGGTCAAATGGTTGTTCCATTTCAAGTTTTCTAAGGAATCTTTCCATACTGCTTTCCAAAGTGATTGTACCATCTTGCAATCCCAATGAATCAGAATAACTTTACCCCTACACTCTCGCCAGCACTTATTGTTTCTTGATTTTTTGATAATTGCCATTCTGACTGGAGTGAAATGAAATCTTAGAGTAGTTTTGATTTGCATTTCTCTAATTGTTAGAGATATTGAACATTTTCTCATAGATTTGTTGATCAATTGTATATCTTCTGTGAAGTGTCTATTTGTTTCCTTACCCCTTTTTTTGATTAAATTATTTGGGTTTTTTTTTTGGTGTTAAGTTTTTTGAGTTCTTTATATATCCTGGAGATTAGTGCTCTATCCGATGTCCATGTGGTAAAAATTTGCTTCCATTCTGTAGGCTCTCTTTTCACTTTATTAATTGTTTCTTTTGCTGAGAAGAGGCTTTTTAGTTTGAATGCATCCCATTCATGATTTTAACTTCTTGTACTTTAGAAGTCTTGTTTAGGAAGTTGGGTCCTAAGCTGACATGATGAAGATTTGGGTCTGCTTTTTTTTCTATTTGGTGCAAAGTCTCTGCCTAATTCCTAAGGCTTTGATCCACATTGAGTTGAATTTTGAGCAGAGCAAGAGTTAGAGGTTTAATTTCATTTTGCTGCATATGGATTTCCAGTTTTCCCAACACCATTTGTTGAAGAGGCTATCTTTTCTCCAATGATGTTTTTGGCACCTTTGTCTAGTATGAGATAACTGAATTTATGTGGGGTTGTCTCTGTGTCTTCTATTCTGTACCATTGGTCTATTTTGGTGCCAATACCATGCTATTTTTGTTACTATCACTCTGTAGTACAGTTTAAGGTCTGGTATTGTGTTGCTTCCTGCTTCACTTTTCTTGCTAAGGATTGCTTTGCTATTTTGGGTCTCTTATTTTTCAAATAAATTTCATGATTGCCTTTTCTATTTCTATGAAGAATGTCATTGGTAATTTAATTGGAATCACATCGAATCTCTATAGTGCTTTGGGTAGTATGGCCATTTTGCCAATATTAATTCTGCCTATCCAAGAGCAAGGGAGATCTTTCCATCTTCTAAGGTCTTCTTCAATTTGTTTCTTTAGTGTTCTGTAGTTTTCATTGTAGAGCTCTTTTATCTCTTTTGTTAGGAGTTGATTCCCAAATATTTTATTATTTTGGGGCTATTGTAAATGGAGTAGATTTCCTAATTTTTTCTTTCAGAAGATCCGTCATTGATGTACAAAAATGCATTTCATTTATGGGTGTTGATTTTATAACCTGCTTTTTTGAATTCATTTATTAGTTCTAGAAGTTTTCTGGTGGAATTTTTTGAATCTTCTAAATATGGAATCATGTCATCAGCAAATAGTGATAGTTTGAGTTCCTTTTTTCCTATCCATATCCTTTTAATTTATTTTGTCTTTCTAATATCTCTAGCTAGAGTTTCCAGGACTATGTTGAATAGAAGTGGTGAAAAGGGGCATCCCTGTCTTGTTCCAGCTTTTAGGGAAAATGCTTTCAACTTTTCTCCATTATAATGATGTTGGCATTGGGCTTAGCATAAAGAGCTTTCACAATGTTGAGATATGTTCCTGTTATCCCTAGTTTTTCTAGTGTTTTAAACATGAAGCGGTGCTGTATTTTCTCCAATGCTTTTTCTGCATCTATTGAGATGATTATGTGATTCTTATTTTCAAATCTATTGATATGATGAATTACATTTATTGATTTTGTGTGTTGAATCAACCTTGCATCCCTGGGCTGAACCCCACTTGGTTGTGATGCACTATATTTTAATATGTTTTTGTATTTGATTTGCCAGAATTTTATTAAGAGTTTTTGCACCTATGTTCATTCAAGATATTGGTCTGAAATTTTCTTTCCTTGATGTGTCTTTGTCTGATTTTGGTATCAGAGTAATATTGGCCTCATAGAATGGGTTTAGAAAGGTTCCCTCTTTTTCAATTTCATGGAATAATTTGAGGAGTATTGGTATTAATTCTTCTCTGAGGTCTTGTAGAACTCAACTATGAATCCTTCTGGTCCTGGGATTTTATTTGTTGGTAGGCTTTTGATGACATCTTCTATTACATCCTTTGAAATTGCTCTGTTTAAATTGTATATATCATCCTGATTCAGATTGGATAGGTCATAAGATTCTAGAAATTTTTTCTTTCAGATTTTCTATTTTATTGGAGTATAAATTTTCAAAATAGTTTCTAATTATCTTCTGTATTTCAATAGTGTCTGTTGTAATATTTTCTTATTCATCATGAATTTTAGTAATTTGAGTTTTCTTCTCCTTCTCTTCATTAGCATGGCCAAGGATTTACCTATTTTACTTATTTTTTCCAAATAACCAACTTTTTATTTTGTCAGTTTTGAAAATTGTTTCTTTTGTTTCAGTGTCATTGATTTCAGCTTTGATTTAAATTATTTTCTGTATTCTACTACTTTGAGTGTATTCTACTACTCTGATTTGTTCTTCTCCTTTCTAGGGCTTTGAAGTATAATGTTAGGTCATTTATTGGTTGACTACTTTTTCTTTTAAGGAATGAACTGAATACAATGAACTTTTCTTTGAGCACTGCCTTCATAGTACCCCAGAGATTTTGATATGTTGTATCAGTGTTCTCGTTTATCTCTAGGAATTTTTAAATCTGCACTCTGATGTCTTCTGCTATCTATTGTTCATTCAATAGTGTGTTATTTAGTCTCCAGGTGTTGGAGTAGCTTCTATTATTTATTTTATCATTGATTTCTAATTTCAATTTATTATGATCTGATAGAATGAAGGGTAGTTTCTCTACTTTTTTGTATTTGCTAAGAGCTGCTTTGTGGCATAATATATGGTCTATTTTTGAGAAAGATGCAGTGCTGCTGAGAAGAAAGTATATTCACTCATTGAAGGATAAAATATTCTATATATGTCTGTTAAGTCTAAATTATTGATTGTATTATTGAGTTCAATATTTCTTTGTGTAGTTTTTGTTTGGAAGATCTATTCAGGGGTAAAATAGGTGTATTAAAGTCACCCAGTATTATTGTGTTGCAGTCTATCTAATTCTTGAAATTGAGAAGCGTTTGTTTGATGTACATAGATGCTCCATTGTTTGGGGCTCGTATATTTACAATTGTTATGTCTTGCTGATAAGTGGTTCCTGTTAAGCAGTATGAAACGTCCTCCTTTATCCCTTCTGACTAACTTTGGCTTGAAGTCTACTTTATCTGATGTGAGAATGGAAACCCCTTCTTGTTTACACAGTCCATGTGAGTGGTATGTTTTTTCCCATTCCTTCATCTTCAGCCTGTGGATGTCTTTTCCTATGAGATGAGTCTCTTGAAGGCAGCATATAGTTGGGTTTTTTAAATCCAATCTGCCAGTCTATATCTTTTGATTGATTAAGCCATTAACACTCAGTGTTATTATTTAGACATGGTTTGTATTTCCAGTCACTTTTGTTTATTTTTGTTTTTTAATTTGACTTGGTTTCTCTCTTGATTAGCTTTTCCTTTAGTGTAGTTCTTCCCTTTGCTGATTCTCATTGTTATTTTTCATTTCCTCTTAATGGAATGTTTTGCTGAGGATGTTCTGTAGTGCAGGCTTTCTAGTTGTAAATTCTTTTAACTTTTGTTTATCATGGAGGTTTTTATTTCATCATCAAATATAAAGCTTAATTTTGCTGGATATAAAATTCTTGGTTGGCATCCATTTTCTTTCAGAGCTTGGTATATGTTTTTCTAGAACCTTGTATCTTTGAGGGTCTGTGTTGAAAAATCTGCTGAGATCCTAATTAGTCTCTCCCCTTATGTAATCTAATTCCTTTCTCCTGTGGCTTTTAAAATTCTCTCCTTATTCTGTAGGCTAGGCATTTTCATTATAATATGCCTTCGTGTAGATCTGTTGTAATTTTGTACATTTGGTGTCCTCTAAGCCACTTGTATATGATTTTCCAATTCATTCTTCAGGTTTGGGATATTTTCTGTTATTATTTCATTGAATAGATTGTTCATTCCTTTGATTTATTTCTCTATGCCTTCCTCTATCCTAATAATTCTTAAATTTGGTCTTTTGATGTTATCCCATAATTCTTGGATGTTCTGTTCATGGTTTCTTATCATCTTTACTTATTGATTAACTTTATTTTCAAGATTATATACTTTGTCATCATTGACTAAGGTTCTGTCTTCCAAGTGATCTAGTCTGTTGGTGATGCTTTCTATTGAGTTTTTAATTTAGTTTACAGTTTTCTTCATTTCAAGGATTTCTGTTTGATTTTTTTTTCAGAATCTTCACCTCTTTATCGAAGTAATCTTTTGTTTTTGTGTTTGATTTCTTATATCATTCTTGAGTTCTCAGAACATTTTAATCATGTACATCCTGAACTTCTTCTCTAACATTTCTTCTACTGTGCTGGCCATGGATTCTAGTAATGTATTAAGTTGGATTGTTTGGGGTAATTTTCTCCCTTGTTTTTTCATATTGTTCCTATGTCTTCCCTTCTATCAGTGTGAACCCAAAATTTTACAGTTTCTATCCTATAGACTTATAGTGTCCCTGCAGCTTTCTAATACCTCTCCTTTAAGGGGGAGATCGATATTAATAGGACTCAATGCAAACAGGATGCAGCCTTAAACAGAATAGCTCCTGTTGAGCCTTTTATATTTGTTGCAATTGACAGATATGATGTGTTTGATAATTACCCATAACATAAACAATAGATTTGTGAAAGGGAACATAGTTTCTGATGGTGGACAAAGAGAGAACCAGGGGGTGTAGGATGAGATGTTAAGGAGGTGAGGATATAGAAGTATTTAGATTTTTGGAAGTGTGTATGAGGGATTAGAAGAACTTGGCTGGTAGCAGGAGACAAGAGAGAGATTCTCAGGTGATGAAAACTGGGAAAAGAATAGACAGAAAGAGTAGAAAAAGCATCCAAAACCAGTTAGTTAGGAAAAGAAAAAAATGTAACAGTAAAAGATTAAAGAATATATAACAAAACTGTAATATACTATTCAGACATCCCAGTCCTCAGTAGCCAATTACATGAAAAGTACTTGCTTTTACAAATGTTGGGGATGTGAGGGTGGAAAAAGAGAGAGGAAGAAAGAAAGAAAAAAAAAAGGAAAATAAGAAAAAATCTCAAAAGAAAGTGAGATGATTGTACCTGTTAGAGTTCAGTATCTTTTCTGCTTCCTTTCTCACCCAGTGAGGGGGGAGGTGTCTGTTGTTTGCTGGCATCTCCACTCAGAGTGTGGTGAAGGTTGGTCTTGGAGGCGGAGATCCTGGAGGTGGGGTATAGCACTTGCTGGTCCCCATTGGAAGGATCTCCAAGGATCTCCTTTGGGGTCCACTCATGTGCTGTGGGCACCTGGCCTTAGCCCCTTTGATGGCTTGTAGACGCCACAATTCCTGGTCTCTAATTTAGTCTCTAAACTGTATCTCTCATGCCCTTCTCCCTTTCTACTTCCCAATCCTGTGGGCTGAACTCTGGGGCCTGTGCACCTGCTGCAGAGAGCTATTCTGCATCAGGCAGATTGAGAGCAGGCTTTCAGAGCTATGGGTCAGCCATGTAGCTGCAAGTGCTGTGTCGCTGGATTAGTGGCTGTGGTGGGAGGGTGGATAGGGGCTATAGGTACCTTGATATTACTTCTAGGCCCCAGCCAGTGTCAGAGGATGAGAGTTGTCCCATCTAAAGATGGTGATGGTGGCAGCTCAAAAGTAGAGCTTAATGCAGTATTACAAGCTTTTATGATGTTTAAAGATTCTGTATTTAATTTATTTTCTGATAGTCAGTACGTAGTTAATGCTATAGTACCCCTTGAAGATGCTGGTAGGATTTCCCCTTCTTCTACTGTTTTCTCTTTGTTTTCCACTATACAAAGTCTAATCTGGGACAGAAAAGATCCATTCTTTATAGGACATATCAGGGCACATACAGGATTGCCTGGAGCCCTTAGTTTGGGCAATGAATTAGCAGATAAATCTACACATGACATACATATTTTCTCCACAATAGAAGAAGCTATAAATTTTCATAAAAGGTTCCATGTCAATGCTAATACTTTACAAAAGCATTTTAAAATAACTAAAGAACAAGCCAGACATATAATAAAACAATGTCAAAATTGTGTGGCATTTTTACCACAAGCTAATCTTGGAGTCAATCCTAGAAGACTGATACCTAACCATATTTGGCAGATGGACGTCACACTTGCCAGAATTTGGAAAATTAAAATATTTGCATGTTACAGTAGATACTTCTTTTGGATTTTTGATGGGCTCCCTTCATGCTAGAGAAAAAACTAAAGATGTTATAGCTCATTGCTTACAAAATTTTGCCACTGTGGGCGTTCCAAAACAGTTAAAAACAGATAGTGGACCTGGTTATACTTCTACCTCTTTTAAACAATTTTGCTCATCATTTGGCATTACTCACATAACAGGAATTCCATACAATCCACAGGAACAAGGCTCATCAAACTATTAAAATGTACTTATTAAAATGTACTTATTAAAACAAAAGGAGGGAATTGGAAAGGGGTATATATCCCCCAAAGATAAACTTAAAATAACGCTTTTTACTCTAAACTTTTAAAATTTGGATTCATCAGGGCTTAGTGCTGCAGAAAGACATTTGTATCAGAAAAATGTACATAAGCCTAAGGTACTTTGGAAGGATATTCTAACAGGACAATGGAAAGGTCCTGACCCAGTGATTGTCTGGAGTCAGGGCTCTGTTTGTATTTTTCCACAGGGAGAACAGCAGCCGATTTGGATTCCAGAGAGATTAACCAAAACAATTTCTACAGACCAAAAAGAAGATGATTTGACTCAAATCCATAACAGCTGATGTCCAGAACTCCAGCTTGGCTATTCTTACATCTGCAACAGTGATTAACCAGGATGCTTTTTTCAATATCTATTTTATTATTGCTTTTTCCCACATCATAAAGTTCTATTTTATTTTTGAGCTCATACAGACCTAGGTTAATGTTTTTTTGATCAGTTTTATTTTTTGACTATGGAGTTTTTAAACATTACAATGGAGACTTCACCTAGGTAAAGCTAAAAGGCCTTTACTATTGTCTTATGTGTTGTATGTTACATGTGCACACTTGTGTTTTGTGTTGTATGTCTGTATGTGTGTATGTCCATATATCGTATATGAGGAGCGCTCATGAATAAATGGATCCGAATTTTTTTTATTATTCAAGTGATTTTAATGGTTTAATTTAAATTGGGTAAACAGCTGTTGAGGATTGTTTTAATATGTGTACAAATAAGCAGGTTAACAGATCTGTTTGTTTACTTTCACCTTTCCTTTTCATTATATTTAATAATTCTGTTCAGGATAATGTAAATTGTTCAAAAAAATTGTTTTCTTAGTACCTGTTGAAATGTTACATAATTTTTTTTTAGTATCATTGTCAGAATTCCTATTTTCATCCCAGTGCCCGTGAAGACAAAGATGAAACCAAACTACCGCTTCTTCGGTAGTTATCACAACAAACTGTATAAACTGATGCATCAATGAATAATAACTCAACAAGTAATGCTCAATCACTGAGTCGATTTATTTTGGGAGGAAATGGACATATTGATAGATTCCTCCGCTTTGAACTACTTACAAAACTTGCCTGGACTATGTATCACTTGTATGCATTGTGCTGTATCTGTTGATGCAGCGAATTATGGGTGCTGGCTTATCTTTGCTGATGTGTCACTAGTGTTGCAATTTTTCCTAAAGAGTCGTCAATTGACTTGGTGTCGTGGCATTTCTGTATCCTCCTCCCTTCTACTAGTGATGGTATAATTTTGGGGGCCAACAGAGTTGAGGCAAAGAACCTCACCCCCCCACTGGTGCATAGGCCTATCCACAAGTATGGCTATATGCTGGACCAATAGTCAGTGACGGGTATGATCCAATTGCAGTGGTATCAACCTAAGACAGGAGGCTGACGCCTAGAGGTCAGTTCATCTGATGACGGGTAAGAACCATATGTTGAATTGGACAAACCTAACAGGCATGGTCCCTAGCCACATTGCTTGTTGCTTAATTAAACAGAAGGGGGGAGATGCTAAGAGCCACAGCTAAGTAATATGATGCATGGCATTTTTGGTTGAAAGGTGACGCCAGCTAGCCCTTGAGATGATATGATTATGTTAAGATCTGCATTCATATGGATATTAGACCTCTGCTGTCCACCTTGGCCTGCTATGGGACTCCTGGAGAGTTCCCATTGGTTGGGGAAGTACGGTAGGAGGGATTTCCGGAGGAGGAACTTCCTCTGAGGATCCAGGAGAACGCCGCATGCATCGATCGGCATTCTTCCCGGGGGTGTATGGGGCTTTGGTGGCAGTTTCAAAAATAAAGTTTGTTCCTGCTTGAGTGGCTCGTGATTTTGTGCCTAGCCAGACTGCGGCACTTAAGAATATTGAAACTTCTAATCCATGGACATAATGTATGTCTCTACTCATTTAGGAATGAAATATCTCTCAATATTATTTAGTATTTTTAATATAGAGGCATTGTGCATATTATATCAGCTTTATTCTTAATATTTTGGGGTTTTATATGCTATTCTAAATGGCATTTTTTGCTTCAGTTTGTAACTGTTTTTTACTAGTATGTAGAGTAGCTTTTAAAATACTGTCCTTGTCTTTAATGGCTAAGATAAATATCACCCTATCATTCTAATAATCTCTGAAAAATGAAAGTTTTGCTTCTTCCTGTCTTTACACCTTGTATTTATTTTCCTTGCCTTATTGCACTGGCTACAAGCCCCAGGTCAATGTTGTATAGACAAACCTGTTTTTTCCCAATTATCATTTTTTCCCATTTTTTAAATTTATATGTGACAGTAGAAAGCATTACAATTCTTATTACATATATAGAGCACAATTTTTAATATCTCTGCTTGTATACAAAGTATACTCATACCAATTCATGTCTTCATACCTGTACTTCGGATAATAATGATCATCACATTTTATAATTTTTAATGTGCACCAGTGTTTTCTGAGAGACACGAATATTTAAGAAGAACAAATGGTTTTCTAATATGAGAATGTGAAGTTGTGTCAGTGTCTAAAAGGACTGGAGGTGGTTTGGGAATAATCTGATCTCATGGAGTCTCAGTCAAGACTGGGGAAAGATTGAGGAAAGAGTTTCAAAGCCTTTTTAGAAAGCCTGTGTCTGTACTGAAAGCAATGTTGGTACTTTTAGGTCTCTTCGTAGTTACAAAGTATGACTATGCTCGAAGAAATGCATCAGAAGAGGGGAAGGGGGTTGGAGGGAAGACTCAGAGGTCGAGTACATGCCTAGTACACATGAAGCCCTGGGCTTGATCCCCAGCATTACAAAAAAGGAGAGGGGATAGGACCTGTGCAGAATCTAAGAGGAAACTGAGGAGAGAACTTCATAAAAGTAAAACATTTAGACAAACAGTATCTGCCAAAGAAAAAAAAATCACAAGATGCCCATGGAAGGCCACATCATTATGCCTCACACTTTACTCAGAATATGAGAGAGAGAGAGAGAGAGAGAGAGAGAGAGAGAGAGAGAGAGAGAGAATTTTAAATGCATTTCATCTGAAAGAACAAATCAGGGATGGACATTTTTGAGGTAGCATATAGTATATATGCATTGAGAAAATGTATCTGTGACAAAGTTCCACCTCCAGGAGAATCAGATCCTGTTGTCTTCAACTGCATGTAACTAGTAATGGTGATTTTCTATAATGAGCTCCTATTCTTCCCATTAGGAAGGAAGAACCTAATGGAGGGGCTGCTGTGAGCCTCCTCAATGACTCCATCTCCTAATTAAGTGTGTGCCTGATCTGTCAGCCAGAGTGACACTTGCCACCCTTGAGGGACCTTTATTGAGTTGTTCCTTAATTATACTGACCATATATGTTCAGCCCTGTTGAAGTGCTGCTGAGTGACACAAATGCCAATTGCTTCTCTTTAATTTGCTGAGACTCTTGAAGTATTGAAATTTGATACAACTGTTAAAACTTCCATGCTGAGTTTTTTAAAAGGTAAAACAAGTGAAATTAATTTTAATGTTATGTTTTATTTAACCTAATATATACAAAATATTATCATTTGAACATGTAATCAGTATGAGTTATTTTACATTCTTTTTTTCTCATATTGCCTTGAAAATGCAATATTTTATACTTACAGCATATCTTAATTCACACCTCTCATTTCTTTTTTAAAGTTCTCACTTCTCTTTATTATTTTGAGATGATATGTGTTGATATTTTTAAAATAAAACAAAATGTCACAACATAACCATATGCATCCTCTCAAAATGTCATCAAATTATGACTGCATCACTGTGATACTTAGGGCATGGAATAGCAGCCCAAAGCAGCAACACACCACGTCAGGTCTCTGTCACAACTCCTTGACCCTGCTGTAGTGTGAAGGAGGCAAACAGGACAAAATTGAGCGGCTCAGCTGTGTTACCACATAATTTCATAGGTACTGAAATTTACATTTCATATACTTTTTCATATTCCACAAAATATTATTCTTTTAATTTTAAAAAACAGTTTCAAAACACAAAATTCATCTTTAGACAGACAAAACAATGAGAGGGCTGGATTTGCCCATCATTTGTCAACCCAATCTAAGCATTCAGCCAAGAATGTTGCAACAAAAGAGTAAATTACAAGAGACTAAAAGGAAATGAGAAGGATATGAATAGCTGTTAATGAAAAAGAAAATAAAAACAAAAAATAAAAGTAAACACAATTGAGAGTATCAAAAAAGTAAACATAGTATTTTGAAATACCTATCAAGATGATATACCCCTGCCATACTTACTACAGAAAATCAGAAAGACATATAAATAGGCCAATAAATGCCAATCTATTGGAACATGTTTCATAAAGAATTGTTTGAGTGGATATAACTTTTATTCAAGGCAGTTTATTCAGAATTTTTTTCTGCACTATATTTTTCTTCCTTCATTGTAATATTTCTTAGTTGTTTTGAAGTTATGGCCTCTTTTGAGGTTGAATTCTTTTATTTTTTAAAATTTTTTAATTTATATATGACAGCATAATGTATTACAATTCTTATTACACATATAGAGCACAATTTTCCATATCTCTGGTAGTATATATAATATATTCATATCAATTTGTGTCTTCATACCTGTACTTTGGATAATAATGATCATCACATTCCACCATCATTAATAACCCCATGTCCCCTCCCTTCCTCTTCAACTCCTCTGCCCTATCTGGAGTTAATCTATTCCTCCCATGATCCTGCTTCCTATCCCACTATGAATCAGCCTCTTTATATCAAAGAAAACTTTTGGCATTCTAACTTCACTTAGGAATTGCTAAAGCAATCCTCAGCTGGAAGAGTGAAGCGGGTGGCATCACTATACCAGATCTTAAACTATACTACAGAGGAATAGTAAAAAAACAGCATGGTATTGGCACCAAAACAGACTGGTAGACCAATGGTACAGAATAGAGGACACAGAGACTAACCCACAAAATTACAATTATCTTATATTAGACAAAGATGGCAAGAACATGCATTGGAGAAAAGATAGCCTCTTCAACAAATGGTGCTGGGAAAACTGGACATCCATATGCAACAAAATGAAATTAAACCCCTGTCTTTCACCATGCACAAAACTCAACTCAAAATGGATCAAAGACCTAGAAATAAAACCAGAAACCTTGCATCTAATTGAAGAAAAAGTAGGCCCTAATCTTCATCATGTGAGATTAGGCCCCAACTTCTTTAATAAGCCTCTTATGGTGCAAGAATTAAAATCAAGAATCAATAAATGGGATAGACTCAAACTAAAAAGTTTCTTATCAGCAAAGGAAACAATCTGTGAGATGAACAGAGAGCCTACATCTTTGGAGCAAATCTTTACCCCTCACACATCAGATAGAGCACTAATCTCTAGAGTTTATAAAGAAGTAAAAAAGCTAAACACTAAAAAAAAAATAATCCAATCAATAAATGGGCCAAGGACCTGAACAGACACTTCTCAGAAGATGATGTACAATCAAACAACAAATACATGAAAAAATTGTTCATCATCTCTAGCAATTAGACAAATGCAAATCAAAACCACTCTAAGATTTCATCTCACTCCAGTGATATTCTTATCAGCTATTATGTATACAAACAACAATAAGTGTTGGCAAGGATGTGAGGGAAAAGGTACACTCATACACTGTTGGTGGGACTGCAAATTGGTACAGTCAGTATGGAAAGCAGTATGGAGATTTCTTGGAAAATTTGAAATGGAACTACCATTTGATCCAGCTATCTCTCTCCTCAGTCTCTACCCAAGGGACTTAAAAACAGCATATTACAGGGCACACTGATTCATTTCAATTGTTCAATAGTCACATGTGGTTGCTTACTACAGGTGAGGTTCAAAAACTCCAAATATGGCATCTGGATACTGAGTATTTGAAGGTAAAGGAAACCACAGAAGCATGAAGGTCTCTCTACCCTTCTCCCACCTGTAGGCCAGATCTAGGCCACAGAAACTAGATTCTCCCCCGCCTTCTTTTCTAAAGTGGATCACAAAGTCTAGCTAAGCTTCTCCTGAAAACTAGGTCCTGAGACCCTCATTTAGGGGTCCTCGCTGGGGTGAGAGAGGACTGTCCTCTCCTCTGCAAAGAGAGACACATAGACTGAACCCTCCTTCCTGAGCTGCCCATTTGTTACCATTAGATCATACTCTTCTATCCAATTGTGTTTCTCCACATCTATCGACTTTTTCATCAGACTTAGCATAAAATACACACAGATCTCCCCATTCCTTTGGG
This sequence comes from Ictidomys tridecemlineatus, assembly GCF_052094955.1. Taxonomy (NCBI): domain Eukaryota; kingdom Metazoa; phylum Chordata; class Mammalia; order Rodentia; family Sciuridae; genus Ictidomys; species Ictidomys tridecemlineatus. The sequence continues at coordinate 79,470,966 of NC_135480.1, read as the reverse complement.
CCTACTTTCTTTATGAAGATTACTGTGCTACATAAACTGTAAAATACATTTGTGTGCTTTTCTCCTGTTCATCAGTCTCTCTCTATTTTATTTTCAGGGTCCACCAAGGACCCTAAGATGGTCCAGGAAAACCTTCCCCTTTATCCTACACTGAGCAGTATTGTTTCTAGACTTGATTTGATTCAGGACAAACATTGTTGGCAAGAATTCTCAGAGATGATGTTGCACACTTCATCCATCAGGGGACTGAGGATGTCATGGTGTCTCCCCATCAGGGACGTAAATTTTAGCACTTGATTAAGGGAGTGATCATCATATTCCTTCATCACAAAGCTATATCTTTACTTTTACACTAGTGAAAACCTGTGGACTAACACCAGGCACCAGGCTTTCTCTTCCCTAACCCATTTTCATGGACTAAATTTAACCACCATTAATGATTCTTGCCTGCATCAGTTATTATAACAGAGCCTGGAAAACGTGATTCTAGAATTCCATTATTCTTTTTATGTTCATTTTAACAGAAGAATTTTTTTAAAAATACATTTTTTAGTTGTAGATGGACACAATATCTCTATTTTTATTTATTTATTTTAATGTGGTGCTGAGGATTGAGCCCAATGCCTCACACATGCTAGGCAAGTGCTGTACCACTAAACTACAACCCCAGCCCTTAACAGAATAATTCCTTCTGATAAAAGCTTTGTCTTATCACTTTTTTGAGGATCACTATGACTTGTGGATTTTTTATTTACTTGATGTGTTAGAATTAGTCAGCCATTCTGCTTATTTTTATTATTATTTTCTTGCTTTCTGTTTTTTTTGACAGGCTGGGGATCAAACCCCAGAGCTTACACGTGCTAGTCAAACTTTCGTATACTTGGTGGCCCCAACGGCTAGGGCTACTGCATTGAACAGCACTGGTCTAGATGGTGGGTAAAAGTAGTAATCATATTTTCTCTGTAAAAGAAGTACATGTATATTCTTCACTTGCTCCATCTGATGATAGTTAACCAGATGCATCTTCTTACTGTATCTGACTAACAAATGGCCAGTAGTCTCAGAAAGGGAGAAAGTGGAACTCAGAGAGGGAAAGTAGAACTTGCTAACATTTGAGGAATCTTGCTGTCTTACCACATTTTCATTAAGCATGCAGCTCTCTTTAAAATGCAGATACAGTTCAGATCAATAGAAAGCATCTAAACTTCTGTGTGCTCAGCATCCTTGAGGTTAGTAGATTATGTGTAGCTTGCTTTGTTTGGGGGATGACCACATAAGTAATTACAATAGATCTTGATTCCTTCACATGCCTTTAGAAAGTGCTGAGTCTGTGCAGTACAAAGGTATGTGCCCACAGATTGCTGGTAGATGACCTTCCTTCTAGCTTCCCAGAATGAACATTTACTTAAGATACTCAGAGCCAACCAACTGGTGCAAAAACACTCTCTTTCTGTGGGAGTTTGCCAAGGAAGCAAAACATCAAGGAGTCTCTACAGTATTTAATTTACTGAGAGGTCTCTTCAGAGTCAACAGGGTGTCACCATGGAAGGTCTCTGGAAGGAAATATACTTAGATAGTATGTTTATTTGGCTGATGGAGGCATCTGTAACTTGTATTAATTAGATGGTAAAAATAATTATGCATTTTGTGATTACATGCATAGAGTGGCTTGTCTCACCCTGGTCAGAATATATTTAGAATAAGGGTGCTGAGGGTGGCATGACATTCTTGGACCTGTTTTGATCTTTATTGTTATCTATGTCAATTATGCTCACAAATGTCCAGAATTATTAATTATTGCAGGATGGGCTCCATGGACCAGAGACATGTGAAACAGTACTGTTCACTATATAAAGACTGCCAAAACTAGACATTTTTCTAAGAAACCTCTGATAGTATTTTATCTCCATTACCCACTAGTTGTGAAGCATGCACACACACACACACACACACACACACACACACACACAGACTTCTGGTCAGCTTTTTTGGTGCTGTGACTAAAAGACCTGACAAAAACAATTTTGGAGGAGGAAATGTTTATTTGGGGGCTCACAGTTTCAGAGGTCTCAATGCATGGATAGCTGGCTCCATTCCTAGGTGCTCACAGTGAGGCAGGACATCATGGTGGAAGAGAGTGACAGACGGAAGGAACTCACATGATGATAAGGCAGCAGAGGTAGCCTAAACTCAGCTCACCAAATATATACCCCAAAGGCACACCCCTACTGACACACCTTTTTCTGTCATATCCTACCCACCTTCAGTTACCATGCAGTTTATCCCTATCAGGGGATTAATTCATCTGATTGGTTTAAGGCTCTCATAACCCAATCATTTCACCTCTGAATGTTCTTGCATTGTTTTGCATATGAGCTTTTGGGTGACACCTCACATTTAAACCATAACACACACACACACACACACACACACACACACACACACACACAGAGAGAGAGAGAGTTTTTTTCAGGTTTCATTGCCTTCTAAGGGATTCAGCAGCCAAAGGGGCATGCTTTAAAGTCATAATAATCACAGAGATAGGGTCACTTTGTTGTTTTTCCCACTTTTTGCCTTATCCCTCACTGTCCTTATCATAAAAGGTACCCTGCTGCTGCACAACAAAGCTTGAGCATTCGTTTTCTCTCTTTTTGAAATATTCAAACTTGGGGAACTTTATCTTGCCAAATTGACTGTGCTGTTCTTCTCAGTATTCAGCATGATACCATTATCTTGAGTACAATTGAAGTCTTAAAGCTATAAGAGTTGGGGCCTGCAGAAATAAGCTCTCAGTATGATTCCTGGGGGACAAACCTGAGAATGTTCACCTAGGTAATAATGCTGAGATGGGCTCTGGTTTTCCTCTAGGATGCTGACAATTTCAGGGACAGACATGCTCTGTAACATATACTGGAGTGAAGATGCTTTCTATAGTTCATGCGGATCTTTGGCATCTTTCCAAAAAACTACAGCCACATCAACACCTCTGAATTTTCCAGAGGACACACCATAGGAAGGTGAAAACTGTTAGTTGCAAGCTGACAGACTTCATGAAAGTGATACTGGAAAGATTTAACCATAGTTCAACTTTATTCCTCATATACTGGTAGTTCAAAGTAATCCTCATTAAAGCAATAGCATTCAATATATCCTATTTACTCTAATAATCTCATCCAGTTAGGAGACTAGCACTTCCTACTTATGGTGGAGGTGGGTGAACAGATCATCAAAATCATCTATGGGAATGTCTTTCCAATGCCAAACTTCACATATTTCAGAAACTTCATCAGCCACTTGCAGCACTACATTGATTCCTACAGCACACCAAGCCCTTGCTAAGGCATTACAGGTCTAGAGGAGATGATTAACACATCTCAGCTTGGGTGCAACAAAACATAAATATTAGCTTTGCACCAACTCTTGGAAGCAGGGCAGAAAAATGTATGCATTAGTGGGAATGCAGTTTGACCTTTTCAAGATCAAAATTATGTTGTGCAAAATTACTATAATGGATATGTGGTATATTTTATCTTCTTTCTAAAAATAACAATGTGTGTTATTACCATCATGAACCATATACCCAGCCTTTGAACCAATGATGTGACCAGATAGCATTTATTCAATGCCCCCCAAAAGGAATCCTTGGATTCCAGTAGCAAGAGTAAATCATGCTGCCTTGGAAAATCATTCCTGAAGGAGGCATTGAAGAAATGGAATTGGCCATCATCCAAGCACAAATCACCTCACAGCTGTTCCAATCCAATGGCAAACCTGAGACTCCCCTTTTAGGAACAGTTGAAGCAGTCACAGAACAAAAAATCATTAATTTCATGGACCATTGTGACCCCATTGATCACAGCTCCTACCACAGCAGATGGGGGCATGTGGAAATACCCTTCTGGTACTTCTGGTTGGAAGCCTCATCCATTCTTGGATGACAAGGATGGAATGATGTGTTCATGAAGAAGTGGCCATTGGAGAGTAACAAAGGCAACAAGAATGCAGATGCATGTATTAACAGTTGTGGTGTACCTGTGGAAGCCAGGAGAGAGAGATGGGGTGGGGGAGAGGGAAAGAGAAGGAAATGTGTCTTATAAGAGGGTCACTCTCATTGAATATATGTGTGAAAAGATATGCACAGTCATCTGTCTTCACAGTATAGAACACCAGCTTTATTCATAATCTACAAACTCTTCTTACAGTAGGGCCATAACTCTGTCTATGATCAAGCAACTTATTCTTTTCAGATCACTCTGCCATCTTTCCTGTCAGCTGACATCACACAACTGAGCTGTAATATTTCCAACTGTCATGAGACCTATGTGTTCCTGATTCAAAGGCATTTTTTAAAAAAATAGGAGACATATTTCACATTCCCTAGAAACTCCAAAATCTGTGGGAATGTGTTTGTCTTTGGAGATACATATGTGGAAAATAGGAATAGTGAGGCTCCATAGGTGTCAAAGTCCTTCCCAGGGCCTTGCAGCATTTTCATGCCACATTTTTGTCCTCTATAATGAGCTCACCCTAAGACTTTGAGTTGAGGATGATAGTCATACAAATCAGCCATGATAAGTGTGTTTAAGAATTGTTAAAATGGGTTCCCAAGTTCCCCACTAACTTCCTTTGAGCATGTGTGATGCATGATATAATGAGGTGTATAGACTGGTTTCTTGTATGTATTCAAAATACTTTGATTCCCCAAACTAGAAATACTTATTCTTCAAAGCAGTCCTCCATGTGTTCCAATTGATATGCTTAATTAATACAAAGGGAACTTCACAAACTCTCAAGTCTTATCCTCCACTCAGCCATATTGATGACATCTCTGGTGTGATTCCTTCTCTCCAGGGTCCTCCATGCTTGTCAGCAGCCCTGACTCTTCAGACCATCTCCACGAGGACTGAACTACAGAAACCTTGGGGACAGCAATCACCAAAAGAATTCACTTTTATTCTAGTGTGCATCCCATGGATGTCTACAGAAGAGAAAACATGGTGACTAAGAGCAACATTGAAGAATGAGCCATGCTCAGTTCAACTAAGAAAATGATCAAATGGGGACAGTTGCTAAAAAAAATAAAAGTGGAGGCACAAATTAGATACATCCCAAAGCCAACCACACTCAACTGTATAGCCACAGCAAGTCATCCTGATTTTCCCCCAGTGCTATCCTTAATCATAAAAGAAATGCAAAACATAAGTTTAATGTCTTTATCAGCATGATTCAGTGAAATTAAACCAATCAGCTATCAACAAATCAGAGAAACAACTCTGCTTGCCCTAAAAGAACATGAATGCATGGCATCCCATCATAAAGAAGATCCAAAGCCTTCCTTCATTATGCTTTATAAACCTTGTTCTACTGCCATAAGTAGGGCTTCTTTCCACTTTTGGTTTGAAGTCTCCAAAGTCCCCAACTGTTCTTTTGCATGCACCAAAACTTTTATAATTTTAAAATCTGATCAGATTTTATTTTCAACAAAATTCACATTTATATTTCTTTGAGGAATCACACTGAAAACACTCACCATTCTCTCTTCTTGAAAGCCAATCTTTGTGGTGTTGTATTTCCATTGTCCATTTCTGAAAGAGCTGAGAGCAGGGATAAGTAGTTTAGGCCACTTATGCTGGGCTGGACAGCTGCTAAGAAAATGTATTTGCAATAACACTGGTGTTTATTCCCAGAAGTTACATGGCATCGGTCACAGATATGAGTCAACTAGGAACCATCCTCACATTTGTCATTCTGGTAATAAGGATCAGAGGATAAGAGTATAAAAATCATCTGGGGGCATTGCTGACCTCCTGGAAATAAAGGGTTCCCATTTACCATAGTCACATCAGTAGCCATAGCTCCATGTCCTCAAATAACTCTCCCTGTGTCTTCTACTTTTATTTATTTATGTATTTATTTATTAAAATGAAGACCCCAGGCCTTGTGAAATAGCCCTACCTGCATTGCAGAATCCTATCTTTCTCTGGGAGTTGTGTAAGAGCTGCAGCAAAATCATATGTGAGCCTCCTTGTGTTACAGTAAACATGATGCTGATTACAAGGCGCCACTTGAGTATGAAAGATGGTTTTTTATTTCCCATGTGCCCTCCTTTTTCATTATGACCCTCATGTCATCTCCATCAATCTATCAGCAATAAACGCTGCCATACTCTGCAACAAGGAATTCCACAGCCTGTCTGGACTTCATGAAGACAGTAGCTTGTTAATGTGGACAGAGCTGGATAGAAACCTCTGGGCCTTGATCTGTTTTTAAGCCTCTACAAAGTTCTAGTGACTGTCCCCATACACCAAGTTTCTATACATAAAGAGTGTCTGGTTTGGATTTCTCAAATAAAATTTGTGGTCATATTCAGCACTGTAAAAATTTCACATTAATTTCTGGTTTCTTTTTTTAAAAACAATTAATACCTCCCACCATGAATTCTGGCTACTGCTGCCTTCTCGGCCCCTAGCCTCTGCATGTTTCTCTGAGTTACATGGATCTGATGCCTTGTCCAGGGGACTGAACAAACCATCTTCCCACTAGGTCTTAGGGAGACTGAGCAATGGTGTCTGTGGTTCAGAAAAAGAAATTAGCCAGCAGCTGTCCCTCAACCAAATCCTAAGGGCTGTTGGACACATCTTAAACACTTCACCTTTAACATCACTTCCCATATTCTTAATAATCTTTGTTTCTAACTTTAATTTCAATACTGTTAGCATCTAAACTTTTCCTTCAAGATAGACAGATAGCCTTGCCATATTAGCACCACAGTGGCAGTCCCCTAGCCTTGCCCCCACTACCCAGTGCTGTGGACTGAACCCAGGGCCTCCTGCTTACTAGGAAGTGCTCTACCACTGAGCTGTATTCCCAACCTCATAATGATATATATTTTTTTCTTTTTCCATCAAATTTCATCAGTATTGTAGTAAACATACATACTATACATATAAAAATACATTCAGTTTTAAATGTTCTGATGACATATTTCTATAATGCAATTTTCAACTAGTCACAGAAGTATCATGTTCACAGCTGTGCTCATCTAGAGGGGTGTTAAAGGTGGGATTAGCATATATGTCCCCATTTTATTGCAGCATCCCCTGTATTCATACAACAAACTGTACCATTTATAGAAGAGGAGAATATGTGTCCTAAAAACACATTTTCTTGGGTTGGTGGGAGAAAGAACTTAGGTTGCTTGTTGTAAAGTATCCACAATCAATTTTAAATATCTTTCCTAAAAATATCTTTCACTAACAATAAAACATTTTCATTCACCTTGTCCTATATGGGATAATTGGATACAGGGGTGAAAGGGTCCAATAAACTTCTCCCTATTTCCTAATGTAGGGTATTCAAACATAGAACTGACCCACGTTATCCTTCAGAATGTTTGCTTCAGACTGCTGCACTGTCAGGTCAGGAATCCATCAGGGTGACCTAGCAGATTACCTGCTGGGCATTGCTCAACCTCTAATGTTGAGAGGCAAGGAGTTGAGTTCAGGTTAGTCCCCCCACCCCAGTAAGGCAAAACCAAAAATTGAATAGTATCTCTCTTATCGTGACAAAATAGTCAATATCTTCATGAATCTGTTCTAGGGAATTAGGAAAGAACTCTTCAACTATGGCCTAAGGAATAAATATTTATCTGAGCCATTTAAGTCATCAAAATGCATCTTGTTCTCATGTTTCCAAATAAAATGACTAACTCCACTGTTTACATAGAGCCTTGATTCCTGTTTGAGTTACACTGTAGGCCCAGAGATACTCCATCCCAAGAGCTTCTTTCCCAAATACTACAGGGGAGATCAACATTGCACACTTGACTATTTGTACAAAGTATTATCCTGATCATAAGTTGATTCCCTTATTAAATGATTAAAAGGAAATACTGTTGGAACTATCCTACTCATGACTATGCCAACAATCCTGTATCTATTATTTTTCTTAATTAAAGGGTATTATTATCATATACTGATGAGAAACTTCCACATAATGCTGACAAAATATACTTGTGAAATTTATTTTTCTCTTCCAAAATAGTGAAATAGATTTATGACAGAAATGAGTCTCTTGTAACTTATTTTTAACCCTTACCACCAATAGTTCATGGGAGTTGAGGACCAAGTTGGTGGAATGCCCCCAGATTTGTAGATGCAAGTTCTTTCCTTCTAAGATAGTGTCTAAAATGAGTAAGATGTGTGCTGGTGAAGCTTTTGTTTTTAGATATGTTTTTTCTCTCTGTCTCTCTCTCGATGGAAGATTTTAATGTTTTAATGGTATGGGATAGGGGATGTATCTCATCACCAAAGATCAGGGATGTGAACTTTGAGTGTGATTTTGCAAGGATTTTATTCCCTTAAAAATACAAGTCATCAAAATGCATCTTGTTTTAATATCTCCAAATAAAATGACTTACCTCCTCTGTTTACATGGAGCCTTGATTACAGTGGCACATGCCTATAATCCCAGCAGTTGGCAAGGCTGAGGGTGGAGGATCACAAATTAAAGGCTAGACTCACCAACTTAGCAAGACCCTGTCTAAAATTAAAAAAAAAAGTAATAAAAAGGGCTAGAGATGAAGCTCATGGTAAAGTGCCCTTGGATTCAACCCCCAGGACCAAATAAAAATAAAAACATGTATTGTATTGCCTGTATGGTAATTTATTTCAAACATATTAATATAAATATTATAGGATAAATTCATGTATAGGTTAAACTTGGTCTATACTTTTAGAGAGGTTAGTTTGCATTTAGAGAAAATTAATCAGAAGTCCAAATTGCTCAAGTGACTGGAAGAGCCTTCAAATATTGTCTAAATCTATGCCAGACAGGGCATGTTAGAAGCACTTTTTAAATTAATGAATAAGCAGTGTTCTAAATATGCAGTTGGTAAGAAAAAATTTTATATGAAATAAATGCAAGAATTCAGCAAGTCCTGTAACCCAACATCTTTAGAGAGGTGCACTAACTCTAGAATTCCGTATGGTCCTGTTTTTTCCTTCCTTCATACAGAAGCATGTCTTCTCCCTTGAACTATAAAGCTTCAGGTACCAATCTGTGCTTGAAGTTTCCAGGAAGGTATCTGTTGAAGTGCCTAGGGACAGAAAGCAGGACTTTACCATGTTTACAGGAAAAAGCTATAGGGCTGTTTTGTGTCTGAATGCTAACAAATATTGTACCTATGGCAAAATTTGTCCCGAGACTTGCTCCAAAACACTATCAGAGTTAAAGAGTTCTGTATCCTTTATAGCATCTATCTATAAAAGGCAACTATATTTCCAAAAGAATTTAACTATCATTGAATGATGACTTTGGCTTGGGTGCATTTGCAACATATTTGGGGAATCATTTGTGTTATTAAACACGAAGTTCTCTATGGTGACCTCTATGGCATTGAAAAGGAGGGACATAGATAGATTTAAGATAGAGGAATGTGTACAGTAGTGATTCCTAACATCAATCACCTTTCCCCTAAATTCACGTGGCAAAACAAACCATAACAACCACAAAAAACCCCTCAAGTTGTATTAGTCAAAAAATCTGTTGAACTGACAATGTTATCCATTTCAAAAGCAAATTCCCTCAGGGAAAGGAACATTTTCAGAAATTTGGCTGAATACTTAGCCTGATCTCTCCATTGGTCCTGCAGCTTAGTAGCTGCGAGCTCATTGCATCTTCTGTTGCTTGAAGAGCAGAAGTTTTCATTAGAATCCACTCAGGGGGCAGGGTCAGAGGCCATCATTCATCTGTTTGCTTCAGGGCCCAGCAATGAAAGGGAAAAGTCACTCCACATTTCCCAAGGAGACATATACATTCTCATACAGTTCATAGGGAATCGAAAAGCATGTTTCAGAGCAGATAACTCGTTCACAATTAAAGATCTGGGACACCAGAATGAAGCTCTGGACATCAGCTTTATGTCCAGAGAGAAAACAAACATTCAACACTTTCTGGATCATTCTGTTCAATATTGGCTTTAATTACCTTTAGAATACTGAAGACTCCAGATTATTCTGTCCAGCAAGGAGCATTCACCTGAGTCTGACAGGTCCACCTAGTAGCCCTTTGGACTCAATGTCTTACACATCCATTATTCTTTCCCCCAAACCTGTCCATTGCTCTATCCCAGGATATTCTCATATCATCCTTTATCCAGAACCTTGTGTGTGTATCCGTATTATTGAAATGTTGATGCTTGATTCAAAATAATTTTGCTTATCATTCATGGATGGGTGGGTGGGTGGGTGGATGGGGGTTCTGTCCTTTGTCATTTAAAGTACCAGGCTGAAAAAATGTCATTTTCCATGTGGTTTCCAGGGCCACTGTAGGAAGGACATCCAGAAGCTGACAAGGGCACAGAGAGTAGATTTAGCTTGCAGCCAGTAGTTTGCCAATCCCTGACTCAGAATGTCAGCTCCAAGACACCAGGGACCCTACCTGTCTTATTCATTCTTTAGCTCCCATCTGAACACTTTTGGCCATTGATGAAAAAATACTTGACCTTCATGGGGAAGAAAGAATCTTCATGTTGTATTTGAACCAGAATTTGCTAGAAGTGCTATTTATTTAAAGTAAACTTCAGAGAGAAAAATCTTCACTAGAATCTGATGTTTTCTTGTTAATGAAAAAGAACCACTCACTACATGTAAAGTAGCAGGTTCATTAGTATCTGGCTGGTAGGTTAGAGAGAGTTATGGGTTAATTAACTTAAGACTTGGTGAGTGCATTTAAGGCTTGTGTGCAAAATCAATTTCCCTTAAGGAACTTTATTAACAGCCTAAGTGAACAAATAAGTTTTCCTAAAATAAATGTAAAAACAAGGTTTGTGGTTATAACAAATGCTGGTTAAAGTTTACAGCCTTGTGAAAGTAAAGTTTTGTGATTGAATAGCAGACTATCCTGGAGAATCCTCAACTTGTTTTCCAATACCCTGGGACTATAGATGGAGATAGTTAGCCAAGAGATATTTTCCAAGATTCACTGTGTATCAGCAAGCACTGAAAAAGGGAATACTATAGGGGAAAATAACATTTGGGTCAACTTTCCTTCAAAAAATATAAATATTGAAAATATTATACTAAAAATGCCTGACTTGATTCATAAAGTTAGAAAGTGAGAAGTTACAAATAACAAATAATAGAAATAGAAAAAGATATTACTGCAAATTCTAGGCATATAAATATTAAAATATGGTAAGAAGATATACATAACTTAAGGCAGCAAATTTGAAAACATATGAAGTAGATAAGTTTTTAGAGAAATGCAATTTATCAAGACTGAAAAAATAAGAAACAAAAGAAAAAACTGATAGAAATCATTTAACAAATTTAATCAAGTAGCAAAAATATTTCCCACACAGAAAGGTAACTTCAAATGTAAATTCTATCTAATATTTAAAGAAAAAAGTGAAGGGAAAAAAAGGGAGAAAGAGGGAAATGAGAAAAAAGAAGAGTGAGAGGAGACAGTAGGTTTAGAAAGGAAAAAATAGAATGGATGTTATTAATGATAATGAGTATATTTATTAAAAAAACTAAATTAAATTGATAAAGCAAAAGTTAGATTGCTAAATAAAAAATCAATATATAAAAGTGAGTTATATTTCTTAGTATTAGGTAGAAAATTACATTTTAATTTATTTTCTTTAAAGTAAGATTAGAATATTAGTTGCAATCAATAGAACTCAGTCTGTTACTGAGCATCATGTTGATGCTAGAGTTCCAGAAACAAAGATTCAAATCATGTAGCTGACTGCTCTGAAATGAATTCAAAACTTACCATCCCACTGATGTGGGCTCTGCGCTGGAACTCAACCTCGTGTCAGCCCTCCAAGTCTGAATGATTCCACCAGCAGCAAAATCTTTCCATATGGGGACACTATCCTGGAGTTTTTCTTTGTGTGATTCAATGGGATGATTCTGAAATTCTTATGGAAATTGCCAAAAGCCTGCAATGGTCAAGAGGGTGGGGAATTTGAAATCAAGGCTAATTTCAGAGCTACTGTAATAAAGATAATGTGATTTAGTGCAGGGATAGATAAAAAGTCATAGAAAACACAGTAGTGAACCCTGAAATAAGTCTATTAACATAAAGGCATTAAAACATAATGGATATGGCACTGAAGATTAACAAAGCAAGGTTAGTCTTTACAATAAATAGTGCTAAGAAAACTGGACATTGGTATGGATAAAAATAAAATTGCATCTCTACCATTTACCTAATGACAAGTCCATGTGGAAGGCAAGATTATGAAGATTCAAATATGTGTCTTTTAAAGGTTAAAAAAAAAGTTCATTAAGTCAGGCACAGTAGCCCACGCCTGTAATCCCAGAGGCTCGGGAGACTGGGACAGGAGAATTGCAGGTTCAAAGCCAACCTCAGCAACGGTGAGGCTCTAAGCAACTCAGAGAGACTCTGTCTCTAAGTCTCTAAATAAAATACAAAATAGGGGATGGGGATCAGTGGTCAAATACCCCTGAGTTTACTTCCGAGTACCAATAAAACAAAACAAAACAAAACACTCATTAGTAGTAAAGGAAAAGTTTGCTGAATTGGATCACATTAAAATTAAGAAATTCTGTTTCCCAAAACCACTGTAAAGAGAATAAAAAGCAATGCCATGGGAAGAGAGAAGAGATTCATATCACATAAAACCAGCAAAGTGCTAAAGTCTAGGCTGTAGAAAAATAGACAAAAATCTTCAATTGGTAATTTGATAAACAGGATATCCAAGTGCATAATAAACACATGAAAAAGTGCTCAACATTATTAGGCATGAGGAAAACACAAATTAAAGATATAACATTATATGTCCTCCTAACTGGAAAAATTAAAACATTTTATTCTCTCAGATGGCAGCCAGAAGAGGGAATGAAAATTGGTACGATTGCTTTGAAGAACAACTTGGCATTATTCAGTGAATTTGAAGATAAACATAGTTTAAGACCCAACAGTCCCACTCCTAGGAATATTCTATAGCAAACACACACACATGTGCACCAGGATATAGGAATGATTATGGTATTAAAAAATACAAATGGTACAACTCCTTTATTCCAAATTAAAAAGCAGGGAAAACTAAATGATGTTATAGTTGTCTATCCAATTTCATGGGTTCTATATGTATGAATTCAACCAAACTCAGATCTGGAAAGGAAATTGTGTCAGTACTGAAAATTTCTTGTTATTATCCATTAATAGAGTATGCAACAATTTACTTTGTGTTAGGTACTGTAAGTAGAGATGATTTCAAGTATATGGGAAAATAGGAACAGCTTATATGCAAAACCACTTTATGTAAGGGGCTTGAATATCTTTTTTCATATCTTTTGGAATCTGAGGGAGTCCCAAGACAAATGCCCCACAGATACTGAAGGTTGACAATATTTAGGTGACATACCTTCATTATAAAATGATAAAGAAAAGCAAAGAAATGATTTTTGCTTTTTTTTAAATGATTATTACTAATTTCAGGATAGTGATTAACTCCTTGGGTAGAGAGATTTGTGATGGGGAAGGGGCACATGGGGGTTTCTAGGATGTTGATAATGTTTTCTTTCTTGACTAGAGTTTTAGTTATATGGGAATTTGTTTTATCAGTATTCTCTAACTCATTCATATATACTATCTGGACTATTTTGCATGTTATATCTAAAAATTGGAAAAGAGGCAGAGAATGCAATATTTTAAATTTATGTAAGATCCTTCCCACACTTGCCTAGTCTCCTAATGTTGGTTCTGTTTTCGAGGTACTACTACGGTCCCTAGAATACAATATTTTCTTCTTTTGTATTTGCTGAGAAGCAACAAATAGTCCAACATGTGAATTCTCTAAATATTTATTCCAAGAAAAATTATTTTCTCTATGAAATATGGGATATGGTTTTTTCTTAATTTTTTCAAAGACTCACTCAAGGTTTGAGCTTGTCCTTTAATTCTGTGGCTTGTTTGCTGAGTGGATGCGTAGCTCACATGTGCAATCATTACTTGTAAGAAGAGTCTATCCCTCTTTTTTTTGAAGGAAATATCCTCCATAACTTTAAGCAGCACCTGCAGCTTAAAGCTACCCTGGGTATTTGTAAAAGTTGTGGAAAGTACTAGAAACTAGAGATGAATTAATTCCACGTTTCACAAGAAAGTGGACTGTGCAAGTTTCAGATGGGTAGGGATAAGGTAAATTGTAAGCAAGATTTTGGGAAGGGTTGATTATGGGCATAGAGATTTGGTTTTAGTGTTCTTTATAAATGAAGATGAGAACATTTTTTTTTTTTTTTTTAGGACTAAATGGAAGACCAAAATGTTCTTCCTGCTGAGTAATCAGCACGGTCTTCGGTTTTCCATTTTGATGAGGATTATGTAAGGCACAGTTTCAAAACTTGCCATAAATGCTAGGAAACAGCTTCAGGTTTGACCATGTAAACTCTAAAACAGTCTATAAATAGATCCTATTTTCTGCGCCTGGTCGATCTTCCTATTCTGAGTTGGAACTCCTTAGTCCTGTAGAATAGTGCTTATTTGTAGATTACTATTATTATGTTGTATGCTTTCCCTAGAAGACACCTCAAATCCTGAGTAAAACAAGCTGGAAGGAAGGGAGGGAGAAACAAGGGAGAAAAAGGGAGGTGTGGAAGAAAAGCAAGGAGTATGTCTAGAAGAGGAAACCATGACCATGAGTCTCAGCATGATGGCTTGAAATAATAAATCATGGTGGCAAATGTGATTTCCATCCTTAATAAGAGAATTAGGTGGGACCCTAGAGAATAAAGTTAGGGGTTACAGGTACATCTAATTGAACTAGGCCCTAGAGGAAGGCCTATGATACCCTTTTATTTAGTCTGAAGACATCTATACAGTTGGACATACCCATGGGTTCCATACCTGTGGATTCAGCCAACAAGGATTGAAAATATTCAGAAAAATAATTTGTAGCTCTACTGAGCACATACAGACTTTCTGTTCATTTAAAAATTCCCTAAACAATATAGTACAACAAGCATTTACATAGCATTTACATTGTATTAAGTATACTAAGTAATCTAGAGATAATGTAAAGCATATGGGAGAATGGGCAAGGCTTATAGGCACCATTCTATGTAAGGAGCTTGAGCATCCTCAGATTTGAGTATCTGAAAGAGCAAGGTTGGCATCTCTGAATTCCCCTTGAGAAATCATCTATGCAAACACACAGTGATTCAATGCTGGCTCGGTGGTATTTCAGGATCTGGTTGAGACGGGAAGCTTGTGGGGCCTTGCTTGTCCTCAGTGGTTGCCTGATGGATAACAAACTATGACTACTTCAAACTCCACCTTGTTTTGTGCTCTTCAAGTCCAACATTGCTTGGCTGCTGAAGTAACCCAATCAAACAGCTGGGCCCCTTGCAGATAACTTACAGAGCAAGTTCAGCAGCATCCAATCTGAACTTGAACTAGAAATTGGGAGTCCCTCATATTAACTCAAATAGTGATCATATTGCAGATCAAAGAGCTTTTCCATTTTTAACCAATGAATCTCATAAACAATGAGAATATTATTCCCCAGGCTTGATGGGGATGGAGTGTTTCTCCTAAGAGAAACTGTGCTGAACTGAGGAGAAAATTAAAATTTAGTGAACATCTACTATTGTTTTTCAGTGTTTTACTCCTCATCAGGATTAAATTAGCTACTTTTGTCTTCGTTTTACTGATAAGGAAACTGTGAGACACAGAGAAACTAAATATGTTGCCCGTTTTCACATGCTTAATAAATTTCAAAGTCAGGCTTTGCACCAGGTCTACTGGGAAAAACCAGCAGCCTCCTGAGAGAAGTTCATCTCCATCTCTCATCTGCTGAGCCCAGTGCCTTCTTCCTCAGATAGGAATCCTTGCCCTCACTGGACTTGTGATAATCAAACATGACAGAGTACATAAAGATATTTTGAAAACTCTTATAAAAGAGGCTTTTGAGATATAGCAACATCTGGGGCAATAGTTTGGGGCAAGGTCACACAAAAGTCACATTGGATTGAATTGTCCAAATTAGCCACAGAGAAGAAATTCTAGTAGAGTTGGTTGGGATTCACCTGTGTGTTGAGTTATTAACAGAAACAGTCGATCCTTCTTTCGCTAAAATTCACTTTATCAAGGTGGGCCAGAAGATGGCGGAGGAGAGGAGAGCTGTATTCCTAGTTACTAAGTAGTTCAGGATTTGAGCAGCAGGAGTACTACTTCTCTGTGAAGTGGGTGAAAGAAAGATTTCAGTAAAACTCACTAATGGACGTTCAAACTATGGGGACTCAGAAATTTTGGTACAACAAATAAAGAAGAAAGAATTCATTGGAGTCAAGCTAGCTGAAGCACCAGCACCAATGGCAACAGCCTAGTGTTGTCACCAGAGAAGGAGGGAGAAACACAGAGAAACACAGATTTGGTGCACAAAAACCTGAGATCAAAAATCAGCCTGAATTTAGCCAATCCAGAAACAGCACTGTGCACTTGTACCTGAAAAGTGTTCTCTGTTTCTTAGCTGGTGGCAGAGACCTGAGGCAGGAGCCATCTTGAGGCAGCCGTGCTGCAGCTGCTGCTGAGGAAGCTGGGAGATCAGAGTGGACATGGCCACGCTGTCCTGGCAAGTGCTCATCGTGTAGCCTAAAGTGCACCTAGCGGAACATGAGTGAAACAGGCACAGAGAAGACTGTACCCAGGGAGATTCAAGTAGGAAAACACTAAAGGGAGCCCAACTCACTTGTCCTTTGAGTTTGGCAGTTCATGTGACCAACGAAGTGGGTTGGGATCTGAACAGGTGGGTGTGAATATGCTCAGAGACTAATCATGGGAAGACTGTGTTAGTGAGTAGCAGAAGGGGTGGAGGATCGGCTCCCCTGATCCATGCAGGGAAGAGAGACTCCTAAAATCCAGATTCCCATCAGAGAGCAGTAACTGCCAGGCCCCAGGGAGGTGTCAATCCTCCACAACAGAGACCACCCAACAAGCATTTGAAGCCTGATTAGACCCACGTCCATGATCCAGAACTCTATTCAATGAACTCTGCAGAAACTTTCCTCTAGGAGTGTACCTATCTGGTCTGTATGGACAAAACTCCAGCTGACAGTACTTCCTAACCCATCTCACCTCACACTGGTGAGAGAGGAAGCTGAGACTTACAGCAAATAGCTTCAGTCTTAGGCCACTGCAACTGGCAGTTCAGAGAGCAATGCAAAAAACAGAAAGGGGTTAACAACCCCCAGCCCTTGCAATTTTAGTACATAGCTCAAGAATAAGTGGAAAGACAGTTGAGCATAGACAGTGACATCCATTCTGGTCAACTATTTTGGCCACATCAGTGGAGATGGTTCCTTCACTTTTCATTAAGAACCGTGTGTGTGTGTGTGTGTGTGTGTGTGTGTGTGTGTGTGTGTGAATATATATACATATACTTGTTTCTTTCCCCCATTCATTTTTAGAAGTTTTTAATGTATTTATTTTTCCTTGCCTTGTCCTTTGAGGATTAGGGGTTTTGGTTTGTATATTGGGTTTTGTTTTGTGTTGTTTTCATTTGTTTATTTTCCTGTTTCTATTTCTCTCTCTTCTTCTCTAGCTATCATCAAATTCTATTATTCTCCCTTCCTCTTTCCCTTTACTCCACTACTTTTATTTTCCCCCTTCTTTCTTATGACAATCATCTGCTACATCTCTTCTGTATTCTTTCTATTTACTTTTTCAAATTGTAAGCTCTTGCCTATCTTCCTAATTTATTTCTCCCCCAATTAACTGTATTTTACCATCTTTTATAAATCATTGTTTATATAACTTCTGCCGCCACCATTAATGCTGATGCAATCATTACTGCTGTAGATCACATAATTTACACCTGCTGTTTGCTTTAAAGACAGATCTATTTTTTTTTTAATTTTCACCCCTGCCTTATTGTGGATTAGCTTCCACAGATTAGAGAAAACATTCAACCTTTGTTTTTGGGGGATTGGCCTACTTCATTTAGCATGATAGTCTCCAGATCCATCCATTTACTGGTAAATGTCATAAAGTCATTCTTGTCACTGTTGATATTTGCTGAACCCACGATTCCTGTTTATTGGTGGTAATTAATGTTGGATATGTCATAGTCAGAACTGGGTATTTACTTTAATTATGGGTATTGTTTGCATCAGTTGTCACTATTGTTTGTTTCACCATATTCTGTGAGATCCTGGAAACCTACAGGGACATTATGAGTTCACACGGTAGACTCTGTTGCTGGACTCAACCAAAAGACAGTGCACCTTGCAACACACAAATCAATTACACTCTATCTTCAGCTACACTTTAACTCAAAGAATGGAAGACACAAAAACTCCAAACAATAACACTATGTCATTCCCACCTCATTAAATTTAGTATGATTATTAATATACTGGACACCATAGAAGACACCTGCTGTCAAATGCCTGATCTAGTTCACAGATTTTTATTGTTGGTACTGTTATTAAGTGCTGCCCCCCACCCATTCCCATATAGGTGGCTATTAGTGTTCTGTTGCCAAAATAATCACTGGAAATTTGTCATAAAACTATACATCTGTTGCTGACATTAGTGCTGCTTCTGGCTTCTTTCTCACTCAAAGAGGGGCTGGAAAGAGACTGGGACACTTTAAGATCACAGAGTAGAGATCCTTCAACACTCAAATCTCAACCAAGAAACAGTAAATCTCACCCCACACACAATCTAATCCCACCTGAGCCCTGACATTACTTCAACTCAAAGAATTGAGGAGACAAAAGCCCCCAAATCAACAAGAAGGACCCAAGGAGAACCAATCAGAGAGGGACCTCAGGTCCCACCCCTTGGAATATACTCATATATCACAAACAGAGAGAAATCTCAGAACAAATAAGATAATTACACACAAAATGGCACACATAAAAAAAGAGAAGGGGAATCCATCTCAATTGATGTGCAAGTCCAAGACCCCTGAAGACATGAAAAAACAAGCAAATTTCCCCCCCTAAATCCACAGTCCCCCAACAAAGATTCTATTGATAGTGATGTGGACAAAAGTCAAGATAATAAAAAAAAAAACTGATTACTAAAATATATACAATGGAGTATTATTCAGCCATAAAGAAGAATGACTTCATGACATTTACCAGTAAATGGATGGATCTGGAGACTATCATGCTAAATGAAGTAGGCCAATCCCAAAAAAATTAAAGGTTGCTGGGCTGGGGATGTGGCTCAAGCGGTAGCGCGCTCGCCTACCGTGTGTGCGGCCCGGGTTCGATCCTCAGCACCACATACAAACGAAGATGTTGTGTATGCCGAGAACTAAGAAAAAATAAATAAATGTTAAAATTCTCTCTTTCTCACTGTCCCCCCCCTCTCTCTCACTTTCTCTTAAAAAAAATTAAAGGTTGAATTTTTTCTATAATATGTGGAAGCTAATCCGCAATAAGGCAGGGGTGAAAATTAAAAAAAAATGGAGTAGACAAAGGGGAATGAAGGGAAGTGAGGATGTTGGAAAAGGAAAGGCAGGGGAATAACTCTGACATAACTTTCCTATGTATATATAATTATGTATACATATAATTTCACCATGGTGTACATTCACAACAAATTAATTTTTAAAAATTACGCATTAGTGGCAGAAATATAAGTAAAGGGAAGGGAACAGGGAGTTGGAAGATGGAGGTGAAGGAGAGGTACTGAATTAGAACAAAATATATTCTATGCTTTTGTAATTATGTCAAAATGGATTCTACTGTCATGTATTATTAAAAAAAATCAATATAGAAATTTTAAAAGTGTTCACTGAACTAAAAGAATATTTAAGGAATGAATTAAGAAAGCAAATGCAGAAAAAATACTACTTTAATGAAGAAATAGAAACAGTGAAAAGGAAACATAAATCCTAGAAATGAAAGACACAATGAATCAAATTATAAATTCACTTTTTAAAGCATCACTAACAGATTAGATTGAAAATAGAACTATAGCCCTTGAAGACAGGACTTCAGGACTTGATGATGGGCTATGTGATCATAAGTATGCAGAATGCAGAAAAGGGGAAAATTATAAAACATGACCAGAATATATAAGAACTCTGAGACAACACTAAAAGATCAAATCTGAGGATCATTGAGATAGAAGAGAACACGGAGGTACAAGTAAAGGCATAAAGAATATTTTCAATGAGATAGTTACAGACAACTTTTCTTATGTCAGAAATGAGATATACTTCCACATACAGGAGGCTTCCACATACAGGACTCCAAAAGACCTATTTAAATGAGAATCTCTCCAAGACATAATCAAAATGTGGATTATAGAAAATAAGGAAAGAATATTAAAAGCTGCAAGAGAGAAACATCAGATCACCTTTAGAAGCAAACTAATAAGGCTAATTTCTTTCTTTTTTTAAAGATAATCACACTTCAAAATACTTATATTTTAGAAAAAATTCCAATATGGAAGATCACATCATGCAAAGAAATTATGTTCAAAGTTCATCCAAGAAGGTTAAAGTTTAGCATAGTAAATATTAAAATTTCCCTTTAATTCCCATATAGAACAATATGAGTAGATGAATGAATAATGTATATTGTAGTCAAAATGTAGTTGTACAATGGGATCCAATTAAAAGTTAATAATTCAAAAGTTTCCACATTGAAACACTTTGAATGTATGAAGACTCCATCCTGATGGCTTTTTTTTCCCCATCCAATGAGGCTCACTTCTGATTCCTCAATTCAGACCCTAAATCAAGGATTGACTGGAATGAGATATTCCAAGTTCTAAAAGAAAACAAATTCCAGACATTGTTACTATATCCATAAAAGCTCAGTTTCAAATTCAAGGGGGAAATAAAAACTTCCCATGACAAGAATAAGCTAGAAGAATTCATGGGCACCAAGCCAGCAGTACAAGGAATACTCACAGATAAACTGTACACAGAGAAGAAATTACCAGTGCTCCCAAACAGAGAAAGATAAATAGAAAAGTAATTCACTAAATAAAAATCAAGACAGGATTAAATATAGCAAAAAATCAGAATGACAGGAAACCACAAACACATACCCATACTAACACTAATGTTATGATCTCAACTCACAAATTAAATGACACAGATTAGCAGAATGGATCAAAAACAAGATTCAACTATATGTTGTTTGCAAGAGACTCATCTTATAGGCAAAGATATCCTCAGGCTGAAGGCAAAAAGATGGAAAAAATGTTCCACACATATGGACCCCCCCAAAAAAGTAGGAGTACTATTCTTATATCTGACAAAACAGATTTCAAGCCAAAATTAATCAGAAGAGACAAAGAAGGTAAATACAATCTGGTAAATGTAATTCACCACTTAAAAAATTAAAGACAAGAATCACGAACATCTAAATAGAAGTAGAAAAGGCCTTTGATAAATCCTCCAACCATTCATGCTACAAAATCTGGAGAAGCTATGAATTCAAGGAAATACCTCAA
Source organism: Ictidomys tridecemlineatus (assembly GCF_052094955.1). Classification (NCBI taxonomy): domain Eukaryota; kingdom Metazoa; phylum Chordata; class Mammalia; order Rodentia; family Sciuridae; genus Ictidomys; species Ictidomys tridecemlineatus. The sequence continues at coordinate 79,449,513 of NC_135480.1, read as the reverse complement.
CATCATAAAGTCCATTTATGACAAATCCAAAGCCAATATCATACTTAATGGAGAAAAATGAATTGTATTTCCTTTAAAATCAGGAACAAGACAGGACCGTCCACTCTTACCACTCCTTTTTAATATAGTCTGCAAAATATTAGCCAGAGCAATCAGGCAAGAAAAGTAAACCAAAAGGATACAAATAGGAAAAGAAATCAGACTATCTCTGTTTGCCAATGACCGGATCCTAGCTAGAAGACCCCAGAAAACTCCACCAGAAAATCTAGAGTTTCGATGAGTTCAGCAAAGTTGCAAGATACAAGATCAACACCCACAAATGAATGTTTCCTATACTCCAATGGTGATTCAGCCAAGGAAGAAATCAGGAAAATCATCCCATTTAAAATAACTTCAAAAGTAAATAAAATTTTCAATTTGGGAGAATATTTAAAGTATATCTAAAATATAAACAATCATACAAAAAATCCATGTAAAAATGGCATTTCAGTCACCAAAAAGGATGATGAAAAGACTCTTGTAATTAAATATTTGTGCTTATTTTTATTTATATTACTATTATAAATCCTTGGAAGATAATTACTGTCTCTACTTGTATGCATATTTCCTTTCAAATTTTTATTTGGAGGTATTCAAATATTAGGGAAAAACAAAAGAATAGAACAATAAATACATTACCTTCACCAATATTAATTTCACCAAATCTAATTTATCGCTTTATAAATTTAAAAATATTAAATATCAACCCTAACTACTCCAGCTGGCATCTCCTAAGAACAAAGTAGTTAATATACGAAAAAATACTAGCATTGTCATGTCCCAGAATTTTAACATTGATCCAAAAATGGTACCTGGATTTCTCCAGTCATACCCCAATATTCTCTAAGTTATCCCTCTTTAAGGTCAAATGAGGGTTTATGTATTACCTTTGGTGGTCATGTTATTTTACCTCCTTTAATCTAGAATGATTCCTTTGCTTTTTTCTTTTGTAATATATTTATTACCTATCGCTATATAATTAAATTCCCCAAACCTTAGTGGCTAAAACCAACTACAAACATTTATTAATTCACAATTTCTGTCAGCTATAAATTTTGCAATGGCTGAGCTGTGCACTTCCTGATAGAGGTCTCCCTTGAGGTTGTAATCAGTAGGTAACCTGGGGATGCCCTCATCTAAAGGCTTGTTTGAGGCTAAGGAATCACTTCCAAAGTGATGGAGTCACAAGGTGGACTAGTTGGTTCTGGCTGTTGGCAGGAGTCTTAGTTCCTGACTACGAGAGCCTCTCCATAGACCCATGTTGTGTCCTCCTCATAACGTGGTGATTGGCTTCTTACAGAACAACTGACCCATTAGGACCTAAGGCAGGATTCACAATATCTTTTACAGCCTAGCCTTGGAAGCAGTCCACAGTCAACTCTGCAATACCCTGTTACTTACACAGGAACCCTAGCCAGTGCTCTGGAACTACACAACAGAATGAATATCAGGAGCCAGCGGCATCATTCAAGTTGTCTACTGTGGAGACTAACATTTTTACAAGTCCAGGTTGATTGTCTTATAGAATCCCCCATGTTCTGGATCTGGGTGATAGCTTTCTCCTAACAGATGAAGATAATGTTGTATATTTTCCATTGTTTTCCATCAGGAGGTGCAAAATGTCAGCTTGCTCTGCCATTGCTCATGCTGAATTTGGTCACTTAGTTGATGGGGACTGGTGAATACAAGTCCTTGATTCACTGTTACTTTCTCAACTGTCTTTTTTTAAGTCAGACTCAGTTTCATATGCCAAAGCTTGGACGGAGCTCTCTACAGAAAAATCAAAGTCATTTTTACACTGATAAATTCAGTAGGCACAATTTATTCTGTGTGTGTATGTGTGTGTTTGATGTTGATATATAGACAATGTGAACTGAAGAATGCAAATTCAATAAAGAGGTGAAAGGCTACAGAGGAGTGAACCCTTTAAGGATAGAAGCTACTTTAGTTTTCTTTATATTCTGATTGCCTTATTCAAAGTTACACAAAAAATAGGCACTTCATAAATGTGTGTTGGGTGACTAAAAGAGCAATCAAAAAAAAAAAAAAAGGAAAGAAACAGAGCTGGAAAGTCATTTTCTAATTTATGAGAAAATATAAGCCAAATTGTTATCTTTCACCAAATAAATGTCCATGGGACCTCATCCACTCTCATTTCCCCTCTGAGGCTGGCTTTAGGGATTTCCATCCCTATTGCCTTCAGGTCTGGTAACATGAGGGATGTGGGTCCTGACAGTTCAAATGTCCAGTCCCTGTGTTTCCATAGAAAGCACACTGTCGGGGCTAGGGTATAGCTCAGTGGTACTACACTTGCCTAGAAATTTCACCATTGCCTACAGCCATATCACCCTGCACATACCTGATCTCAGAAACTAAGCAGGGTCGGGCTTGTTGGTACTTGGAAATGAAGATGCACATCGCATTCTATATCAATGTTTCCCTTTCTCTATTGTGATTATAAATTGCTTGCATATCTTGAGTCTCACTCAGTCACTCCAGGAAGGAAATAAAGTATAGAGTAATGCTATCTTCCTAATGGCAAAGCATGTTAAAATGGAATTGCCTGAGCTGGTCTGACTACACTTCTGTGTTCATAATTATTCTCTCACATTCAATTTCATTTTCAATTCATTTTCTCTGTGCTATATTGATTCATGATACCTCCTTCTGAGTTGCATGGAAGTGTGGTAATGTGTCCCCTGGTGAACAAAATAATCAGAAGAATGAGCCTTGCTGTTTAACTGCCTCTTTTGTTACGGAAAAGAGGACATGGGTAAGTACTGGGAAACATGGAGCTACATGCCCCCTCTTCAAGCCTGCCTCAGTAAACTTCCTGTCACCAGCTGAGCCAGGTCCCTGGAGGATGACTTGCACAGATATTTTCTTTCTCTGATCCATACAAATAGATGCAAGAACTGAGCAGCTTAGGACAAAATAGAAAGAAGAAAGGAAAAGAAAATGGGGAACTAGAGAGATTTAACTTGAGATCCTATGGTGCCTGGAATTGGGCCAGTAGCTATCCCCAAAACTACTTCCATCTAAGAGGCAGATGTGAGCTGAAGTACATCAATAGTTTGCTCAAGGCCAGAGGCAGCCATCAAGGGATGAAGGCAGGATTCTAAAGCTAAGTCACTCTACCTCGAAGTCAGGGGTCTGAACACCACCTTATCACTGATGCCTCTCTTCTTAAGGTAGGATAAAAAGTTCTTCACTCCCAACGCCTTGGGGACTCATCTTCAACAATTACACTTGAACACACTTACCACACATATTTAATTGCAATGTCAAATTAAATGAAATTTGGCCTAAAGCTGCCTTTGTACTTTGAATCCACACATAACAAACTGCAGCCTAACTTAAAAGCATATTCTTGGGTGTCGGCCAATCAGAGCAGCAGGGTTTCACCTAATCAGCCTGGCAAGTGATTATACCATGTCCATACAAAGCAAATGCCTCATCACACCATATTCAAATGAAGCAAGCTTTGACTGTAACCAGTCAAGGTGCTTCTGTACGTTAATTCCCTTTTCTGTCTATAAATAGTATCTGATCATGTTGCTGGTGGGTCTCTCTAAAATTCTTCTGGTTCTGAATGCTGCTAGACTCATTAATTGTTCTTTGCTAAATTTAATTTGTGGAATTTTTCATTCTAACAGTGGTCACAGTAGACTATTCTCCAAATTATACACTTTAAAAAGTTATCAAATTCTATTCAACAGGTCATATGATTATATACAAAAGGCATATAATGAATATTCTCCTGACCAATCTTGTACCTGCCTTCCAGTTGCCCTCCTGTCTATGTATAAGTCTCTTCTGTTTTTATAGAGTCCTTTCATGCATACATTTCTGTGTTAGTCAAGGTTCTCTAAAAGAAATAAAACTGATAGGATCTATCTCCGGTGGTGGATTTATTGTGGGAATTAGTTCATGTAATCATGGAGAACAAGATGTCCCATAATATACCAGATGGAGAACCAGAAAAGTTGGTGTCATGATTCAGGCTGAGTTGGAAAGCTTAAGAACCAGGGAAAGCAACTTTGTAATTCTCAATCTGAGACTGAAGGGCTGAGAAATGAGGACCACTGTTATAAGAACTTGGTGTTTTGTTTTCCAAGGACAGGGGAAGATGAATGTCCTAATCCTAGAAGAGCGTTAATTCATCCTGCCTCTACCTTTTTGTTTTATTCAAGCCCTCCATGGATTGGATAATATCCATGTATGTGGGTGAAGATGGATCTTCTTTACAAGTCCACTGAATCACATGCTAATATCTTCCGGAAACACATTCACAGGCATACCAGGAATATCAGCTATCCGGATATCTTTTAACTCAATCAAGTTGACATCACAATTACCAAATATTTATAATTATTCTATTTTGTTCACTTTATTTACACAAATAGTAATTGTACATACCTGCTGTTTTATACCTTGTATATCTTAGAGATCATTTCATGTTCTCATTCTTTTATGGTATCATGCTGCTCTGAAGTTTATTTTCCTGTTCTTTTTGACATACACTAATTTCCAATCTCTTTCTATCAAAAACAATGCTGCCATGATTAATCTAGTACAATTTCACAAGGGTGAGTGTATCTCTAAGAAAACTTCCTAAAAGGAATTACCATATAAAATATAGATGAATTTCAGGAGAGATTTGCCAAATTTTCCTCAATAAAGGCTCATACCAATTTATACTGCAACCAAAAATACATGAGGGGGCTTGCTTTTTACACTGTTGCCCACACAATAGCATGTGCATTTTAAAATTGTCAACCATCTAATAGTTAACAAAAGTCAGACCATGCATTAAAGCCCCTAAGCCTTTGCCTCTAGCTCCCTCTGCCTCACACATTCTTCTTTCTCTGGTGACCTGTTATCTCCTCTAAGAGTCTAACTCCAAGGCTGTATCTCTATGCAGACAGATAGGATTACTACAGAACTGTGTCTGTGTTAGTCAGCTTTTCATCACTGTGACTAAAATAACTGACAAGAAGAACTTAGAGGAGGAAAATTTTATTTGGGGGGCTCACAGTTACAAGAGGTTTAGTCCATGGTCCATTGATGTCATTGCTCTGGGACTTTGGTGAGGCAGAACAGCATGGCAGAAGGGTATGGAGGAGGAAGCGTGCTCAGTTTATGGTGGCCAGGAAGTGGAAGGAGAGGGTAGGGGAACAGGGAAGAAGAAGGGGGAGGAGGAGGAGGAGGAGCAGCAGCAGCAGCAGCATCTTGGTTCAGATATTGTCCAAAGCCATGGTTTCAGTGATCTACTTCTTTCAGCCATGCTCCATCTAACTATAGCTACCCACCTATTATTCAATTCAAATTATTAATCCATCAAATAGATTAATTCACTGATGAGGTTTCAGCTCTCAATCCAATCTTTTCATCTGTAAACATTGTTCTCTTTCCTAATTCATGAGCTCTTTGGGAGACATTTTTAGATCGGAATCATAATTGTCCTTTCTGTATCTTTATGCTTTCCATATTATGTGTTTGGGTGTATATATCTTCCTATTAAATTCTCCAAGGCAGTAATCTTGATTTATTCATTTGTTGTCTTCAGCACCCAACTCTAGGCCTAGCAGATATATGCTCATTTAATGAATTAAAAACAAAAACAAAAACACTTTGGTTGTGTTTAGGTTGATGACAAAATTAGAAAACTAGACTTTTGCAGTTTGAAGCAATTTATCCCTTTCTAAACACCCCCCAGAATATCATTCTTTCTGATATTCTGGTGTAGTGCTAAATTGGAACTGCGAAGGTCAGGACCACTTCTCTGTCTTGTGGCTGAGCCTCCATTCTTTGCAGAGAACAGGGACATGGTGACTAAGAAAGGACTGTGGAGTTGATCATTGGTTCTGACTATACTTCCTGGTGGTGTCTGGCTTTGACCTCAGAATGCATATGAGCACAGTCTAGATATTACTGAGTCTTCTCTGCTGTCGTATGTGCCAAGGAAGTATATCCCATTCAAGACACCTAGAAATATTTTTGTCATTGAAAATTTCCCTTGCAAATTCACATTGCTAAAATGAAATATTATTGCCAAACAGAACAAACCAAACATTGATTTTAAAATGAAAACATGGGGCTAGTTTGGATAATGAATATTAATTTTAGGCTCCTGAGATCTGTTCACTACTCTGAAAAGGAAATGAATGCAAATGTATCAGCAACTCTGCCCATTTTTCTCACAATATGCAATGTGTCTTCCTCTTGGCTCACCTCTTGGTTGGATTAAATGAAGAGGAATGATGATGTATCATATCTACTTACCTTGATTTCATTGTTCCTTATCATAAGCAATTTATATGAGTGCTGACACTAATTAATTCAAGCTTCATCCATCATGTAGTGCAACATTTAATCTAGTCCCATGCATCAGATAAAAATGTAGGATTCTGAATTTTGGAGTTCTTACCTTGAGTGATAAAGGAGGTCATAAATCTAAGATAGCACTGTGTCTCTTCATTTCGCCTGATACTTCATCAACTACAAGTAGATATCGGCTTTGGGAGAATTCAAAGAACTATCAAGATTGATGAAGTCAGACCTAATGTGGAGGTGTGAATAACCATGACTCAGTTCTTAATCACCCTCAAAATAAGAAGTCTATCCCAAGGAATATAAAAAATATGTGTGTGTGTGTGTGTGTGTGTGTGTGTGTATTTCAGAAATTCTGGAATCCTTCACTTTGAATCAATACTATTTTTTATATTTCTTCAGAGTATTTTGTGGATTTCTTATATTTTTTATTTCTTTTCCTATTTTGATTTATGAGCTAGACCAAACTTAATCTGAGCTATACAACTTTGGAAAGCCAACTAAAAGACCCTAGTCTGAAGCACTTTCTCAGATATCTGGAAGGGCACCAATGCCTGCCCATTTTCCCTCTTGGCAGCCATCTTATCCAACAGCTGAGAATACTTGTTCTCAAGTACAGACTTCACCCTGTCCCACACTGTGGTCAGTAGTCCTGTTATGTATGAATGGATATCTTTCTGCTGTTTTGAAACTGAAGTTTGCCTTTTCTTTATGAGTCCATAACTGTGGCCCTGCCATTCTTCCTAACTGAAGGTATTGGGTCCTCAGGATATTGTTTTCTCTTATCATCTCTGCTCTACCTCAAGGGTGAGGGCTATCCCCTGTAACTGAGGCTTTGGGCTGGGCTCCTGATTCCTGCTACTGACCACATTCCAGCACACTTTTCTAGTCAGCCACCTGGGAGTAAGGATGTCCTGCACATCTCTGGGCCCATGGACACTGGCCGCTTGCTTTAACCCATCACTCCTCACCACCATCCTTGAATACTGAGCCCAGGGCTCTCTTCTTAGTCTTTTTAGTGCAAAGGTTCTGCCTGCCCACAGGCAGGAATGACATAGAGGGTTCAACCAGATCCTGCCTGCTCAGTCTCTTTTGGTTAAATCATTCATGTCCAGTGACAACATGATAGGTAAAGTCCTAGTCATGTGTTATACATTTAAAAAAATCGTTGTCATTGTTATTTCTAAATATAAGATAAGCTTAAGTTTTTTAGAGGTACATGAAGTAAAAGGAAACTTCTATACCCTATAACATTTGCCTTTCCCCAAATGTAAAAATTTGATAATGTGCCTCCAGACTTTTTATTATGTATATATAGATTGCCAATAAATAAATATATACATGTGGAAGATATGATTTTTAGAGGAAAAAAATAGTGTTATGCCATATATGAGCTTTTACAACGTGTTTTTGTTTTCACTTAACCCTTTATAATAGCCACAGTTCCATGTTAACATCTAAACTTACATCATGTTTTGAAGACTATGTAACATTTCACGGTACTTATTCACTCTTTTCATTTAACCATGATTTGGTTCACACACACACACACACACACACACACACATACACTCACACATATACAATTATTTTAGCACAACTAACAACAGATTACACACACATATGCAGTACAAATATTTCCACAAATTAAATTGTTAGGTATGTACATTAAATTTTTTGAAGAACAATCTACAATATTGACAATATTCATAGACTTGACAACCTTGAAAGTCTTTAATCTTTTATAGTTAGTAAACCTGGTGAATGAAAAATATCCCATTAAATGACATTTCTTTGATTTTTGATTAAATAGCTTTTTAATGTTTAATAGTAATTTCTGTTACTTTTACTGTGCATTGTCTACCTGACTGTCTAAAAACATTTTTGTATTGTAAAAGCTCCGTAAACCATAGTTTAGATATGATAACCTTTAGTTATATGTGTCACATATATTTTCTCATAGTCTTTTATTTTATTTGTATTTATTTATTTATTTATTTGTACCAGAGATTGAACCCAGAGTTGCTTAACTACTGAGCCATGTTCCCAGCCCTTTTAATATATATGTGTGTGTGTGTGTGTGTGTGTGTGTGTGTGTGTGTGTATATATATATATATATATATATATATATATATATATGTTTAATTTAGACACAGGGTCTCACTAAATTGCTTAGGGCCTTGCTAAGCTGCTGGGGCTGGTCTCAAACTTGTGATCCTCCTGCCGTAGGTCCCTGAGTCCCTGGGATTATATGCATGTGCCACCACACTCTGCATAGTCTCTTGAAAAAAAAAAACTATATTCATTATACATTTGCCAAGTAATGGTATTAAATTTCTACATGTCAATCTTCTCCTTAAGGTCTCTGGATTTCATGCCGTCCTTCTATCTTAAAATTTTAAAAGTATTTGATAATTTCTTAGCACTCTCATAGTTTCCCTTTTAAGTTTAGTTCTTAAATTCATATGTATGTATGGTATCTGTAAAGGATCTTACTTCATACTTATCCAAGTATGATTTATTAAATTCTAAACTCTTTCCTGATTTGCAATAACAGTTCTTCTCCTTCTCCCTCTCCTTTTCCTTCTCCTCTCCTTCTCTTTCTCCTCCTCCTCCTTTTCCCTTCTCACCTCCTCCTCTTCTCCCTCCTCCTCCTCCTTTTCCCTTCTCACCTCCTCCTCTTCTCCCTCCTCCTCCTCTACCTCCTCTTTGTCCTTTTCACTACTGAGTCTTGGACACAGGGGTGTTTTACCACTGAACTACATTCCAACCCTTTTTATTTTTTATTTTGAGACAGGGTCTTGCTAAGTTTTTGAGGCTGGCTTTGAATGTGCAATTTTACTATCTTAGCTTCCTGAGCCTCACCACACTGGCTGTAATAATAGTTCTTAGATACTACATTCCCAATATATATGGATCTGTATTTGAATTTATTTTGCTTCTACTGATCTGTTTATATATTAATGTTTTATGTGAGCCCAGGATTAAATGACTCATGCCATTTAAGAACATGGTTAACTTTAAGGTATATTTTTAGCATACCAATGAATACAAGGTTAGTGCTTGGTGAAAAATTTTAAAAGAGAATTTGAACATGAACAGCGATCCCTTAAGCTTTATTACAGCTTAAGGAAAAGAGATTATATTATGTGAATCTGAAATTTGGGAACAATTTAAAAGATTCATTCTTCATATTTTGTTCCCTATAGCCATCAAATGATCCACAAGAGTTGTCTGTTCATTCATTTTATGTTTATTGCATTTTTACTATGTTTTGTATATACTGTATTAAGCACAGGAACAACCAAAATAATTAAGAAACAGACCTTGCCCAAAGCAATTATAGCCTTGTTAGATGATACATAAATGTAAACAACTATCGGTTTAAAAATATATGAAGAGAAGTATGAGAATGGAGACCCAAAGGAGAGATAAAAATAATTCAGGGAAGGGGATGGGGAAAGTTGGATCTTACTAGTTGAGACTGAGCTCACTCAGGCAAGCCTGGCCAGGGGATCCAACAGAGCTGGCTCTGACAACAGCACAGGCCATCAGCCTCAAGCACCAGGCTTCAGGGATGGAGTAGCCAATGATGCAGATGGAAACAAGCAAAGAAAAATCACAAAGGTCTTTTGAGCGTCACACATGTGAAGAGATGCAAGAATGATTTTCATAGGAAGGTGAAATTACTGTTTTTACGTTTTGGAAAATCACTGTGGTTGGAGTATGGAAGACAGAAATTGAGGTTAAAAACATTTATGGGGTTGTTGCAACATCCAGGCTATGGTGAGAGAGATATAAGCATAGATAGATGTTCACACATGATGAAATAAGTGAGCTAGCCATATCCTTTCCCTTCAAGCTGCATCAATAATGATTCATCATATAAAGAGCAAAATAATCCCCATACATACCAATAGCCTATTAGAAGATTTTTCTTGGTAATAGGGTAAACCAATCATCAGGGTGTGCATATAAACAGAAAGACAGGCAATAAAACTTGCTTACAAATAAGCTCCTAAAAAGATTTTCTGAGTCATTAAAATACAAGAGATATAATTCTAGGGTGCATTTTAAATTCTATCCAACTCTGTCCTCTCCCTTCCTGATGTTTGGAGATATGTCTATATTTTCAAGGTCTACAACATAATTTATGAAACCAATTAAAAACAATAACTGACTATGGTATATGGTTAATTGATAAGAAAGAAGATCAGAGACATCAGTACTCTAGAAAGGGTCTTCAGCAGGAGGGGGCTGGAATGAGTATGTTCCCCATTTAAGCATCGTGAATCTGGGGAGCCAATAATGCTTGTGAAATTGTTCTTCCCTACTTTGTTCCCTAGGAGACAACCCACTGTCTTTCCTTATGGACTGAAAAAGAACATGTGTATTTCCTTTACCCTTAGGTCCTTTGTCCTTATCCAAGTTTATATTTGGAGAGAATCAAAGAAGTACTCCTGATCTTGTTTTAACATAGAACAAAGTCCAGATTCAGCTGGAAACTTTCCAGGGATTCAGACACAGGCATCATCCATCTCAAGAAATTGAAAGCCCAGAAGGAGAGAATTAGACAGGAAATTTGAGGTTAAATTGAATGGGAGAATTTTGTGAGAGGTTTGTGTCTTTTATTTTCCCTAATGATGGTGCTACCACTCGTTATAGGGTACAGTTATTATGGAGACAGGATAGAGGAGGAGGAGAGGAAGTAGAGAGGGTAAATGTTTTGGTTATTTCACTGCTGTGACTTAAAGATCTGACCAGAAACATTTTAGGGGAGTAAAAGTTTATTTGGGGGCTCACAGTTTCAGAAGTCTCAATCCACAGACAGCAGGCTCCATTCCTCGGGGCTCAAGGTGAGGCAGAACATCATGGTGGCAGAGTGTGACAGAAGGAAGCAGCTCACATGGTGATCAGAAAGCAGAGAGAGAGTCTCAACTTGCCAGATCCAAATATATACACCAAAGCCACACCCCAATTCTCACCTCCTCCAGCTACTCTACCATTCAGTTAGTCCCAATCAGAGGAATAATTCACTCATAACCCAATCATTTCTCCTCTGAATCTTCTTACATTGTCTCACATGTGAGCTTTTAGGGGACACTTCACATCCAAACCATAAGAGTAAACTATGATGAAACAGTGAAATGTACAGCAAGATGAAAGTTTAAAGATATTAATTTGGAAATTTTTTTATCAGAGCTCCAAAAAAATTTACCAGATAACAAAATAAACTTATAAACTTTGAAATAAATTACCAAGGCATAGATTTTTCACCAAGAAATATTTTTAAAGCTGTTGCATGACCTTGAAAACTTCCCAACTGCAATGACACAAAGAGTCTCGAGAGTGGGAGCAATGAGGAGAATTTTGGAGGGAGCATTGCAGAGAGTACCAGAAACCTCCCTTCTTCCTCTCTAAAGAAGAAGAGAGTCTGGGAGGTGTTAGAGTAGTGAATGCAGCTTCCAGAGAAGCTCAGGAGAGTCCAACTTATGACCTCGGCAGTCATATCACAGTGGACTACCTGCTACCTCGGAATTCTAGAAGACAAAAAAGAAAGTTAGAGAAAGCTGTTACAGAGCGAACTACTGCGTCCAGGAAGCAATTGCACTCCCCTTTGATGATGGGGCAAGGGTATGTAATTTCAAGAGCCAGATGAAGAATTCATTATAAGACTGTTGTCTCACGTTATTTTTAATAAGATATTCAGTACAAGATGGAAGACTTCTGGGAAGTTTACAGGACAGTGAGGGGCAAAATTAAAAAGACTATGATTATACCTCATAGCTACATATTGTAGTGACGTATCGGCTACAATATTGTTTCATTTTCTCATTCAGCAATAATTCTTGAATACTTACTATGCACTATATATAGTGGGCATTGGGAATACAAGGATTAATATGTGGCCTCTGCCCTGGAATTGATAGTTTTGTAAAACAGAGAGGCAAACAGATACAAAATATGATACTATAAAAGGAAGATGAATACATGTATAAGACCCAGAAAGAAAGTCTGTGCATATGTATCACAGAAACACCGACATCTATCCTCTGTCACAAAGGCAGGGTAGGACCTTCTATGCAAGGGAATAAAATAAATATAGGGATGGGGGCCTGAGAGAAAAATGGTACAAATTCAGAAAATGATGAGAAATGAAAACATATGAGCATGGACAACATTAAAAAAAATTAGAGGAATATTTTTGGAGCTTCTATTGTTCCTCAAAAAGTTAAGCATAAAATTAATATAGCAGCATTTTCATACTAGGTATATAACCAAAAGAATTGGAAAACAGGTACTCAAACACAAACATGTACAGTAATGCTCATAGCACAACTGTTCACAATAGCCAACATGTAGCCAAAAGGTGTAGATGACCATTGATAAGTGAATTGTTAAACAAGTTGTATCATGCATGCAATGGAATATTATGTGGCCACTAAAAGAAATGAAGTACAGACACATTTTACAACAAGGATAACCTGATAATCATTATTCTGGGTTAAAAAGGCCAGGAACAAAAGTAATACACTGCATATGTATGAAATGCCCAGAGTAGGTAAATCCACAGAGGCAGGACACACATTGTTGACTGCCAGGGGCATGGGTAGGGGTGACTGGGGGATGCCACTTAATGGACACAGGTTTCATTCTGGAGTCATTGCAATACTTTGGAAATAGAGGCAGAGGTTGCACAGCATTATGAATGGACTAAATACCACAAAAAATTAGCCTTTAAAATGGGTTTTCATTATGTGAATTTCATCTCAATAGATATTTGAAAAGAATATTCTTGAGCAGGACACAATCATTTTGATTTTTCAGAAAGTAATTTGGCAATACCTGGAGGATGAATTTAGGAGACAGTCTGGGAGCAGAAAGACCAGCTGGTGATCACTGAATAGCCTGGTGAGATACAGAAGCCTAATGAAAGGGTGGAGTGGCAGGAAAGATGGAGAAAAGGAAAATACAATTAAGAACTTACAGGATCCTGTGAGTACATGCATGGGGGAGTCTAGGAAAAATAGTGAAGGTGAGGGAAAGATCATAAGAGGGAAGGTTGAAGTTTCTTATTGTGTGTATGATGTCAAAACCAAGAGAAAGAATAGAAATGGAAGAAAAGCTAAGTAAGATGGAGTCTATAGAGAACAAATAGTTTAGTTTTGGGATTTGATTTTGAGGCATCTGTGGGATATCCAAGTGTACACTCATTGGTACTAAAAGAAATCCCCAAAACACAGTCATTAAGGAGTTTCGATATTGAATTAGAACTGGAGATGGAACTCAATGATAGAGTGCTTGCCTAGCTTGTGCAAGGCCCTGTGTTCAATGCCCAGCACTGAAAAATACATACCTACTTACCTGCCTACATCACAATAAAAATAAACTTTAAAAAGTTGAGTCTGTATTTTAAATAATTGTAATATACTTGATACTTTTGTAATTAATACAAATGCTTATAAAATGAACCCTTGTGGTAGAAACATTTCAAGCTAAACAATTGTTCTTTAAGAATCTAAAACAATTGTTTTAGCTTGTGATTGTTTAGAAGGAAGAAGAAAATTGGTATTTCAAACTGAAGCAGCAAGTCCCAGGAAACACTCAACCACACACAGGTTATTCATGCACAGGAAATGCATCAGTGGCTCTTGTGATCCAACTGTATGAGAGAAGTGTACACAGAGAAGTGTCTGCCTGAATTCATCTCTTTCCTACTCAACAAGATAAGGCCTGGGGATTCCCCTTAATGCCAATTTGCTCTTATTAATTCCATGACCTCTACTGAGATTGAGGAGTCATTTCTTAAGCCACAGCAACTTGGAATATAACGAACTTTTAGAATCACACAAACTAACACTAGAATGCTATGAGATTTAAAACCTAAAAACAAAAGAAGAAGTGCATGCTATGTCAATTCTTTTCTCATCAGGAAAAATGTCATCCTAGGTTAGTTCTCATCATCTGGTATTGGGAATGTAAACTTCTGTTGAACCTGCACAAGGTTCTTCTGATGTCATTGCCAAGTTTTAAGTTTCCACGACAATACTAAACTGTCTCACATCTTTTATAGGTTTCACAGTCAGGGAAAGGAGTAGATAAATACAAATGGGTGATGACTCAGTATGTCTTTCAGTTCTGTTTTGTCCTTGTATCACACTGCCTTTGAAAGTTAAATTTGCAAACCCAATGCCAAGTGTCCCACAGCACCTCTTTCTCTACTCCATATCAACCTGCTCTCATTATTGAGTCCCTGTTCCTCCCTCAAATGACTGGGTTGTTCATGATGAACAGCTGTGGTCCCTTGGAGAGGTCTTCCCTCACGTCTTTTCTCCCACAGCATAATACTGCCATTGCCACTGCCTTTGCTAAATACTATTATTGGTGTAGCTCTTCCACTCCTACCTCCAACACCACCTTTGGTTAATATTGATGAATGTCTAGATCAGGAACATACAAACACTCTACAGACACCCAGGTCTTGAAGTATGCCTGGCAGAGGGTGGAGGGACAAGGTGAGGCAATTGCAGAAGTATCTTAGTTGAAACGAATAATTGAATGAATGGTTCTCTTTTTCTTGCTAACACTTGACTTCATGTAATTACAAGCTAACAAGACTGTAGCTAGGGCTGAGATTGTGGTTCAGTGGCAGAGTTCTTGCCTCACATGTGTGAGGCACTGGGTTCAATCCTCAGCACCACATAAAAATAAATAAATAAACACACAAAGTATTGTATCCATCTACAACTAAAAAAATTATTTAAAAAAAAGACTGTATCTAGTTCTGCTAAACTGTCACCTCAAAATTTTTTTATAGCTTTCTCTTGCATTTTGGCTAGTTGCTGTTTCTATAACAAAGTATGTACGATGGGGATTAGTTAAACAACAGAAAATTATTGCTCATGGTTCTGCAGGCTGGGGATTTCAAGATCAAGACACTTGCAGATCTGGTATCTGGTGAGGTCCTCTTTCTGGTCTGCAAATGGACATCTTCTTGCTGTAAGCTCACATGGCTGAAAGAGACTTAGCTCACCCCTGTTCTCTTTTTATAAGGACACTAACCCCATTTGTGAGAGCTTCACTCCTATGACTTAATTTTCTCCCAAAAGCTTTACTTCCGAAGACTATCACAACAGGGTTAGGATTTTGATATATGAATGTTGGGGAGGCACAAAAATTCAGTCCATTACAGTTTTAGCAGTGGATTTTCCCCAAAACATCAGGAGACCACATGTACCAATTTATGCAGGTCAGTCTAAGCTGCCCCTGGTGTTCTTACCTGATTAACAGTGCCTCATTTCATTCACAGAAGTATTTATTCACTTAACCTAAATCTGCCATTTCAACTAAGGACAAAGAGCAAATGTTTTGCAAGGCCGTAAGGCTCATTGTAGCCTTTAACCCTGAGCCATTGTCAGACAGCCTTGCCTGGCAGGCATCTATGCTGCAGTTGTATCCCATCTTTTTCTTCTTCTGATCCAGGTGAACTTTTGGTTCACTGGGTAAATATGCACAGTGACTACTTCCATTACTTGCTGGGTTGCACAAGCCCAGGAGCAGACCATAATTTCTCTTCACAAGATGAAAGAAATGATGTGATTTGCAATCCATACCAAGGAAAATAAATAGCCAAAGAAACACGAAGGCTGGTAATTTTTATGCCCCACCAAGATTAATGTTTGTACTGTGGCAAAGCCTTCCTTAGAATGCATCCAGCATCAACAGGGGTGTACATCCTTCATGCCTGAGTGACGGCCGCATGGATCCTGAATTGGTAATTGAGAGCTGATCAAACATTTAGAGGGTTCTGTTTTCCTTTGTAACTTTCACGTGCAATTAGAAAAAAAAAAACACTGTAGTACTGTGAGTGTTGAGGAGCAATTACCTCCTGATGAGGGGGTTCCTAGAAGAAAGAGCCCCCTGTGTGATACTCTGATTGGATAATGAAGCAAGGTTAAGGATATCTTGAAAGGAAGAACAATGCTCGCATGGAGGTAACTTAAATTAATACCAGTATCAGTGTGCTTGTCAAACAAATAAATCCATTATAAAATATTTACAAAATTAGGTTTCAATGATACAGCTATACTTTTAGCAGGAATGCACAACCTCATATTGGATGCATGTTTTACTATTCTAATTTTTTTTGATACTGAGGATTGAACTCAGAAGCACTTTACCACTGAGCCACATACTGAACCCTTTTTACTTTTTTATTTTGAGACAAGGTCTCACTAAGTTGCTTTGGGCCTTGCTAAGGTGCCAAGGCTGGCCTCAAACCTGCAATCCTCCTGCCTCAGTTGCTGGGGTGATAGGTGTACCACCACACCTGGTACTACACTAGTCTTATACCAACTCTACAGTGATGGACAGATGTGATTACTCTGTTTCATAGACGGGGAGACTGAGGCTTAGCAATAGCCCTACTTTCTCTCACATGAACTAAGGAAGGATCCATATGTAAATTTAGACAAGTTACTTAATTCAAGCTTTGGGGTTTTTTTAACATTTATTTTTTAGTTGTAGGTGCACACAGTACTTTTATTTTATATGGTGCTGAGGATCAAACCTAGAGCCTCACATATGCTAGGCAAGCACTCTATCTCTGAGCCACAACCCCAGCCCAAGCTTTGGGTTATTTTTAACACATAAAATGTGATAACAACTAGACCATGGAAATAATAAAGATAGTGATAGGTTTAACATTCTTGTATAGGCCTGATCCGTAGCAAGCACTCAATGAAAAATTACTATTGTTATGTTTCTTCTCATCTTCTCCTTCACCATCAATGACATCAGTGCTGTCCCCCTCAATCACAGATGTGTCTGGAAACCCAAATAGTGAGAGCAAGCACAGGAAAACCCAAAGTGTTTCTCCTAGCTTTTGAGGTTCTCTCCAATTAAACTGGGAGCTTCCCAGAGAGCCAGGCTCACGTGTGCCTCATATCTTTCCTTCCCGTCTCCCTGCCAAACACCTGGCAAACACTGTGTAGTGCCAAGCACAGGTAAGGCAGTCCAAAGAAGAGCTGCAGAGTGTGGCAGCTGACCTGGCAGGTGGCAAATTAGAGCCACAATCCTGCAGCTACTCTTGAAAACCTTTCTCTCAGACAAGGCTTGTGAGTTGGCAGGGCATACTGGTCACCTGAAGGAGGTCCTTGGAAGACTGCTTCATTTCCACTAGACCTTTGTTGACCCAGCTTCAGGGGAGTCAGCCATCATGCATACTTTGGCCTGAGCTAAGAGGATTTCAACTAGCTTATCAATTTCCAAATGGTAACTTAACCACCATGAAAGAAATTGCACTGTTGCTCTATGAATGGCCTCAGCTCTAACTATAATTTGTCAGCATGAGATTTTCCAAAGAAAATAGAAAACGGTATTACTAGTTCATTTATGATGATGACTTTAATATATACATGTAAATATAAACACATACAGTTTTCTTTATAACTACATCTTGTATTCTTTATACATTTCTTTTACATCTACATCTTTTGTATTTCATTGCCAAACTGTGTTTTTATACATTCTAAATGATTATTTCATATATATATTTTATATATTTTCATTGCCACTAACTAAAAAAATAGTTTAACTTAGTCGACCTAACAAAAATAGAAATTCATTTTTGAAGATTATTTATTCAATGACCTGACTTGTTTGCCTAGGGAATTAGGCAAGTCAACACAATTTACATTCACAATTATTGTCCTTCCATTGAATCTGTAAAGACAAACATGTTTGTTTGAAAACATACTAAAATTCATATGTCCAAATAGACAGAGCTGTTCCAACAGTCCTCTTGGGTGATTGTACACTTGCTCCTACAATGCTGTAGGAGACCCCTCTTTGGAAACTACAGAAGTCAGTCTATAATCCACATTTTTTTTTAAATCAGTCTCTACTTCCAGCCATGATTTTCAAAGTTGACTGCATTGTAGAATCATCTGGGGAGCTTGGCAAAGTGCCAATGACTGGCTCACCATAAACCAATTGCTGCAATAGCTGGGCATTCATAATGTTTTCAAGCTTTGTTCAGGTGATTCTGAAGTGTGACAAGGACCGAGAACCACTCCTCTTTCTTTAACAGAAGGATACACTCAATTTGTATTTGAATGGATTTTTTTTTAAAGAGAGAGAGAATTTTTTAATATTTATTTTTTAGTTTTTGGTGAACACAACATCTTTATTTTTTATTTTATTTATTTTTTATGTGGTGCTGAGGATCGAACCTAGCGCCTTGCGCATGCCAGGCGAGTATGCTACCACTTGAACCACACCCCCAGCCCTGAATGGATGATTTTTAATGGTGTTCAAAATTTGAATCTATCATCAAAAGACAGAAATATAATACATCTAGCACACTAAGAAAATGAGCTACACTTTCAAAAGCCAATACCTCAATTTTTGTCAACTATGGCAACTTCTTGTTGGAATGAGTACATACCATCCCAGGAGGACACTTTAAAATTTAAAAAGTACAAATATGTTAATGTATTCTCCTATTAATGAACTTTTGGGTTGTTGACCTTTTAGTGTTTTTTTACAAATAAATAAATAATGCTGTCATGAACATTTGTGGTCAAATCTTTGTACAGACCGGACATATTTTCAATTCTCTTGTGTAAATACCTAAGAGAAGAACAGTTGAGTAACACTCAGCTATTTATAAGAATGTATGTGTGTAAAAAGTTGTCAAACAGCTATCTAAGTGATAATGTAATTTTATACTAACCAATGTTGTGTTGGAATTCTAGTTGTCTGCCTTCCCTGTCAACATTAAATATTACCAAGCATTTTGATTTTGGCCACTCTTGATGGCATTAAATGTAATATAATTTATATTTCCATGATGATCAATGATACTGAGCTGCTTCTCTTATTTTCATAAGCAACTTACATATCTTTTTGGTGAAGTGCCTGTTCACATTTTACTCAAGGTTTAACTTTTAAATATTTTTCAGATGATTGTAGATTCACGTTGCAGTTATACAAAATAGAAAAGAAATATTCCATAAACTCTTCACTTCCTTTACTCCAAAAGTAACAGCTTGTAAAACTATAGTGCACTATCCCAACTAGGTTATCAACATTGATACAGTGTTTATATATACTTGTGTGTGCATGTGTGTGTGCAATTAGGTCTACATGACAACATCTATAGGTTCCTGTGTTCACCATCACAATCAAGATAAAGAGCAGTTCCTTTACCACAAGTTTCCCACATTATGTTAGGCAGCTTTCCTTCACTGTGACAAATACCTGAAAGAAATAACACTAAGGAGAAAAGATTTATTTTGGCTCGCAGTTTCATTGCTTTGAGTCCATGGTTAGCTGGCAGGTTGTTTTAGGTCGGAGGTGAGGCAGAACATCATGGAAGAAGAGCATGGCAGAGGAAAATTGTTCACCTCATGGCAGCTAACAAGTGGAAAAGAAATATCTTGCCCAATGACATTTCTTTTAACCATGACCAGTGGCCTATAGTTTCTACCACTCCACTCAATTATCAATGTATTAATCTGGTGATGAGGTCAGAATTCTCATGGTCTAATCACTTCCTCAAAAGCCCCAACTCTGAAAGTTCCTACATGGTGGACAAGCCTTCAATACATGGGCCTTTGGGAGACATTCCAGATCTAAACCATAACACTCATGTTGCTTTTTTTTTTATCACCATATCCAACTCCCTTCTGATTCTTCCACCCTAAACTCTGTAATCACTAACCTATTTTCCATTTTAAAACTTTTGTCATTTAAAAAATACTATGTAAATCAGCCACAAGTGGATATAATTCAGTCTTAAACAAGAAGGCAATTCAAACACATGCTACAATATGGATGAACCTGGAGGATACTATGCTAAGTGAAATAAAGCAGTCACAAAAAGACAAATACTATAAAATTCCACTTAGGTGAGGCATCTAGAGCAGTCAAATTCCTACAACATACCAAAGGAGAACCATGGTTGACAAGGGTGGGAGGAGAAGAGAGAAATGGACACTTGTTTAATGAGTATGGAGTAGTTTTGTAAGATGAAAAATCTCTTGGAGATTGCTTGCACAACAATAGTTTGTTTAACATTTACCCACTGAAGAAAGGACATCTGGGTTGTTTCACTTTTCATGATTATAAATAAATTTCCTATGACTATTTGTGTACAGGTTTTTGTGTGAACCTTGGCTTTTCATTTCCTAGATTAAAATGTTCAGAAATCTAATTGCTGGTTCATTTGGTAATTGCATGGTTATGATGCAGTATTAAATAGCTGTACAATTTTATTTATATTTTCTTTCTTTTTTTTCTTTTTTCTTATTTTCTCTCTCTTTCTTCCTTCCTTTCTTCCTTTTCTTTTTTTCTTCCTTTTCAATCTGGAAGATACAAACTTTATTAGAAAATGAAAAAAAGCATTTTAAGTTCCTACCATCAACATGTCAGTGATTCAGTTTCTTTGTATGCTCACCAATATTTGGTGGTGTAACTAATTTTTAATTTGAGCCATTCTGATAGGTATGTGGTAATACCTCAGTACAGTTTTAATTTCAATTTCCCTAATGGGTAATACACATCTTTTGTGTATTTACTTGCTAAATATACATCCACTTCAGGGATTTTATGTTTTGTCCATATTTTGAATGGAAATATTCCATATCTAATTGGATGCATTTACTGGCCTTTTGTTGTTGTTGTTGTTGTGATTTTCAAGAGATTTTATTGTTGGCTGTGGTAGTAAAAAACACATAATATAAAATCTGACATCTAAATCATTTCTAAGTGCACACTTAGCAGTGTCAAGTATATTCACATTGAGCACTCAGTTTGCAGAAAATTTTTATTTTGTAGAATTGACATGCAGTGTTCATTAAACAACCACACCCTACTCCCTATATTTCTTTTACTCCTTTTCTTTGTCTAAGAGTGGAAACAGATGATTAATTTTACATCTTTTTCATTTTTTACTATTGACATGTGATGTTATAAATCTCATTTAAAGTATTGCATTAGCTGTATCTCACGAACTTAGATACATTATTATTCTGTTCAAAATATTCGTATATACCTTGTGAGTTTTCTTTGATGCAATTATGCATTAAATTTGCAGTTGGAGGATGTACACGAAAGAGTTAACATAACAGACCTAACACTGCTATCCTTAGAAAGGCCTGCTTGTCCTTGGCTAATGTTTGGGAGCTTGCATTTTGGAAGGATCCCCGCTCTTCTGTAATTGATAAGAATAGCTCACTATCCCTGCACAGTTTGTACAAATTATGTGGTTAATACTAATTACCTGCATTCTTTCTGGGGGTTTGGAATTTTGGAACATGCTAGGCAGAATGTTTCTATGTGACTAACTTCTTGATTAAGAACCCTGGATACCTAGGCTCAGGCTAGCTGCCTGGTACCACACTTCCCATGAGTTGTCAGGGCACATTCCTTGAACAATTGTTTGCTTTGTGACTCCCTGGAGAAGAGTCTTGGAAACTTGTATCTGTTTCCTCCCGAGTTTGCTCCAGGATCCTTTTTTATTTGCTAGTTTTGCTTTGTGCTCTTTCTTGTGTTGTATTCAATTTTCTAAGTCCTTCAATAAACTTCATATCTGATGTCACAGTTCCATTTCAATATTCCTTTCTTAAATATAGTTTTCATTTCTATGCTAAAATTTCAATCATATACATTTTCCACCTTACTCACTACTGCCTTTAACATATTTCCATATTTATTTCAACATATTCATCTTCTAATTCTAATACCTGTACTTTGTCTGCATCTTCTTGTGTTGATGATTTCCTTTATCCATGAGTCACATTTTCTTTCCACTATTTATATCATGTAAATTTTTATTGTATGCCATCCACTTCATGAAACGAACAGTCAAAACTGAAGTAAACAATATTTATCCCCAGAAAAGGGCATACTCATTTTCCTGTCAAGATTAATGGGTTAGTGTGGGTTAATCTAATCCACAGTTACCTGAGTCTGGGCTTTGATGCAGCTTTGGAGTTTTTGTAACACAAGCTTGTTACAAATTGAGCTATATTTGGGAGGTGGGAATGACTTTCTCCTGATCAGGAAACATGGATGATACTCGGGACAGAGTTCTGTGCTGTCAGCCATGAGAAGTCTATCTGTGCTTTTTAGTCCACCTGCCAGGTTGTGGGTGGTTGATGAGTTCTCTTTTTATCCCCAATCCCTCTTTAGTTTTCTGTGACTCAATAATCTCTCCCTTCCTGTTGCCCTTCCCCCTCCATTAAAAATAGAACTACTATTATGACCCAGGAATCCCATCTCTGAATCTTTATCCAAGAGAATTGAAATCAAGACCTCAAGAAAATATTTCAAGACCCATGTTCAGGATAGTACTATGTTAGCCAAGACATAAAGCAGCCTAAATGTATATGGATAGATGCATGGGTAAAGAACATAATGTATGCACACAAGGGAATTTCTTCAGCCTTTAAAAGAAGGAAATTCTGCCATGGGGACAATATGGAAGAACCCAGAGGACATTATGGTAGGTAAAATAAGCCAGGCACAGAAAAACAAATACTGCATGATCCCATTTAGGAGTATCTAAAGGAATCAAATTCATAAAATTCATAGAAAGTAGAATGGTCATTGCCAAGGGCTGAAGAGAGGTGAAAATGGGAACAGCAGTTCAGTTTGGCAGATGAAAAGGTCTCTAGAAATTTGCTCTCTAACTTGAGCTCATAGTTAGTAACATATGGTGCAGTTAAAATTTTGTTAGATTTCATGTTATGTGTTGTTTTTTAAAGTTACGGTTAAAAAGAAAAACGGCCCTGTTGGCTTCTCCTTACACTCCCCCCGACACACAGACATCTAATGGGAATTGCTTCATTTTTCTACCTATCTGCCTAGGAAAGTCTCATCATTTTCCAGATTTTAGGTTTTTCTCTTTAATATCCTGGTGAGTTTTCTTTTTAATCTGTGAATTGTGGTATATCTGGCTAATTATCATTTGTTAAAGAAAAATGGTAGTTTTGTTTGTTTGTTTGTTCTTTGTGACTTTCTACATCCTAGATGTGTCTCTGGCACATTTTTTTTTCCTGTGTTGCTGGGAACTGAACCCAGGGCCTCATGGACACCAAGCAAATGTTCTGCTACTAAGCTGCATCACTGGAAAATTTCAAGGCAAAATCATCCATATTGATTAAATATAATGGATGAGGGAGATGACTCTAAAATTCCTCAGAGGAGTCTGGCTAGATCTTATTATCATGAACCCACACTGCAATCCTGACAGCAAAAGGTATAAAGCTAGAAATATAGAGTCCAGGCTCTATGGTCATATCTGGCTTCAGAGACTGTCTCCACCACTTAATTAACTATGTGATCTTCAGCAAATTATATAACCTCCCTATGCCTCAGTTTCCTTATCTGCAAATTGAAGAAAATACTAGTAACTTTCTCATAGGGTTATGGAGGGGATTTAATCTCATAATTGTCTCATAGAAAGTCCTTAGTACAGTGCTTGGCATGAAGGAAGTACCCAGTACCTACTAGGTGGAGATGTACAGCAGTCAGGTGGGTGATGGAAGTCATAACCAAGGGCATGAAGTGACACATGGGCCTGTACTCACGGAGCAGGGCTCTCAGCCAAGTCTGCAGATGAGAAGCACCTGAGGAGCATATAAGGATCCGTAGGTGTTCTTCACCCCATCCCTCAAGGACTGATTCTGTGTTGTTTGAGTGTTCCCCAAATGATTCCAATGTACATTCCTAGGAGAAGGCTACTTATCCTGAGACAAAAGCAACCCTAGAAGAGACCCCATGAGCTACTGCAGCATTTTAGAAGAGGACAAAGGGTACAGAGAAGGAACAGGTGGGGAGTAAAGAGATACTCAAAGAATTGCACAAATTGTGTGTGTGTGTGTGTGTGTGTGTGTGTGTGTGTGTGTGTGTGTGAGAGAGAGAGAGAGAGAGAGAGAGAGAGAGAGAGAGAGAGAGAGAGAGGCGGGGGAGAGAGAGAGGGAGAGAGATTCCTGATCCAGTGAGCCCAGGATCATCTGAGCTGTCAACCCAGTTTGAAGGCTGGCCCCATACTTGAGTTCCTCTGATGGCTGAGGGTTTCACAGACAATCCAGAACTGAGGAGTACTGAGGAAAGTCCCAGAAGGACCTTTTAACCAAGACTGCCCAGAGTCAACAAGGTGGAAGATGAACAGAATTCCTGCATCATTTTTGCAAAACTGTCTTTATTTAAAATCAAGACCCACAGTGTGAGGCCGTCCCCCTGTGTGTGCGCTTCACCTGATGTCCTGGGCTTCCCCACTGCCCTTCTCTTGGTTCCTGGTTCATCACCAAAAACCTGAGGATACAAGAAAAGTCTTCAATTAGTGCACTGCCAGTGCTAAGCCTGGGCAAATCAGTTAACATCTGTGGGCCCAGAAAACTAAAGAGAGATTTTTTTCCTTCAATCCAAATCTCTCTTCAATCCATATTTATTGAGCATGTGCAGTGCACTCAGCTCAGCACTAAAACATAGGGATAAGGGGAGGGGGAGGGAGCACTCTGTTGATAAGAATTTAGTACCTCTCCCTCTCCACAAACATGAAAGGGTAGAAGGAAGGGCAGATATGATTGCTACATAATATATGCATGTATAGAATATCACCCATTGATCTGTACAATTTATATGTATAAAAATAACAATAATGCTAAAAATACTCTTAAAAAGTGAAAGAAATCCATGCTTCCCTGTCCTCCAAATCTGGAGTCAAGGGCAAATCTCTATAGTTGGTACCTAGCGGGAGATGGCAGTGAGGGCAGAGAAGAATATCTGTCTTGACTAGGTCAGCCTCAAGTGTTCAGAACCAAGAAAAGCAGGCACAGCTCAAGGAGAAGCTTTAGGACTCTAGCACAAGACTCTCGTGCATGTCAGACTGAGGGGTGAACCAGGAGGTCTTCCCGAGTTTACCCTTGGCCTAACAGTGCAACAATAATGACACTACATTACCAATTATTTGATGGAGGACTTCTAATATCTAATAATAATTTGATGGAGGACTTCTCACGATCACATTCCCAAACTCTTCCCCAGATTTCCACAATTTAAACTTTTTTGGTGGGGCCCTAGGGATTTGCAATAATAATGAGCTCCCAGGTAATAAGGTGATGAGGTATAGCATCCAGCCTAGATTCCTCATGGGAAGGGAGAAGATCTGGAATACTGCTAAGAGATCAGCATCTCTTAGGGCTCTTCAATCAGGAAAACCACCAGCTGGTTGAGGTAACCTCTCTCCTTCAAGCCTCCACACGCCTTATGTGCTGACTTATGTTGGTACTTAGCCACTCCAGTTTGTTCCTGCCACACATGTCAAGGAGTGAGGAGAGGACAGAGAAGTGGGTTCTGCCTTCAGACAAATGACCCCCCCACAATGAGCTTTGATCTTAACATCTCTGCAAACTCAGACAATCATTTCACTTTGGATTTAATATGAAAGAGGACAATAATATTATTTCCAAGAGTTTTGAAAGGATTTAAAGGTGTTAATATCAATACTTATATCAAGCATTCACCACATTGCCTGTTATAAATAAAATGTCCTCCAATTTTTCTCAGAGTAATTTATCAATTCTGACTTCCCAGAGAGTAGATAGTATACTATTGGCTTCTCCCGTTGTTGATTCAGACCTACAAAGGTCATGCAATTATTATTTGAATTGAAGAAAAATCCTAAATCTATTGATGTTAAATGAAGACTTGAAATTTCCACAAATAATTATAAGAAAAGTACTCAAGAGGAGATCCCCCCAGTGAACTTCCACTTCCCCAACTCCATTCTCTCTCCTTCTCTTGTTTTTGTATGATTTTTTTTCCCTTCAAGAGTATCTTTCATTTTAGTTGAATAGAATAATAATGGAAGCTGATGACTACTGAGAGCTAGTCACATGTCAGGCGCTATGCTTAGAGATGTGTTATCCCAATGGATCCTTTCAATAGCCCTGGGAGGTAGACACTGACACAATCCTCATTTTAAAATGAGTGAACTGAAAAATAGTTAGCTGACCTTCCCCAAATCACAGCATTTGACCATGGTGGAATCAGGAAAGGTAGCCAAGCAGACTTTGTTCTCCAGATGTCTGAGGTGGAGGAGAGGGGGAGTGTGACTGTGTGTGTGTGTGTGTGTGTGTGTGTGTGTGTGTGTGTGTAGAAAAGGT
The DNA here is from genome assembly GCF_052094955.1 of Ictidomys tridecemlineatus. Classification (NCBI taxonomy): domain Eukaryota; kingdom Metazoa; phylum Chordata; class Mammalia; order Rodentia; family Sciuridae; genus Ictidomys; species Ictidomys tridecemlineatus. The sequence continues at coordinate 79,422,963 of NC_135480.1, read as the reverse complement.
CAATGGGGAGAGCATGGAAAGCTACCCTCTGCACTCCCCACATCCTGGAGCCATGCAGTCACCCACCTTCCAGCGCTACCAATCTGATCTTGCTCTTTCACTCCAGCATCCACGAAAAGATATGTTCTTTCTATCCCTCAGGCGATGGGAAGAAGGAAGTGACTAGGTTCCAGCAGGAGGATAAGGGGCAATCCATGTGAAGGAACTGGCTTTTCTGGCCCAGGCCCTTTCCTTGGTCTTGTCTGTGCCAAGCCCCCAGCACACTACAGAAAGTGTCAGCCAGATCCAGTACCTGTGGCTATCCCCTGGTCATCCTGAACCAATGCAGCTGATGAGCTCCTTGTCTGTAGCATGGAGTTCCACAAGTTGTGGGCTGTGGATGCAAAGAGGATGGTGTGGCACAGCAGGATGTCTGATTTTAACCTTGCTGCAAACTCACACCCATGATTTCATGGGTTTATCGCCCAACCAGTGTGCCTCAGATCTAGGCTAGAGAGCATCTGCCCGGGCAAAGTGCTGGGCATTACCAACACGTGGAGCTTGATTCTGCAGTTGTTCCTCATGGCTGCCTTTGGAAGCATCCTGAAAGCAGCGCCGTGGGTTCCAGAGGGCTGAGATGATCCTCTTGTATTCCCTGCGAAAGTTCTGGTTCAGGAGCCCATAGATAATGGCATTCAGGCAGCTATTGAAATAAGCCAGGAAGTAACTAGTGACAAAGAGCCCCTCGGGGACCTGGGGAGCCACTTCTTCAGGGTTGATGGCCACAGCGAGGCCGATGCAGTTAAGGGGGCCCCAGCAGACGGCAAAGATCACAAACACCGCAAACATGGTCAGAAAGCTCCGCATGTCGCTGGGCCTCAAGCGCAGTTTGCTCTCTGACTTGACCTTCCTGCGGGCCTGAAGCACCAGCACCCAGATACGCAGGTAACAGAAGGCCACCACCGAAATGGGGAGGAGGAAATGGATGACCACCACTGCTGCTGTGTACTGGGCACTGGCCGTCTGGATGAAGGTGCAGGAGTAGATACGTGAGTCGTACTTCAGGGACCCCACAAAAAAGTTCGGCACTAAGGCTACCAGGGTGAGGAGCCAGACTAGGACAATGTAGATTGGAGCATGCCAGCGCCTGCAGAACCGGTGGTAGGCTATGCTGTGGCAAATGTAACAATAGCGGTTAATGGCAATGGCGGTGATGTTGAAGACAGAACCAATGACGCTCAGGCCCATTACAAAAGCGCTGGCCTTGCAGTGCGCCTCTCCCAGTGCCCAGCCATCATAGAAGATGGCCATCAGGATCAGCGGGTAGGGGTACAGGGCCACAACCAGGTCAGCCAACGCTAGACTCACCAAGAACAAATTACCTGAAGCAGGAAAAAGAGAGCAAGAGTCAGAAAAGACCCTAACATTTTTGTAGATAGAACATCATGTCCTTCACTGAGTTACTTTCAGCATTGGGAGGGGAAATGACATAGCATTTAGAAACATAGTTGAGGATTCTAATTGCATCTGTGCTACTTACTAATTGGATGACTGAAGCAAGTTACTTAAGCTCTCAAAGCCTTACCTTTATCATTTGCAAATCGAAGCTAAATGATCCCTGTCTTGTATTATAATTTTGAGAACTAAATAATGATGCCGGTGCTTGGGAACACAGTGGGTTCTCACAAATTGCAGGCAAAGATGGACAGGGACTTGATAACATTTAAGCTCCAACAAAGATTTTGGAGGAGGAGAATCTGAAAGTAAGCAATGTGGACTCACCATCACTACCAGTACCACCTCGCCCGCACCCCTCCCCCAAATCCATGCTTCCCTGCACTTCTCTTTGACAGTTTTCTTTTGCATTTCCCTCCACTGGTTGATGAATTACTTTCTAAGTGACTCAAAGTCATTTATCTTCATATGAGTTGCACCAGTATTCCCTCTGTGCCTTGTCCAGGGCCCATACTCATAGCCACTTGACAGACATTCAGAATAGTGCAAAGCCCCTATCCTGTTGAGTGAGGAGGGATGAGGGCACTCCTCTCTCACAGTGTTGGGCCTTCCTGAACTTCTTCTCCTCTCTGAATGGAACATTCTGCAGCATCATCAAATGTAACTACCCAGGAGAGCCTCAGGGAACCATATAGCCATTGTTAACAGGACTCACACATACCCTGGGCCAGAGACCTAAGGAGATGGCAGGGCTCAGTCTCAGCTCCTCAAGATTAGCTTTCTAAAACCTACAGCAACTCATGAGTAAAGCACCAAGAAAGAACCTGTAAGTTTTTCAACATGAAGTTCAGGGCAAGAGCAGCTCCATTTCTAATCTCATCTGTTTCATTTGTCAAGCGCTGGGCATTTTTTTTTTTTTTTTTTTTTTTTTAGAGACAGAGAGAGAGAGAGAGAGAATTTTTTTAATATTTATTTTTTACTTTTTGGCAGACACAACATCTTTGTTTGTACGGGGTGCTGAGGATCGAACCCGGGCTGCACGCATGCCAGGCGAGCGTGCTATTGCTTGAGCCACATCCCCAGCCCCAAGCGCTATGCTTTTTGAGAAGCTACTATAAGCTCAAAAGACAACAGACACTCCCTCCAGCAGGAACTGGTGTCAATACAGTATGCGTGGGCATAGTCTTTCAGATCTCCTGTCCTCTTGCCACAGGGTAAGGTCAAAGTTGCCAGCCTTAGGGTGGCCGAACACAGAGGGCGGGTGGAATGGGCTCACAGGAGGAACTCTCAAGTGACAAGAACACTGATGCTCTAGTGCTTACGATGGCCATACAGTTTCTGGGTCAACCCCATTCAGAATCAGCAGGAAAAAAGTCAATTAGTATCCTGGAAGTTCTCAGGACCTAAATACTTACTCCCAAGTCCAGACCTAAGATATCCAGCCCTGTCCTCACTCTGCGGAGGCTGATGTAACCACCTCATAGGACCAGAAAGGCAGACGAAAACAATCCCCAGGATTTAGCAATTGAGGAAACCAAGCTGTGGACGAGATGCCAGGAGTTATAGACAAAAGATGCTGGAGCCTACCAACTGGGAGTTCACCTGAGTCAGACCTTCAGGAGAAGCAGACCCTACATTTTCACTTATTCACCTACAAGGACAGGGAAGGGACTGCCTCCAACCCTCCCTTGTCCTGGCACACATTCTAATCCCATCTCAAAGAAGATTCCATGTAACATGCTACCTGTGAGGCTGGAAACCTGGAAGACACACAGGCAGCCTTCTAGAAGTGTTTATTTTGGCCTCAGAGGGCCTGGGTAAACCCCATTCAGAACCAACTAAAAAGAAACCTATTTAGTATCTTGGAAGTTCCCCCTCAAATCCTATCCTAGCTCCTGTATCTGGGCCTAGGATACAATTTGAGAGAGACAGGATGTAAGTGAATAGAAAGGAAGCCGTCTGGACAACTAGAATGCCCCTGTCTCTGCAGACGTGCCAGTCAGTGGAGGTGGGTTGGTGAAGAAGAATTGTGTTCAGGCTGAGCTCTGGATTCCTTCCTATTCTACTATTAGGGGGATCTATTTACTTCATTGGTTAAAAAACTCTTGTTTTCCTTTAGCTGTTGCTTCAAATAAAGAAATGTGCATCTGCTTGGGGTGGGGAGGTCTAGTGCCTTTCCATTTAATTCTCTGCCACGTTGGCTGTCTCCAGTGCCCACGGTCTGGACTCACCTGCTTAGCCTACACTTACATCCCAGGGAGTGGGAAATTTCTTTTCAAATTTCTTAGCTTCAGCTGCATCATGAGCCTAACTACTTCTTGTCCCACAATTTTAAAACTTTAAAGGCAATGCTGAAAGTTAAAGCAATTCGGGAAAAAATTCAGTTACTTCCTGATCACAGGAATTGGTCAAGTTAACTGAACTTTAGTGTTCCTCTTTAGTGTTCCTTCATCAGTTCTGGTTCTCTGTTTCTTTTGGACTCTCCTCCCCCCCCCCCGCACCCCATCCATGCACACTCTGTGAAGAAAATCACTTCTTTCCAACACAGGAAGATCGGTCCCTGCAGGGCCCGCTGGCTCACGGATGAATGGCAAATAGGCTCTTGGCACTTGCAAGCACGTGCAGAGAAAGTCAAGAGCTGCTGGGAGCTGGTGCCAGCTTTGCCAGCTGTTTCCCTAGGAAAGCCGAGTCAAGCTCTGCCTGTTAATGTGGCTCAGCTCTTAATAATGCCCTAGAGGCTGGCAAACAGCTTGTAAATAGTGAGAAGAACACATTCAACTCCACGTGGAAAGTGATTCAATTACTCTCCCCTATTATGCTGGCTGTTGTTAAAAAGCTGAAATCAAACAGTTCCTGCTGTAGATTCATCTGCCCAGTTGTCTTACTGTCTTGTGGCTTTCTTGGCACCCTTTCAAATTAGGTGAATACAATTCCTGTTTTGTCTCCCATCTGTAAGAAACCAGGTCCTATCTGGATGAGAGTCAAAAGGAGATCCAGTTCTCCCTCCATTTCTTCCCTGAACAGGTGAGAAACCAATCAGCATGCCCACAGCACTGCTACTCACCCTGTGTACAGGCTTCTAATGAATATTTATATCCCATGTCCTGCAGAGACTCATTTCCATCTGCCTCCATAGACAAGGTGGGCTAGGGGAAAGAGGTCTCCACAACAGGGCAGTTTGCAAACACGGAATTCCCTTCCAGTATTCATATGCAAAGCTCATCCCTTCACACAGGCGACCACCACAATACCCTCCCTGTTCTCCTCTGCTGTCCTTGTTTCTGGAAATCTAGGTAATCCAGAAAAGAGCTAGCCAGTGCTGAGCTGTCTAGTCTTCATCAGATAGAGGAATTCTGGAAGGCAGAGCTACCCTTGCCCCTCTGCCTTGCCTCTTTTCCTCTCATCCTGTGTGCTCAGAGAAGAGTCTGGTTGGACTAAATTGCCCCTGGTTACTAACCTAAATGTCAATGTAGAAACAGATATTCACTGAGTCATTTACTCAACAAGCTTGCTGAGTTTTCCACAAGAGAGCGGCTGACTGACTATCCAGGAGGTTCGGGAAGCAAGGGAGTAAAACAACTCTCTCCTCTTAAGAAGCTCATGGTCTCAGAGAAGACAATCAAACAAATAAAAACAAGATGCAATTAGGAGAATGATAGGGAAGTCAACAAAGATCTCTCATTGCTAAGAGGGCTAAATTTCTTGTAGCTTCCTTAAGATGGCTTCTTCCATCTATTTACATGTTTTATTTATGGAGTCTCATCTTAAGGATAAAGAAGGAAACACCCAGATTTTGTGAATTGCTCATAACAACAACAGAGAAAAATGGAGAAAGAACAAGAAAAGAATAAAGAAGCCAGGAAAAAGAAGTGTCAAGGGGATAGTAAGTGAGAAAGAATAGCAACTTAACCATTGAACTTAGCAGTTAGTAGACCAGCAAGGACATCAGGAAGGGCAAAGGTGGGGGTGTAATGTTTTGTCCTGTAGGCTGTTCTTCAAAGGAGAGAGAGAGAGATGTTAGTACTTAGGAAGGGATATGCCTTTGATGGGGGATTGTGGTATTCTTTTTTTTTTTCTTTTCTTCCTCTCAAAGGACAGAGATTTGTAACTGATAGATAATAAACACTTAGTAATGTTAACTATGACTTGTTATAGTTGTTTATGTGTTGTTGTTAGTTTCAGTGAAAGAACAAGAAAGAAGCTCATGAGTCAGAATAGGATCCCCATGAAATAAGATGTCAGAAGTAGGGTTATGAGTGACTTAATAATAGGGATAGAGAGATATGGTCGGAGAAAGGTGCCATTAGGTGATTTCATCATCACATGAACATCATACTGTGAACTTACACAGACACAGATGGTAGGGTCTGTAGATACCGAGGCTATGATAGTAGTGGTGGATGAAGGTGATGATGAAGTTAGGACATTACTTACAGATTGTGAACTCTAGCCTTCCAAACTCCCTAACTTTTACTTTTTTAGCAACACATGTCTAAAATCAGATGTCCTATTACCCACATTGAGTACCTTCTCAGTTTTTCAGAACATCACATCTAAATACAGAATTCAATGTTTTGGAAAGAAAAGCAGTCAAACATGAAAGTCTTTATACCCCTGGGCTACTGAGAATTTCTTGGGGGGAATTAAAGAGGATTAAGAGCTTTCCTCATTAGGCAGCTAAAGACATAATTATGGGATTTTATAAAGTGCTCATTTTTTTTTGCTCAGTGAAGATATAATAAGGTATGCACAGCCAGAATGTGAAATTGGAAAGCTCAGATGGTAGGGAGGGAGTCCAAGGCAGCCCAGTTTGGCCTTCTGCTGATAACACACACTCAAAATCTGGCTCAAAAGATATCTGGTAGCAAGTGACTTCTCAGTAAGTGTTGGTGGTAGGGAAAAAAAAAAACTGAATGGAGTGGACTCCACCTTACCCTGGAACTCCTGGAGGGCAGAGATTGTGAACCTACTAAAGGTTTCCCTCCTCTCTGGGCCTTCTAAGTGCTTTTGTTCAGGGCCACCACATGGATTCACACACTGCTCATTTCTCATTGAGAATGGAAAGGGGCTACCTTGCAGACTCTGCTCTGACTGGGAAACTAAACATCTGCACAGGCAGATCCTACCAGTAACCTACCAGTAACCTCATAGGTAGGTACTAGTTCAGATAAGAAATGGTGCAGTCCCTGAACTCTGCTGGCTGCCTTGGGGAGGGGTAGCTTTTCCAGTGTGAATAGAGCAGACTCTGAATAAGAACCTGTATGTTCAGCAAGCGAATGCTTCATATTTTCCTGAGCAATTCCCGTGTCAGCTACTGTCTGTCTTTCTGCCTTACAAATGATTGAAATACCCTAGAAGTGCCAAAGTTTCTACTCACTAACAACACCTCCCAGGTGGCCTTTCCTCCAGCTGCAGCATAAAAGCCCATCATGAGGCCACAACCCGTGTGCCTGTGGAGCCAGGGTACTGTTGCACTTTTCTCTCTGCTAAAGGAGAGGAGACCAAATGCTACTGTAAGGACAGGGTTCGCTGAGCTCTCTAGGGCAGGGACTGTCTGGATAATTCAGGTAGTCCCAGGAAGCTCACATTTTATAGGCAGCTTACAGTGGCTCAGAACAGACCAGCAAGAGGGCATGTTCCCTGAGAGGAATCATCAGGGTACAATATCAGAGAACTATGGAGCACCTGGAGCCTGCTGAAGGACTCTAGCCACATAGGAGCAGCCAGAGAGCAGGCGTGCCTTTGTGAAGATGGTGTTAATAGTCAGCCTTGGAGGGCAAAAGTGAGGTGTTCTTGGGCTTTCAGTACTCGAAGCAATTTACTCCCATGAAACTCCTTCCTGCTGATTTTGTGCTGAGTCCTGTACCTAAGATATACCCTACCTCATGAAGTAGCATTCATTCTCTCTGTCCCACTGCTTTGAATATCTCATCCATATTCAATTGGTTTCAACAGAAGTGCATCCAGGTCCTACTGTGTGCCTGGCTCTGTGGACAGAAATGGAATAAAATCCCTGCTTTCATGCAGTCCAGTGGGGGAGAGATAAAAACAGTAGAGAGAGGTGGGTGCTACGTGGGGAGAGCACAGGCTGTTGTGGAAGCTTGAGGAGGGAGACACTCACTTTGCTATTCAGGGTATTGATAGAAAGCATTAACAACTTTGTAGGGGAGCTGGGGAAGAGGTTTGAAAAGAAGCAGATGTTGACCAGGCAAAAGAGGCTGGGGACTTTCTCTGTGCACCAGAGCATGGATTTTCATGGGAAGTGGCAGCAGTCTCCTTTGGCATGAGTGAGATGAGGCCGTAGTTCAGCAGTTAGGTCAGTTATAAATGTCATGGGAGCTATATTCTGGAGTGGACACTGTTCTGTAGGTGGAGGAGGTAGGGGGACAGTAAGGACAGAGTGTGCTCAAGACAGTATCCTGAACCTACCCTCACCATCACTTCATTCCTCCCTGTCTGCCTTTCTTCACTGGAGTCTCTGAAAAAGCCAACTCATCACACACAGCAATAAGCTGCAGAAGAAACTATGAGTGACAAGGATCTGCCCCACAGATTTGGGCTTATAATAGTCAAGTAAAGGATAAAGATGTCTCTAAGAAGCACACTGTGACCTCAATTTGGGCTATGTATCTAGTTGTTAGAAATTTTATGTTCTCAATGAGAAGTTCTAATTTCTTAATATTGATTAATTGAGAAGCCAGACTTAGTTATGAAAAGATATGAATTATTTTTTTTTATTTTAAGTAAATCCAAACACATCAATAAGAGAAGGTCTAAAAAAGTGGAAAGGATGCTATTCAAAATATTTTAAGCATGTTTTGAAATCTCACTCCACTAACATCATTTAGTTTAAGTCAATACTACAGTTTTTCATGACTATGGCAAATAAAGCCAATGGTCATATAAAAATTGCTTAAGGACTGAGATGTAGCTCAGTGGTAGAGAGCTCCTCTAACATGTGTATAGCCCTGGATTTCACCTCTAGCACCTAAAACAAAACAAAACAGAATAAAAAATACTGGTTAAATTGCATGACTGCCAAAGCCACCAATAGAGCAGGAATAAATGTCATTAGCTATCATATTATTTTTTTTTTCTGGGGCCTGGGGTATAGCTCAATGGTATGGCTCTTTCCCAACATGCATGAGCCCCTGGTTTCCATCCCCACTCCTTACCCTCAGCAACACATACATATTTCTGGTGCTGGCGAGTAGCAGACACATGGACAGGTAGGAAGGGCAGGATGGAGGATGTGCCAGCAATTTAACATGCTCATTCCCCTCATTGCTCTCAGACCAGTAAACTTTTTGTGAGGGCTGCCTAGAGCACAGAAGAGCCCAGCCCTCCCTGGGTAGTACAGAGGGGAGAGGATGCTATTCTCCTCAGGCAAGAGGAAGCAGCAGTCTCTTCCCTCAACTACCTTTCTCATGGCAGGAAACCTAATTACTGAGCACTGAGCTACAATCTGCCAGGCCTTTTCTAAACGCCCAGAAAGTTAGGGAAGGAAAGAAAGGGCCAGGGTCAGAACCTGGAGGGCCCATCCTTCCTAAGGGAGAAGTGCCAGGAGCTGCCTTCCTCCTGCCTCTCTGTGCAGGAGATGAATGTTTGTGGTTGCTGCAAAGGGACAATACAACCAAAATGTTAACTATCATTTTCTAATCACAGCTTGCTCTTTTCTAATATGTTTTCCTTCAAAGATACAATAACATCTTAGAATAGTTAGTTATTCCAGATAGTAGTAGCCGTCGTGACTGAAATGCCTAAGTTGTAAAGTTTAGATCTCCCTAACAATACTCAGTTTCCCCTGTGGTGGTTAGAATCGCACACTTTTATTTTTGGCTTGTTTTTCAGATGAAAATCCTCAAGTTGCAGGTCTCTCCCACCCCCCATACTTATATAATTATTTATTTAAAACAGTTTTCCTGAATTGTCTAGCCCCTTTAAAATGGCATTTTAAAGCTTTAAATTTGTTTTCCTCCTGCTATTTTTACACTGTATTTGAGTTGCCCACTAGGGTCCAATGGGAAATTACAAAATTAACAAATAGGACACTGAACTTCTTCCCAGGCTGAAATGGTTAGCAAGCTCCAATGACCTGTTAAGGTCAGAGTTCAGATACTCCCTCCTTCTGGTTTTGTTCTTCTTCGGGATTGCACCATGATTTAGCCAAATGATTGTTCTGATTTTTCACAGTTAATCTCATAAATTCCCTGTTTTCAGAACAGACCATTTTATTTGAAAGCAATTTACAATTTCTCTTGGTTGGAATAGGATCTACAGATGACCGGAGATGGATTTTGATATAAAGCTTCCATTAATTCACTCATTCTTTTACCAAGTATTTTCTAAGCACCAACTACATGAAGTCAAAGTGCTTGGCAGGGGAGAGAGCAAGATGTCAAAGGTCCTGAGATTTCTGTAGCCAAATAGGGGCACTGAATGGCAGGACACAGATTGGAATGCTCCAGGTAGCAACAGCGTCCAGGTGTGTGGGATCCCATAGTACCTCACCCTGCCACAAAAGGGCGTCAAAAAACCCCAAAAAACCTTTTCCCCATTCACACCTGTTCTAATGTGCCAAGCGCGTCCCGGACAGCTGCCAGAGGCAGCAGCCAGAACCGCTGCACGTCTGGAGAGCCAGAATTCGCCCTAACTTTTGAGTGCAGAACCAAACTTCAGGATTAGGTTAGAGTAAGGGTGGGGAGAAGGAGAGGGGGAGAAGGGAGCTGGAGATCAAGGAGAGAGGAGGCAACGGATCGGATCGCGGGATCAGGGCCCAGACTTGAGGGCAGGGAAAGTTCGGGACCCAGCAGCGAGTGACGCTCACCTGCGTTCCGGAGCTTGCGGTTCCTGAGCACCGAGAGGATGACCAGAAGGTTGCCCACTACGTCCACCGCGGTGGTGACAATGAGCACGGTGGATAGCGCAGGAGCTACCCAGGGAGGCCGGGGCGTCCCGGAGGGCAGCTCACCACCAGTCCTGGACCATCCCGGGCGCACTGCCAGCCCGCCCGCCTCGCAGCAGTTGGCAAAAGAGCCATTCTCCGGCATCGCGGACCCTCCCGCGATTCGCTTCCACCGCGCTCTGCAAGATAGCCGCAGGGCGCGCAGGGCTAAGCCAGGCTTTCCTGCCGCCCACTTCGCTGCCCACCAAACACAAGAAAGGAAGGCGGTGGGGGAGAGCTAGAGGAGATAATTAAGCGTGGGCAGGGGGCGGAGAAAATATGGGAACAGAAGTAGCACTTGGGAGTGCGTCCCACAGCGGCACACTGGGGAACCGTAGGTACCTTACCGCTAGTGCTGCTACTCAGAGCTCAGCTTGTGCCTGGCTCACTTCAGGGGACCAGACCCTGTCTGGCCTGTCCCTGAAAGTATGGCCATACGCAAGACCTCCATATTTCCGCCACAGCTTTGGGGAAGCTGTGCCCATGTAGGACCATCCAAGTTTTCCAACTGGAGAAAGAAGATGGTGGGGTCGGGACCTGAAGATCCATTGCTGAAAAGGCGAGGTTTGAGATCCACCCATCCCATCCACCCCCACACCTCCAGGAGCAAAGGAGGGTAGAGTGCTAATTAACCTCTAGGTAGTTGAAGAAAAAGGTGAACCTGCTGATACAAGTGAATTTCCCCCTCAACGTTTGAGATGGGTGTGACCTGCCTAGACATCAATCAACCTGCTGACTGGAAGACATCATGAAGCAAGACTTCACCCTTGAAACCGTATCCCTGCCTTTGTTGTACCCCCTTAAATAAACCATCAGATCCATTTTTTTTTCTTTGCCTAGCTCCAGAACCCATGTGGACTAGATCTATCAGGGGCTTTGCCTTTTATAAATATATTTCTAAATATTTGTGTTTTGTTATTCACTAATTATTTGAGAGTTTTAAGTTTTAGGGTGGCTTAGAGTCTCCTGGCAGGTAGAATCCCCAATGAGATGCTGGCTGTCGACCCCGATACTTAGCTATTATCTCTCTTTGACTATAGCTGTCCTACTAGTTATAAGTGGTATTTTTCTGGGGTTTTTGATTTGCTTTTTCCTGATTCCTAATAATATCAAGCATCTTTTCATATGCTTATTCTTTGGAGAAATGCCTATTCAATCAAGTCCTTTGACCAGATTTTTAATTGGTCTGTCCATCTTCTTGAAAGTGTTTGTCTTATTTCGTTATAGAAATGCTTAATATTTTATAGATATTAGACACCTAAAAGATAAATGATTTACAAATAGTTTCTCCCATTCTGTTGATTGTCCTTTCAATTTCTCAGCACTGCTCTTTGATACACAAATATTTTTAGAGGCTGGGAATGTAGCTTGGTAGCATGCATGAGCCACTGAGCTCAATTTCCAGAACAAAAATAAAAACTCACAAATAAAAAAAAAGGTGAACCTGCATTATTTATTTTGCAGTTGTTCTGTATTGTGGGAGACATGGGCGAGGTCTCTGCCAGAAAGATGATACTTTAATAAATTTATAAATATCTATCTTAACTTAATACTTACATAGATGCCCAGCCAATACTAGGGATTGGGAGTAGAAAGGACAAGAAGAGTGAGACATGATTATAGAAAAGAAGGAATTCATTCATAATGTTTGAGAACTTACTCTGAGAGTAGCAATAACTAATCTCTTTGGGGGATTAAATTTATGCCAAACTTTATTCTAAGAACTTTTTTGCATCCATTAGAATCACTAAAATAAAAGTGACTGTTAGTCCTGAATTTGTCAAGAAGTTGAAGCAAATGGAATTCTCTTACATGGCCCTTATGAGAATACAAAGTGGACAGCAATTTTAAAGGGTTACTTGTTTGTTCCTTATAAAGTTAAAAAATGCATATCCTGTGACAAGCATATTCAAAATGAAATGAAAATTCAAAATGAAAATGACAATGTCTTTACTCAAAGTTTTGTACAACTATGTCCAGAACAGTCTTATTTATAGTATCCCAAACCTGGAAATAATCCAAATCTCCATCTGCTGAAGAAGGGATAAATGAATTGTGGTATATCCTTGCAATGGAATGTTGCTCAGCAATAAAAACTACTGATAGACACAGCAGCATGGACTGAATAGTCCATATTGATCAATATAAAAATCAATATATAGAATGAAAGAAGTCAGATAATAAAGAGTACATACTATATGATCCTTTACATGAAATCCTAAATCATGAATCTGTAATGATAGAAATCAGAACAGTGGCTACCAATGTGGATGTGGTTTGGCTGGAAAAGAGCATGAAATAACTTCTGGGAAGTTAACAGTAGTGGTAGTAATTTAGAAGTGGTAGTAGTAGTAGTAGTTGTAGTAGTAGTACTAGGGATTGAACTCAGGGGCACTTTACCACTGAGCTACATTCCTAATTCCTTTTATTTTTTATTTTGAGACAGTGTCTCACTAAGTTACTGAGGCTGTCATGGAACTTGGGATTCTCCTGCCTCAGCCTCCTGAGTGGGATTACAGGTGTTTGCCCCAGCATCTAGATGGAATATAACTTTAATGCATTTTATTTTATGTAAGTTATACTTTCCCCTTAAAATAGCAAAAAGGAAGGACACAGTGGAGAGGGAGTGACTGAAATTGAAGGAGAAAGTTTGGCTAATGAAAGGAGCAAACATTTCTGAGAGCTGAGCCCATCAGATCCCATGATTGTGAAGAGAGGGAAGCTTTCTACCCTACAGCAGAAAGGAAGAAGAAGCCGAGTGCAAATTCAGAAGTGCTTCTAGACTGGTGTGAGATGAGAGAGTTCCTCTCTGACTTTTGTATTCCCAGGGAGCTTGAGGCTACCTCAGTAGGCAGGCTTCAGGGGTAGGAAGAGTGGAAGGTTTGAAGACAGGAGAAGATTTTTAAATGTCATTGCAGAAAGTGATAGCATTCATCAGGAGAGCATAGGAAGTGTGAAATGAGTGTGAATGTCCCTGTGCACAACTTAAACAAAACCAGTCAGCCTAGTTAGTGGTTGTTAACCAGCAAAGAGTGAGTTGTTTGAAACAGGTTTACATGTTATTTGTACTCCCTCCCCCTGCCGTGTATGTGTGTGTGTGTGTGTGTGTGTGTGTGTGTGTGTATGTGTGTGTGTGTGTGTTGCTGGGGACTGAATTCAGGGCCTTGCACTTGCTACTACCTAGCCTGAAACAGAGATTTCTGGGAGGCACAGACTCTTGTTATGAAGGCTTTGAGGGTGGTTATGGGAGTAGGTTGCTGGATGAAGATGGAGGAAAAGGTTAGAGATGACAAAGTCAAGGAACTGAGGAGTGTGGGTGGGTGTTATGGTGGGAAACAATGGAAATGAGAGTCAGCAGGCAAATCCTCACTGAAAGAGGAGGAATGACCAGCAGGTTCATAGCAGAACAATAGGAAGAAGGAGCCAGACACATAATGGGCTCTTTTTTTTTTAATTAGTTGTTCAAAACATTACACAGCTCTTGATATATCATATTTCCTAAATTTGATTCAAGTGGGTTATGAACTCCCATTTTTTCCCCTATACAGATTGCAGAATCACATCGGTTATACATCCACGTTTTTACATACTGCCATACTAGTGTCTGTTGTATTCTGCTGCCTTTCCTATCCTCTACTATCCTGTCTTCCCTCCCCACCCCTCCCATCTTCTCTCTCTACCCCATCTACTGAAATTCATTTCTCTCCGGGCTCTTATAGGAGGAAGGACCAGCCAGCCTCTCCACTTCTCATATACACAAACACAGTGGGAATTCTCTGGCTTTCAACAGCCCTCATAGTGTTAGGTGAGTGGAATGCAATCTAAGTTGCCTCAGTGCAGACACTCAGTCTAATAACCCACATTTGGTTAAGGAGCATGAAGCAGAGGAATTTGCCTTGTGCTTCCCTAGAATAGAACTTCCACCTCACCTACATTCCATAATAGTATATCTCAAGATCCGTGGGCACCAGGAATTAGGATATTTATTTGCCTAAGGAGTTAACCACATCCCAGCATAGCTGGCCCAGAGCAAGACAGTGGTATAGTCCTTTAAAAGACAATTTGGCAGTTTTTTTATAAAACTCAAGTATTGTTCTCATGTGGTCTGGCAATTGTGTCCTTTGTATTTATCCAAGAAAGATGAAAACTTTATATAAATAAAGTGTTACGTGAATAAACATAGATGTTTATTCAGATTTATTTACAATTCTTCATCTTGGAAAAACAATCATCCTGGGAAAGTTAAAACCAAAGCGACAGTAAAAGTGCCAGGAGTTCTGAGGGTGTGGGGGCATGAATAGGCAGAGCACAGAGGATCTTTAGGACAGTGAAATTATTTTGTATAATATTGTAATGGTGAACTAGGACATTATACATTTGTGCAAACTCAAAGGGTATATAACACCAAGAATAAACTATAATATAAACAATGGGCTTTGGGTGACAATAACATGTTAATATAGTATTCTAGAATGTAGCATGTACCATTTGTTGCAAGAAGTTGATAGTGAGAAAGTATTGCCTATGTGGGAATGAGGGATATATGGAAACTCTTTATATTTAAAGAGGGCTATTGCTAGGAAAGATAAAACTCTCTCATGGCTCATATATCCTCACCCAAAACAGAACACACACACACACACACACACACACACACACACACACATTATGAATAAGACAAAATAAAACAAACCTGGGGAGAAAATCCTGATGGTAAGAAGGCTAGAGCTATGGCACCTGGTAATGGGATTCACACCTAGGGAGAAGGTATCTCTTTAAAGAACTGAGAAGGCATTCCAGAAGGAATGAGCTCAGGAACTACCCTGGAAAGATGGATAGGAATCAGGTCCTGGTAAGCCTTCAAAGCCACACTGAGACTCTGGGCTTGATCTCAAGCTCAGTAGAATTTGGAGTCAGTAGAATTAGGTGTGTCAGTTGATGTCAACTGCCCTTCTGCTATTATTTGGATGTGGTTGAGTGTGTACCCAAGTTTACACTTTGGAAGCATGATTCTCTGCAGCTTTCTGTCTCATGTTGTGACCTCTTCCTCTTACATATGATCTAATCAGTATAATGCCCTCTGCCCTGAGGCCTTTGTCAGAGCCAAGACAATGCTCTACCATGCTGTGAACTTCTAGAACTGTGGGCTAAAGTGACTTTTATTTGTAAAGTACCCAATCTCAAGTATTTCATTATAGTAACATAAAATGACAAATATGCCTTCCCCTTCCACTGGACAGAGCATGTCAATTGCAAAAGCAATTCCCTCCTAGACCTCCAAGTGTAGAAGAGAGGCAATTGCTTCCAGGCTGATGGCCTTTAAGGGATAAAGGATTCTTTTCACAATAGACAAAACCAAATGCTGCTGTCAACAGTGAGATGAAATTATTAGGAGGAAAATAAAACCTGGAAGAAGGGAAGGAAGAGAAACAAAGGAAAGAGGATGAAGATTCCAAGGTGGTTTACTAATAAAATAAATCAATATTCTGAATACCCAGATTGTGTTACGATTACAAAAATGAGCAGAACTGTTTCCCTTATATCTGCCCACATCCCAATATTAACATCTTTCACTCCAGATAGTCTTGAAACCTTGACCAAATCACCTTCAGTTAGCACGTCTCATGTCACCTCTCAGCAGCTCTGTGAGGT
The DNA here is from genome assembly GCF_052094955.1 of Ictidomys tridecemlineatus. Taxonomy (NCBI): domain Eukaryota; kingdom Metazoa; phylum Chordata; class Mammalia; order Rodentia; family Sciuridae; genus Ictidomys; species Ictidomys tridecemlineatus. The sequence goes on along the minus strand of NC_135480.1, from coordinate 79,406,933 downwards.
CTGGGATGCAGGAAGAATTGGTCCAGGTGGAAAAGAATGAAACAGACTCTCAGAGATAAGTAGCTTGCCTACGCTAGTGATTGAGGGGTGGCCAGCTGTCTGACAGAATCCATTTCTTTTATTAAATCTATAGTGGCTTTTACTCCCTCTGTGTGAACTATACAAAGAACAAGATGAGCAAATTTTTCTTTTAATAGTGAGCTTGCAACAGGGCTGGAACCACCACCTACCCTTTTAATAATACATAAGCAATAATAGGAGCAGACACAGCTGATATAAAATGTACCACACTTTAGACATGTTGACATGTAGATCATTTGGTTAATCCTTACAATGCCTCGTGAGATGGATACTTTTCACTCTGAAGAAACTGAGATTTAGAGAAGCTAAGAAACCCTGCAAGTTGTCTCAGAGCTGGGACTAGAATCTAGACTCTCTGATCTCCAAATGTGGTGCAGTTATGTTTTAGTGCTGGGGACTATTAAAATATCTGCACTCTTTTCCACCTAAAGAGATGGACAGGGAAGCTCAACAATGTAAGGCATGTTGAACCCTTGGAGAAATTGGAATAAGACTCCAAAAGTTCCTCTGTTAGCTTTGAAAAAGATGTTTTTATAGATCACTAAAAATTACATCACTGTCTAGGCTCATAAGACTACCCAAATCTCTTCCTGAAGTATAGGTTAGTCTGGAAAGAGGGATACTACAATAAAAATGGAAAAAGAAAATGTGACATATATACACACAATGTAATATTATTTAATAGCATTGAAAGAGAATAAAATCATGGCATTTGCAGGTAAATAGATAGAGCTGGAGAATATAATGCTAAGTGAAATTAGCCAATCCCCAAAACCAAATGCCGTATGATTTAAGGATGCTGATCCATAATATGTTGTGGGAGGGGGGGACGAGAGGATTAAATGAACTCTAGATAGGGCAAATAGGAAAAGGGGAGGGAGGGAAAAGGAGGGGGCATAGGAGTAGGAAAGACGGTGGAATTCGATGGTCATTGTTACCCTAAGCACATGATATGAAGACACAAAGGATGTGACTCTGCTTTGTGTACAACCAGAGATATGAAAAAGTGTGCTCTATATGTGTAATATGAGTTGTAATGCATCCTATTGTCATAAATAATGAATTAAATTTTTTAAAAAAATGGACAAAACAAAACAAAACCTTTTTTTTAACCCCCCTTCTGGGCATTCTTCCTCACGTTTCTTAGCACATGCTCATGGCAGAAACCAGTCAAGTGATCTTGAGTCAAGCTGCTGGGGCAGGGTCAAAGCAAGCAAGTTCTTTCCACTTCTGCTTGCATAATGTTTACCTTTTATGACTTTTTCTTTCCCTTTGGGGAAAACAGAATGAGTCACTGCTCTGGTTATTTCAGATTTGAATTTAATCTAACAGCTCAGTGTTCCTACAGAAGGTCCTCACCCTTTGCTTGGGTACCTGACCCCTGAATAAGCCCAGGTTGGCGTTTGCCTATTATCACTTGCTGTCTATTATCACTAGAATGGCTTATTTAGCAGATACATACACTTATATATAAATTATATCTAGATAGATTATTTAAATTGTTTGGGTTTCGTTTTGTTGGAATTTTTAAAAAATTATATTTATAATTTACCAGCACATTTCTTTCCTTATAAAGATAAATTTTAAGCCAAAGATCATAAGCAGAAAAATTCAAGTGAAAGGGTTGCACCATGATTATAATGTTTTCTGGGCACAGTGGCACCTACCAGTAATCCTAGTAGCTTGGGAGGTTGAGGCAGGAAGATTACAAGTTCAAAGCCAGCCTAAGAAACTTAGAGAGACTCTTTCTCAAAATTTAAAAAATAACAAAATAAAAGGCCTGGGGATGTGGCTTAGTGGTTAAGCATTCCTGAGTTTAATTCCTGGTACAAAAAAAAAAAAAGATTATGATGGTATTGACTTCTATAGAAAAACTTTATTTTGAAACTTAAATGCTTATTTTTAAAACCAGGGTGTGAGGAGATCCAGCTATAAGAAAATCATCACAAGAATGGTTACTAGGAAAGCAAGGCCTGGCCCAGCATCATCCAGGTGTCTGGGAATACATATGGATTCTGCCTCTAGGGTCAGAGAGTGCTGTCCTGTAGTTCCAGAGCCTCAGCTGAGAAGTGCACCCACCTTACCCTCTTCTCTCAGGGATCATATTTACTCTATCCTCAGGTCCCTTGCAGAAATGCCATTAGTAGACCAAGGCTATTTTCACACTGGCTGTGATTAGCTCAGAAGGGTCACATTCAACACACTGAACCTCCGCCTCCACAGCCAGTGAGTAAGGAATCCAGCTTGGATTAAAATCTATTTTAACATGAGTTAAAATTCATTCTAGATTTTCCTTGTGATTTCTTAACTAGAGCTATTTTTATTTTCTAGTTAATTTTCCATGGCCTATCCTATCTCCTACAGACTTTTCTCATTGGCATCCTCTATTCCTACACTTGTTCTTTTTCCTTCTGCACCTACATTCCTTGGGCAGGGAGACATCTAACAATTGTTTTTTACCAAGTAAATACATTACCTAATACGAACCTTCTCAGGGTTGTAGAGAACTTGAATTAGTGGAAACATTATTCATGTTTTGCATATGAGAAAACTTAGGTACAGAGATATTAACTAACTTTATCAGGGACATAGAGATAAGTAATGGTAAGCTTTGGTTTATCTAATTCCAAAGCATCTCAACTAGCTTGGCCATGATTATCTTGCTGGTTAATTCTATATCTGAGGTATATAGTATGGCAATCTGAGGGATTTTTCTGATGTCAACAACCAACTCTCCAATTCTCAGACACCAACCTATTGTCCAATAGTTCAATTCAATCTGAGCACTATTTAGCAGGAGTTAACATCAGACTCCTCAATTTAAAGATTCAAAAGACTGCCCCCACTTCAGATGTCATTAACAGGTGTATATTACTTGTACTTCTGATAATTCAGCTATAAATTAGAAGTCCTTTGGTTTAAATGTATCCCCAATGTTCACGTGGTAGAAAATTAAACCTCAAGACAATAGTGCTGGCAGGTGGGATCTTTGAGCTCTCATGAATGGATTAATGCCATTATCATGGAAGTGGGCTATTCTCCTGAAATGGGTTCCTAATGTAAAGATAAGTTTAGCCTCCTTCCCCTTTCTGTCTGTTTCTCATGCTCTCTTGCCCTTCTGCCTTCCAACATGGGTTGATGAAGCAAGAAAGCCTCATCAGATGCTAACTCTTGACCTTGGACTTGTCTGGCTCTGGAACTCTAAGAAATAAATAAATCTTTGTTCTTTATAAATTAGCATCAAATATTCTGTTATAGCAACACAAAATGGACTAAGAGGTTACCATGACCTTGTCCTCATATTTGATAATGAACTAGAACAGTTCATAGAACTTGGGAAAATATTTATGCTTGTCAGATTATTATTGAGAACACAACATGGGAACAGTCAAAATAGAGATGTGTAGGAGAAGGTATGGGTGTGTATGTGTGTGTGTGTGTGTGGGGGGGTGGTGGTTATGTGGCTGTGAAGAGCTTCTGTGACCTCTCCTGGTGTACTATCTTCCAACACCTTGATTTGTTCACCAACCTGGGAGCTCCTCCTGCCTTAGAGTTTTTATAGAGCTCAGTCTCCACTATCTCTCCCCAAAACTCTTGTAGGTCTGTGAGTGGGACTGAAAGTTCCAACCCTTTAATCCATTGGTCTTTCTGATGACCAGTTTCATCCTGAGGCTATCTAGAGGCCACGTCCTAAGTCATTTGATTAGCACAAGCTCAGGTGTGACCAAAAGGAACTTCGTAGAAAACAAAAGATAAAGAATGGAAGAAAATCTTTACCCCACGCACCCGATAGAGCATTAATCTTCAGGATATATAAAAAACTCAAAAAAATGTGACACCGAAAATCCAAATAACTCAATCAATACACAGGCAAAGGAACTGAATAGGCACTTCACAGAAGAAGAAATACGGATGGTCAAAAACAAAAAATTAAAAAAAAGTTCAACATCTCTAGCAATTAGAGTAATGCCAATTAAAACTACAACTATATGAGTGAGATTTCATCTTGCTCCAAGCAGAATGGCAATTACCAAGTATACAAGTAACAATAAATGTTGGTAAGGATGTGGGGAAAGGTTCACTCAGACATTGCTTGTGGGACTGCAAGTTGGTGCAGCCACTGTGGAAAGGAGTATGGAGAGTATTTAGAAACCTTGGAATGGAATAACTCTTTGACCCTGCTGTTCCTCTCCTCAATCTATACACAAAGGACTTAAAATCAGCATACTACAGTGACACTGCCACATCAATGCTTATAGCAGCTCAATTCATACTAGTCAAGCTAGGTGTCCTTCAAAAAATGAATGGATAAAGAAAATGTGATAATCATACACAATGGAATATTACTCAACCATAAAGAAGAATGAAATGATGGCTGGTAAGTGGATGGAACTAGAGGCTACCATGCTAAGTGAAATAAGCCAGTCCCCCCCAAAACCAAAGGCCAAATGTTCTCTCTGATATGTGGATGCTAATATATAAAAACAGAGGGTAGGGAGGGGAGGATAAAAGTTCACTGAATTAGACAAAGTGGAATAAAGGGAAGGCATGGGGATGGGCATAGAAGACAGTAGACTGAATCAGATATAACTTTCCTGTGCTCATATATGAATACATCACACTGTAATTCCACATCATGTACAACCAGAAGAATGGGATCAAATTGGAATGTGTTGCATTCCATGTGGGTATAATATATATTAAAATATACCCTACTATCATGTATATTTAAAAACAACAAATTAAAGAAAAATACTATTACACTTGTGAAATAACAAACATTTTATGAGTCCTGTGTCAGGAATGTGAGACAAAGGCAAAATGTATTTTTATATTTTACCATGAGTAGTTAACCTTAGAGTTAAGACTACTAGTTTTATGACCCTCAATCCTCAGTTTCCTTATTTTTTATAAAATAGGGACAACAATATCTATATCACAAGGATGCTGTGAGGATTAAATTAGGTGGAATAATGCCTGGTTCATAGTTGGCATTAGTAGACATTAGCTCTCATTGTTATATTTTCAAGGGCTTTCATATATATACATATATAAAATTTGGGTCAGTGATAAACCATATGCAACTGAGGTGTCATATAATTCTACTGCCTTGTGATGATGTAGCCATCTTAGTCTAGTTAGTACATTCTACGATGTTTACACAATGACCAATAACCTAAAAGCGCATTTCTAAGAATGTTTTCTTATTGTTAAGTGTACAAACACTGTGGAGTTTACTCAAAATTTCTTGGATATAAAAGGCAAGGGATCATGTATATACCACATGGAAAAAATATTTTAAGTCTCCTTTAAGGGCCCCTTGATATACCTACTCATTCTCTTTTCCTAACATTCCTGTTCCATAAGCAACTGCCCTGAATCTTTCTCCTGCTCCTTTTCCCTTTGTTCCAACATTCTTCTTCTTCTCCAGATTCTTTTACTCCATTTATGAGTAGAGACATGTATCCATCTACCAACCTCCTTACCTGTCACCTTCCTTAGTAAAATATGTGTTTGGTGCTTCTTTTCTTGCTTTCTACTTCAACTGGAGAAAGGAAATAAGTTGGAAAGAGATACAGAAAGCCAATCATTGCTTTTGTAAAAATCATGCCAACATTGTCTTATAATAGGAAAAAGAGGGAGAGGTTAAATATTTATTAAATACCCATTACATGCCAGATATATTCTCATTGCTTACACAAGCTTGTATGTATGCCTTATCTGCGGAGAAATATGGCAACTGACTTATGAACAGGGCTCAGTTTGGTTTTGTTTTAGGTAATGAAATCAATTTTGTTTAACCATACAATTATGGGTTATAAAATATTATCTAAATATTTTAATTAGATGCCAACAGTGGGAAATATGAAAAACTCACACAAAAATATTGACATCTGGCTTTTCTTCAAAAAATTAGAGATCTGGACTGCTGACTATTGTCAGAACCTAATAGGGGCTACCATCACTCTTAGAAAGGACACACAGTTTGCAGGACTCCATAGTCCCTACTGTTCCCTACTGTGTTCTTGATAATAAAGTAAAATCAACTGCCAGCTATCATCATGCTTATTTATTTCCATATAGTAAATTTCAAATATAGATGAGTAAAACACCTGAGCTGCACATGTTTCTCACTCTTCCCCATTTATTCATTTATCTTGCCCAGCCCTGTGAGCATCTGCATTTCGGAGCCTATTTTCCTGAATGTGTCTTTCTAGCTTCTTGTGGTGCTGGTGCTGGTGCTGGATGTGTGGCAGGTGTCCTGCAATTCTTGATGCATCGGAACAAATGAAATAAATCCCTTCATTTGGAGTTGGCCTCTACTTCACTCTCCCTCCTTCTCCCCTGCTGTGACGGGGACAAGAAATCCTTTTTCCGTACCTCAGGGTGCTTTTTTGGCCTTATTAGTCTCAAATCTTCTGAAACACCAATGATTCTAAAAGCAGGGGAAACATTTTAACAATAGTAAAAGATATCTTAGCAACACTCTTATCAATAAACCATGGCAAAGGCCCCCTAATGACTAGGTTCATACAAACCAAGTCTGTTAGAAATGAATAGCCCACTGCTCTGAAATTGATTCGTGACCTATTGATGCACTGAGTTTGGAACCTGTTTCTCAAAGAGAACACGTCATATTTTGTCAGTTAGACTAGGAGTAGGGGCAAGAAGGACATTGGCACAGCAGCAAATGATATTATTGAACATTCACTTGGGATTTTTTCAGTACACCATAATGTATCTTTCTTCAATAGAGACAATTTGTTAAATGGATAATTAAATGTTATCTAATATGTATGCCTTTGTAAACCTTTTCACATAACTAATTTTTAGAATTAAGGAGGAAAAACTCATTGTTACAACATCTGTCCAGAATTTTTTGCTTCAGAAAGTGTTCTAGTTTAAGTGAGATAGCTCCTTTCCCAGCAAAAGTGATGCTTCCTGGGAAAGAGAGAATTCTGAAGCTGAAAAGAAAGGGTGATTGATGGTAGGGTGGGGAAGCCAGGTATGTGTGCTCCTTAAGTATCCTCAGGGCAAGGTTAATTTAGTTTCCTTTTTACACTCACCTCTCTTTCCTGTCTACTTTGCCTTTTTTCCTCCCTCTTTGTACCTCTTTCTTTTACACTCCCTACCAGAGGTAATGGATGTACATGTTTTTCCTCAAAACAGTTTGAGGATGGGCTGCCCCATTAATTCCTGACAAAGGATCATGCTTGCAGTAAGTGCTTAGAAATGCTCCTTGAATAAATGACAGTATTTTTCTACTGAATAAATGAGGGTATTTCTCTGTTGAGTGAAAACTTGGAATTGCCTTCCCTGGCTCTGTCCTGGCTCACAGCTGTTCTTCATTGTCTGTCTCCTCCTGTGGTTCAGATGTGGTCCGAGTGTTCCTATGGCTTCAAGGGTGGAACTGTAATCTCCATTGGGAAGTATTAAGGGTGGAAACATAATTCAATTAGGGTGTTTAGAGGTGGGGTTTTGAGGGAATGATTAGGCTTAGATAAAATCATTTAGGGTGAAGCCCCCACAATTGAATCCTGGTGGCTTTATAAGAAGAGAGAGAGGAAAAGAAGAGACACACATGTGACTTCCCAGTCTCTGGCCCTGTGAAGTCTGCATTGCCTCACGACAGCCAGTGGGAAGGTCACCACCACAGCACCCCCTCAAAACTGCGCCTCCATAGCTGTGAGTCAAAATAAACCTCTTTTGTTTGTAGTCTGTCAGTCCGCGGAATTCAGGAAACAGAAACATCTCTTCAACACTGAGAGAGACCTAGTGGGTGGGACATTGGAAGGAAGAAGCCAGAACCAAACGTGCCTCCAGTTTTTTCCACTTCAAGTCCTGTCATTTTTAGTCTAAGTCTAGAAGGCTCAGATTTAATTCCCTGGACAGGAGTTACAGCAGATTTTTTGTCTTCCAGGGAAAAATCAAGCTTTTCTTGTTCTTCCTCCCTGAAGGAAGTAGGCTTAGATGCATGTGGCCACAGCAGTGGTGTCTGGCCTGCGCTGTGGTGCCTGCTCCCTGAACGGGCAGTCTGGGGGAGATCAGGCACGAGTGCAGTGCGCCCCCTACTGGGATGAATGAACCCCGCCTTTTAGTGGACGCTAAGGGTCTTCACGTCATATTCAGTCAGTCCTCCAGCACCTCATTCTCAGTGCTATAAAATGAATTCACCACATTCACCCCCAAAACTGTTGGTTCTCTTTTCTTTCCTTCTAAGAAACTTCCACATTTTCCCACTTCTTTGAATCTATGGGTGTGGAACCCACATATATGGAGAGCCCTCTGTTCTTCCCTAAGGCTACTCTGGCAGGGCCTAAGAGAAGGAGGTGGTGGCTGATGTGGGCCTGTCAGCCAGGCAGCAGTGTCTATGGGCCCTCAGGGAGGCTTCCTGTGTGATATGCGGTGTCCATTCCCTCATGCTCCTTCAAGGAACCCACAGTAAACAAACTGGAGGCCTGACAGCCAGGTGCTCCCGGCAGGTGTCATCTTTTGGTTCACATCGTGTTAAGCAAGTTTTGGAGCCAACATGAACAAATGTCCATAATCTATGTTGCTTCTCTTTAAAGAAACAAGCTCTGATATCCACAGCCTCTCGTGAAGTATGGCCACCATGGCCTGGGCTATGTGGCAGCTGCCCTCTTAGAAAGGGCTGTGTTACCAAACCCTACTGGAGTTATCCATCATGTCTGCCTGGCTCCTGCAGGCACCTGAGTTTGAGACCACAAAGCTTCATCATACCTGAAAACATTTGGAGCAAATGCCAACTGCTTTAGTCAGCTTTTTCACTACTGTGACCAAAAAACCTGACAAGAACAATTTTAGAAGAGCAAACGTTTATGTAGTGTTCATGGTTTTGGAGGTCTCAATCCATAGGTAGCTGACTCTATTAGTCTGTACCAGAGGTGAGAGAACATCAGGGCAGAAGGGTGTGATAGAGGAAAGTATCTCAGAACATGACAACTGGGGGGTGGGTGGAGGTAGAGAGAGAAAGAGAGAGAGAGAAAAAAAAGCTCGCTCTCTCTCTCTCTCTCTCTCTCTGCAGACCAGAGACAAAATATATACACTTTACCTGCCGACAGTTACCACCCAGTTAATACCTTTCAGGGGATTAATGCACTGATTAGATTAAACCTCTTATAATCCAACTATTTCACTCTAAACTATCTTGCATTGTCTCTCACATGAGCTTTTAGGGGGCACCTCATACCTAAACCATAACACCACCCGTAACAAGGGACGGGACTATGAGGTTATAGAGCTCGGTGTGGTTTACTGGCTCTTTTTGGTGATAACATGTAATTTATATGTAAAATTTATGTGCATAAGGAGAAAAATAACCCTCCAGTACCTTTTCCCCTAGCCCACAGTTGCCTGGTCTGCATCTCTTACCTTGTGTCCCAGCATACTCCCTGTGATCCAACCCAGGCCTGGGCCTGTCGATTCCTCCATCCCTGTCTTTGAGCAAAAGCTGTCACTCCTAAGGAGACCTTAAGAGTATTTTCTGCATTCACCTAAAGCTCACAATCAGAGACCTAATGGGATTCATCCATATATCCTTCAGTAATTACCTATGTGTTTATTAACATAGGCATATATGGTTCTTTTTAACTTAAGTGATTCATACTGTAAACATTAATCTTCAACTACAACACAGGGTATTCTAGAATAAGGGCAGAAATTTTGCCTGAATTGCTTGCAGTTGTATCCTGTCTACCTATACCAGTGCTTGATATAAAATAGTAAGTCAGTAAATATGGAATTATTTGTTCAACAAGTACAATTAAACGAGTAAACGTGTTTCCTGACCTGTAATGTCTTAGAGATCTTTCCATGTCAGTATACACATCTTGTGAATTCCTTTGAATGGCTGCAGAGTATTGTACCATAATAAACACCCGCCATGGACTTCATATTTTTTTCTATTTTGCATTATTTTTAAGCAGTATTATGTTGAACATTTGTCTTCATTTATAATACTGGTATAAAATAGTAATTTTGTAGGAATAAATCCTGAAAGTACTTTTAAATTTTTGATAAATACAGTCAAGTGGCATTCTTAAAAGACTATACAGGCTTATAGTTCCAACAGCAGAATATGAAAGTGTCTTCCCCTAATTTATCTCTAACTCTGAATACCCTATTTTATTTGACCAAATGAATTTTAGCTCCCTTCTCCATCAGGGGAAACTGCAGAGGAAGAGGACAAAAGAAGGTGGGAAAGGGAGAAAGGATGGTTGGCACAAGAAGGAAGGAGGATGTTATGCTCTGCTGGGTCCTGCAGGGAAGAAACGGACTCAAGGTATTTCATTTTACTTTTATAACTGTTGCAAGGTTACTGTTTACTCTGGAGCTTTTTATTGGCTGACGGTGGCTTCTCTGAAATACTGGTGGGAAGGTTGTCAGAACACAGGAAACTGTTACCAGGGAAAAAGGAGGAAAATCGTCATTTGGTCTCCATAGTCACGAAAGATTATCAGCATATACCTGAGGAACAAAATTTTGTGTCAAGGCATTTTCACCTATTATACATTATATTCATGGAACTCTGTCTCTCCATTTTTTACTGATCCTCCTGAAGCATCGAAAATCTATGTGATTAGCCCGAACACTCAGTCAAAGGTGTAGACTTAAACTTCTGTCTTTTGACTCTTAGCCTGCCTTTCCTTCTTAGGAGTCTGCACATTTTAGTAAATCACCTTGAGTCAAATGTGGTCCTTAGAAACACACCTGAGATTTTTCAATGACAATGTTCCAACATGATGACTTCAACATACTATTTGTTCATTCACACATTATGTTATGGCACTGAGAAAGAGAAGATGATTACTCAGAGTGTCTATGTATAAACTTGACTCAAATCAAATCACATTCCAAAGGGTATAGATCCTCTGGAATGATCACTGCCATCAACAGAATGAATATATGTAGCCTATGTCAGTGCAAGGACTTCTCAGCCTGGAGCCCACTTAAAAAAAAAAAAAAAAAAAAAAAAAACCAAAAAAACTAAAAACTAAAAACAAACCAGCAAACCTTGGCTAGACCATGTTCTCAAGGGCAAAAGTAATTATATTCACCTTTTTTCTTGTCAGGGCCTGGCACATATAAGGAGCTTAAATAAGTACTGGACAATTGTAGCAGATATTTAACAACTTCTCTCAAATGGCTAAAGAGGAAGGAGCACAGACATTTGAATAAAGGTTCTTTCTTGTGTGCAGAGTATCATAAATTCAGCCTCTAACAACCATGCTTATTGTCTCATGGTTTATGTGGTCAGGGCTTGGATGTGGCTAGTGGGGTATCTGACTCACAGTTTCTCACGGGGCTGCAGTCAGGGTGTTGGCTGGGGCTGCAGAGTGGGAAGATCTGCTCCCAACCTCACTCAGGTGGCAGTGGGCAGGCTTCTCTGCTTGCTGGCCAAAGGCCCCAGCAACTTTCCATGGGTGTCTCCATAGAGCAGCTTGTAGCTTGAGAGCTGCAAAAGAGTGAGAGAGTGAGAAAGGCTGCTCAAGTGAGAGCATTTGATAACTGAATCTTGGAAGTGACTGTGATTTATGACATGAGTCACTCTGCCCACCAGTAACTCAAGGGGAAGGTGTCAAAAGACAAAATTACAACAAACTTAAAGATCCTAATCGGCTTTTACTTGTGCTTATATACAACTGAGTAACACTTCATTCTATGAAGTAGAGTGAGTATTCTGATGAATTGAGCAAAGGAGGGTGGCTTTATAGATGGAAAGGGGCTGAGGAGAGCAGAAAAGTATACTGGTGGTTCCAAAGCTATTTTCTGTATATCATTAACACAGAGGGGGCTTCCTCCTCATGCTGGCTCTTAGGGTGGGCCTCTTCAGATTGGTTGCTGTGAGTCTCTTGGGGTGTTTTTTGTTTGTTTGTTTAAAAACTGGCCTGTTTCGGAGTTTAGTTTCACTACCTGGTGCTGGTACTGCTGATTCCCCGTGATGAGTCCTGCTTCTTTACTTGCTGAATATATGTAGCCTTCTGTCAATGCAAGGACTTCTCAGCCTGGGGCCCACTTTAAACAAAACTAAAAACATTAGAGAAGCACATGGAGGCAAACATATAAAACATGGTTTATTTAAAAAGAGGGTAGCATAGACTTCCTCAGGAGGGAGAATGGAGGAGCCATAGCTGGTATCCTGACATCCCAAGAAGCAAGGCGTTCTGTCTTTTCATGTCTTAGGCTTCCTTTGTTCTTCTACTGTCTTCCCCCTATCTTTCTCCTTCCTGCATATGTGACTAGGCCCAGGAAATGTTTGGTGGGATGGCCAAAACAACGTAGATGGGCTGAAGGGGCCAAGGTGGAGTGATCTGGGCAGAAGGGGGCATAATTAACAACTCCTTGTAGGGAGGGACAATCCCTGGACCAGTTACCTTAGCAGGGGCAGGTTATCTTGATAAAGGAGGAAGGGCTTTGAAGGCATTAGCATTTCAATCCTTCTCCAACTTTCTGGCATCCTTGATCCGACCTGACATTTATCTATCTATACTGACTGCCTGTCTTAATTCTGGCTTCAGTACCTTAAATGACCGACTACATTCCAGTTTGCTCTGCTTGGCTGGGGTCTAGTGCAGGGGGCTAGTTCAACACAATGGTCTCCTACAAATTTTATTTAAAAGGGTATTCCATAAAGTCATGAATAGGGAGTGGGAATCATGGCATGGGGCAGGTCATCTGCTCCAATCACATTTATCTTTTTGCTATGTGTGCCTTCTATTCTTTCCCTCCTCCCACTTTCCTTTCCTTATTTTTTCCCTACTTCACTCCAGCACTTACCCTAAGTCTACAGTGGTCTAGGAGCTACATTAACATTAGAATACAAAGCCCATGAACACTGAGATTTTTAGGTTAGGAGAGAAGAAAGATACAATAAAATAGCTATTTTTAGCCATATACATTGACGTCTTAAATCTTTTTTTTATTATTTATTTTTTTTTAAACTGGGGATTCAACTCTGGGACACTCGGATCCACCAAGCCACATCCTCAGCCCTACTAGTATTTTATTTAGAGACAGGGTCTCACTGAGTTGTTTAGTGCCTTGCTTTTGCTAAGGCTGGCTTTGAATCTGAGATCCTCCTCCCTCAGTCTCTTGAGCTGCTGGGATTACAGGCGTGCGCCACTGTGCCCTGCTTAAATCTTTTTTTTTTTTTTTTCCTAAATTCAATCTTTTGTTTAAAATAGTTCACCTTTAAAATATAGCCTCTACTACACTGCAGAGCTTAGGGCCCCTTTAGAGGAAAAAAAATGATTTGAAGGTGGATCCTTTTCATGTTGTGGATAACCTCATCAGTTTATTCTGTAAAAGACATACTCTATAAACATATACATTAAATTGGATTACAACCAAGATTAAATCTGTCACAGCAAAATCTTTTTAACAAAAGCCTTTCCAGCGGATGAGGTAAAGGATGTAACTATAAATGGGAAAAGGAAGGTCATGTCCCTAAAATAAAAGAGTAAAATAAAATATGGCATCCTCCCATCCCAGAGGTTCTTGATCCTGACATTCCATAGGAAGGGTACCTAGTCTGTGAGTGTCTGCTACCCCCAACTTGTTTCACCACCCACTTATGCCCACACCAAGTAGTCCATGGCAGGGAGGTATGTGACAGCTCACCAGAGAGAGAACCTAATGTGCTGCCCTGTGGAAAGCCTTTACCCTCTATAACTCCACCTTCCACACTGTCCCTGGCCTTCCCAGTTCCTGGGCAATCATTAACAACAAAGCAACACGACTTTGCTTCAGTGAGGCACAGAACTCATTTATAAAAAAGAAACCTGTATATTTTGTCAAAATAAAAAATGAAAAAAATTGAGCATTAGTGTGGGCACTTGTGACCCCCAGTGGTAGAGAAGAGAAAATGCAAGCATGACATTGAGCTTGGGGGAAGGGAAGAAGGTGTCTCTCACAGGCTCTTTGGAGTCCCAGTTAACACTATAAATGCAAAACCATTTCTACATGGGGCTAAGGCAACAAACACAAAACAATGAAATATCCTTTCTCCTCATGCCTTGTCCTGAGCAGCTTTATTCATGTCTAAGGCAGCTTTATTCATGTCTAGCAAACTGCACTTCCACCAGCACAAAAATATAGAGTGGAGTTATAAGTGCCCTCCCTATTGCAACCTGCATCTTGTCTCTGGCCTTTTGGAGATTGAAAATGGTTAATGACCTCAGCATCCTGAGGCCACTCCTATCCCTGCCACACTTGCAAGACCTGGAACTCTGTAATTACCTAGCTTCTCTTTTGTGAGTTTACTAAATCTCACAGAGGGGACTTCAGACTGAGGTCCTAGAACAAGATGCCACAGACTCTAGAAGAGAACCCAGTTTCTCAACTAACCACAAATATCAAGACACTTACGGCTATAAATTGAAAGTTATTTGTTTGAATTTTTTTTTAATTTTGGGAAAGTAAGAGACATAGTTGGGAGAACATTTTAATAAATTAATTTGTTTTAAAATAGATCAATACTTTAGAATATCAACTGTTGAATGAAGTAGGAAATGTAGTTACATCTTTCAATAAGAAAAGCAAAGTGTTCTTAGGAGTTCTCATGAGATCATCTGGTCTACACTCCTGAACTCAGGCAGATTCTTCTGCAATCATCCTTTATGTAGGCCAGGGGAGGGGCAGTGTAAAAGGCTGCATGATATGGGAAGAGCTTCTAAATATCCCCTACTGAGCAGACAAATCCATCCATACCCTGGGGACCTGGGAGATGGTCCTATGCTGCAGCAGCAAGAATAAGATTGTTTTGAAACATGATATTTTATTACAAAAACTCATGAGAATGCAGCATTCTGATACACCAATAAAACACTGTTTAACATTTAAAAATGATAGTTTTTGCTCACATTTCTGAATTAAATCAACTCTGTGGAAGTATACACATTTTTATTCATTACTCAGTTCTCCTGTACCTGAAGGTCCCGTTTGAGGGGGTTAGAGACCATGATGACCCCCATGGGCCAGGCAGACTTAGTTTGGTTCCAATTTCAACTTTCCTATTTCCTATCTTATGATAAATTAACTTATGCCCTGGGTTGTGTGTGTGTGTGTGTGTGTGTGTGTGTGTGTATGTATGTGTGTGTGTAACATTCAAATATAAAATACTTGTATAAAGCACAAGTCCCAGATTGTGCCATATATATATATAGTATTTAATTAATTGTTTTAAAGTATAGTGTCCTTCTGTGCTATAGAACAGAATATTTTATATATATTAAATATATAGTATATTATATATGAATATATTTATATATGTATTATAGTTTTAATTAATACAGAGTAATTGTACATAATAATAGTATAATAATCACATCAGGGTAATTGGCACCTCTGGCATTGTGATGGTTAATTTTGGTTGTCAAGTTGACTGTATGTCTTGAGAATTGGTACCAAGACTAAGGTGGTCTTTGCTATTATTATTACCTGACCATGTGGAGAATACTTTGGAACCAGCTTACAGAAACAATCTGGGAGAGTTTGGAGGAGCAAGCTAGAAAAAACTGAGAACTCCCAAAGAGGAATTCTGGTGAGAGTGAGAAGACAGAAAGCAGATAGGATTATGAATAGTAAAGGTCAGGCTGATCAAGTTTCATATGGAAAAGAGGACCCTATTGGGAATTAGACTAGAGGCTACTATTGTAACACAATGGCCCAAAACTAAAAAAAATAAAAATTGGCTGTGTTTTGTCCATGCCTTGAGACTTTGTAAGAGATTGACTTTAAGATAATGTATGAATTTACCTGGTAGAGAAAAATTTCAACTCAGCTGTGGCATGGTTATTACTAGTTAGTTTTAAAAAAAATTACAGTAAGAATCAGAATCAAAGAGGTGCAGAGCAGAATGCTTAAAAATAGGTAGCACGGTGTTACAGTTTGTATGTGAAATGTCCCCCAAAGGCCCACATGTTAAAGGTTTGGTCCCAGTGTGGTGCTATTGGGAGATGGGAGAAATTTTAAGAGGTAGAGCCATGTGGGAGACTTTTAGGTCATTGGGGACCTGTCTTCAAACAGGATTGTAAGAACCCAGTCACTTCTTCCTTTCTTCTTTTTCTTATTTGCTTCCTGGACATGAAATAAGCAGCACCACAGGCTGCCCCACCCATTGCCATTCTCCTACCCAATCCAACACACACACACACACACACACACACACACACACACACACACACACACACTATAAGCAATGGATCTGCTCAACTGTAAATTGGAAGTTCCAATACAGTGAGGCAAAATATACTTTTTCTCTTTATAAATTGATTATCTCAGATATTTGTTATGATAACAGAAAGCTGAGTAGCATAGACACTTATCACGTATTTGTGTTGGGACCATTCAAAATCCTCTCTACTAACTATTCTGAAGTATTCAATTAATTGTTTTAAAGTATAGTATCCTTCTGTGCTATAGAACGTTAGAAGTCATTCCTTCAATCCATCTGCATCCTTCAATTTTCTTTTCTGTCAAAGCAATACAAAGCTCTGAGCCAAAAGCACTGAGAATGGTCATACCATTTTTGGCACAGTATTCTGCAAGCTACCAAGCACAAGCCATATGATATTTTGTTGTTATAGGGATATTTGATGTGGTAGGAAAAGAGCAGGCTTTGGAACATGAACCTTAGTTAGTGGCTCTGGGTTTTGAGGGAGTAGCTTAACCTCTGTGAAAAAGGTGTAGTAGTGATACTGCAGGTTACAGTGATAATTAAACATAACACATACATAAGGTACACAAACCTCAGAAAATGGCAAGTCTCACTATGTCTTGCAGTAGCAGCTGCAATAAATAAAAACGGCCGCTCTGCAGACAGTCTGGCTTGACTTTTGCTAGCTGAGTGACCTTGAGCAAGTTACTTACTATCTTTGTTCCTTGGTTTCTGTTTCTGTCAAATGAGATAAACAAATAGTACCCACTCAGAGTGGTGAAGATGAAATAAGTCAATATGAGACACACAATAGTGGATGACTCGTGGAATATTGAGGTTGCAGTAAGCATCTGTGTGTGGTTGGCTGAGCTAATTATTGTCCTCTTCACTGTTAGGAAAACAGCATGATGTCCTTCCCTAAGTGAAATATCTAGAATTTAAGCAAGAATCATCCGGTTCCAGATCCAATAGTCTTTTCACAATGCCCCTAATAGGAAAGAGGGCTGCATACCTCATAGTAGTCTATCCTTTGATAGCTTTGAGTTCCTCCAGCCAGCCCATGGAGGTCAATGCTGGTCAGTATTCCCATTTATGCACAAAATATTCTCAGGCTAATTGCCTATAGTTCATGAAGCTATGTATTTTTGCTTCCTGAAGAGAACAGAGAATAGACAAAAACTTTGTGCCCCATGGCTCTAATTTTCTCCTGGACTAAACTGAATTTCTCTGCTACAGTATAGAGACAACATTATCCTTCTGATATCTACATGAGCCCAACAGATTTGCAAAATGTAAAAACTTAAGGAGACTATATAATTTTCTCAACATAGATAAGGAAATTTAGGTCTGCAGAACTTAGAACCCTGACCAACACCTCTATATTTCTTTTGATCTATTCTATTTTAATAATTAGGAAATCCCTAATTTTGGCTCTAATAAGCATGCTCCCCACTAAATAGGGAAAACCAAACTTTTTTTTATACTCCATTATTTTACTTTTGACATCAGAGTTATGGGTTTCTCACATAAAGCAGTTCTCCTATTCTCTGTGGACAAAAACTGTTGTCTTACAATTTAGTTCTAAAACTAACACAAAGTTAGTACAGACTCCACAGAGTAAGCATCCAGTCCTACCAGACTGCCCCCCCACCCCACTTCAGATGCTAATTGCAAGTCCCAGGTTGTGATTTGTACTCCTGACCACCACCCTCTAGGAAATTTTATATGTTCAGCAATCAGAAAGTTCTCTAAACCCATTCCTTTTGGGTTTTGATGTAGATATGAATGAGTAAAGCACTGGCCATTGGTGATCAACCCAACAGTTAGTGAGTCCTGTTTTCCATGTTGGAGATGATGGGGCAGGACCCTGAAAGTTCCACACCTCTAATAACATGGTTGGTTTCCCCTGAGAAGCATTTCTCATTATAGGACTTCAGGAGCCCCAATCAGAAGTCATCTCAAAAACAAAAACAAACAAACAAACAAACAAAGAAAAACCCAGGCTGGGCACAGTGGCTCACACCTGTAATCCCAGCATCTCGGAGGCTGAGGCAGGAGGACCACGAGTTCAAAGCTAGCTTCAGCAACTTAACAAGGCCCTAAGCAACTCAGTGAAGCTGTATCTCTAAATTAAAAATACAAAAAAGGGCTAGGGATGTAACTCAGTGGTTAAGTGCCCCTGGGTTCAATTTCTGGCACCAAACAAAAACAAAAACAAAACAAATAAACAAACAAAAAAGCCAGAAAGGTTTTAAGGATTTTTAGGGAAAAGACAAGGGGGAATGAAAACCAAATATGTATTTTTTTATTATATCACAAGGTCACATCCAGCTATTAACTCTACGATACCCACTCTCTACCTTGCTTCTTTTTCTCTGAAAAGCTCCAAACCTTCTTCCTCTCGTGATCTCCTCCAGCCCATGACCTCTTTTCTACTCTCCAGAGAAAACAGAAGCCCTCAGAGAGAATGCCAGTAGCTTCCACAGACTCACCATTGCATGGACTCCCTCAATCTTGCCTTTTCCTGGTGAATAGAAATCCTTTCCCAATGCAATGTCTGGATCATGCCGTCCTGCAGTCTCAAGTCACTTACACTGCACTGATTTTCCTTGCTCTGTCATAAATCTCCTGCATCTTCCTCTTGACTGGTTTTCCCAATCAGCATTAGCACAAGGTTCTGTTACTCCCATCTTAAAATCTTGGTAATAAAACTTTTCTTGATCTCACACTTCCCTCCAGCTACTCCTTTATCCCTTTCTTCCCTTCACAGTGAGTTTCCTCCAGGGTTGTTTAAACTCCAGGCACTCCATTTCTTTACCTCCTACTGGCTGTAGCCTCTTCTATCCGTCTCCCATCCTCACTGCACAATCAACATGGCCATTGCCAAGGTCACCAATGAATGACCTTGAGGTCAGTATTTATAAGTCTGAGATACATATTTCAACATCTACCATGCTGCAGACACTGTATCAGGCACTAGAAATATACTATGATCAAGTAGACAAAAGATCCCCGTCCTTTAGCAGCTGATCAATATAAGAATGCAAAGGGCTCATAGAAAGTTTTTCAGTTTTCATTTCACTTTTCTTCAATGATCACTAAATTATCTTTAAAATGTCTTTTTATGAGCATCTATTTTACTTAATGACTGAGGTACTCAGCTTCCTTTGTCAATTTCCTTTTGAAGTCTACTTGACTTCAAAAATTTTTGGCCCATTGTTTTCATCCTACAAATTTTTTCCCAAGATCAATATGTACTAGGTACTCTTCTTGGTGCTAGAAAACAGTAATGAAGAAGAGAAAGATAAATATCTGCTCTAATGAAGCTCATAGCTTAGAGGGTACAAGTGAGATTGAATAGGATGATCAAGATTGCTTCCCTGCTTTCCCAGGAAAATCTCCCCGCTCTCCAATTGAGGTCAGAGCTCCTATTCCATATGCTCCAATTGAGGTCAGAGCTCCTATTCCATATACAGAACCTTTTGATAAAAAGGGTTGTTGAATGTTCATTCATCACATAAACTTCATACCACGTCTGTCTTCTCACCAGGGTATCCCAGTTTTGAAGACAGTATATACATACAAGGGCCTTACTCAGTGGAACTGCCCTTAGACTTAAGCTAAGAGGGCCATGCCTGGATCCTTTGCTGCCTTCCTTCAGCTCTGCCTCTTTCCATGTGTAAGTAATCTTCAGGGCCAAAGGGAATTGTTTACCCAGACTATGCTCTTTTTAGATGCCCAGGGCCCTGGAATTTTCTTTCCTAAAGACCCAGGATCAACTTCCCTTGCATGGGTCTGCCTCATAGGGTAGATGAGCCATCAAAACATGCTCTTAAGTCTGAAGCACATCCCTGAAGTGATAAGGCTGTGCATGTAACTTGAACAAGCAAGGTAGAGCACCCACATGCCCCATGCAAGGATGCAGGACACAGTGCTGAACCTCAGGTGGGGAAAAAGATATCAGGCCATGAACAAGGACTGGGGTCACTAATTCTTGCACTAGCACGGGCACAGAACTCAGAACTTCAAGGATTCTAAATTCAAACCTAGTCTTTCAGGTCATCTCAAAAGTGAATTTGTCCAAGTATGATAAAACACTTTATGTAATGATTTTTTACCTTAATTTATAGTTGTTAAATATTTGGATATGTGCTGTGTGGACTGCCATTTGTACTCTAGCCGAGAACCTGATAACAAGTATTTACTGAAAGAATAAATGAATGAAACAGTTTATCACTGAATCCCAGCATTTGCCACATGGAGTGACTGGATGAGAAAAATGGATGGTTGTTTCATGCAAATTAATCCCCACAACAGCAAATACATTCTGTTGAAATTGAAGCTCCAGCTGCAGAATGTATTTCCTGTCTACAAATGTTGAAATATTTTCTCTCAGGGAAGCTCTGACTTAGATGCTTCCTTTCTATAATTCAATGACAAGTAACTCTATAATTAAGAGTAACAGTTAACAGTAATTGGGCACTATTTTTAGGGTTGCTTTAAGCCTGTCATATGTATTATTTAATTGAATATTCACAATCCTGTGAGGTAAGTATTGTTCTTATCCTCATTTTATGTATAAGGAAACTGAGGCTCAGGAAAGTCAAGTAACTTGCCTTAGGTTTCCCAGTTAGTAAGTTACAATGTTGGAGGTCAGTTCCTCAGCAGCCTGTGCTCTGTACCTTATGTTATGTATGATATGTGCAGAAGTCAAAGTCCTCCTGGGTCTCCCCTTTGTTATTGATGCCTGAGGGTTCTAGAATCTAAGCCAGGATCTATGGGTGTGAGGGCCACATTCCCTACTGCCAAGTTGCCTTTACAATGGATGCGAAACAATAAGAGTTTCAACTTGGGAGTTTAGTTAGCAGGATGACAAATAGTTCCACAGGGAAGCATTTAGTTCAATTTTTACATTCAATTTCCTGTAATAAGTTTATAGAAATGCAGAGAAAAGACAAAGAATCTCATGATTAAGAAAATTATTGGATTTTCATTTACTGATTGCGACACCAAGGGTCCTGAAAAGGAAAATAAATCTCAGCTACTAAAAGGTAAATTTTTCACATGCTGTAGACGTTAATTCCAAGAGTATTTATTCTCTGAAAATGCTCTGGTTCTACACAAGTGGGTTTCCATGGTTAGAATGAGAGGGTCCAAATCCCGAAAAGAAAGTAGAGCATCCCGTTGCTTTCCTCAGGCCAAAGGTCATCAGCAGCAGCTCCAAGAAGGACTCAACTGCCCCTGCAGAGGTAATCTAAGTGAGGGCAGAATTTGAGATGGTATGAATGAGGATGAGAGAGAGAAAAGGAGGAGGAACTGGACTTAAGATTATGGAGTCCCTAGAGTGTTTCCCTAGGTACATATTTTCAATAGGTGCTCAAGTTCTTCCCTGTGTATATGAGCAAACAGGACCACTCCCAAGGTCAGTTCAATATCAGACCAATACATGTCCATCCCCAAACATTCAGAAGGCACTGGAGGAATATGGTGCAGTTTTAGGCAATGTCCACTGATTAAAAATGTGAACTTTTTTAAAATAATAAAGTGATATTTATTTTAGTGTTATTCTGTATGGCAAAATAACACATTTTGTTCATAATAACAAAATATGAGAAATGCTTTTGCATTTGTTACTGGCACTAGACCAACATCAATCCCCTTTTCCTCTTCCACTCATCCAGATCTTCTGCTTCCAAGTTTACAAAACTATATTTCACAGGGTTATTATGCGAATTAAAGGAAAGTATTTATATGCTCCTCACCATTGCCATTTACTAGTAAACACAATTTACTGAAATGATGTAATGTCAAAGTTTCTAACACATGGTAAACATTTAACACATTTTCTAAAACAAAACAAATAAAGTAGTTGGAAAATGGCTAAAGTTAAAAGGGCAACTCTCTCCTCTTCCAGGCTTCCATGGATGTGTCCAAACCAGAGCAATGGAAATAAACCAGACTCCAAGCTTGGGATATCCCCCTGTAATTCTAGAGAAGGTAACAAAATCCAGGCTTTGAGAGCAGTTCTAAAACATAAACAGCACAAAGTTCTCAGAATAGTAGTTGCCAGTCCATAAAGCAACGCCTGCAACTCCAAATGGTCATCCAGAAGTCACAACTCTCTTGTGCCAGCAAGCACCTTGATTTCACTCTCATGGTCTCCATGACCAAATCTTCCAAATGCCTTGAGACAACCACCTTCCCTCTGTCCTCAGCTGGCTCTCCACCCTGTTCCACAAATACTTCTTTCTTTCCTTGTTCTATAGCTAGCTTTTCCCCATCTCTTATTATGATCTTAGACTTGAATGGTGCAATCACATAGTCATTTTGGGGCACCAGTTGATGAGGGTATTAGACGAAAAGGGACTATTAGGAAAGTTTCAACAATTGACTCGGTGATCTTTATTTCAAGGTTGACAATTCTTTTAAAGCTCTTTTGCTTAGGGTCTCAGACTATTTATTACAGTTAAAAATATTTTTTTAATTTTTTATTCTAATTTTTTATATATGAGAGAAGAATGCATTACAATTCATATTATACATATAGAGCACAAATTTTCATATCTCTGGTTGTATATGAAGTATATTCAGATCATTCGTGTCTTCATATATATACTTATGGTAATAATGTCCACCTCATTCCACCATCTTTTTCTCCCCCTTGCCCCCTCCCTTCCTCTCCCTCTCCTCTGCCCTGTCTAGAATTTGTCTAATCTTCCCGTAGTCCTGCTCCCAATGTCACTATGAATCAACCTCCTTATATCAGAGAAAACACTCAGCATTTGTTTTTGGGGGGGATTGGCTAACTTCACTTAGCATTATATTCTCCAACTCCATCCCTTTACCTGCAAATGTCATGATTTTATTCTCTTTTATTGCTGGGTAATATTTCATTGTATATATATGCCACAATTTCTTTATCCATTCATCTACTGAGGAGCATCTAGGTTGGTTCCACAGTTTAGCTATTGTGAATTGTGCTATTATAAACATTGATGTGGCTGTGTCCCTGTAGTATACTGTTTTTAAGTCCTTTGTGTATAGACCGAGGAGTGGGATAGTTGGGTCAAAATGCAGTTCTATTCCCCAGTTCAGTTGAAAGTATTTAATGTTCTTGCATAAGTTTCTGTGAAATGTCATTTCTACCACTAAGATGTGGGAATAATAATGAAATGCATTTGCATTTTATCAGGAAAGCTGTATCCAAATGAGATTTCTGCATCTCATTAGCCTCAGTTGTGATGTGGGGATTGTAATTATGCCCAACTCATAGGGCTAGCTATAGAGTGGATGAAATGAAGTGATATGTGAAAAGTGTTCCAAATTGTGTCAGGCATGGACAAGACCAACACATACTCTTGATGACCAGTTATATTGTAGGTAACTAAATCTCAGGTGACAACTATAGTAGTAGTCTCTGTGGTTTTATGAAGTCAGTTACAGCTTTGTTAATCTCTCATCAGACTTGGTTGGAGGAGTGAGGCTGTACCCTCCCAGCCAGCCCAGGCTCAGTATGACCACGCAGCCTGTGGGACTCACAGACCTGCTCAGTGTAGCTCATGTGGTTCAGTAGCCAGGCAATTTTGAGTTTAAATGGTGAGGAAAAATGACAGCAGTGGCTTTAATGGCTCTGTGTTTACAGAACCAAAAATAGCTATAAGACTCATTTAAATACTTGAGTTAAATTCATAGTAGATTTTGCAGAACAGATGATTTACCATCCATGGTATTCAGAAATCTGGAGTTTCTGGAAAGTTTGGTGACATTTCTTATGATTGTTAATTGCAAAGATAATTAGCAAAGTAATTTTTTTTTTTACAGGGAATAAGAACTGTTTTTCTGTCCTATTTTTCTATGCTTTACCAGTATTTTCGTATTTTCCAGACAGTTCTTCAGTATGTTAGTTCCACAAGTGCCTACTAATATACCTCCAAAAAGAGAATTCCCCAATCAGATACATGTGTGCACTCTGAGATAATTTTTCTTGCTATGAGCTGGTTCCTGGAGAATCTGAAGTGTGCATTGCTCCACACACTGATGAGGCTGAATCTTTGCTGGGGCTAATGGAGACACAACTCTCCTGGGATTACACTTTTTATTGTCTTCTCAGGAATTTAAAATCTACAAACTATAGCTCATTGGGGTTATTTCACAAGAACATTAACTTCACCGATTACAAGGGAATTTCTGCATCATTTCATCTGTTTCACAGTTTCATTTTCTGAAAGTTAGAAAAATAGATTTCCTCCATATGTTGGTGGTGGTCTCTGTTCTTTTCCTTGTGTTTTTGCCATGTCATTTGAATTCATTGGTTTTTCCCAAACACTCTGACCTTTTCTACTTCAGGATCATCCCCAGCCCCAAAACCTTCATTCTCTGAATGAAGGCTACAGATGTTTATGAGCTTTGTTGAAAATCAGCCTCATTCATTCATTCAGTTGTCAAATATTTTGAGGACCTGATTTTAGCTGGGTATTGTTTAAAGATTTCAGAGAAAGGATCAGTGAATGAATGGATATACTCATTTCTTAGAGTTGGGAAGATCTGTTAAATAATGCATGGGTAACCATGCTTATCTTTCAGGGAGAAAATTGCTCTGTAAACAGAGAAATATTATAATATTTATATGTTGATCCCCTGAAAAATGATAAAAGCAGTTTTTACTACAATGCAATACTGATAATTTGCATTTATATAGCACATTATTGGCACAACAACTTTGTCCCTTTGAGTAACTTCATTTAACGTGGTTTTGCTTTAATTATCTCTCACAGAGCAGCTATAAAATGATTATAAGACAATTTGCAAGTATATGTGTTATTCATAAATGGTAAATAACAGGTAAATTGTAAACACAATGAAGTAGAAACTGACATTTCTCAAGATATTTTAGTTGTTTACTTTACCCTCTATTTTTTTTTCTGGTTTTACCCTCCAATTTTTTCTTTGTCCTACTGTCTCCAATTATTCTAAATTAAATTATTTCTGAAGCAAACCAAGATATTCATAAAGCACACACGTGTTCACAGGCTAACAATGTGACTTAATATCTGTAAGGTGCTTTACTATTTTCTAATAAATGGGCACTTTGTAGAGCATTCCATTTCATTCTTCACTAATGGAACTTCTGCTCTTTGCAAACCGCTGTGAACAGCACCTTGGAACCAGCAATGAAGTCAGTCATGATTCTTAAGGATCAATTTCCAGGAAAGTCCTGATGGTATTTACAATGTTGCTTGTCTTCTCCAGTGCTTCGGAGATAACATCTACTTTTTGGCTGGCATAGCAAAGTTTAGGGGTCCAATCCTCCACTCACTTTGAGTGTGGTTGTACCATTACTCATGGAGGTATGGTTTTGCTTCCAACCTATTATTTGATTCTCTAAGGACTGGCAGAAGGGCAGGAGTAGTTAGCAGTCCCATTCTGTAGATGAAAAGCTTTCAATTTAGACTTGCACGGAGATAAGTGAGAGCAGATTCCTAGACGTAGGGTGTGTGAGATATGAGATATATCTAAAGTCTGGTGTGTGCTATATCATATGCTTCACAACTAAAAGGTTAAAGTTGAAAACATGTACTTTTCCCATTGCTCCATGAATGAATGAATGGACAGTTCTCTGTTGACATCTGATGACTTCTCAGACTTTCCAAAAGAAGGCTCTGGGACTTCTGTCACAGTGCCCTTAGCATCCTTCACCTCATCTCCGCCACCTCACCCTGTTTCATTCTCTCCTTAGGAAAGGAATTTATTCTGTCACCTTGGTTCTTCCTTGAGATATTTCTTTGAGCAAATGCTGGGGCTGGGTGAGGTGGCCTTTTCAGCCTCAGTCTCTATCTTCTACTCAGCTCTACCTCTGGGGCTGAAGTTCAGAGTTTACTTACTGTTAATATTCCTTTGGGGGCTGTAATCAAAAGTGAATAAAGATTGGGAATGTATAAAACTAACTCTGCAGTCTTGGAAGAAAGAGGTTTTGCTCTAGAGCACTAGAAGAGAACCGTGACTACACATATATTACCAGGGTCTTCCTTTGTTGGATGGCTATTCAGTAAAGGTCACTTGTGCTCATGTTGGTCAGCTTGTCTACTGAAGGCTCACACTTCCACTGTGTGGGACCTCTGTATTACAGCAGTTAGCCTACAGTGTGTGGGTGTGAGTGTGTCTCCCTAGATAACCTGGCATTTCCAAGAGTTGGGGAGCCTTACACTGCTCCTGGTATATAGATGTTTAAGGCTCAGTTCAGTTTGGCTGACTTGCCTGCATCTCAGATTCCACATCTAAGACGAAGAAGTGATGCTGGAGTGATGCCTTGGGGACTTCTAAAGAACCAGCATGTCTTGCTTGTATAAGAATGCAGTCTTTAGAAAGAGACACATCTTCATTCAAATGGCAGCTCTGCTGCTTGCATTTCACTTACTTCTGCCCATCTGAAGATGGAAGTGAGGCGAGAATGCCTGTCTACCTCCTTGAGGTGGGATTCAGGAACACAGCGAGAGTGCTTAGGAAGTACTTGTTGACTGAATGATGCTCCGATAGCTCAGAGTAAGAGCTCTCCATCATCAGAGTTTAAGTAGAACTTCCCACACTGCTCTGGTTCCCCAAAGTTTCAGATACTGGATCATAAATGTAAAGACCTTACCCATCTGTCTGTATTCCCCAAGCAAGGGGGCTAAGCAGCATATTTAGAGAGACACTTAGAATCACTAAAATAGTAAGTCCTTTGTATTCTTCAATGCTGTGACTCTAGCTTCCAAGTGTGATGTGGGTAAGTCTGTCCTTGTTTTTCCACCAAGGCTGTAGACTCAGGGACAGCAGATATCACATTCTGCTTTATATTCTAAGACCTCCCTGTGAAAGATGCTCCATAAGTACTTGTTGCAAAGAAATAGTCCCTTTCCACTTAGAACTTGATTTCCTATTTCTGCAGGCTTGCAAATGGTGTCTTTCCCTATACAGGTGACCAGACTCTGGTGAAGCAGGCTGGTATGGTTTGAATATATGTTGTCATCCAAAAGATACCATTAATGCAGGAATCTTCATAAGTAAAATGATTAAATTATGAGAGCTGTAACTTTATCAGTCCATGCTAATTTGAATTGACTGGTTCATAAGTGCATACAGGGGTAGCTGAAGAAGGTAGGTCACTGAGGGTGTGCTCTGGAAGGGTTGATCTTCCCTGTGGCCCCTTTCTCTGCTTCTTGATCCCACTATGAGCTGAGCAGCTTTCCTTTGTTGAGTCCTTCCTCTACAGTGCTCTGTCTCACCTAGGTCTAAGAGCAATGGAGTTGGCTGTCTATGGACTGAGACCTCTGAAACCTTGAACCCCAATAACCTTTCCTTCTTCTAAGTTGTTCTTGTCAGGTATTTTGGTCACAACAACACAAAATCTGACTACAAAATAGGCTTTCCTTATTGAGAGTGGGATAACCTCAGTCAAATAATTCCTTGGCTGGAAAATTCTGTAATCTCAACTAAGATAGGAGAAGTTGGTTAGTAGAGAAATCAGAAAAAAGATGTTCCACATGCAGACCTCAATCTGACCTCTCCTAGGAGACACCCAGAATGCATATTTCCCCCAAACAGAATGGTTTTATGCCTACAACAGAAACATGACACATCTGCAATGCCAGTAACTCCACCACCTTGTTTGAATTAGGCCCATTTGCTGGCTCAAAAAAACACAAATTGTGATGGCTCTTCTCCATTCTAAGTGTTGAAGCTTCTTCTTCTTCTTCTTCTTCTTCTTCTTCTTCTTCTTCTTCTTCTTCTTCTTCTTCTTCTTCTTCTTCTTCTTCTTTATTTTAAGAAGAAAAATAGTTTTATTATTCTTATAGTTATGTCTATATTTCAAAATCTCTTGACCCTGAAAAGTTATGAGGACATTTATTCAAATATTTTTAAAATACTCTCATGTTGGTGGACTAAAGAAAGAAACCAAAGAAGACCTTAGAAGATGGAAAGATCTACCTTGTTCTTGGATAGGCAGAATTAACATTATCAAAATTACCATACTTCCAAAAGCACTATTCAGATTTAATTAAATTCCAATGACATTCCTCATAGAAATAGAAAAAGCAGTCATGAAATTCATCTGGAAAAATAAGACACCAAGAATAGCTAAAGCAATCCTTAGCTAGAAGGGTGAAGCAGGTGGCATCACTACACCAGACCTTAAACTATGCTACAGAGCAATAGTAACAAAAACAGCATGGTATTGGCACCAAAACAAACAGGTAGACCAATGGTATAGAATAGAGAACACAGAGATTAACCCACAAAGCTTCAATTATCTTATTTAGACAAAAGTGCCAAGAACATGCATTGGAGAAAGGATAGCCTCTTCAACAAATGGTGCTGGGAAAACTGGAAATCCATAAGCAACAAAATGAGATTAAATCCCTATCTCTCACCATACACAAAACTCAAAATGGATCAAGGACTTAGGAATACAACCAAGAGACCCTGCATCTAATAGAAGAAAAAGTAGGCTCTAATCTCCATCGTGTGAGATTAGACCCCAATTTCCATAATAAAATCAAGAATCAATAAATGGGATGGAATAAAACTAAAAAGCTTCTTCTCAGCAAAGGAAACAATCTGTGAGATGAATAGAGAGCCTACATCTTGGGAGCAAATCTTTATCCCTTCACATCAGATAATCACTAGGGTATATAAAGAACTCAAAAAGCTAAACACCAAAAAAACAAATAATCCAATAAATAAAAGGGCCAAGGACCTGAACAGACACTTCTCAGAAGATGATGTACAATCAGTCATAAAATACATGAAAAAAAAATGTTCATCATCACTTGCAATTAGAGAAATGCAAATTAAAACCACTCTAAGATTTCATCTCACTCCAGTCAGAATGACAGCTATTAAGAATATAAACAACAATGAGTGTTGGTGAGGATGTGAGGAAAAAGGCACACTCATACACTGCTGGTGGGACTGCAAATTGGTGCAGCCAATATGGAAAGCAGTATAGAGATTTCTTGGAAAATTGGGAATGGAACCACCATTTGACCCACCTGTCTCTCTCCTCAGTCTATACCCAAAGGACTTAAAAACAGCATACTATAGGGTCACAGTCACATCAATGTTTATAGCAGCACAATTCACAATAGCTAAACTGTAGAACCAACCTAGATGCCCTTCAATAGATTAATGGATAAAAAATGTGGCATATATATACAATGTAATATTACTCAGCAATAAAAGAGAATAAAATCATGGCATTTGCAGGTAAATGGATGTAGTTAGAGAAGATGCTAAGTGAAGTTAGACAATCCCCAAAAATCAAATGCTGAATGTTTTCTTTGATATAAGGAGGCTGATTCATAGTGGGATAGGGGGCAGGAGCATGGGAGGAACTATAGATATGGCAGAGGGGTGGGAGGGGAATTACCCCATCATTCATGGGGTAATTAATGATGGTGGAATGTGATGATCATTATTATTTAAAGTACATGTATGAAGACATGAATTGGTGTGAATATACTATCTATACAACCAGAGATATGAAAAATTGTGCTCTATATATGTAATAAGAAGTGTAATGCATTCTGCTGTCAAATATAAATAAAAATTTACATAAAAAAGAAGAGACATAGTTTTATCATTCTTACAGTTAGATCTCTATTTCAAAATCTCTTGACCCTGAAAAGTTATGAGGATATTTATTCAAATATTTTTAAAGTACTCTCATGTTGGTGGACTTAATTATTCTCAGGCATCTCCAATCCTAAGGATTTGGCCTTGCTGTCATTTTCAACTTGAGTTTTCTCTGAAAGTAAGTACTTTGAGGAAAAACATGAAGGCCTCAAGCAAAACTGAAGAATGAGACTTGAGTTGTACTTTGGGAGGTGTCAGGAGAGGACAGTGCTCATGCTTGCTGCTCCTTTTATGATTTTATAAGATCCTGAGGTTGATTCTTAACTGGTTAGGGCAGGAGAACAATGGATCATTTGGGAGGTGTTCTCCTAAGAAACTTATGATCAGCAATAACTGGATTTTCCTTGCTTCTGGGGTCACAGACACTCTCTTTCTCATAGAGTAGTCTGGAAGCTGGAAGTATGAGCCCAGGTGATGCCAGAGCTCCAGTGCCTCTGGAGGGAGAATCCGTCCTTGCTTCCTTCATGTTCCTTGAGGCCACATCACTCCAGTCTCTGCCTGGGTAGTCACATTGCTGTTCCTCTCTGTCTTTTGAATCGAAGTCCCCCATCACTAACTCTTAACTCCATTTTTTTTTCATTTTGTTTTTTACTTCTGAAATCACTGTGTTCTTGTACAGGCTCAGTCTATGTCTGCAGGAGGTTGACTTTGCCTGGAAACTTGGATAAAGTGAGGAATCAAAAGCTCCACTGCTGCACACTAACAATACCTCACAAAGGGCCTGGTGATCAGCTAGAGGCAAATTAATTCATAGGTGTGTTTAGTGCCTGTTCAGGAATCAACTTCCCAGCTTTGTTTTCACTAGAAAGTCATCTACCCTTGCATCTATGCGGTTGTCCAACAAGCACATCTTGACCCATGAACTTCATTTTTCTTAGTGGCTTCTCACTGAATCCTGCTTGTCATTTTAATGAGTTTATTTTACCTTAATTGTCTGAAGCCTGCATGACAGTCACTATAGATTCATTTCTAAATCTTAATCATCCCATTCCAGGAACTCTGGTGACTTTACATTTTTTGAATTGTAAATACAATTTCTAATAAAATGATAAATAATTGCCAGGTCCGTTCAAACTTGTAAATAATGAGAATATTTCCCCAGCAACAACCACTTACACTGAACAGAAACAGTCATTATACCAAGCATAGTTACCCTTTGGCTTATTTCATTGTGAGAAAAACCTCTTAACTCTGATTATTCTTTCAATTCTGATCAAGCCAAGACCACAAAGATGCTATGTAAATGGTCCAAATGGAAGAAGTATAATAATAATGTTTGATGAGAAGACACTCTGCCTCAAAAGAGGGCTAAAAACTTGCATCTTTCTTCTTTATTATTTTTTTGATTTTCATTTATTCACTTTGTGACTCTGGAGAAATAATTTTGTCTGAGTGTGACCTTCTAACCTTCTAATGAGTGAAGTCCAGCAAGACAGGACAGGGATGGCAGTGGGTACCAGTTATTGATCATTATACCAGGTAGCATTTAATTGTTGTGCCAACCAAGAGGTTAGTTTTATCCTCATTTTAAAGAGAAGAAAACTGAGGCTCAGAGATCTTAAGTTCACACTACTAATAAGTAGAAAAGGTAGGTTTTAGACCCAGGCCTATCTGACTCCAGGGTGAAATTGTCTTACACACATAATTTCAAAGAGGCTGAAACTCTGAGTGGTCTTTTAATCTCTTGGCAAAACTGGGGAATTACATGATTGAAAGATAGGTACCAAAGTATAGTTAGATAGAGAAAGTTCTAGTGTGCTGTAGTAGGGTGACTATAGTTCAAATTATTACATATTTTAAAAAGAATTAGAAGATAGGAATTCAAAACTCCCCAACACAAAGAATTAATTAACTTTTTGGGAGATACAAGTGCTAATTACTTTGATTCGATCATTTAGCATTATATATAACACTAAAACCCATAAGTAGGTACTATTGTTATTTGTCAATTAAAAAATAACTGTGGAATTTCAGACACAGAGGGTTGAATGACCACCTCAGATTTACCACCTATCTCCTGTTCAGCAGTGACTCTAGTAAACCTGTAAAGGAAAAATTTCTAAGCTGATTCTAAGCTGTAAAGCTTGAGTTAAAGTGTAAAAGATCGGGCATTGTAAAGTTTCTAACCTGCAAGGCCTGGGTTAAAAAGTAAAAGACTAGGTATTGTTAAAATTCCTCTGCTACCCCCAGAACCTGTAATCCCTGTAGCTGTTAGGACAATACTGGAACTGCCCAGTAAATATTTCCATTGATTCCCTGGTTGTTTAAGGGCTAAGGGCTCTGAGTAGCTCGGCACGTAGGCATCCAAGCCCCAAAACCAATCAGTTTGAATGTGTACCCCGCTTAGGAGTGACCAATCACCCCTGCCCAGACTGTTCCTGCCAATGAATGTACTAATCATGTCTCAGAGTTGTTGTTCAATTTTCCCGTGCCTCATGATGATTTGTTCTGATGTATGCAAAACCCCTCGCCCTCTCCAAAAAGTGTACTTAAGCTCTGCTTGACCTCTACTCTGGGCTCTGGGCTGCTCTATCTTCCTGAGTGAGCCTGGAACCTCAGCATGCTGAATCAATAAATCCCCTTTGCCAATTGCATGAAGTTAGTCTCTTGTGTGGTCTCTTCCTCCGACACTTCGCCAGACCCTTACAAACCATGGTCTACAAAATAAAACACCTATGTCAATATTATTGTAATCAGCCAGGTGGACTCTGGCAAGTTTGCCACCAGGGGACATCTCATTTACAAGTGTGAGGACATTAACAAGAAAACCACCGAGAGGCTCAAGAAGGAAGCAGCAGGGGTAAGGCCCACTCTATGAGAGTCCAAGGTGTGGACTCTTACCCTTTCTTGTGGAGGGGTATAGTTGCAGAGGTTACTAAGCAGGTTGCACTCTACAAGTCTAAACACTGCTGGAATCTGTCCCAGTAGACAAGTCAGCTCTCCAATGCACTTATTCCCCTAGCCTTCCCCAGATGGGCTGCCCTTCAGAATGCCTGGGTCCTGGACAAGCTGAAGGTGGCCACTGACATCTCCTTGTGGAAGTCTGAGAAGAGCAAATAGTATATCACCATTATCCGAGCCCCAGGCCACAGGGACTTCATTAAGAACAGGACGACAGGCACTTTCCAGGTAAAGTAGTTCATGCCCCAAGGGCCTTCCTTCAGAGGAGGAAGCTCAGGCTTTATTTCTGAAACTTACGGAAAGAAATATGTAGCATAAGTCTTGGGAGGGATTTCCTCATCTATGTAAGTCATCAGCCCCAAAAGAATTAGAAAGGAAAGAACTGGAATTCTAATCATTCTAATGAAGTTAGGAGATACTGTTGCCCTTTAGGGCTTGCTCAAGGACCTGGTTTTCTGATACCTAGATAAGTAGATTGCTTGGGGACCAGAGGAAGGGAACTGAAGATTCATTTATGGGACTGGATAAGAGTTTAATGGGCTATCAGGGTCCCTGTGCACAGCAGCCAGAGAGTGCATGAATTCTCTGAGTTTCTCAGGATCTCCCTCAGGTTTATAATTTACAAAGGAATCTGGGACAGCTCAAAGCTCTAGCTGGCTTCCTCGTCCATCTGATGCTCCCCACCCAACCTCCTGTGGTTCCTGTGTTCCCACAGTGCAGGCAGACTGTACTGTGATCATCCTGGCCAGGGATGTGGGCATGCACAAGTTCCAGGATGGTATCTCCAAGAATCAGCAGAGCTGCAAGTATGTGCTGCTGGCCTACATGCTGGCGCTGCAGCTCATCCTGGCAGTCGACAGGGTGGACTCTACCAAGCACTTCTCCCATGCTGTGCTTCCAAGAGATCACCAAGGAAATCAGTACCTACCTACATCAAGAAGATCAAAAACAACCCTGCCATCCTGGCCTCCATGTCCATCTTGGGCTGGCATGATGACAACATGTTGGGGACCAGTATCTATGTGAGTGTGGGTTGGGTAGGGTAGGCTGACTGCCCTGGGTTGTGGTACAGGAGTTCACAGCCCCAGACTGAGCTCCATTCTACATCTCAAAAGATGCCCATGGGGGTGACTCTTCCAGAAGCTTTGAACTCCATCTTCTCATTCACTGGACTCATGAATAAGCTGGAGGCTGTCCCTACAGAACACGTACAAGATCAGAGGTGACAGAAAGTTGGGAGGTGCCAAGGGCAGGCTGTACATTTAGAAATTAAGAATTTAATAAACTGGAGTCTGACTGCTGGGCTTTACATCCTGACTCCCTCTTGGAGTTAAGGGAAAGTACAAAAGCACCCAGCGTTTCCAACCATCCAATACAAAGTTTACACAGCCAGCAATATACCCAATTCTTTCTACCAGTTCTATAGGTAGCCCTGTGTGTAAAAATCAGTCCTGATTTAACTGACCTTCCTAAAGGTTTTTCTGCCATCAGTCTCTAATTCCATCCTGCTTCTCTTCCAGGTGATTGTCCTGAGCACATCCTAGGCAGATCCACACTGGCTTCTCCCTGGTGCTGGACTACCATTCAACCAGCATCTCTTGCAAGTTTACTGAAGTGAAGGAAAAGGTTGGCACTCAGGCAAGAAGTTGGAGGACAACATCAAGGCACTGTAGACAGGTGATGCATCCTTTGTGCAGATGGTCCTTGGTGAGGCCATCGCTGTGGACACCTCTGAATGCCCACATCCAGGAAAGCTAAGAATTGCTACTAAGTCATGGGAAGAAGCATAAGCTCCATTCTATATCTGAGGTTTAAGCATAGAAATACCTATTTGGTGCCACTTCCTAGAAATCTCATTTTAATCCCCTTTCAGGTCATTTGCAGTGTGAGACATGAAGCAAACTGGCTATGGATAGAAAGTCCTCCAGTGTTGATAAGGTCACTGTAACAGTGGCAAAGGTCGGCAAGAAATGAGCCTACCCTCTGAAGTTACCTTAGCTGTCCCCAAGTAACTTGATATTCTGTGTATTTACTGAGTAAAATTAATTAAACTTAATGAGCTGTCCTGTCTTCCAAAGAGGAAAGCAGGAGGTAGATGAGGAAACTCTGGAATGATTTTAAACTCATAGACTACTGGGTGCAGGGGCACAGGCCTGTAATCCCAGCAACTCAGGAGGCTGAGGCAGGAGGATCGAAAGTTCAAGGACAGACTGAGCCACTTAAAGAGATCTTGACTCAAAATTAAAAAATAAAAAGGGATGGTCGTATAGTTCAATGATAAAGCATCCCTGTGTTCAGTCCTTGGTATTAAAGAAAGAAGAAAAAAAGGAAACCAAGCCAGCCATCCAGGCAGCCGTAGGTTTCCATGGGTTGTAAAGAGAATTCAGGATCCTCTACTTCATTTTCATCTAGAGCTCTAGCCCACCCTTTGTATCCCTGTCATTTCTGATGTGTCCTGGCTGCAGGGCAGATGGGAAAAGCATACTCACAATGACAGGGGAGTGGCCTCAATAGTGCCAATAGATTAGTCCAGCACTGCTGTATAATTTCTGGTACTCCCTCATCCAGAACCCTGATAGAACAGTAAATGCTACAGGTCACCCAGCTAAGAGAGATGGGGGTGGGAACTCTAAACAGTTCATTCGGAAGCTTGGGCTTGAAAACCAATACTGCATATGTGTAGCCTATTAGGATAATGAGCCTAGAGGGTGAGAAATGAATGAAGGGTGCTCTGTGGTCTTTGTTGCCTTGTTATTTTTTCTTCCATTAATGAATATAACAGTATAACTCTTCACAGAGCCTAATAACTTAATTTTTGTGTTCATTCAGTGTATGCTGGGAGTCAGGACTCCAGAGACTGCTACAGTGTGTTCTTCATCCAACATCGGCACTTAACATGTGGCAGATGCTGTTCTGGCCTCGTAGTCTTGTTCAGTGGGTGAAAATGGCAGGCAAATATCAGGAGTTGGTGTATGAGAAAATAAAATGGTAGAGATGGGGAGCAGATAACAAGGGGTACTGTGGGTACCAGTGGAAACTACTATAATAATCCAAGATAAATGACAACTTAGACCAGAGTGGTAAACATACAGTTAACTGGAAAAAAAGTGGTTCTGAATATATTTTGTAGGCAGAAACTTATACATTTCTAAAAAGTAGATATGAGTTATAAAGAAGGGAGGTCAAAGGTGGTACTCAGATTTTGGGCCTGAGGAATTAAAAGGATGAGCCTCTGATGAGAGGCAGGAACAGATTGCCTACTAACAGAGATGCTGAGGCATTTAGAAACTGTCTGGGGTTTAGGGCAGAGGCAGGCTGACATAATTAGGGGAGTGATTCTACATGGAAGCAGCATCCCTTTTTGCTAAGTACCTGCTATGAGGTGCATGTGTCTGCACATATGCCCTATCATCCTGGAAGGGGAAATTAATCAACTGCACAACTGTGATCAGTGTTCTATTGGAAAGGCCGTCAAGCTTCAAACATTGAGAATGCTGACTATTACAATGAGTCAGCCGTCCCAGGTGGACTGATAGAATTCTTTCTGAGCTATGTTGGGAATGCCATCACTGTCTACCCATTCTTGAGAATCTGACAGCCAAGGTTT
The DNA here is from genome assembly GCF_052094955.1 of Ictidomys tridecemlineatus. NCBI lineage: Eukaryota > Metazoa > Chordata > Mammalia > Rodentia > Sciuridae > Ictidomys > Ictidomys tridecemlineatus. Next base: position 79,370,496 of record NC_135480.1, on the reverse strand, counting down.
AGATTAGGAGTACAGTGGTTTAGTTTTCTCACTGATCACTAACATTACCTGTTTCTGCCTGTTGTATTGGCTTCCCCTCAAGTGCAAATCTCCTGGGAAACACCAGACCCAGCGCCAACCTAGGAATAATAGCAGAATGACATATCAGAGCCCTCATCAGGGCAGGTGTCAAGAGTCTCACTCATCTCCAGTGTTGGAAAGCCTGTCAGATTCCAGCTGCTGTCAGCATGAATTGGTGCCTACCGGGACCTGGGCCAAGCTTTGGAGTACCTCAAGCCTGTCAATGTCGTCAAAGGCCACCTAGCCTGGACAGGGGAGCCAGGAAGGTGCAGGAACTGTGGTCGGGATAGAATGTAGAATGTTCACTATTGAATTCTCTACTTCTAATTGAGTCCAGTACAAAATAGCTAGTCATTTTTACCTAGAACACTTTATTTTATAAATCACAATTATAGTTTTACTTAAAATGATAGATGAATTAAACAGCTAGCCTCGAAGTGTCTGGGTCTCTCATATGCACTCAATAAATATTTGTTGAGTTAATGAACATAACTATATATTTTCTGAAGTAAGTGAATGACTGAACATGAGTTTACTCTTAATTATCAGTAATCATCATGAATTTGGTGCTTGTTTCTTAAGGATGCCTTAAAAAATTAACTTTGAAAGCAAATTTAAAATCTCAGTTAATCCTCCAGGTGCCATATTTTATACTGAGTGGGGTAGGAGTTCAGAAACACTCGTTGAAATGAATGTAACAGAAAATATTGCTGCTAAGAGGGGAACTCTGTCTCATTTAAAACTGTGTGAGCATTTCTGAGCAGTACTACAAATAAAACTGCCGGAATTGGCTGAAGTTTTGCACCAAACTGTGGCTATAGCAGTTTACACTAGCACATAAGAGCTCTAAATTTTTATCTGAGAAGCAGAACTTTGTAGTCCTCTCATAGACATGGGGCCAGTGCTTGCTGGTTCAGGACTCTCTTATTTAGTCTTTCACATAATGTTGCAAATGGATATTTGCCATCTTGGTCTGTCACAATTACTAGGTTCTTTTGTGGCAGATATTGGAAGACTTCACATGTTAGACCCCTCCTCCAATATATCACCACAAACAGATGGTTCAATAAAGCAAGTTTCAGGCTGAATTTCCATATACTTCTATTAGCAATCAGTCACAGAACTGTCATGTCTGTTGTAGAGTTTGATAAAGTCTCAGCAACTTGTCTTATCAGTGTCCTATGAGCATGTTTCATGCAGGTGTGATCTAACCTGTCAGAAGGCTTCAGGTAGCTTGATGGTGGGAGACAACCTTCTGAGCATGACAGAACAGGATGGAATCCTTAGACGTGGTTGCTGGCTCAAAGGGTGGAGGCTGCTGGGTTCACCTCTTCATCCGGGAAAGTGCCTACATAAGGGTTCTGGTCAACCCACACATCTTGAACTCCACTCATTTCACTATGACACACAACGTCCCTTTGGTGCTGACTAGAGATAAATGAAGTTGAACTTCTCTGAGGCTTGTGATCACTCTTTCAAATGAATTTCCAGCTACTGTGCTACGAATACTAACTACCCCTACCATGTCGAGTAAAGCTGCCCTGGAGACCATGCAGCTCCATAAGAAGTCCTTGGACCAGCTCTTCTCTGAGAGGCTGTGCTGCCGCTGACACAGCCACCCTACTTCCCAGAAACCAGGTGTTTTTCCCTGGGAGCATTTTCCCTCCACTCACATATCTTAGTTCTTCTTCCCTCATCCTGCCCATCAGCCTTCTGTGCCTATAGTTGCCTTTGTTCCCAGCAGCTTCTGGCTACAGAGTTAACCAGACTCTCTCAGACTCAAAAGAAACATCTTGCTCCCTTGTTTCTATATGTCCCTGTCAGACTCCAGGGCTCTGAAAGGCTTCCTTTCTAGTCATCTCTGAGCCCATCTACTCAAGACACTTTAGGAGGCTCTGCAGTGTCAACCTACTCCCTGGGGTGGCCACTGGCTGGGTGAAGGGAGCATGCTCTGAGTTGACACAGACCTTAGTAGCCTCAACCATGCAGCACCCCAGGCTGGAGCCTGTGGGTCTTGACCCTTTAGATTCACAGTGGCCACCCTGTCAACCTCACCCAACTGAGGCCAGGAGGATAGTCTCCCATTTCTTCACATATTCCCTCATTTTTAGGTCCTCACTGATGACAGCTGTGGTTGAGCTGGGCTGAGCACAGTCTTGGCCACCCAGTTCTCCTAATCTGGCAAGGGAAACACACAAAAAAACCAGAAGATTATGATACGATAGGAGAGATGGTGTGATAAGGCTAACTCTGGAAGTCTATGGAAGAATGTTAAGAGGAGTAGCAATAAAGATGGAAGAATCCAAGAAAACTAAATCTAGAGGAAGAGAAATCAATTTCAATAAAAGCATGTGCAAAGGCCAGGAGGAGAGTTAGTAGGGAGGGCAATATGGCTGATGTGCACCTTGGGAAGGCGAACACATAGGCAGTTTGTTAAAGGGCCTCAACGCCAAAGTGGGGAGTCTGGACTTGGTGCTGAGGCGGAGGGGAACCATGGAATGCTCAGGTTGGTGCCTTTCTCTAATGAGGGAAATGAAGTGTAGGTTTAAGCCTTTTCAGAACTTAACTCGGGTCCTCACACAAGACAAACACCATGACTAGACTTGGTCTGTTAGTTCTAATGGTCATAATACGGGCAGGAGCCCTCAACCTACTTTCATCGGGCCTGAGAGGGTCCAGCAATAATGGCATCTGTGTCAATGGCACCAGAAACAAATAGGCAGTACTCTACTGGACTGAGATGGTCCCTTCCCTGGGTAGAAACCAAATGGAAATTCTAAAAAGATTCTATTGTCATTTGTCTGAATAAAATGGGTATCTTCTTGTTTTATCAAACCAAGCCCCAGACACCGGAAACAGAAATACAGGCTGCCATTGCCTGTTCACATAAACAATTGGTATTTTGGCCTTGTAGGGAGACACACCAGCTCATGTTTACAGAGCTGTTTGTATTTGATGGTGACAACATAACACAACTGAGAAAAGTCACCCTATGGGAAAATCTGTTTTCCTTCTGTTCTGAAAAGAAAATTCTTCCATATCTTATAGAACAAGTGTGTCTGCATACACAGCAGCAGACTAAGATTCTCAAAGGGCAATCCGCACACCTCCCCGCCCCCCCACCATTCTATTTACCTATAGGCCAACTAGGGGTTGGAAATGTTTCCAGAGAAAAACTTCCTACCTTACTTACATTCCCATTTCCCATAATTAGCCAAGTCCTAATTATTTCCTGTATTGTCTCTGCCACATTAGTTTTGTGAGACAATGGTGTGTGGGACAATGGTGCATAACTCAAACACAGGGCCAATCTAAATGAGAAACTGGCAGAGGGCTCATGGGACAATTGCATTATTCATGAAAAGACATTGGAACAATTGGAGGATAACATGAGATTTTAAATCAGAGCAGCAATTACAAGACAATTATCCAAAATGGTATAATTGCCACAGCTACAGGGTGTGTGGCAGAACCTACACAGCCTTCATGCCACTTTCTTTCAATGCCACGTGAAAACTGGTCTGTACATTCTAAGTAGAAATGCCACAGAGGAAAATCCCACAACCCATACAAGCAACCAGAGGCTAAGTGGAAAATGTAGCCTCAGGCCAGGCTTAAATCTCTCTTGCCTTGCTTACTCCAAAATTTGCTAATGGCAATTCATTGGCCCTGTCCTTGTGTCAATTTCAGTCAACCTAGTTCTACTCACAGTCTCTCAGCCTAAGCGTACTCCATGGGAGGCAATGGAAAGGAGTCTGTTTGAGAAGCAGAAAACTGGGTTTTACTTGCTTTTTTAGTGCTTACTAACAGCACAATTTGGTACCTGCCATTGTAAGGGCAAGCTACCAGGAGCTCAGCCCATATGATGAGCGTGCAAGGTATTTTTCATATCCTACTTCATAAGTCCTGCTTTTTTTTTTATTGTTGGTCGTTCAAAACATTACATAGTTCTTAATACATCATATTTCACAGTTTGGTTCAAGTGGGTATTTATTCCACATTTTTTTTTCCAGCACCTTCTTTAGATCAGGCTTTGTCCTCGGAATTTGGATTACATTAATGACAAAGCAGAGTTCTGTCTTTGTGGAGCATACCTCACGGGAGTAATTTGCACATCCCTCAGAGGTACAATGTATTATGTGTCTATGGCACCAGCACAGCAAAATGTAAATTGGGATCAAAATATTCTCACCTCTTTCTTAATCTCTCCTCTTTCCTTCCACTTCCATTTCTCTCACCTTTCCTTCTTTGCTTTGCTGAGCTTTAGAATTCTGCCTCTGCTACATCCCCAGTCCTCTTTTTACTTTTAATGTTGAAGCAGGATCTGATTAAGTTTCCCAGACTGGCCTCAACTTTGCGATCCTCCTACCTTAGGCACTCAAGTTTCTGGGGTTACAGATGTGTACCATCGTGCCCAGCTCAACATTTGTTAAGCATCTGTTAATTTATATCTAGCAATATTAAAATCCTTTGATCTAGCAATTTTATTATTAGATCTTTATCATTCAATATACTTCAACAGGATTGCTAAGATAGGTTCAGTGTATTCACTACAATATTATTTATGATAGTCCCAAACTAAATACAATGTAAAACCTGTATCAATAAGGATGCTATTAAATAAATCAGAATGCATCTACACAATGAGATATTATGCAGCTGCTATAAGAACATGCTGATTATTAAAGGATGTCCAGGGCCTCCCATGAAGTACAAAAGTATGAGTTTCAAAAGAGCATGTACAATCAGATCCCATATTTGTAAAACAAAGTTAATACATACACAGAAAAAAAAAACCCTGAAAGGATATGAATCAAAATATTATCTGGGGGTGCCTCTGGGAAGTTAGCTGGGTGTAGGAAATACTTTGGATTTCTTCCTTGTTTTCTGATTTATAGTTGGTACAGATTACTTTATATGATAAAATAAAAATACATAAAGAGCATGAATCATCTCTAGCACAGGGCTGCTAAGAGAGCATAGTTTCCTGCACTTGAGGAAAGTGGTGATTAACTCTATGTGCCAACTTATCTGTACCTTTGGTCACATACTATTCTGTGAAGATGTTTTTGGATGAGATTAACATTTAAATTGGTGGACTTTGAGTAAAGGAAATTACCTTCCATAATATGGGTGGGTCTTATCCAGTCTAGGCTTGGTCAATCAAGGGTCTTATCTTATCAGTAAAAGCTTTAATAGAATAAAGATAGGATTCCCAAGAAAGGAATTCTATCAGCTAACTGCCACTACAATTCTTCTGGGGTCTCCCGCCCACTGGGCTACCCCTTCAGATTTTGGATTCACCAGGCCTCCCTCCAAATTCACTTGAACCCATCTCCCCCCTCTCTCCTATTTGTTCTTTGATAAACCCAGACTAATACAAGAAGTATGTGGTTTAGTGGTCTAGTGACAGTCCTACAGAAGATGTGATCAGTGGGCACACCAAGGGGTGACAGAGTTGGGGGTACTTTAGACATCCTCAATCACTTCAGCCATTCAAGTAAATATAAAATCCCATGGTATTCTTGCCCTGCAAGAGCAGCTTCAAGGCCAGGTGGGTGGCACATGCCTGTAATCCCAGCTGCTAGGGAGGCTAAGGCAGGAGGATCACAAGTTCAAAGCCAGCCTCAGTAATAGGGAGGCACTAAGCAAATCAGTAAGACCTGTCTCTAAATAAAATACAAAATTGGGCTGGGGATGTGGCTAAGTGGTTGAGTGCCCCTGAGTTCAATCCTGGTACCCTCTCAAAATAAATAAATAAAATGAAAAGAAAGAGTTTAAAATGATGTCTCTACTGTGATTACAGCTGTAAAAATGGTATAAATATCAAAATACCATTAAGGAATAATAGAAAATATAAATAGGAATTGTTAGGGCTATGAAAGCCAGAGAATGCTCCTCTCCCAACAAAAGTTGATTAAGCATTGCTCTTGCTGCTTGTCAATCAAAAAGGAAGCCTGAATGAGGTCCTCTTGCCTGACGAGGATGACTATTGCTGCAGGCTTATGTTTCTTATCTCCAGAATTCCTGAACTGAGGAGAAGATGAAATTTCAGAATGTGCCAGGCACAGTGTTAAGTATATACAAGCATCTCTCATATAACCTGGACCCTGATTCTGTACGGTAGATTTGGTTGTAGAACTCAGCATTCAGAAAGGACCTCAGAGAAGAAACTGACAAGGTCTCCAACAAGACCAAAAGTAATATGTTTTCTGGAGCTTCCCTAACAAAATAATCAAACTGGATGTCTTGAAAATGACAGAAATTTGTACTCAAAATTCTGGAGACTAGAAATTTGAAAATCAGGAGTCAGCAGAGTTGGTTCTTTCTGGTGTTCTGAGGGAGAATCTGTTCTGTGCGTCTTACCCAGTGTCTGGAGGCTGCCAGCAATCAGTAGTGTCCTTGGCTTGTAGATACACCACTCAGTCTCTGCCTCCATCTGCACATGGCATTCCCCTTTGTCTGCGCACAAGCACCGCACGCGCGCGCGCGCGCGCACACACACACACACACACACACACACACACAATTACAGAGGAAGCAACATTGGCAGCTTAGTGCTAAGGAAGACATGATTCAATTGCAATTTGTACATTTTTCTCTAGAGTATGCTTCAGTTCCTACAATCATTTCCATGATTTAGTCAATCATTCAATTCTGATTTTCAATGGAAAATCAAAATCAAAAGAAATAATTTAATTTGCTGACTGCCCTATATAAACATTGTTCTTTGAATTATCTGAATTTAACATTTCTGCGACATGACCAGGAAATTAAATTTTTCTCATTGTTAAAAATGACTAGAATAATTCAGCAGTGTGCCTCTAGGTTACAGCTTTTCTAATTACCTTGTATCCTGAATTCTTAATTAATTATATTCTGAGGCATGAAGAAGTCCCTTTGTGATCACAGCCCATCCTAAGTCTTTTCCTGTTCGGGGTGAATTATTTACACAGTAAATCTTATCATATTTTAGTTTTGTCCCTGAACATGCTGCCCTTTTGATCATTTTAATCTAATTCTTCTCAAAGTCGATTTTCTACCATTTAGAACAAGTATCCTGTTAGCCTTCTGCAAGATCCCCTCACCTGTCACTGAATTCCTTTGTGACCAGTTAAATGTCATTTCTTTCTGGGTCACAGAAATGATACAGCCTTAAAGTCTCTGTCTTAAGAAGCAACTCCTGAAATTGACCAGAGCCTTGGCTTCATTAGAAAATGCCTGAAAGAGAGACTGAGCCTCAATGTGCAACCACATCAAAGCCCTGAATGTCCCATCTGTGTAAAATGCGTTTGTTTAAATAAGTCACTGACTAATGCTCTCAAGAATTTTCTCAGAAAACATGACTTCAGAGAACACCTGAGTTTAACTAAGTTTCTTATTTATTTATTGGTACTGGCAATTGATCCCAGGGGTGCTCTACCTCTGAGGTATGTCTTCAGTCCTTTTTATTTTTGATTTTGAGACAGGGTCTCAGTAAGTTGCTGAGACTGGCCTCAAACTTGTGATCCTCCTGACTCAGCCTCTCGAGTTGCTGGAATTTCAGGCATGTACTAGCACATTTGGCTCCTTTTTATTGGTTTTTAAAAACCATTATTACCCTGTTTCTCCAGCAGCCAGACTAAATGGGACCCTAGAAATCACTGAAGTTCCTTTTATGCAGTGAAACCTTCCTGAATGAAAATTAGGAAAAATAATACATAGATACCATTTGAGTGCTTATTATTTGTCAGACACTGTACTAGGTTCTTCAAGTGCAGTGTGTCATTGTTTTCTTGTAATGAACCTTTTAACTGGAGCAACTGATGTATAAAGTGGTTAAGTATCTCAATCTCATGCAGCTGAAAAGTATCAGGTCTAAGTAAAAAATCTAAAGCAGTACTTCCTAGGTGATAAGGTGCACACAAATCACCTGGCGGTCTTGTTCACACATAGATTCTGATTCTGTGGGTGTGGGATTCTGTTTTTTTTTTTTTTTTGCAAGTTTCCTGGTGCCGTCGATTAATTCTGATACCAAGTCTCTCACTGAGTTGCCAAGGCTGGCTTCAAACTTGGGATCCTCCTGCCTCAGTCTCCTGAGTTCTGTGATTATAGATGTGTGCACCACCATTCCTGGCCATTTTAAAACTATTTTATTGATAAATTATAATTATAAAAAAGTAAGCTTCATTGTGATATATTCAGACCTGCACATATCATAATTTGTTCTATTTTATTTCTCAGAACCTCCCCTTTCCCTTGCTTTCTATCCTCTCCCTAATCCACATCTGCTCTACTTGTCTCCCTTCTATTTTTTTTCTCCACAATATTTTTATTGGTGCATTATAATTGTAAATAATGGTGGGACTTGTTACATATTAGTACATGTACACAGTATAACAATATAATTTGGCCAATACCACTCCCTAGCACTTCCCACCCCCTTCTATTTTCATGAGATCCCCCACCCCCACCCCTTTCTCTCTAGTTTCCACATAGGAGAGAAAACATACAACCATTGACATTCTGAGTCTGGCTTATTTCACTTGGAATGATGTTCTCTAGTTCCATACATTTTTCTGTAAATGACATAATTTAACGTGATGGAGAAAAAGTCCATCGTGTATATATTGCCACATTTTCTTTATTCATTTGTGTATTGATGGACATCTAGGCTGGTTCCTAACTTGGTGATTGTGATTTGCTCTGCTTTAAGCAGGTATGCATATATCATGCTGACTTTAATCCTTTTGAATACATGCCAAGGAGTTGTATAGGCAGATCGTTTAGTGGTTCTATTACTAGTCTTTTGAGGAACCTCCATACTAATCTCCAAAGTGATAGTACTAATTTAGAATTTAACCTACAGTGTATACATGTTCCTTTTTCCTATATTTTCACCAGCATGTATAGGTTATTTGTGTTCTTGATGGTTGCCATTCTAACTGAAGTGAGATGAAATCTCTGTGTAGTTTTGAACTCTATTTCCCTGATGACAGAGAATTTTGAACAGTTTTTCATATATTTGTTGGCCGTATTTTTTTCTTTTAAGTAATGTCTGTCTAGTTATTCACCCATTTATTGATTGGGTTTTGGTGTTATGTTTTTTGAGTTCTTTATGTGTTCTGGATGTTAATCATTCATCCGAAGAGTTGATGGCAAAGATTTTCTTCCAGTCTGTAGTTTCTCTCTTCATATTATGAATATCACTATTCTTATTTATTTTTTTGCTCTGCAGAAATTTTTAAATTCGATGTCCTTACATTTGTTAACTCTTGGTCTTATTTCCCTAGCTTTAGGAGTCTTCCTATAAAAGTTGATGCTTATACCTATGTGTTGAAATGTTGACCTTATGTTTTCTTCTAGCAGTTGCAAAATTTGTGGTCCAATTCCTAGGTCTTTGAACCATTTTGAGTGGACTTTTGTCAGGGTGTCATTCTTCTACATAGATTCTAACCCCACAGCATAATATAATTTCTGTGTTTTCCTACATCACAAAGACAATATCAAGGTTAAAGTTTCTGAAATAAATGATAATTCAGACATGAACTACTGATTTAGGCATATCAGCCTTCATGCTCTTTAGAATCTGCTTATCTTTTCTTGGTAAAATCTATCTTTTTGACCTTCCTGTTCAATGTATGGCCTGAGATCCACATATTTGGTGCTTCAGAGAATGGGTTCTTGATTGTTGTGCCAAACAGGAATCTGACCCTCCTCTTTGAGCATGTTCTGGACTGGCAGAGAACAGCACAGGTGACAGTGTCCATAGATATGAAGACTTAAAGGGCCAGTCCTCATGGTGGCACCAATGAATCACAGCAGTCCTCCCACCCAGAGCCTCCTGAGACTCTAGAGGATGTTATGAAGTTTGAGGATTCTAGAACATGAGACTATCTCCATGTACTTGATGGTGCAAGCTATACTATGTACATAGTATGGGTAACTACTGATGGAATTGTTATTTGGGGAAATTATTTTGAAGGCAATTAAAATGAGAAAGAATTCCCAGACCTAAATACAGACATATCTTTTGACCTAAACATTATGCCTTCAGAAATCCTAACACAGGTGCATATCTGCACACAGATGTTCATTGGAGTATTGTCTGTGATAACAAGACATGTAAACAGTTCATCAATAAGAGCATGATTTAGTAAATTGTAAAATGACCATGAAATATGTAAACAGTTCATCAATAAGAGCATGATTTAATAAATTGTAAAATGACCATGAAATGATGAATAATAGTTATTGCATATGTATACAGCCATATAGTTTTGTATGTGCAAAGATATTCAAGATGTTGTTAAATGAAGTCAGCAAGTTTTATGATAATTTATGAAAAATAAAAATTAAGATCCTGTTAGGCAACTCTTTCCCATCTTAGTCTGTACATTTGTACTTTGTCTTAATCAGTTTGAGCTGCTACAGTGAAGTACCATATACCAGAAGGCTTATGAAAAACAATATTTTATTGGAGGTGGATGTCTGAGGTCAGGGTGTCAGTGTGATTGGGTTCTAGGAAGGGCACTCCTCTAAGTCACAGACTGGAGAAGTTGAATTGTATCCTTACATAATGGAAGAAAGGTGAGAGAACTCTTAGTGTTCTTTTTACAAGCGCACTAATTCTATTCATGAGGGCTCCACCCTCATGACCTCATAACCATCACCGAGGTTTAGAGTTTCAACATATGAATCTTGGAGGAACACAGCATCAGTCCATATACACATATGTAGATTTGCTTATCTTAACCTCCTCATAGATAAAAGGGTAAATGAGAAATAAAGATAGTAGTATTAACAATGCAATGAACTGAAATCTTATCAATATATTCTCCACTCTCTTATCTTTCCTTAGGTCTGGAGTCTCAGATCCAAGACAGTATTGCTGATTGTGTGCTTGTCAATTCAACATCAGCTCAGTGCAAATGATGGCCAAATGAAAATGTACATCTTGCAAAGATGCAGACTTTCATGAAGACTGAGACTGAATCTTTTGGAATGCCATGAGAGTGCATGGAAGAGCTGGTTGATCGTAAAACAGGCAAAAAGGAAATAATCAGGGAAGACCACAAAAAGACACTTGATAAGAAAACAATTTAAATATAAAGGATTAAAATGCCTCCTGTAATTTTAAAGAGTGATCTTGTTTATGATGGAGGTGGAGGTGGTGTGAGAGAGACAGTTGCTAAGTGAGGGGTCTTCATGCTTTGCTTTGAAAGGCTTTTTATGGTTTCTCTCTTCATGAAAAAGGAGTCAGCTATACATTCTTGAAGTATATTTATAAAGAGCCTCCTTTTTAAAAGAAAAATTATATCTAATAGATATCTACATAAAAATAATGTGAAAAAATATACTGTGATACAAAACTGATAGTCCTTTTTGAAGACATATATATGGGTCCTTCCTGACATTTTTTTGACCTGTTGTCATTTTCTAATTTTTGTAATGACCTTATGCTGCTTTGGAAATAAGGAGAGAGAAAGAAAGAGAGAGAGAGAGGAAGGAGACACATTGAATATTTCTAATATAAAAATCTGAACTCCTCCCCAGTTGAAACTTTTTGGGCACTGACATAATACCAAGAATTGGAAAATTTCATACCTGATCTCATATGGCAGATTTGCAGATTCAGTAAAAATACTGTATAAAATTACCTTCAGGCTATGTGTTTAATGTGTACATTAAACATAAATGAACTTTTTGTTTAGGAATGGGTCCTATCCCCATGATACCTCATTATATATATGCAAATATTCCAAAATATGAAAAAAATTAAAATTCCCAACACTTTCAGATCCAAACAGTTTGGATAAGGGATACTCAACATGTAGCACAAAAAAGCTGAAGAAACTCTTTTATAAAAAATTCTTCATTTTTTCTGTGTTAAAGCCACTTGCTCATGCTCTGTTTATTAGGTTGTTTTCATTTTTCTGCCAGTTTGTTCAAAGTTGTCACTTATTGATATTTAGATTGTTCCAAATTTTCCTTATTTAAAACAGAAAAGCATAGGCATAATTGTCTGAAAATTAAGTAGAATTTTTTAAAGCAAAAGAATGGAGTCAGCAATGGAAAAATTTTCAAAACTAGACCAAAATGCTCAATCTGTACATCTGGGTTAATGTACATCTTTATGCACAAGAACTACCAGTTGTTCAGAACTAAGGGCTAGAGGATGATTTTTGCACAAAGCACTGATTTGACAGAATCACTCTGTTAACTGGTTTGCGTTTACCTAGGATGCTTTGGACAGAATTCTGTTAGCCAGCTCCTTTGCTTCCATGGAGAATGGTGGGTAAAGATGTGAGGAGCAGCACCATGTGGACTCTCTCTGAGGGTTCCTATCTACTCACAGTGTGCACTGAGGGAAAAGGGAATTGTTCATTGATAAGAGTTTGGGCAAACAAGAGTGTCAATTTGGTTTTAGATGAAGTGTGCATAAAAAAGTTTACAGGTCTGACTGTTCTCTTTTGAAAGTCGTGCTTAGAAAGTTGGTCATGACTTGTGCATGGGAACTCAAATTTTGGAAGAGTTTCCATCATTTCCAGAGCAGGTAAGAGTGACCCATGAAACCATGTGCAAACAATACCATTTATATTGAACACCTGCTTTCCTCTAGGGATGTGGAGTTTTGGAACATCCCAGGCAGAGGCAGCCAGCTTAATCAGGCCATAATAAAAACTCTAAATCTCTAATCAATGACCTTGCTTGTCAACATTTCATGCATGTTGTCACAACTTGTTGCTGGGAATAAAGGGAATTAAGTGGAACGCATATGATTCCACTGGCAGAGGACCCTTGGAACCTTATTTCTGGTTTCCTCTGGACTTCATCCCATGTGCATTTTCTTTTTTTGATTTTTTTTCCCCCGAATACTTTCATTGTAATAACATAGTTCTGAGGGTGATTATATGCTGAGTCCTGAGACGACTCCTGGTGAATCATCAGAGCTGGGAGAGATCTTGGGGACTCTGAGCAAGGAACAGAATAGTTAACTAACTAACTAACTAAATAAATAAATAAATAAATTTCCATAGAGAACTGTTTCCAAGGTAGGAGTCAGCCCTTTCATTCTGAAGAACCAGCAGAGGATGCAGATAGATAGATATTATTTTTCTCCTTCCCCCTTCTCCCAAGAGACCATTACTATTTATTAATTGACATTTGGGCATTGCTCTACCATTTCTAAAGTATGCATAAATATTTATACCAATTCTCTTTCTGCAATGAATGACCACATACAAGATATTCATGTATATATTTCCCTGAGTCTCACTTCATAATCATGTACTGTGGTGTGGGATTGAAAAGCAGGGGAATTATCAATACCTGTCTCACTTTAAATCCTTCTCACTAAAGTTGCTAAATTTATCAAAATGAGGAAAATTTCAGAGGACAAGAGAATTTAGATGTGGACATCATCGATCAATTTTTCAATAAAAATCACTTAATGAGGGTCAGGCAGAGTGGTGCATGCCTGTAATCCCAGCTACTAAGGAGACGGAGATAGAGGATTGCAAGTTTGAGGCCATCTTGAAAAATTCAGTGAGATCCTGTTTCAAAATTTCACAAAAAGGGGATGGTGCTGGGGATGTAACTCAGTCCCAATACCCAGCACTTCAAAAGCAAACAAACAAAACAAAAAAAGCCCATTTAGTGTGGATATGTGCTGGGAATCTGGGATACAAGAAAATGATGATGTTGCTTCACTTAAAAGTAGTTTATGGTGTAGGTGGGAGTCTTTGGTGTGCAGAAGTTGGCTCTTGCTGCTTGTGAGAGACTACTGTTAGTCTGTCAAGATTGGGGAATCTTGTGAGCCAGTTCCCATTAGCTTGGTAGTTTGAAATCAGCCACCATAGAGTATTTTCACCACAGAAATTGGAACATGCCCCAAATTGGTGTTGTTAAACACTTACCTGCATTGCACTGGGGTTAGACAAGGTGTTAGAGGATTGCATTACAGAGGGTGCTACCAAAGGGGAGCTCTTAAAAGCAGTAAAGATTTCAAGGGAGAAGACGATCAATGCCTAGCTGCAGCCATTTCCAAGGAGTAGTGGAACAAAGAGGGCATATTCTGCAGCACTTAGGAGAAATTTCTGTGGAGTTGGAATTCGATTCTTATTATCAGGAAAAAGCTCCACAGGGTATGTGCCCAATAAGAAGCTACATAAGATGTCAACATATGTGCACCAGAACAAAGGGAAATCTTTCTGGAGTTAAAAAGTTTCTGAGAAAAAAAAATGCCATGAAATTACAACAAAACAAAGCAAAACCATCCCCTGATCAGAGACCTTCTCTTTGAGGGGCAGATGAGGACCAAAGAGCTGACACCACTTCCACTCTGCCTTGCGGAATATGCCCTCTTGGTGCCGTGTGAGTGAGTGATTAACCAAGGACAAATAAAAGGAAACACTTAAGAAGAAGAGTCAACACAATGGTTAATTTCATTTTTTTCTTTTTACTTGAAAACTTTTTAACCATCAAATTTTGGCAGTTACAAACCTGTACACTGTTTGGATTTTTTTGTTTGTTTTGTTTTTTGGTTTTTTCTCTTTTTTTGCCATTTTTTTTCATTTTTTTTCTTTTCTTTCTTCTTCTTCTTCTTCTTTTTTTTTTTTTTTTAAGAAAAAGAACACAAGACTGAATACTGCCAATAGCAATATGTGCAGGAATAATCCATTTCCATAAGGGCAAGATTCACTTCAAGTGTTAGCTTTCCCCTTTGCATAAAGTTTGGTGTGTGATGTGTGTGCAAGTTTAGGTGAGTGTGCATGTGTGTGAAGAAATGATACACCTCATTCTGACTCTAAAATGGCATACAAATCAGCTACTTGATAACTGGGCAAAAAACACATTCATCTTCCAAAAGAGGTCAATAAAAACATTTTCTTGAAAACAAAGTTAAATGAAAACAACCAAAGAAAGGTTACAGTATGATTCCAAATGATTATAAAACATCATTCATTTTTCAAATCTAAAATCCTCTTTGTGTGTGTATAGTTACCTCAAAAGTTTGCAGACCAACAGTGTGAATGACTTAGACTTATATTCGACCCTCCAAATTAAAGCATCCTGATAGGCATCAAATATAGTATCTACAAAAGCCTGGGAAATTGAACCATTTATATACAATTTTATAAACATTTTAAACACCAAAACATACATCTTTTACAAACCGGCCTGTTTGCAACAGGTAAATGTACAAGACGATCTCTGATACAGTGCTTAAAAAGAACTGCTTCCATTTCCAAACACATTTGTCACTCCCGAAATGCAGTAGTATGGGCTCATAAAATTGTTAAATAGTAGCAATTCAGGTATTTGCTTGCTGGAAGGGTACTACAGCACATACTAATGGGTCCAAACACACTCCAAATGACTATACGATTCTCTAGTGCATCCTAAACATTGGAAGAGACTAATTATGGCCTTTGTGTATTATTACATACTTGTAATTATTGCTTTTCATTATTACATAAAGAAAGAAATATCTTATTCTTTTCCTATCTTAGCCAGCTGGCTAAATAATTAACTGATGCCAAACCTACATGTGGCGACTTTAAACCCCAGTATTATATAACCAGAAGCTCAAAGACATTGTGGGTTTTCATCAGAATAATGTGCAGTTGAACGTTGTAGGGACACAAACCAGCAAAAACACATAACCACCTTCTCACAGATCACACAAAATGATGATGGTAAAGAAATGCCTCTTCAAATCACCATTTCCCATGGTTTGAACTCAAAGTGGTCAAACATAAAAGCCTAACCTCTTTAACAGTATTTGTGCACTGACAGGGTAGTAAAGTGAAGAGGCCACACAATTAATTATCTGGATGATCCAAAATGACAATGAGACCTTTCTGAATTGCTTCACACACACCTGACCTCTGGGTCTTAACTGGCTTATGTTGATTATCTCTTTGCTCAGACCCCTTGATTTTGATGATGCAGACACAGCATTTGTGGGGGTGGGGGATGTAAAGTAAGCAAGAAGGCCAGTGAGCTACATGTCTTACTTGATTTTTTTTCCTTTCTTTTTCTTTTTTCTTTTTTTTTTTTTTTTTTTTGTCCCCAGGTTGTACTAGTGATTTCCAAGGACAGTTTCTGGAAAATCCCAGAGTAAATTCCCTTTCCAGTCCTTTACACATTCTCTGATAGGTCGAACCTCAGATGTGTGGATTTGACCTAGTTACATTACTGAGTTTTTCTACCATGGCATTTAACGAATGAGTAGGATGCAGGGAAAGCTGGCATGGAACAGAACTCAGCAGCAAAATACTCGTAGAGGAAAGGAAATATATTAAACACGTACTTTATTCATCTTTTATTGCCTCATAGCTCCTGCTTATTGCATGGCAGATGCCAACCGTCCAGCTACTCTCAACCTATCCAGAATGTGTGCAATATAAGTAAAGTGCCTACAACAGGTTGTGGAACATGGCTTCCCGGAGGTGGCACATGCATGTCAGAAAAAAGGAAAAGACACTAGTTGGCTTAAATATTTTTCACATGGTTCATCATGGTGGAGGGAGTAGAAACAAACAGCAGTCAGTGCTGGTGGGAAGAAAAATAAACAAATAAAAACAATAACAAAAAAAAAAAATGCACCTAGTAGGTAAACCTATGACTGATCTGAGTTCACCTCTGCACTTATCATCCCCATTTGAAAAACATTCATTTGGCAAAAGCAGCATTTTGATGAATTTCCAGAGAAATGTATGAATTCTGCTTAGAATACCTTTCTGAGGTTGGTTCAAGGAAACAAGATTGTGAAACTTCCAGAGAAATATTTTCCATGAGTTTTCTTTTCTTGCATATTCCAAAGAAGGAATGATAGGAAGTCAGAGGGTTCATCAGAAGCAAGAGGCTGCCATGCTCCAGGCAGCTTAGTGGTGAACAACGAAAAGAGAATATTGGTTAAATGAATGGGTTCTGGTCCTTGTTCATCTCATTAACTTCCTGTGTGAGCCTGGGCAAGTCTCTTCTCCACTCTCGGTATGTTTATATTACATGTTTATGACAGTTGAACTACAAATCTTTAGGACCCTTCCAGCTCTTTGAATCAGTGGTGACCGATCTGGTTCTACCTTGGCCTGACTGCAAACCACTGTGTAATTTACAGAAAAATCTAATTTTCCATAAAATGAAGAGATATCATGTGTTTAAAGATAACAGATCAAAATATAACACTTGCTTCTCTGTTATATATTTAGCTGCCAATATATTCTGCAGAGAATCAGGGCATTATACCCTTAAGAAATAGGCATTTATTATAGGTCACAGCCAAGGGTGGGCACAATTTTCTTTGGTGACTTCACAACTGCATTAGGATCTATTTATGCCTTCATTATGGTGTCAGTCAGGCATTCCCCCTGGAAGAGGTGCTGTGTAAGCAGTAGTGACTCATCTGCATTAATCTCCTTCTAATATTTCCTGGGGGCAAGAAATGAATTGTTAGTTTTACTTTGATGGTTTTTATGTCATTGCATTATTAAAAGGGTAGCAGTGATTCAATTCTAGACCATTAGTTTGTCATTTTCTCAGTGATTCTTGCAAATGTGCTTCTTACATAAGAAAAATACCAAAGACTTTATTCTCCATAGCAGCCTTAGTGAAATTCATTTATTTCAAGACCACAGTGTAGATTAATGCCTCCACGAGTAGTTCTGACCAAGAGACAGGAAGAGAAAGGCTGAAAAGCCTGTGAAGTATATCCACTTAGAAAGTTTGGGAATGAAAAGGATTTTTTTTTTATGAAAAATGTTCAGAAACACTGATTGTTCTACAAAGAAGTAAGTGAATTAAACACAATTGAAACAACTAAAAACACATCTGTGTGGACGACATGCAGACTCAGGACAGTACAATTTACACACCAATGCCAGATATCATCAGAAACGGTGGACACACAGATTTGCTCATTAAGCAAGATAGTGCAAATATGCATTTATTTACCATGGCCATGGCATGGGTAGCCATAATCTGATTGAAGCAAAAGAGGAAAATCACTCAACCTGTCAACTTGAACTTTTGAGTATTGGGTTAATGTGTTTCCAGTGGAATGATTCTCCTGTCATTTTTGGAAAGTCATGGCCAAAGCCCACATTGTCTGATGGGAGGAAACCCCCAGGGTGTAAAGAAACATTACACATTTTTCAAATTGAGGTTAGTTTTGGAAAATTATAAAATACTGTTTTTAAAAAGCACAGTTTTGCTTTAAGTTAATATAAATGGCAGTACCAAAATAAAGTTAACTGAATCAGAGTAAAATACATCATTTGGTGTTCCTCTAACATCATAGAGATCAGAAAAATTGGAAGGTACACCTTGCTCGCTGGCAGGATTTTCAACATGGTCCATTTCCTAAAACCTTCATGTTAGCTTTCCTCAAGAGCAGCCTTATTGAGTGCAAGCACATATTTGTACATAGGCCCAGACACACACGCTATTATAATTTATACACAATAACTAATCTACCTTCTTATTTTTAAATGTATTTATAATGACGATGCTACCAATTTAGAATCACTCTCCTTTTATCTGCATTATCAAGAATTGTGATTATCCAGGCTGAAAATTTGAAAATATATTTTCTTCCCCCCCCCAAATTTGTGAATTTATTTAAATTTCTAAATATCTCTTATTCTGGAGAACAATATCTAAACAGAAGCCAATTTTTGCATCAATGTTAGAATTGTAGTTTTGGCAGGCATATTTAACAGAAAACACAAAACTAGATAATCACCTTCTTCTTTCTAATGTTCTAGCATTAACCTTCCCAACCCACGAGATGAAACAACCAGCCTCATATTGCTCTTCATTGATAACTTCCTCAAAGAACATAAAACCCAACTATGTTACATTGGATGCTTAACACAAACAAACAAAATAACTCAGCCTACTAATCATGTTACTCAAACCTAATTTTATAGCTGAAAATTGGGCAGCTTATTAAAAAAAATAGAATTGATTTCAGAGGCCTTCAGCCCATTTCTTTGTTCATTTAATATTTGTTTCTCTTTTTCTTTCACCTAAGAGACTAACTTTTCCAACAATCATTACTACTATTTTCATTTCATTGGCTCAAAATTACATGCAACAATGCCTCCCTGATTGTTGCCAGTTATTAATACTGCAAGGGCTGATGCTGTCACACTTTCCAGGGCATAATACTGCACAGAACCATACAAGATCTCCTGTTTCATTTGAGGTCATTCTTCCCCCACCCCCCTTGCATTCTTAGCCATGAATTGAGGTGCTCCTGCAAGGGTTATCAATCCCTTCTCAGAAACAATTTCTGAGCTCTCCTTTTCACCTGATCAGAACCAAGCTTGCTTGTGACAGTACGACTCCTGAAGAAGTTACTCGTGGAAAATACCATTTGTCCACTCTCCGTGGAGACACATGCCCAGCCAATCTCCTTCCACTATTCCATGACAAAAAGAGCAAAGCACCTGCAACATGTGCTCTAAACTTGGGTCTGGTGCTGGGTCTCTGTAAAGGGAATGTGGAGGCCGGTGAGGCTGAGCTCCCCCACACTCTCGTAGTCACTCATGGCTACTTCAGAATCCTCAAAGCCACAGTTGGCCGATACATCCGAGGATGAGGTGCCTCTGGAATTGTGCAAGGACAGAGACACACTGTCTGTTGGGCCTGTGGCCTCTGTGCCCTGGTTCATGCTCATGGCAAAAGTACTAAATTCACAGCTGGCAGGTGGGCCCACTAAATCCGTTTCGTTGGGAAATGGGTGAGGGGGGAGGTACTGGCTAGGATGAAACTGGGGCCTCCTCCTGCAGTCTGGGCTCAGTGTGCTGGCCAGTGAGACAGGCTGGGAGGGTGGCAGGGCCTCATATTGGTCCGGGAAGTCCTCAGGAAGTGGTGGGGGGAGCTGGTCCTGACTCAAGAACTCTTCTTCATGAGGGGGTGGATATTCGCTATCAATGTCATAGCCGCCCAGGTAGTAATCACTCTCCAATTCCCGTGTGCTGCCCTGGTGTGCAGACCCTCCATCCTGGTTCTCATAGTTGGGCACTTCCTCTATGTCTGACAGGCGGGCTCCTGGCATCCAGTCAGAGGTGTCCCAGTGATAGGCTGTGAGAGAAACACCATGACAGTTAGTTTCCTCCAGAGTGGAGCTGGGGTAGGGCTGGGAAAGAAACAGAGATGGGATATGACATGCAATTCTTAATATCCAGAAGACCCTCAGAAGCCAGGATTACCTACATGCTTCTTACAAGGGTTCTCAGGGCCAACCATGCTCTGACCCAGGGGGAACAAGGCAATGACAATTGGAGAGATGGTGCCTGGTTGCAGCAGAGCCTCACACTCAGCCATGGCATGAGAGGTGACAGCATGGGTTTGCCGAGGGAGCATAGTCCTAGGACCCTGGACCCCAACCCCACTCCCTCTTCCTCTCCACATGCTATATGCGTAGCCAGGCTGGCAGCATGCTTGCAGAGAGAGATGGATCCACTGCACTGTGGACCACAGAAGGCAAGGAGGTGCGCAGGCAGAGGGATGAGGCTGCAGAGGAATGCTGGTGGAGCTTTCACCTCCAGAACTGAGCACACAGGACGCCTGAAACATGCGAAATTCCAAGAGAGGAACTCAGCAAAGATATAGGGAGAGGGACAGAGATGGGGGTAAGAATGAACTCAGCAATGCAAAAAAATGCATAAATAAAATGTTATGCTGGGGTTGTGGCACAGTCACCTCGGTTGTAGTTCTGTCCTTGGTCCATGACAGACACTGTTTAAATACAAAGTGAAAAGTAAATCTGACAGTTCAAGTCATGTCAAGGGAAATAAAGCAGAACATTTTAAGAGACTTGAAAAAAAAAAAAGATGATCCTAGAGAACTATGGGCTCAATTATGTTATATGCATGTACAGACATATCACAATGAGACTCACTATTCTGTATAGTTAATATCAACCAATAAGAAAGGTTTTCTTCAAAAGAAAAGAACGATGGGCTATGACTAGCTTTTAAAAAATTTCCCCATTCAGAAGATAAAAAGGTAATTCCCATATATGTCATATCCTAATTTTATTAAATTACTAATAAAAGTTACTAATTGAAACTAATCCCCATAGTATAGTGATTTCACAAATATCTCCAACTCACAGTAGGTGCTCAATAAAAACATGTTGAATATAAGAATGAATTTAATATTAATTTGGATTCCAACTAATTGAGTACTCATCTTTGGAAGGGATTTTATAAGAAGAGTAACCCACATGTTTAAAAATTATGAACAATATTTTTTTAAAAAGTGTTAAATCTATTCTAATTCATAGAAAAGCACCCCAAATCTTAAAATCCCCTGAGTATTGCTCCCTCTGTTTATTAAAATCATCCCTGATATAAATTAACAAGGAAGCAAAATTTTTAAAATGATAATTCTTTATACAGAGACATGCTAAGGAAGAAAATAAAGTAAATACCTTCATTTTCTATAGTGTCAACTACATTGTTGACAAGCTGAATGACAGTCACTATGGATGCTTGTGGCAGGAAGAAGAAGATGGGAGGGAGGGGAAGGACACCTTCAGGTTAGTAGTGTATTTTAAACACATGTTAAATTCTTTTAACAACAACAACACAACAACAATAACAACAGGTGCAGCACACAAACACACTCTCTGCAATCTGACCCTTAGGGAATATGTCAGTAGACACTTTCATCTAGGGGGTCCTGGGGATTGTTGGAAGGGAAGAGAAACAGCAGCAAGTCCTGGGGCAGTCGTCCTGAAAAGCATGATTGGCAGGGATTGCGGGGTCATAAATTCACACCTCATGGCCCAGTAAAATCAATCTAGGAAGGCAGTGGCTCATCAAGCTCATGCTAATTTCTCATTAGCAACTCCCAAAGGCTCTCAGAGAAAGACCTCACTATTCCAGGGATAATTAGTTGTTGGTCAATCATGCTGCTCCAAACCCAATAACCTTTGCAGACCTGATGGCTTCACACTCATGATGTGATGCTACTGATAGCCCAGACCAACTCAAGGCCCAGCTACTGATGCCAAGGCTTGGACAAAAGTCAGCAACTGGTCTCTCAAATAGACTAAAGAAGGAGATTGTGTGATCTATTTGGTTGCTTTAGGGACTGACACCCACAGTTTCTTGAGAGTTAACTTGGCATAAAAAATTTGATGAAGTTTTCTAACACCACCTGTCTGCATCAAGATTAGTCTAGAATGTTAAACATCAAAAGGCAAGTATGCGGCCTTAAGAGCCTGTGATAACAGTCCATCAGGCATTGTTACTGGTGCTGCTGCCTGGAGTTTGGAAACTGTATATTCTTGGAGTTTATGTAAAATGCAAACTAGTTACAGTTAGTCTTCTGACTGGGGATGAGAAATGCAGGGTGCACAGAGGCAAACAAAGGTCAAAAGTCTGTGCCCTTGATCTGAGAAGGGTCAGTAGAAATCTACTATCATAGGGGCTTGTTATCCCAGTTTACAGATAGACTGAGGCTTAGGTACTTCTCAGGATGGCCAAGTCCTGAGCAAGGAGGTGAAACAGATTGGGGGTAGGGTGGTAAAAGGAGACTATTATATTTTCATGATTGCTTCTCTGATCTTGGAGCTCACCTGCTTCTGCATTCACCTTAGAGGCAAGGACTGTGCCATTTTCAAATTGTACTTCTGTTATAAAATGACTCAGCACACAGAAAAAAAAAACAGCAAGAGTTCATGGGGTGAATGATAACATAACTTAATGTATCCAATTTTTGTATTGCAGGGAAAATGACCTAAGGTATAAACCAAGGTGAGTCTACCTGTTGCTGTGGATGACTATTTGAAATTATTCTCAGCTTGTCACCATATGGTAAACATTCACTACTTTATGACAGTTTTGACTTCCTCTTGTGCCCTATGAAGAACAACTCATCTTTTGGAGTTGGTTCCTCAGCTCAGAAAACCCAGTGCAGCATTCACACCCTTTCCATAGTACAGGTTCACAAGAGGTCATGGTGGCAGCTTTGGAGCCACCACAGCAGCCTGTGGACCTTAAGGACTTGCACACAGCATTCTGGGTGGTTGTGCATATTTCCAGGGAGCTGCTCCATAATTTTAAAGTAAGTCTCCAAAAGCCCAGGACCCCAAATTATTATAAGGAAGATTCAACTAAATGAAAATGTCACTGGTTCTATAGGACTGTAGTCTTATCTCTGGTAAAACTTCTCATGAGGGGGAGGTTGGATATACAGTGAAAAGGTAAGATTTTAATTTTAACATAAAATTAAACAAAAAAGAAATAAACCAGCATATTTACTAAAAGGCATGCTTGGTATGAAGTAGATCTATCTGGAACCAAATCAAGGAGGACTCCTTACTGGAGGTCCAGGGGAACATTGTCAATCCCTGATGCAGATTCCTGGGTCTGCTCTGAGCTGCAGCTCAATAGAGCCACCTTTGGCAATGACACTCAACAATGAAGTTAATTAGAAAAGCTGGTGAACACACTCAAAACCCAAGAACACATCAAGAAACAAAGCCGGTCACATCAACCTCCCCTCAACCACTGTCTTTCAGTGCAAAGGAAGCAGAACCCACCCTCTGGAACAAATCTGAAGACTCCTTACCATTGTCGTCACCAGAATCTGACTGAAAGGAGCTGAGGGATTGAACTTCAGAGTTGCTGCCTTTATTACTGCCTGCAAAGCAGGTCACTTCTCCCGGGTCATCAACCCCTTTGTCTTCACAGACAGCCAAAGAGAAAGCAAAAATGACATTGGTTACCTTGTGCATATTTTCAGTATGGCCCTCCTACCTCAACCTAGTTCACTTCTTGGGGCTCTTTCATCTGCTTGGAGAAAATAACTTAGCTGCACAATAGAAAATTGATTGTGCCATAGGGGGCCAAGGTCTGTCAATCAAGTGATTTACATTATGGATTTGAAACCTTTAACCCGTGGTAAATGAGCTTCCAAATAGCTGACAGCTGAAAGTAGCTGTTCCCTCCTCAAAGTGAAGAGACTTCATGAAGAGTGAAACGAGGATGAAGTGGCTACATTGCTCTTTGCCATTCAGACTGAATTTACATCATTTACATGAACCAAGGTGGTGTCAACACCAGGTTAAATGAGATTACTTTTAAAATAGGGGTATAAATATTTTATAGGCAGGAATGCAATTACATTTATCCTGGTTTCCATCTCTGGGGAGCAAGTGGAGTTTTAAGTTCTGCCTTCTAGAGGGCAGCGTGGTATCATTTTTGGGAATAACAATGTTCTGCACTGTCTGCAGGAGGGTAGTCAGCGGTATGGATGTGCGTTAGCCACATACTTCCTCCCTCTTTGCTGTACAAAGATAGCCTGCCCCCCCCCACACACACACAACACCAGGACTACTTTCTTATTTGATAGACTAAAGGAAGCAATAAAAACAGCCCATATCTTGAGGTTGTCAAGTTCAAAATGAATTGGTTGCCCAGAGATCGTCTCACTAGCTAACTCTGCCATGCTTAACAAAGAAGGAAATGTATTCAATAAAACCCAACAATACTTTGGGGGGAAATGTGAGTTTTGGCCTGAGGTGGATTCTGGAAATAAAGCTGTCACTTCACGAAGCGGGGGTGGAAAATGATCACCAGGAAAAGCTGCAAATCATCACGTAACACAGGGTACAAAGAGACTCAGACTTGTGATTAAGGAACAGTTGTTCTTCGTGGTCACAGAAATCACTGTTTTGTCCATAAAGGGTGATGTCAGGAGCAGGCAGGGTGGCTCTGCATCTGCTGTCAGATGTTGAAACCACAGCAAAATGATGAGTTGGATAAACAACTCATGTAAGTAGAGAGAGACACCAGGGAGAAATTCAACCCCCAACAGCCACACCACAAAATACGAAGATGTGCCTTAGTAAAGCACAAGGTATACACAAGCTTAGCCCTGAACCACAAGAAATAAAATGACAAATGGTCCGCACTGGTGAATGAAGTGCTATGCATAAAACTCCTCTGCTCCTCCATTTATTCAAAACCCCCTTTGTCATTCCCCCCCCCAAAAAAAAAAAGAAAAAAAGAAAAAAAATGCCTTTTTGCTAGTGGACTAGCAATACTCTGGTAAAGCTTAACTCTACAGATAATTTGAGAGGGAACATATTTATGATTAAAATCTAAAGGCAACTACTTAAAATAATAAGCATGTCTACAGAAAGACAGAATCAGCAGATGGCATGCTGGGGCAGCACTAGAGCAGAAAGATCTCATTCTTGGCCCCCATTTCTCATCAAGACATCCATTCTTTCCTCTTATTTTCCTCTCCATCCTTGCTGATGAAGCTCCAAAGAGCATCAGCAGAGTGAGGAACTTGAAGTACAGACTCCTTATTTTGCTAGTTACATGACTTTAGGCAAATTATGTCACTTACCTAAGCTATTTTTTTTTTCCTCCATGAAAGGATAAGCTAGTAATCGGGCCTTCCTGGTATAACAGCATTTAGCTGTGACCATCTAACGAGAAGACTCAGCACCCAGTAGTGGTGCTTTACCATAGTGTTCCCACCAAATCTCTTTATCCTTAATCCTTGCCTTCTGGCTTCTACTTTAACAGCTCCATGTTCAGCATATCATTGTTTCTTTGTTTTTGTTACCAAGGGTTGATTGAACCCAAGGGTACTTAACCACTGAGTTGCATCCCCATCCCTATCCCCTTTTATTTACTTATTTTTGAGACAGGGTCTCACTGAGTTGCTTAGGGCCTTGATAAATTGCTGAGGCTGGCTTTGAACTTGCAATCCTTCTGCCTCAGCTTTCTGAGCTGCTGGGATTACAGGCATGCACCGCTGCATCTGGCTTAGTTCAGCATATGTATTTTAATCCTGTATCTATCTCCTAGATGGTAGCTTAGTACTTCATACTGCTGACCTTACTGACCCTCTCTCTTGGTTTCTACACAGCTGCCCTCTCCTCTTTTCTTCCTTGGTAAGTATGTGCCTCCCTTCCTATCCCTCAACTTCTGCCCACCACCCATAGGTAGGCATTTCCAAGGTCCTTTTGGAAGCCTGGTTTGACCGCCCTCTCTGCTCTTGCTCCTTGGTAAGCTCATCCTCCTATACAGTCAAACATGTGGCATGCAGTTGAAGTCTAAACATTCAACTCTAGTTTTGTCCTTCTACTTTGCTCAAGTGTTCACTCTAGGACTAGAAATACTACCTTCTCCTAACCTTCCAGAACATACTTTGGGTATCACTTATGTGGCTAGCTTGCATTATGGTCAATGGTGCTGTACTCTGAAAAGAGCATGGATTGTAGGGATGCTGGCAGACCCAGATTGGAACACTACCTACCTCCTACTGGCTGTGACCTTGGACATGTGGTGTTACCCTTTCTCAGACTTATTTTCCCCCATCATAAATGAACCAGTGTGAACATTCCCTATTAGGACAGGCCACAGTGAATGCTCGGGTCATGTAGTTCTCCTTCCCTTCCCTTAATTTCTGTCATGGTGCCAAGGCATTACAGACTTCAGGGGGAAAACAAAACGAGCCACTGCCACTTCCTACTCACTTTCGGTTCCAGCATCCCAGCCATTCTTCCTAATGGAGTCGCAGTCAGAGCGGCAGGGCGACACAGCTGGAAGGTTGGGGGCCACACTGCACACGACTACACCCCGCCGGGCTGTCAGGATGCGGGGAGACTCTGGGTGAAACGTGGTCATCTCCTGGTGCTCTCCACCCAGTCCGTCCACGATCTTATCTAGGTTGCTCCTGGAGTCGCTCTGGAAGCAGGGGGTGTAGGCCATGGGACGCACGGGCACCTGCGGGGGCCCCACCTCCTGGTAGACGTTGCGGCCATCCCCACTGCCACGCAGGTTCCGGAACGGGATGCCATTGCTCTTGTTGAGCAGGGCCGCCGTGGCGGGGTCCTGCACCAGAGTGATGTTGTTGCGGGAGTAGTTCTTGCGGAAGACCTTTTTGCGGAAGACGATGAAGAGGACGACCAGGGTGAAGATGACAAAGAGGACCACTGCAATGCCGATGAGCTCTTCCTTGCCCACGTAGGAGTGGCCGGCCTGGATGTTGGGTACCACCACGGGGCGGAGCCCGCAGTACTGGCCCACGAAGCCCGGTGTGCAGTTGCAGAGGAAGGAGCCGAACATGTTGACACAGGAGCCGCCATTCTCACACTCCTCCCGCTCACACTCATTGATGTCCTCCTCACACCTTCAGCAACAAAACACACAGAAGCCCCTCCCCAACATCAGAACCAGTAGACACAGCCTCATGCACCAGAGCTCAATCAAAACAAAACAAAACAAAAGGTGTGTGGGGGTGGGTGGGGGGGGGACATCATTAAAAGACAAGAAAGCACCTCAAAGGTATAGGTGAAGAATGTGACATATAGGGTGTGTGTGTGGGGGGGGGGGCAGTTCATTCAGGCATTTCTGTGCCCACAGCCTCCCACCCCCAAGTCATCATCTTGTGTAAAAGTATTCCTCCCAAGCCTCTCTCTCAAGTCTTTGTCCTCTAGTGGGGTATGGTAAGGAAGAGGGTGCCAGGAGAGGAGCAGTTCAAAAAGAATCAACAGATGCTATGGAAAGGTACTGGGCTCCAAATTCTCCCAACCAGGTGCATGTCAGAATTTTAAACTACATAGGTTTAGAAAGGATATATAATACATCACTCTCACATTATGTAAAATACTCCTGGGCCCCATAGTAACTGATGCTGGCATAGGACCTCATAATCAAATACACCAATGTTTCTGCACAGAAACATGGATATTTGCACTGAATTAGAGAAATAAAGACTAGAAAGAGCCTCAGAGTAGTTTTTAACAGGTTTTGCCATCAAATTAGTTTGCCATTTTAGTTCTCCAAGCTTTTGAGATGGTAGAATGAAGAACTGTGAATCTATATACCCATTATAGAGTTTCTGGTGAGGAAAATATTTTGAGTTCTGATCTTTTCCTTTAATGGTTACAGTTATGTTTGGTCCCTCTGGGAAGCTGGGGATTGCAGGCTTAGGTGGGTGGGTGAATAGCTAACTTCCAGATTCTATACTTATGTTAAAGGCTAATATTAAGGCAGATTATCAGGAAGAAATTACTGAAGCATTCTAATGAAAAATAACTAAATCAATATTATTCCCTTTAAAGCAATCCATGACTGGCTTTGAGTAGAATTATAAAACACATTTAAGTCTTACATTTCTTACTTCAACACTCTGAAAACATAGAACTTCTTTCCTCCTTTTCTCTGTTTTAGCAATTATTCTAATGTGTTCATTTAAAAGGCCCAATCACCTATATTTTTGGTAATCCACCTTTTATAATGTAGCCAAACATCCCCAATTTGAACATATTGAGGCCAGGTCAGCCGGAAATTGGTTAGAATCACAAAGTATTTAAAAATAAATGCAGCTTTATTGCTTTAAATTACATCCAGCAATTCAAAGTCAGCTAAGTATTTCCTGGAAAAGTCCTCAGGAGATTTGCTCTAATGAATACATAAGACTGATCTGTAATTAGAGTATCACTTGCTTGAGATTTTATATATATATATATATAGACATACACACACACACACACACACACACACACATACACACACACACGAAATGATCAAGGAAAGTGGAATTTTACTAAGAATTTAAAACATTCCCTTTCCATTTGGCACTTTAATTTCATTCATTTCTTGGAGGAAAAAAAAAGGTTTGCAAAAGAAAGGTAAGGTTTAGTTTCTTAGAATGATCATAAAACATTGGCAGTAGAGTCTTATTAATGGCTTAGATAAAGGAGTAGTATATCTGACTCAGAATTATACTAGATATATTAGGTGGCATCAATGGCTTTCTTTACATTTTTCCCTAATAACAAAGTATATAGCAGTTATAAATTTTTTTTAAAAATAGAGAAGTATAAAGTAAAAAAAAATATGTAAATTACCCATTACCACACTACCCAGAGATAATCCCTACTAACCTTTTAATCACTTGAAAGCGCTCTTTATACATCAAGACATTAACCCTCTGCCTGCCCTACCTATCAGTGGTAAACATTTTATCCTGGTGAAGTGCTTACTGGTTTGTTTTCTTAGTAATAAGAAAGACTTTTACATAATCCCACTTACGTGACTCCGGTGAGTCCAGCTTTACAACTGCAGATGAAAGTGTTTCCTATTGGGTCACAGGATCCTCCATTACGGCAGGGGTTTGGGAAGCAGGCTGTGATCTCTGATTCACAGTTTCTCCCCGTGAACTGTGAGAGACAGGTACACTGGTAGCCTGAGGAAACAGAGTGCTTCATGAGCCAGGTGTGCCACTGGTGATGCTCAGAAGGCTTTGGGACTCAGCTGTAATATGTAACATTTTCTCCCAGTTCTCTGTTGAACAGTATCTTAGGCAGGGGCCAAATTCCAAAGATGATTAACAAATTAGTTATTTGGAATACATCTAGCCACAAAAATGCTAAGTTCCAATTTGAATTCCCTAGTGGTACACAAAAATTCACCTAATTAACCACATGCATGGATGTTGGAGAAAACTGTAAAAGATGCACAAAGAACAAATACCTACAGCAGACACCAAGATGGGGCACAAGGGAGTGTGTGTGTGTGTGTGTGTGTGTGTGTGTGTGTGTTTGTGTGTGCGCGCGCGCTTGTGTGTGCATGCATGCATGCGAGCACACGGACAGGGGATGCTTTCTCCACCACACTGCTACTATAAACATCAGGACAATTCCAGATGGGAGTAGTGTTCTATGGGTTCCATGCTATCTACTTTATTGAGCCCCTCTCCTATCCCTGTGCCTTTTTTCTTTAGCCAAGAACTGAAAGCACCCCCTAAAGGGAAGTGGAGGGAAGGAAAAGTAAAATGAGGATATTTGTCAAATCAGTTGAGCCTCGGACTGTCATATTCAGGGAGTAATGGAAGAATTCCAGTCTTCACCTAGCTTCCCTATTTAGGTCCTGATTTTTGTACTGTTTTTTTCTTTCTCTATTCATGAACCCATCATGCAGAAATAGTTAGTAATATCCCTACCACAAAGATTATTAAATATCAAATGAGGTAGCATTATGTAAAAGGAAACAGAATTATCTATTTCTCAGAGTAGGAAGGGATGAATAATTAGTAAGGGTATTCTTTTTTCCCTTCTTAAAAAGAACCCCAAAGGTCCTATGTTTTCTTTCATATGTGGAAGCTAGAGAGGAAATAGAAGAAAGAGGGGAAGATCTCATGAAAATCAAAGGGAAATCAGTAGAGAAAAGGGACCAAGGGGTAGAAGATATGGGGTGAGTGCTGGGGAGTGTTATTGACCAAATTATATTGTTATATTTTGTATTATAAAATATGTAACAAAAATGCCATCAGTATGTACAACTATAATGCATCAATAAGAAAATGGGGGTACACCAAGATTCACTTTTATCCTTCTTGTTATTGTTGTTAAAGTTATACATGTGCATAATGAAGAGTCAGATCATTTTACATGTTTTGTTTTGTATAATGAAGCATTTAAATAACCTCAAGTAACTTGGGCATTCCTTTTATTTCCAATATTTCAATTCTGTGAAATTTTAAAATTTTGTGGTTATTTTAGTCATAGGAATTTTCTATTGGCTTTCCACTGTGACTTTTATTTAAACCCTTTGGCTCCACCTCATGGAGACATCTTTTGATAGCTCTACATCCCAATATATGATAACCTTGGTTGCATCAATAATCAGTATTGATAGTTCTACAACTATAAATGCTGTTTACACTGTCATGTAGTGAACTTTGATTGTTTTAATTTTCATGCACAACTTTTTGTTTTTATTCTTTATGTGTCAACTTGGCTAGGTCACTGGTGCCCAGTTCTTTGGTTAAACACTAGTCTAGATGTTTCTGTGAAGGTATCTGTGTGTGTGCTAACATTTACAATTCATTACCTTTAAATAAAGCATGATGTAGGTGGATCTTGTCTATTCAATTTGAACCCTTAAGAAGAAGGAATTCTGCCTCAGACTGCAACATAGAAGAATCTTTCCTAAGTTTCCAGCCCATTGGCTGCTGTGTGATTTTGGAATTCAAGACTGCAAAATCAATTCCTACATGCATTTCTAGCCTGCCAGCCTACACTATAAGATTTGGCCTTGCCATCCTCTAAGTAAAGCAAGGGGATTTCTTAAAGTTAATCTTTCTCTCCATATATATTTGAGTTAGAGGATTTCCTTACTTGTTGGTTAATCTTCACTTATAGGCTTACGTTGAAGAGTGGGTCACTGAGAACTAGAAATCTGGTAGGAGGTTCTGAGCACATGAGAGGAGCTCATAAACTGTGAAACTGAGTCAGTATCTTTGGGTTGGCCGATTTCTCTAGAATTAATTCCTTTTATCACCTGCACAGAGGGAGGACAAAGGTCTGAAGTCTCATACTGGAAAGATTAGCTGGTGAAGGAGGAGGGATGGTTGTGGTGCTTTGCATCCAATGAACATCATGTTTATTTAAACCTTTCTGTGAAGCACAGTGCCAGATAATCTCTAGTTCTAAGACCCTGCCTTTCAGTAGTAAGTGCAGTTTTGCCAGGAATTTGGGCAAATGGTTGCACGGGTATGTGGGCGGTGGGTAGGAATCCAGATAAGTTCTACCAGCTTCTTAAACAAACTTTTTGACTAATTCTTATTTTATGCCTGCTGTGGTTTGGATATGATTTAAGTGTGTCCTCAATGGTGCTTAAAACTTGGTCCCCAATGTGGAGATGCTAAGAGATGATAGAATCAAAAACTTAAATCATCATACTATGATGAAATTTGCATTCCAATATTTATAACAGCTGGTTAGGGAGCCACCCCAGGTGACCATCCACAGATGAATGGATAAAGATAATGTGGTGCATATATATATACAATGGAGTTCTACTCATCTATAAAGAAGAATGGAATTATAGTATTTCCTAGTAAATGGATGGAACTGGAGAATATCATTCTAAGTGAGATAAATCAGACTCAGAAAGTCAAGAAGCAAATATTTTCCCTCATTATGTGGAAACTAGAGAGGAAAAAGTAATTTTTAAAAAGCAGATCTTACAAAATTGGAAGAGAGATCAATAGAGTAGAGGTAGGGGACCAAGGAAGAGGGAGGAAGGATGAGAAAGGCAAGAATGGGGGAATAAAATCAACCAAATTATGTTTTATGCATGTCTGAATATATCACAGTGAATTCTATTTCTATGTCAAATTATAATGCACCAAAATGAAATACATATGTTCCCTGTTCTCTACTCTTCTGATCTTCCTCAGATCAGGGAATGGGAACAGGAAACTGGAAGAAGGTAGTGAAAAGGGAAGTACTGAAGAATGTATGGGAGCAAGTGATGTTGTGGGCATATGTGAGTTTGTATATGAATGTGTCACGATGAACTCCACTACTATGTGCAATTATAATATAGTAATAAAAACATGAAAAGGTGGGTCATAGTGAGATGTTAGGTCACTGAGGGATTGAAATTAAAAGTAAAAAATTACTATCATGATAGTTGGGTTGTGACAGCTATCACCACTATTTTTAAGTAGCCAATGAGGCTTTCTTTTTTCCTAAGATCTTTTGCAAATACTGTAAAGAGCCATCCTCACTCTTATGTGCTGGGCTCTTGGGCTAAAAATGTGGTTAAGGACGAATGTTGGGATTTTGTGAATTGATTGCTATAGATATAAGACAGTTGAAAATCTATAGATTGAGACAGCGTGTACTCTCATGGATTTCAAAGAAGGCTGGCTTGAAGCCTGTGGGTAAGGAGGCAGTAGTCTAAGGTACACTTGATTCAAACTGTGCTGACTTAGGGTTATTTTTTCCAATTTGGGAAGTTTCTCTCCTTAATGGAATTGGGAATTTCTGAAAGCCCTTGGGATTGGGAAGAATGCTTCTTTGTGTCACCTGGCTAATTCTTGATCAGGAGTGGCATGTCATTTAGAGACAGAATGACCTGTGAGGATGCTTATATTCTTTCTTAGACTGAAGGACAGGGTGAGACTGGCACAGCACAGGAATGCACATCAATGAAGGAGGAGGTATGAAATCCAGGAAGGGGCTAAAGTAACTTGGATAAATCATCCAGCTCCTATTTGGCAAACCTCTAATAATTTCTTAAATAAAACTCTATCTCCTGATAGAGGGAAGCTGGGAGAAGAAAGGGGCTAAGGAGAGGTTGTCTAGAAATAAGGAATATTTAAATCACTATCAAGGAAACTAGACACTACTATGAGTCATGGGACGCATCCTTATCCAAAGGCAGAGAGGCAATCTGATGTCTCTGTGCCTTGGAAATGGGAATGTTAAAATGGGATATCACTTCTAGTGTGCTATTTCACTCATGCACATTTCTTTCTGTATTTTGTTTGTATTTTGTTATTTTCATAATCTTTTGTAGATTATGTAGATTTTCTTTCTGTTTAGCAGGAGAATATTAAACTAGAAAATCATTAATAAGAACAATAGATTGTTATGTGTTAGAAAAATTCTAAGAACTGTCTATGCATTTCATTTTTACAACAATTTTATGCCATAGGTACTATTATCATAATTATTTTACAGGTGAGGAAATGGAAGCTTAAATAAGATGTTTTTCCTCACCATTGCCTATGCTAATGAGTGGCAAATATACTTAATACTCGGTTCCCAAATTTAGAAAGGAAACGGTTTTACCAGCACTGAGATACATATACAAAAAAAGCCATAGTTTCTTTTATTTCAAATCTTGGCGAAATAAGAAGTGTATTTTTAAGCACTGTCTCAAAGCTGTGTTCCTGTTTACAATCCTTCTAGTTATAGCAGATGCAGATGGTTTTGAAATCTGCACCCAGACAAACTTAAAATGCCTTCTCCTATCCTTGCTCAAAGATGAACATTGCAAAAACTATTACATGCAAAAATAGAAATGGAATAAGCAATTATGGAGGGAATTTGGGCTGGGCAGGCAAAAAGAAAAAAAAATCAAGGTAATTTATATTTTACTCCTTTGACTTAGCAGTTGTTTCTGACCTGATTCATCCAGGTAATGGCTTCTACCCTCTGCCCCACTTGGTGGTGTAGGTGAGCATCAGTCTGATCCCGGCTTGGCAGCCTTGATAAAGGATATAAAACCTGCCTGCTGCACAAAGGTAAAAGTAATGACAATAAATGTGCAATGAGCACATGGGATCTCAGTCAGTATCAACTTCCATGCTTGCTAACTTAAGGATTTTATGTAGAAACTCCAAGAACTTACAGGACTTGAGGAGGTGTCTGTGATGTGTGATGGGGCCCTGAGTGCAAGTTTAAGTTCTGGCTGTTGCCCACCAGCTGAATATGATCATGAGTGCAGTGCCTGACCTCCAGGAACCTCCTTACTTTTTTCTGACAAGCGCTACTCACCAACACTTCGTAGGGAACAAAACGATTTCTGGATTCATAAACCACAATGCAGCACATAAACATTAGGCACTTTATTGTTCTGATCACTATGGATTCTGAAATCAACTTCATCTCTGTGTTGCTCATAAACCAAACAACTGCATGCTAAGGGAGATTTTTACTGTGGCTGTTGGGCTCAATACTGGGAGATATTCAGACCTCTGATCTATGCAAATCTTAATTCATGTGAGAAACCAGGTGGATGAATTATCATATGAGACACTAATCACAAGTGGAGACAAGCTCAGCAGTCAGCCAGCCATGGCCTCCATCACTACCTTGCCATTTCAACTTTTAGTCACTTTGACTTTTCTCTTTAACCAAGCAGGCTGCATCCAATGCCTTTAGACCTTGTAAAATAAAAACCTTTGAAGAGGAGAACTATAACTTTCCCTAGGAGAGCTAGCTCACCTTTCATACATTGTATATTGAGCCAAACCTTTAATATTTTCTTTGAAGCTCTACAAACCTTTAGTGTACTCACAACATTAGGCACACAATAAATTCTCACCTTCTAGTATGTTCTTTTATGTGTGCACATAACCTACTTTAGGATTTTGAGTTTTTCTATAGCAGCTATAATTATTAATGCTATCATTGTGAGAATCTCCCAAAGTACAAAACAACAACAACAAAAGATTAATTCAATATTTAGAAGTTACTCAGAAAAAGAAAAAAAAATTCCAAAGCTGCAAAACCTCACCCAAATTATGCCTGCAGTATATTCACAGCAAGTCTGGCTTCTTTCTACTGGTGTTTCTATTCAATGGGCCAGTAGGTGAAACATATATGGGAACCCTGTTCAACTTCCCTAAACCATCTGTGAGGAGAAGGAGGCTGCACAAGTGGCATTTATTGATCACGGAGACAGCAGTGAGGCCCAGAATTCAATACAGAGCTCAGCATAATGCAGACACTCAATTGAAGATTGATAGATCCAATCTATCTATACCAGTGATTCCTTACAAGTTAAGGACACAAAATACTCAACAAACCCTGGCTCAAAGTGGCATGAGGACCTGGTTGCCCAAAACATCTGAGCATTTGCAACACTTGGGAATCCATTTCATGCAACTTGATAGCCAGAATACTCATGACTGCTTAGAGAGAATAGACAGACACTATTATTTTTATCTTTGAGAGGAGCTCAGGGTAACCCAAAATTCTTAACATGGGAACAATGTTCCATTTTTCATCAAAAAGTTTTTTTTTAAAAAATATAGGCTGTTTATTTGACTTTCAATTTCCCTGTATCCTATGTCTGTTTACCTCTCCTGGAACTCACCAAGGGGCATTCCTGCAAGCACAGAGTCATTGAGATTGTAAATGTCAGTAGTTTTGAAACTTGGATGTGCATAGAACCATCCTGAAGACTTGTTTAAAATAAAAATGTCAAAATTCTTCCCTTGTGGATTCAGATTCTGTATGTTGGGCACCTTACCTCCAAACTTTTCTTGGCAGTAAGCGCAATAATTTGCAAATACAATGTCACCTAACAGAAAGTACCTCTGATATGGATGGCAATTGATGGAGCCAGTAAATAAGTTTTCCTTTTTCATTAATAATCAAGAAACTTTAAAAAATAACACTGTCTCATCTTAACAAGGTCTTCAGATGATCTAATGTATCTTAGAGTTGTACCTGCATGTCTATAATATGACAAAAAATAAAGAACTAGAATTTTCTCCAGGTTCCAGGGTAGTTCAGAAATAGAAAAATCAGTAAGTATATCATGTAGGGAGCTTATTACAATACAGATTGATTGAGTGGGTTTGGGGTAGAATCTGAGATATTGCTTTTCTAACATTCCCAGTGATGATGGTGCTGGCCTTTGGAACACACTTTGAGTAACAAGGGGCAAGAATCTAGATTGGCGAGTTCCCACAATCTGGGTCAAATCCAGCTTCATCACTTTTGTGATGCTAGCTAGTTAGTAGCTTCTCAGGCCCATTTCTTCTTAGAGAGTGGGTCAGTAGGAGGGAAAAACAGACCAACTTCATAGTATTGTTGTAAGAATTAAATATCCCAGAGAATAAACTCTTTAAAAAGGTAATCCCTTATCACAGTGTCAAACACACAGCAAAGGTCTTACTACTAAAAATGTACCCCAACTTTTCATTTCAGGCCTTAGGCTTCTAGTCTCATGCAAAACTGTCTGAGTGTCTATTTCTGGACTAATGACTGCCTGACTTAGTGCATTGCTTTACCAAATGATAGTTTAGCCTCAATTATATTTTCTGTTAGTAGGCTTGAGCTCAGTACAATAAGACACAGAGGATTGGGCACTCCTTATTCAGATTGTGGGTGCTTACTGGGTTTTTTCCCTGCTTACTGGGTCTGGAAATGTAAGGGTTAGAATAGGCCCTAACCATTTCTTTTCCAGGGTGGTTGCTATTTCCAGTTCATGTTTATGAAATACATATAATCTTAAGGCATTACCAAGAGAGAAAGCCTTCCCTCTGTGGTTGATTTACAGAGTCATATTTACCCTCTTATTACAAGTCAGCATTCTGGGATCTGACTCCCCTGGGGTTCTTATGGCTTCCTTCTGGGGCAGCCAATGTTATAACATTGGTAAAAACCGCTGACCATGTCATTCCAAACTAGAAGATGTGGCTTCCTTGCCCTGATTTGTGCCAAAGGTTTGATTGGGTTTGGGGGTGGTTGGAACACCCTACTTTCCTGCAAGAAAATGCTTCTTGCTGTGGGTTGCCTGCCTTCAAGGTTCTAAATGTTCTGCAACAATATGCTAGGATGGCCACAGCTTGAGAATGGAGTCTCTTACCGGGAGAGGAAATGACCAATGCTTCAGTGTTCTTCAGTGGTCAAGGGGAAGACCATGCTGAAACATGTGTCCTGAAATTTTAGAGGAACACATGGCACAGGCACAACAACAGAAAGATATTCAAATAAATAAATTTTGTCCTCAGTGCTGTCATGTGCAAGGAGTCACCTTTTAAGCACTTCATCCTACTTTCCCTAGCCCAGATTTCCTCTTTGAATGCTGCATGCATCCCAGTCTTTGATCTGGGGACCCAAAACTGTCTGTCTCTGTGATTAGATCTTCTTGGCAGCTAGAGAGAATTCTTGAGGGCATGAATACTTTTTCATTAAAATCTCAAGTCTTATTCTTCTTTTTAAACTAAGCTATTATAGCTAAGAAGATTTTCCTTTTATTTTAAGTAACCTTATAATTAACTACACAGTTTCATACATATAGGTAAAGACCAAATTATTGGTTCTTTCTTTTCTTTTCTTTTTTACCTTCCTCTATTTGGTACTGGGGAATTTGCAGGTAGGATACAGGAACCTATCAAAAATTCCTCTGATATGAGACCAAGAAAATCGATTCTTTCTCCTCTTTTGTTAGAGGCCAAGACCTCATTTTTATAATCAGGAAGTAGGTAAGTAATTTCTCACACATTAGAAGAGGAATCCTGTGCTTTTGGTCCTCAGGGAAGTAAAGGGAGACCATACTCTCAGGGGCTGCTGAACTAAGTACCACTGAACTAGGCTTGGGAATAGCTTTGGTGGGCAGGCTGCTCCTATGGGGCCCCCTCTACTAAACAGAGATAGCAAGTTTGAGAGAAGGGAGTTGTGTAGATGGAGATAAGGAAAGAAACTATCTTTGTTTTGGAAAAACATAGCCCCTAAGTACAAAAGGGAGAATTGAACTGATAAAAGGCTGTATCATTTTGTAAGAAAGAGAACCTATTTAGAGTCCCAACCCCAGTACCAACAATAGAATGAAGTTAAGAGCAGCGGGAGGAGGGGGGAGTGTGTTCTAGGCAAGGCTGGGCCATTAGGGATGGGATGGAAAGTTCTCAAGGCCATGTGAAAAGTATATGGCAGGTGGGTCCTTCATGCTAAAATTCGATTAAACCAAAAGGGATTAAAAAATAGAGAAAATTTCTGTTTCTTATATGGGTCTTAGTCATTTAATTAACATACCTGCCCTGAATACTTAACTAAAGGATTTCATGGCAATAAAAAAATAAATTGCACATTGAAGAGTGAGATTCCATGGTCTTTTCCCTTCACTCAATGATTATTATTATTTTAAAGATAACCCATTGTGGAAGCCCATAGCTCTGCCAGCAAAAACAACATCCTGCCATCCTTAAAAGTATGTTACAATTTGTGGCTGTGTACCCAGGATTTGACATGGAGTGGTGTTCTGTTTCAACCCAATTTAATTATATGCTCCTTTTATATATCGTAGATGGCTCACACTAGCAGAATTGTTTTGCCTGGTGAAAAACTGGCCATGACTTGTCATAATGGGCTGGTTTATAGAACCACTGAAGTATAGTTACTGCCCATCATTCGGGAATTATGGCACCATAACAACCCTTTATTTACATATACTGCTGAGACAGTAAAAACAGCAAATAGATTTCTTAAATTGAGACGGCAGAAATTTCCCCCCAGGGTACTTGGCCCTCATTGTGGCAGTAACATATGCAAGTCTAAACAACTTTGGTGTCTGTATATCGGCAGTGCATCATTTCACGGACAGTTTATAACATTCTAATAATAAAATGGACTCTAAATTTGGAGTTGGGCTTCACAAACATTAGATGGTAATGCACACAGCAGAATCTTTTAAGTGATTTGTGAAGAAGGTTTAAATTTGCTAATCACACTACTGCTGAGTAACACAGCAAAGAGGCTGGAGTGGAGTCAGTGGTAGGGCTGTTGGGAGGTGGCAAATTTCAGCCAGAAGAATGTCTGACCTAGTTTACCTTAACACAGAAACAGCATCTGGGTAAAGTCAGGGATTCTTTTATCTTTATACTCCTAGATCGTAAATAATCTTGGCTTTTCCCTCAAACAATAGAAATACTCTATAAATCTCTCCCTCCCACCTTTTTTTTTTAATCTCTTTCTTTCCTAATAATGTATCTTTGGGGAAAAATATTGGGGTAAAGCATCATGTCCTCCTTTAAAGTTATCCCTCCTGAGATTTCATGTACATTTCCCTCTCCTTATTTATTTATTGGGTACCTGGGATTGAACTCAAGGGCACTAAACCACATCCCCAGCCTTATTTTGTATTTTATTTAGAAACAGGGTCTCACTGGGTTGCCTTAACACCTCATCATTGGGATGGCTGGCTTTGAACTTTCGACCCTCCTGCCTCAGCCTCAGAGCTACTGGGATTACAGGCATGGGCCACCATGCCTAGCCTCCTTCTCCTTATTCTTGACTTCCTGCTCCTTTTTAGAGCCCCATCACTAGACTGTTTAATATGCTTTCAAGTATGCTCCAAGGGCCTCCACTATAGTTCTATTCTTGGGGTGCCAGATTCATCCCCAACCACTTGTAGCTCCCAGAAGAGTTATGTTTATGCAACTCAGACTGCTACACATCATTCTTCAGTGACAGGTAGTTGGCTCATGAAGGTCCAACTTGAAATGGTGTCCTGTTAGCTCAAGCCACAGAAGACTAGAAAGTTTTAGGGTGGACAGGGGAAGGGGCAGAATTCATGGCATCTATGGTTTCCTGGGTATCATACTGCTCTTGAGGGATTCTGCAATGGACTGGCTAAACTGGACAGTAATAGACAAGCTCTGAAACTTCCCTTTGGTAAAGAGGATTAAGAAGTTCTGTGTGCATCTTGGGTGTGAGTACTCCGTTCAAGGAGAGCTCCTGGGTTAGTTATGGCTATGTGGGCAGTGCCTCCTGCAGGTGGCACTGCCACATACATCACAGGCCCCCCCCCTGCCCTCCCTGCAGGGTGCCCATAGCGCCCATGCACTCACCCCCAGAGGGCAGGCCTGTGCAGCTGCCACCATGCTGACAGGGACTGCGCTCGCAAGCATCAGGGTAGAGCACGCAGCCCAGCTTCAGCTCTGTCAGGCCCACAACTTCTGCGAAGCTGCTGCGCTTGTTCTGCAGAGGCAGCTCATTGTTGTTCAGCACCACTGAGTCCAGGCAGCCCTGGAAACCGCTGAGCACCTGCGTGATCCGCGTGTGGGTCAGGCTGCGGATGTTGTCTGCCTGCACCAGGGCACCGAAGTAGATGGTACTCTCCGTGTTCAGAGTCTGGAAGTAGAGGGGCGCCCTGCGTCGTTCCACGTAGCTATCATCTAAGGAAAGGCTCGTGAAGTTGCGGTTGAGCTCCAGGAAGACGGAGTGCCAGCTCCCATCATTGACAGTGCGGCCGGAGATGCCCAAGATTCCAGGGCCACTACCGCAGTCCAGCTGAAACCACAGCTTGCCGTCCACAATCTGTGTGGGAAGCAATACCCGAATCCTTTTACATTTTGCATCTTTCAATATGTTCCCAAACACCATATGACCTTAACTAACCGGAGGGCTTCATAAGGAGTCTCAAGATGAATATTGCTTTTGATCCAGTCAAATCTGCTGTGGTTTGATTTTTAACACCCTTCCCCATTATGTGTCATGAAAATGCATGCCTGATGTGTTGCAAACCTTCCTGTATCTAGTGACCTGAACACCACTTTAGAAATCTATCGTTTCTCTTCTCTGGACCTTCTCCCTTTTAAAATTCACAGCAATATCCTTGTTTAGATGTATTTATTCTCTGCACCCTTCTTAGTCATTTCCACCATAGGAATGATCTCTGTGAACTCATTAATACTTTTTGGACATGCAGCACATGCTAAGCAGTGTAATAGGTGCTGTGGAGGAAAAAAAGAATTATTGACTCTGCCCTTCTGGCCTTATGATTTAATGGGGGAGTTGACTACATGTATATACTTATATATTCCTCAAATAAGTTTATTTGAATGTGGTATAGGGGAGAGAAAGAGGACAGGAAGAAATTCAGATTTCCTAGTTCTCAGCTTCATACGTATTTTAGCTTTGGAAACTTTTTTCTATTAAACACTAGCATTATTCTTAAAATAGTTCTTTGGTATGTAGTGCATCACAAAGTGCTCAGGCCTTACCATTTGCTTAGAACATATGTATATTTAACAACATCTGTTCTTCCAGGAGGATCTTCTAGTTAGCTACTTATACCTTGTGGGTATTTTCAGCCTCTGGTCTAGGGTGCTATAATTGAGAATTGCTTTGATGGCACTGGTATAGGGACAGCATCCATCTCCCTCCAGGAGACTAACCCCAGGGGAAAGCATGTGCAATTGAAGCACACTGGTTAGTAACGAGCTGCTGGGTAGCAATTAATCCTCCATGGAGAGCCAGTTCAACTGTTGCTGAGGAGATGGGCTGGCCTTTGACTCCTTTTTGGTCCACCTTTGTCCATATTTCTAAAAAAAATGTTAGGTAGCTTTAGCATCATGGCCATGAGGGCTGTCCCCTGTCTAGCCAAGTTTATATTTGGCCATGAAGGGATTCACAGCCAGAAGCTGTTAGACAAAAGCTTCTTTTCTGGCCTGTGTCTATGATCCAGCAAAAAAGATCCCGTGGAGGCCAGTGCCAGTCATGAAAGGGGGGCTGGCTGTCCATGGAGGATCTGCTGGCTTTTGTATTTCTGGAC
Source organism: Ictidomys tridecemlineatus (assembly GCF_052094955.1). Lineage (NCBI taxonomy): Eukaryota > Metazoa > Chordata > Mammalia > Rodentia > Sciuridae > Ictidomys > Ictidomys tridecemlineatus. Next base: position 79,328,599 of record NC_135480.1, on the reverse strand, counting down.
AGAACACAGATACTTGTCAAGAGAAGAAAAGAAAATGAAAGGAAAGGAAATGACAGGGCAACACAGACCTTCCAGGTCACTAACAGCTAAGGAGATATAAATATCCATTGAATTCATAGAAATGAGCTGAAACTTTCCCAAATGAGTTTTACTCATGGTAGACTTAGTGAGTATCATGGCACTACGCATTATCACAAATTAAACATTTCTTCAATTATGTTTAAGGATGTTCCAAAGACAACCAATTCTGCTTTTGTGAATCCACAGATTCTTTCATTCTGGTACCCTCTCATCTGCATATAAAGTTTATAGATTCATACCATATTAACATGTATGTATGGAACGCAGGGGGCTTTGTGAACCAGGCCGAGCCCTGGGAATTGAGGAATGCTGAATCTAACTCAGGCTCTGTCAAGTATCACTCAGATGGCTTTAGCACCTGAGTAGCTGGTGACAGTGGCTTGGTTTCTCTGGGTTTGAATCTGGAGAACAGAACTACTGTGGCTTGTTTTACAAGGATACTGAGCCCACTGCAGAATGCTTGGCCCCATAGTACACACTTTTTACATACATATTCTGCTCTGTAACATAAATGTTCAGATATAAAAGGACTGAGACAAATATATTTATTTTCTTGTCAGGGACCTTTCACATATAATCTCATACAATTGCTTTTGCCTTTTTGTTGTTGGTCACAAAATGGAATGAATGGATATTGTAAGTCATACCAGAATATGTGCTCAGTGACAGCTCCTGGATAATATCCATATTTGTATTTCAATGTAAGCAATAAAATGATCAGATGTGACTTTGGAGACTACTTTTTTCCTGCCATCGCCCATCTGCTGTTTTGCCCTGTGGCTACAGTATGCCGTCCCTAGTCTATCATGGAAAATCTGATAGTGGTTGCAATTCATGCAGAATTTTGTAAAAGAATGTTCAATTAGTATATTATTTGGTCCATTCCCCTTTCCTACTCCTACTGAGTCCCTTTGAATTAATAACTAGTTACAAATTCACCCAGAAGGACTGACATGACTGAATCTACTTGCACAGTTCAAAGTTCTGTAATTAAGGAATAAAATTATCCCATATGAACACTGAGCATGATTAAGTGTCCTTTTTTCCTGTTTTAAAATAACTGCAGTAATGTTGCTAAATGAAAGAAACCAGATGCTTACATGATCCTCACCTTTTTACAAAGAAAAAATCATTTGAATCTTCACAGTTCTAGTTTGGGTATCAGCCTTGTTTATATGACAACCTAGAATGCTGATGCCAAAAGTTACCTTGTGAAAAGTTAATAATCTTTTGCTGTTTCCATGCATATTATGCTAGGGAGAAGGAAGAACACTTTGTTCTTTTCATGTCTGAGACCTCTCATGCTGGAAAAATATGCTCTGATCCCATTCAACTTTTCTTTTCTTCAGAATAGGGTCTATCTAGTTTTAAAAGATCCTTCTTTTCAAAGGATGAAGCTTTCTCAAGTCAGAGGGCAAACTATTTTAATAAAAATTGAGGCGTGCATAAAGCTGTAAGAATAGTCTATAATAATAATAATACCGAAAGGATGTGGTTGAGCTAGGTAAATGCATCATTCAGAGAGTGGTGCCCTAATGTTATAAAGTATTTAGATCCTTGCAATTGTTTGAAATTAGTGATGTGCTTTAACAGATGTTCAGTGGCTTCTGGACAAAAGATGAGAAATCAGAGCTAAAAAGTAATTTTGTGAAAAAGTAGGATTTTGAGTAAAAGTGGCAATTATGGCACAAAGTCTTACAACATCAGATCCTTGGTGTGAGGCTCTAGAAAATGAAGCACAATTATGGATCTTGTAAGAAGTGTATTAAATATTTTTTGAAAAAGAGACTTTAGAGAAATCTATTTTCATATTAATGGCTACCTGGCCCAGGGTAAGTGCTCCAAAGTATGCTCTGAAGAAATAAACAAATGGGTGAATGATCATCGCAGCCCCTTGACTCTCTCTCTCTCTCTCTCTCTCTCTCTCTTTTTTGATAACTTCTGAGTACTTCAACATGCTTGCCTCTGTCACATTCCCAGACCCACTATTGACTAGATATTCCTTTGAGCAAGTCACAGCAAATGTAGAGATTCAAACCCACAAGGAGGGGAAATGAGAATCAAAAATACATGTATGTGAAAGTACTTTGTAAACCGTTAGGAATTTTATTGTTATTATATAATATAATTATTAGTTTAATTCACTTCTCAGTGACCCTCTTACATAGACCTTGGAACTCTTGAGTCTGGTGGAAAGATTACTCCTTGGTACTTTTTGGTCTATGCTGGGAGGATCTGGCCATACCAAGTTGTCAGTTTTATAAATCAAATGAACTTTCTCTATCTTTGTTTCGATCTCAAAATAGCCATCTCTGAGAATATATTACCGGTAACTTTCTTAAAAGGTAAGCATTTGATATTTCTAGATTAACAGCCAAGGTCTCCTTGTGCTTTAGGTATATTGCAACAGAAAGACTGACACAGAGAAAAATTTGCTCTCTTGGAAATTTCTCTTTATATCTCTTCTGGTAACATGTTTCTTTTATAAAGGTATGAGGAGAGTCACAGAATCTATCCCACTATTTTCATGGTTCCTTTGGCTGCCAGGAAACTCAGAATTATGATTTATATTGAATCAAATTAGTTCCCCTGGACCTAGATTTTTTTTTTATTAATGATATTCCTCCCTTCTCTGCTTCAATGGTTGGCTCTTAACCTTTTATTTTCATCTTAATGGTGCTTTGATTTTATTACATTTTATTGCATTTGGGTGTTTATGGTAAGCCTGAACTCTCTTTTGGAAGACAAGGTATTAAGGATAGGTGGGGAATGAGTGCCTTTTATTATTGCCAAGAGGCAGTAACTCTTTGTCCATGAGCATTTTAACTTCTTGAGGTATCCATTAACTTCTTTACCTATCTTTAAGGGGGTGCCCTTCACTCCACTGATTGTGTTAAGTATGTTTTTAAAGAGCCACTCTGACTGAGGAAATATAAACAATGAAGAGGTGCAGTTTAAACAAAGCATTTCAGCTTAGTTGCTAAACCAAAGTAAAAGGCACATTCTGTGCCTAAAGCCAATGAAATTTAGTCTTGCATGAGGCTGCAAATGTTAAGCAAACAGATTCAAATCCCCTAAGTGGATATTGCTGGTGACTGTGGGAGAGTATCTGCAGTAGTTTAGTACAGCTGGGTCCTGCTTTCCTCAACCCCAACATATGAAAAGCAAACTTACAGGACAGAGTAGGGGTGATGATTCACATCACAAAGGGATTAATGGAAGGGGTCCTTCAAATGGCAACCATCCCTAGTTTATTGCAATTCCATTTATAGAAGTTCAATTTACACAACTTTCACAAACATGCTTGTTTCTTGAAATACAATATACCTTAGGAACTGGAGCTGCCTAAAAGCTTTAATTATTCTTCCTTTCCATCCCTAGGGATCTGCACATTGCAGACACTTGTCAGTGAAGTGTCAAATGACAAGCTCCATTTTAGGATCAAGCCATTCAGGTCCACTGCTTTTGTCCTCTCTCAAATTTAGTGCTCTACAGAGATTTGTTAATAGAAAGTATCTGTCTCATAGGGACGTTCTGTAACCCACAGCCCTGGTTAGAGCTTGGAGGAGGAGGAGGGACCATCAGTGAGACCAGGGAGAGCCACTGGGAGTGGAAGCTCAGAACCGGCAGAGACCTTCCCAGCGATTACACAAAACCCCAACTGTCAGGACTATTTAGAGAATGATCTACTAACCCAAGACAGGCTGCTAGAGGAGCCAGTAGAGGATAAAAACAGGGCGTAGGCTTTTGAATTTTTCTTCTTCTGCTGGAAATATCTGACTTGAACATATTTCCTCTAAAACTGTGCATCTCTAGTGCTTCTTTTATTTTCTTCTAAAAATGTTCCTTTCCACTCCAGAGCTAAAATTATTCTCTGAGTTGAATAAATAAGGATAGTGGGAGATTCACCATAAAAATATCCAACTTTTAAACTCCAACTCTCTGCTCACTCACGCTGGCCACCCAGCAATACTGGTGATAGCAAAGTAGGTGAGTTTGGGTCTATGTGATAGTTATGTGGAGTTACTGGGGTTTAACATGTTCTGTATTTCTCTCCCACCCCATCAGCCTTCAGAATTAGATACTGGGCCACCCAATCGACTTGGATATGACATATTGAACAATCAAAGTATAGATGCTAGAAAGGCCCTTCATATTCCTAGTTAAGTCCGAATCTTGGTGAGGGAAAGATTTCCAGCTCCTCTAAAATACTAGAGAGGCTCTGAGAGTTTCTGAAAAGCACTTACAATGGTCAGATATAGCAACCTGCTGAGAATAGCATCAAATGAAATACATCTCCCTTGTCCTCATGCTAGAAGGCTGGATTTGGTCTACAGTTGTCCAGAATGTGATCTCTGATGAAATGAGTTTCAGCGGCAAGAGAGAGAGAATGTCATGAAGATCAAAGGCATGAAAAGAGAGAGACCCTGAAGGGTGGGGTCCAGGACTTGCCACTTAGCTATGCAAGCCTAGCTAAATAATATAACCTCTCTAAACTGCAGTCCTCTTCTTCATCCAATGGAGATGCTAATGTATAACAATATTAACTTTATTTTTTTTTAGAAATGAAGTACATAAAGCTGTTAGTATTTTTGTTGTTGTTCTCATGAAAGCACTAGGTGCCCTGAGCTGAATACAAATGCCTGATTTGCTCTAAAGGAAATCTGCGTGCCATAACAGGGTTTTTGAGTCTGGGGAATGATTTAGCAATTGGATTACTTTGGTCATGATAGGGTATGTGGAGTCTTGTCTTACCTGATTTCCAACTTCCCCACTAAGCAGGAAGAGAAGGTGCCTTCAGAGGTCAGTGGGGACAGACCCCTGTGGTAGAAGAGGGGATAGACAATCCTTTAAAGACCACCTGGCATGGAACTGATGAGGGCACTCTTCTAACGAACTGTTGAGCAGTTATAGCTCAAAGGAGGCCAGTCCTTGAATCCTCCCTAGAGGGAGATGCCCCAATCTACCAAGAGCCAATTTTGAAGCCAAATACTCAAAAGGAAATGGGACATTGGCACACTTCCCAGTCCTGCTGCTGCTCTCCTTTGCCCTGAAGTCTGCTCTGGTTTTTCTAAACTCAAAAGAGCACAAAATCAAAACTGATTTCATCAGTCCCCAACCCAAAGCCAAAATACTCACCTGAAAACTGACCATAGGAAAAGATACCCCATTTTACACACCTTCAGAATTATACAGGGATTTGCTCTGGTGTACATTATAATCCCATTGCTTTGCAGGGTTCGCAGGCGCAGAGCTAGCTTGAAGTCCTCTTCTTTGCTATTTTCGGAAAGCCGATATTTGATGTAACTGTTTCCAGCAAAGCTGAGAGAAGTGTGCCCTGAAAAGACCATTACAAGAAGACATGATTTTTTTTTTTTAACATCCAGAAACAAGCGGGATACATAAAATTACTCAAAATCTGCCAAGCAAGTTGGTTAAAGACCATAGGAAATTAATGAAGGCATCAAGGAGAAAGCAGTTTTGATTTGAAAACTGGTTCTTCATTTTATGTCATACTCTAATTTCAAAATTAAAAAAAAATATTAACCAGTCAGCTACCAAAAAAGTTTACCAAGGGCAACTTGGTAAAGTTCTACAACCTGTTTTTCTTAGTGTCACTAAATTCCAACTGCCACTTTCAAAAAATAGCACTAAGATATCACTTCATGACTCCCTCAATCCCCCTTCACTTAGGCTTTTAAGAACTTTCAGTTCTGTGAAACAAAGACTACAAACCATTTTAAAATAATATCCATATTCCTTCACTATCCTAATTTCAAATAGCCAATTGATGTCATTTGCACTATGTTGAAAAAAAGTAACTGATAGGAAGGAAATTCATGTATAGTCACAATTCCATTTTCTGGCTGTTGATTTCAAGGCTTCCCTTCCCAGAATCTTTAGTCCAAGTCCCCATTGCCCAATTCTGAGTTCACCATCTTTTAAAAATTGTCTTCAACTTTATGTTATAACAAGGTGAAAGTTGGAAATGTGAAAATATACCAAAGGGATGATAATCAAGGACAAAGTTTTCTACCTAGAAAGGAGAAAAGAGTTTTGCCAAAAGTGACATCAGAAGTCATAAGATTTGATTTTATGGTCACCTGCAAATTCATCTGTTAAGTGCATAGCACACATAGTGGGGCAGGAGTAGCACCCTTTTCTTTTAATTCTAAGACTTAGTTGACTTATGCAAGCATTTTGGTTGACCCTTTGACTTATGGGCAGCTCCATTCTTAAAATCAACTGCAAAAGAACCTTGGCTTCTGTTTTTTATGAACAATGCTTCTCTTTGCAAAGGCAGAATTTCTAAAACCCACTGCTTAACAAAGTGCCTTACACATAGTAGACCTAATTATTTTTTATTTCCACTGTAATTACTATTATTATCATTACTTAATAAATATTACTTGGATTCCAAAATTGGTATTGGTGTGTCTGTATTTAAATTATTCTTATAACAAAATGAGGATTCTATGGATACCCAAAATGAATAATACTCTTTTTAGAGGCAAGGAGTGGTAGATAATCTGTGAATCAAAAGAAATATTGAAATCGAGTGAAGAAAAGAAACAATCATTTGAATTAAAACCATCTAAATACTGATTTTTTTCTCTCTTTCTCTCTGGAACATGATTTTGGTTGTACATTTCCAGGGGAGAGCTACTTATTGCTCTGGTTGGGGTTACTATATGGATGATCAACAGGATCAGCTCAGTTCTACCTCCTGTTCATCTGTTTATGACTATGGATTTGTGCTGCCCTCTGAACATCAAAAGCTCTGCCATAGATACTCTGACTCTGCCTAATGGATAGACTTCTATTTTCCATAATTTCACATTCTTCACAGCTGAGAACACCTGTTGTGGTCTCCTTTTTATATGAGGAGCTCAGTCTTTACAATTTTCTTTAGTACAGTTCTGCTGCACTAAATCCCAAGTAAATGTGAGAATGAATGGCTGTTAACTGTTTTCCATCCTGAAGAAAATCACTGCATGCATACAGTGATGACTCCTGGAAAGGCCTGGGCATGTGATTTACTCCAGGGCAAGTGTTTCAGAAGTATGAAATTAGACCCTTGTCATTCCAAAACCCTCTGTACCTGAGCACTCTCCAAGCTTCCCGGGTGGACACTGGCAGAGGAACGGTCTCCTGCTGGCTTCATAACCAACACACTGCATGTCACCCGGACACGGCTTCTCCACACAAGGATCGTTGGACCCTGGGCATAGTCCTCCTGTGACAAAGTGGGAACAGGCATGATCAGTACACAAAAGGATTCACCCAACATTTTAGGGATCATAGGAATGGATCAAGAGCTGGCTGCTACAAGCTCTGAGCCAAGTAATAAAGAGGCTATCCAGAAGCAGAGGCACTCAAATGGGCTTCACCTATAACTGCCTAAAGCTCATGTCCAGACTGAAGCAGGTAAGATGTAAATAGAAACTGGGCACACCTGGAGGCTGAGGTGGGACAGGCAACATAGTCTCAAAAAAAAAAAAAAAGTAGCAAATGGAAATGGAGCTTCTCCTCCTTTAGGATAAAGTATGTTAATTTGCCCTTGGACCAAGCTCAGCTGAAGAAAGATCACTGTGCAAAGGTTCTATTAGTATTGACCGGAGTGGGGTTCCTGCATCTTGGCAGCCATTTGCATGTGCCCCTGTATTTAGATTTCTTCTACAGCTTATCTTTGCCCTAAAAAACTTGAGGGTTGACCACAAAAGATGTTAGTTGTTGATTTCAGGGCAGTAGGGAAAAAATGTTTCTACAGAAAATAGGCCTAATTCTCAATTGTGAAAGCATAACTTGCATTGCTTCCTAATCCCTTCTGCTACATGCTATTTTATTGATTAGCTGGAAGCATGCCCTAGCAGCTATCAAAAATAGTAGTATTATCCTTGGCAAAGAAAGGCTTTCTTTCTACCTGTTCGATGTTCACAGCACAGTATGATGAAAGGTTAATCTTCCAGGAGGGAAAACCTGGAAAGCAGATTAACTGATTAAGGCAGAATTCAGGCTCCAAGGGAATTCGGTCAGAACTGTGTTGGGGGCAGATATGGGTCCACTGAGGAAAGATTACTTTTCAAAGGACCTGGGTATTTCAAGTGTAATTAGACCCCTTTCAACCTGGCAAGAGTGTAAGTAGTAATAGGACTGTAGGAAAGGAGACTCAAATAATCCATGACTGGAATGGTTATTTCCTAAATGGGCTAGCAGTGGCCTAAGGTATTGCCCCTTCTCCATGAACCGAGAACAGCCCTAACATCAGCTGCTCTGTCCCTTGGAAGAGCTGGCCAGTCATCAGGCTCCCCTCCGTGATGGCTTTCCTTGTCATTAAGCAGTGTTTCAGGATACCATCATTTCTTAGGAAAAAGCAGAAGTGTAATGCTAACTGCACACAAACATTTTAAGAACTATAATCCTCAAGAGAAGCAATATAAGTAGCACCAGCAAACCCAGAATTCATAAATCCTATTTTCCACTGGTTTATAGCTCCATCATACAAGGCACTCTTGGCACTGATCCAGCTTATGAAGTCTAGAAGATGAAGGCATTTCTAACTGAAAATTGAGAATGATCTCTACAAATGGTTCCACAAGACCCAACTGCCCTGAATTACATCTTCTAATTTTCTTCCCCCAAATCTTTATTCTTGTCATGTGCTGATTAATATTCATGGAACATAAAACAGCTGTTTAACCATCTCATGGCCTATTTCAAAACACTTTGATAACCAGTTTTTAAGCAATGTTTGGCATATTCATTCAATAAAAAAATTTTAAATACTAACTCAATAAAATGACTACTCAAGGCCAAGGAGGTGATGGGCCTGGATATCTAAAGATGGCAGGAAACAATGCCAACATGCGAATGCAGAATACTATATGATTAGACAACTGTTTTGATAGAGGTATGTGAGTGCAATGGAAGCACCAGAGGAGAAACAATTCGTCTCCTGGGGCAACAGCAGAAGTCTTCACAAAGAAAGGGAATGTTTTAACTTGGGCTTGAGTAACAGAAACTGTACCAGCCATGGTTGGTGGCTTAACCTTATCATATATGGGATGTTTGTTCATGGTATGTTCACTACTTTCCCTGCTGACTCTCTGCTGTCTCATTGGTGGTTTCGTCTCAGTCTCTGACTGCCTGCAGCCTCCAGGTTACTCCTCAATATTCACCAGGAGTTAATATATGCTCCAAAATGGAAACTGAACCCAATGCTAAACTCAGCCACATGGAGGTGACAGTGTACCAAAATCACACCAAAACATCCCATCAAATAGGTGTAACTGAGGCTGGGGATGTACCTCACTAGGCAAGTGTGGTAGAACACTTGCCTAGTATGTACTAGGCTCTTCAATTCTGAAGACCCAGTACTAAGAAAAAACAAAGTAACTTCTGAATTACCAGGATATCACCTTCAAATTATTAATAGTTTATGTTTGTAGGTTGTTCATGTTCCATGAACATCTTTTTTCTATTAGAAAAAAAGAAAGATAGTCTAAGGTTACCTTTTCTATAAGTTTCTATGTTTCTGAGATACACCTTGAGATATTACATTTATAGTCTGTTCTGGTTTATGAAATGATTGCTTTGTTAAGAAACATTGCATTATCAAAAATCTAGTTTAAAAGGCTCTGTTTCAAAGAATTAAAAGGGGGCTAGATAACTTCAGACCTGTGATGACAAAGTTACATATCCCTGTAGGAATTATGGTAATATTTTAAAAAGAAAACAAACTAAAACATTTGTGAGTGTATATAATAAAAGCTAAATACCATATTTTGGAGCAAATTCAGCATTTGAGTACTTCTACTTTTTATTCACATTTTGGCTTTTTCTTTTACCACCAGTTCTGCCCTGGGAATTAGTACAGGGCCTCTCACCTTATCATCCATATCTCCTATTTTGGGTTAAAGCACAAAGCCACTTCAACCACCAACTAAATCTCAAACTCACAGCTCCTTTTATTCTAATTTTCTTTTTCTTTTCTCCCTTTGTCCCTCCTCCCCTCCTTTCTCCCTCACCCCCTCCCCTCTTGCTTTTATTGGGTATTGAACCCAGGTGCACTACACCACTGAGCTAAATTACCAGCCCTTTTAAAAAATTTTCAGACAGGGTCTCTGTAAGTTGCCAAGACTGATCTGGAACTTGTGGTTCTCCCGCTTCAGCCTTTCTGAGTTGCTAGGATTCTAAGTGTGTGCCACTGCACCCAGCTTTCATTCTAATTATCTTGTGCCATAATTAAATCATAGTCACCAATCAATGGATTATACTAGAGCAAATCTCCACTTTGAAAAATGTAGCTTGAGAATATATTGAAAACAATAATATAAATATTGCCACAAGTACATTCTAAAGTTAATAGTATTGATGTAAATATTAGATACCTAATAACATTCATTCCAGCAGCCATAGACTTTGATAGGTTCTTTTTCTTTCTTTTTGTTTTCATGGTTTCTTTAGGGTCAAGGGGACAATTTTTGGTAAGGAATATATATCTTGATGCTTTAAAAATCCTCTGGGGCCCCCTTCCAAGTCCCAGCCTGGAACATGCTCCGTCATACACATATAATTCAGCTGCTGCTGTCAGGGTGCTCTGCTCCCTGGGCCACTCTTGCTGCTCAAGGAATATGAGGCTGACTAGAACTTGTAGGTCAGTGTACATGCATCACCCTCCTTAGCTGGAGATTGCTGTGATCATGTGCAGTCTACTCCTAGTAAACACTTCTAAAGCCATCGAAAAGCATATTCCTCAAAACTAAAGATTCTCTCTATTAATACAGCATTACTTTCCTCTCTGCAAACTATCTAAGAAATTAGGTCCATTCTGAAATACACATTATCAGAGGAACTTGACCTTTGGATGCCTCCGATGAACGCAGCTTTGGGGCCTGGGGACACTTTGGGTACAGTAATCCTCTTTCTAGTCAAAGCTCTAAGTTATCTAGCTCCATAAAATCCAGTAAGCTTTAAGTGAGTGATAATGGGTTAACTTGTTTTTAGAAATCACATGTTGATGTCATCCCCTTTTCAGGGAAGTGTATATACCTATTATTGTTAAGAGCCTTAAAGACTCTCTCTGTGCTGGCAGAAAGTGCCTCATCAGCTCCTGAGTACCAGTTAAGAGACAACAGTGTCAACTCCTTTTGGCTTCTGGGGGGAAGTTTATCTTATTAACTATCATTAGATAATCCAGGTTTAATGAACTTGTGCTGTGCTCAGTGACAGCTTGGGGAGTGAGGGCTTGTAGACCTGCATGCTCTGCGTCCCCAGGCATCCATCAATTTGGTGCCAGAGTGAGCATGAAGGGAGAAGGCTCCCACTTTATCAAACCAGCTGACACCATTTATTGTATGCAAGGGCAGGACCAGACGTTTTTAGTTCCTGTCACAACATAAAGCAGGAGGAGTAAGCTCTGTTCCCATTTCCAGGTTCCCTTGGGAAGGTGGTGTAGTGTGATCGGAAAGGGTACTGACTGCATTGGCAACCTATGGGCCTGGATTTTGGCCCTGGCTAGTCATTTGATTTATTCAATGTGTGTACTTGAATAATTTGCTTGACTTTTCTGTATCTTGATTTCCTTTACAAAAAAAAAAAATCAGGATAAGGATTCTTCATAGCATTGTGAAAATTAAATGGGCTAGTGTACGTGAAAGCAATTTGTAAAGATTGAAAAAGAAATTAAACAAATTCTCAAAATTGAGACACAAACTCAACTAACAACCTGGCAGCAATGGGAACTTAGGTGTGATCATTTTACATGCTGTCCTTCTTGGGCAAGATTCTTGATTTATAAGATGACAGATGATAGGCAAAAGTGTGTGCATTGGAGGCATAAATAGGGCCTGAAGCTTTTTATTCAGCAATTCCCAGGATGCATGTGGCTGTGTATTGGCACTGCCTTCCCCATCTCAGGTGTGGGTGTTCAAATCTGGCCCCTCCACTAGGTACATGTGCACACAGTGTGGCTATTCTCTGAAAGGTTTGCTGCCTTCTGAAGCTTTGCTGAGGTGGAAATTTAGGTCACGTTCCATGATATTAACAACAGATGATTAGTTGGAGCAGAAACTTCAGTGCTTTGGAAAATGCAAGGAGAAGGGTGGTCCTCTGAAGGTTTTGTAAGGGTCTCACTACCATATTTATGACTCTCATCTCATCTCCTCAGCATTCACAGAGCCCCTGGGTTTAAGTCTGTGCCATCAGCCAGTACATCAGTTTCTAGCTATGTTTATTATACTGCCACTCTATACTGACTTACCCTCTTGATTTATGTTGCTGCTTCATTACATTGAAGAATCCAATAACTAACGGTAAACACCCCACACCCTGAACCCATATGCTTTGCCAAAATGCTAGGTCCTGGCCAATGCCACATAAGTTAATGAGCTGTCTTTTTAATACATGGCCTGCAAGATGTTTTAAACCTTGTTCCCCCCAGGTTTCAGCTTTGAAGTTTTCTGTTGTATATGCTCAGAAGCAAAGACCCACTCAGAATGCCGTTTTCTTGATTCAGCCATCTTTTCTATGTGATTTCACTAAAGGGTGAATGCAGCTTCATTTCAGACATACTCCCTGAAGGCTGTTGTACATGGATGGAATATATAAGGAATATTCACATGGAGAAGCAGTGTCAAACCTTTCTGATAACTTTGGTCCCATGTGTCCTGGAGATAAAGGATTTGCAGAGATAGATCTCTTATGAATGAAAAATAGAAACTTCCTACTTCATATGGAACCTTTTTAAGATTCAGAGAAAACATTTAGGATTATTTGAAACCATTGGGATCAGGCCTATTGACCCTGGCTTCAGATAATTAGCATTAACAAACCCTACCCTAAGAGTAAACTCAATCTCAAATATTGCTCATTTTCCAAAAATTCGTCAAAGCTAAGTTTTAAGACTGTCTCATAGAAATCTTCATTATTTTATTTTATTGTGCTTAATAGAAGATAATTAGCATGGTCACCCATAAACAGCTCTATTTATCTGTCAATTGAATTTCTATGACAGGGACATAGTAAATGGGATGTATGTATTGGGTAGGAGACTGAAATAAGTAGCTTCCAAGTTCCTTCCGAATATTCACAGAGGTAGTAAAATATAATGGTAAAAAATGCTTTGAAATAAATGGTCAGGTAGGAATCTTGGTTCAGCCATTTATTAGCTCCCTGACCGTGAGCAAGTTAATTGACCTTGCCAAGACTTGGATTCCTTAATATCTGAAGTTAATGATACCTACCCTATTGGGTTACAGAAAGGGTTCAATGTAATTATATATGTGTGAAACATAGCATGAACCTGGTCATGGCTCAACACATATGAGCTGTCACGTGCGTCCTTGCCTTGACCTGTGCATTGAATTGCATGGTGTTTCTCACATCACACTTTTGCTCTTAGGATCCTCAGCCTGGAACACTTCATCCTGGGCATGTGTCTCATTCTAAGCATCCTTTCAGGACTCGCTCAGGTAGTATCATCTCCAGGGTTACGGCATGGTTCTCAGTACCCTGAGCACCCTATGAGAGCACTCGCCCCAGCTGTCTCACTCATCTCTGTCTAGCAGAGGGCTTCACACATGGTAATGTTCATAATGCCTCACTGATTTCACTGGGAACTCTAGATTCCATTCCTAAATAAAGGTGGCAAACGAGGCATCCGGTTCTGCCATTAATCTCATAGGACACTTTAGTTTTAAACTCTGATTGTCTCCTTGGGAGTTCATTCCCTCATTTTTTGATATATTTCTATATCAGACTTTTGAAAATCAATGGAAACTTTAAAAGATGGACTCTTAGTGCAGCTTATGGGTTGTTCTGGTGCCCTGTCCTCCGGCTTTCCTCATGGAGGCTCCAGGGCATGTCTCACTCTCCATCTGTTTAAGTTGGTGTAAGATTCTTACTGAAGGGAGAATGTTCATTGAATATCTAAAGTTCACCAGGAGCCATCTCCTGACATCAGAACTTTGTATCTCTTGAAGTTCTGTTCAAATGTGATGCTTCATGGTGGCTAGAATTTAATGAGCTTATTTGGCATTAAAATTCAAGTCTGTTTTCATTTGGTTAACACAAGTCAGCATTTTGGTTCAAGATGCTAATGATGATAATTGAACCCAAAAATCTTCAAGACAAAAAGATGAGCTGGAGATTGGGAGGAGGGTAGAACACTGAGGCCACATCTGTATCAACATTTCTATACAGCACAGAATGGATAGCTACCTATCCTATTTATCATGCTAATTATTCTAGGAGTGCTGGGAAACTTCATTTAATAAATTTGTGGGCCTCCAATGGTAAACAGATAAGTAGTCAATACAAGTTGTGTGTGTGTGTGTGTGTGTGTGTGTGTGTGTGTGTGGTGTGTAGGAGGAGGAGCATTTGTTGAATTAAATGACCTCTCCTGTCCATCTGCCCAATAAATGAGAAGATGCCTAAAAATAACTAATGTTTACCTTAACAAATCTTCACTGTATTTTTACTTAGAAGGAAACTTTAGAAGAAGTGTGAAGGTGATTACTATTACAACCAAGAGTTTTCCCTCTGACTTTGGAGGAAATTTTTTTCTCTTTACCTTCCTGTGAGATCTCTCTAAATTTTCTTGATCAGCAGCACGTGTGTGGCACAGAAAGTAAGTATAGGTTTCAAGGTAGCTAAAACCTACTGTCCATATCTGAGTATGGGGCTCAACGTTTCCCAAAATCTCTCTGCATACTGGAGGCTGAGAACTTGTGTCTTTCTGGAATCCTATTGTGAGGCTGATGATCAGTTTGCTAAGAAAATGGGCTTATTTGGGTATTCTCATAGAGTACATAGTATTGAGGTTATGATTCACATGGAAAAAAAATAGAAAAGTTCTTGTTCTTAAGAGCACATAATAAAATAGGGACCAAGGGGACCCTATGCTGAGTCAGCAGGACACTCTCACCAGGGGTACAGCCCTGGGCAAGGCATTTAACTTCCACATTTATAAAATGGTGATTATCATACATCCCCTACTGAAGATGGGTCTTCACAGATGACCTTTTGAGCCCCTTTTATTGCTAAAATCTAGAATTTTATTTAAATTTAATTATAAGGGTGACTAAAAGGTCAGAAGAAGCTGAGAGCTTGTTCTGACTATGCACAGAGCTCTTGTTTGAAAAAGCACTCACTTTTCAAACTTGGAAAGCCTCCTTTTAGGTTATCTAGGGACTTAATTGCTAAAACTTCTGGAATTCTAGATTTAATAGGAATAGAAAGGTTTGTGGGGACTAGAGAATAGGAGTCCTAATCAGGGACATCACTTTGAAACCTATTTCATTTAAAACATTAGCATCTCATACAAAATGAAGAGTAAGTCCTCTCCTACCCCCTCCCCCTAAATGATCCTTCTAAATTCCCTCCTTTAAGGAAATTCTGCAAGGCCTCCTCTAGATGCCTTCTAGATGAACTCACACTCATCCCTGAAGACCCAGGACATGTGTGGTCTCTGTGTATAAACATCACAGAAGCCACAAGAGGGCCTTGTGCTTTTTGCTCTGTGGCACTTATTATGGCAGTATTAGAGCAAGTAGGGGCTTGCAGACTGACTATACCATAGCCAGCTCCTAAGGGCAGAGATGGTATTTTTTCATGTTGAGTCTTCCGTGCCTAGGACATTCCAACCTCCACAGATTTTTGCTGAGTTCTCAGAATTAATCAGCTAGTATACTTTCTCCTGCAGAGTCTGCCCTGTCCTGTCCAAAACCCCTTTTGAACCCTGCTGTGAATCACTGCATGTAGGCCCTAACAGAACTTTGGTGCAGAAATCAATTTGCCAGCAAAGGGAATTTAGATAAGACCTGCACAGCTGGCATTCATAAATTCTGAATGCTGGTGACATCTGCCAGAAATGCATTTTACCTAACATGGGTGCTTCAAGTCACTTTGCAGTGAATTTACATATTTCACAGGTCTGGTCATCACTGCATCTAACCTAATAAAAATGCAAACAATTTACTGGGTACCACTGAGTGAATGCCTGGCACCTTTCTGGGCTGCTTTAAGACTGTCTTAAATATCTGTCGGAGGCAGTTGTGATCCCTAGGTCCTCCCTCTCATAAGCTTATTCTCCAAAATGCAACCAAGAACATCCTCCAAGCAAAGAGGCCAGGGGCACTGTCTGGCCCCAATTACCTACAGGAATGTTTTACAAATGGCCTTCCTTCTGGCCACAGTTCCTGTGGATCAAGTTCACACTGGACAGAAAAACTCTGTCTGGGTGCAATTTTCTTAGAAGAGAGCAGTGAATTTATGGCTCCACATATCAGGGAGAGGAAAAAGAGAGAGTAATTCTTCTCACTGACCACTATGGGCATATGACTCTGTGCAGCTATGGCCTTTGACCACTAAAGGTCAAGGTTCAATGACTGTAGTTACATCAACTAACATGAACCATTCTGTCCTTGTGGCTCTTAGGGCTGAATCCATCCCCTGACTGTGCTTCTGGACATCTGGCCCCTGTTTTTCACTGAAGCAATCGAACTGCCTTTACCCTCTGCCACATATTCCCAACTTGTTTCCCTCCCTCTGCCCTGACCCCATCTCATCCATTCCCCTCTGTTGCCCTTTGTGAAGACAGATCTGATCCTGTCACTTCTTCACTTCTAATCAGCCAATGGCTTTCAGTGCCTTGGGATAATTTATAAATTCTTCATCCTGGCAAATGGCCCTCATGTGATCACTGGGCCCGCTTTACAATCTCATTTGTCATTACTGCTGCCTCCTTCTAGCAAGAGAAAAGCTCTTTCTGTCTCCTCCATGTGGGTTCTTCTTTTGCCTTTAAGCTTTTCTCATACAAACTGTCCCTGCCTGGAATATTCTCCTTCCCCTACCTAATTCCTACTTGATCTTTATCTCAGCCTATAGGACACTCTTTTTAGAAAAACTTCCCTCTCATTGTCCCCAACCCCCCATTGTATTCTATCTAACCATGCTTATCAGCTGGCCTTGCCTGTCTGTGCTGCTCACTAGGCTAAACTTCCAAGGGAGTGAGGGCTGACTTCTCTTATTTCTCCTGCAGTTCCATAATCTTTCATGGTTATTTGGCACATAACAGGTGGTCCATTAATATTCAATTGAATAAGTGACTGAGTGCATGCTTTGAAGAAATGATAACCCAGTTGACTCCTAAAATTTCAAGAGGTGGCAGGGAATTCTATACTACACTCACCGTTACAGGTACAACGCACATTCCTGTAGAAACGTGGACACACAAAGCTGATGCGTGCTGTGCTGTAAGTCATGAGTGCATGGGAATCCAGTGACAAGCCTTGCTCACAGTGCTGCTCCTGACAGTCCAGGCCTGAGCAATTCTTTTCCAGGATGGCTGAGATGCGCATGACATTCTCCAGGTGTCGCCTGGCATTGGACAGCTTCTGGATCAGGTAGGCTGGTTTATAGAACTCACTGCTGTGCATCTCCACTGCAAATAGCATGTCCAGCTGATTGGTGCCTGCCACGGGCTGGATGCTGATGATACGCAGGCTGTCCTGCTTCTGGGTGAGGACTGCATTCCGCAGGGTGCGCCGGAACCCATGCATGTGCAATCCCACAAAGTCCTCAGGGGACACATTCTCAAAGCGGATGGTGACAGTGTTCTGCAGCATCTCGTGCACCAGCTGTTCCACATGCACGACCACATCAATGGGCACCTGGAAGCGTCCGTCGCTCACAGACACATTCAGAACATACTTGCCACTGTCCAGGCCACCCAGGGCAATGATTTTTCCATCATGACTATTCACTTTGAACAAGCTTTTCTGTTCTGATTTCAGGGCAAACGTGAGCACATCATACATGTCTTGATCTGTGGCATGGATCTTCCCAATGACCCCACCAGGAAAGTCATCCTCCATGGTGACAATGAAAATTTCCAAAGGAATGGCTGTGGGCTTGTGGATACTTTCTTCAATGACCCTCACGCGAATGTAGGACTGAGAAACTTGCTGTGGCTTTCCTGAGTCCTTTGCCTAGGGCCACCAAGAGGCAGAAAAACAAGGAATTGAGAAAAAAAAATCATAGTAATAAAAAAACCCCTCAGAAGATGTCTGTACCTTTAACTGAGTTTGCTTTTTCCTCAATCTCCTGTCATGACTGTGTAAAATGCTGAGGATCTGCATTTAAGTAAGGGGGATGATTTATCACCTTCAATCCCCATATGTGCACTCTGTTATGGACAATAAAATGTGTCAATACAACAACGCTGGTGGGGGTGAAGAGGGAAGGAGGATGAGGGTGCTATGAGACCCAGCATGCCCACACAGGCTGGCCTTATTTTCATTGTGGACAGAAACCACAGGAAAAACTTCATAAAATGGTATTTCCAGTTGGAAAAGGGATCTTTGTTCTCTGGTGGATTCTTTCCTTTGGATTGGACCAGATGCCACTGTTCTGTACATTTAGGAAACGACATCTTATTTAACTGGGAATTATATCAGTGAATAAAAAAAAAAAAAGCACACCAAAGGGAAAAATAGTTAGCCCCCCAAAACAACAACAAAAAACATCAAACCTTTTCTCTCTCTTCTTGACATAAGCATTGCTGCAACAGCCACACTCACAGAAGATCTTTACTGAACTCCTGCCACACGCAATGTGGAGGCAGTCAGCGATGTATGGCTTCGGAAGGAGGGAAGAGTCCCAGGGACTGGGTCCACAGGGTGGGTATCTGAGATTGTGGGGCCAAAGGCTAAATGGAATCTGGGGAGATGTATCATTGCATGTGGAAGGCAGTGTAAGAGCAAGTGCTTGGACATCACATGGGCCAGAATTTGAATCTTAGTTCTGCCACTCATTTCATATCCATCTTTGAGTAAGTTGCTCAACTTCTCTGAACCTCAATTTTGGTCTCTTTAATCTGAGTAAAACAGGAGTATGTATCTCACAGGGTTCTTGTATGCTGGAGACCAAAAGAGAGTGATTGCAAAGTACTTAGCACAGGCTTAACACATAGAAATATTTTGAATTTGATAATTCACATGATTATTGCTATTTTTATTACTAATGTCACCCTCATTATCTATTTGCTTAGCAATGTGAACCAGAGATGCTGAATTGGAGACTTCCTATAGGAAGAGATAATTTTGGCAAATTAGATGAACTTAAACAGTGGAGAGCTTTCAAATATCAATGACAAGTTTGAACTCCAGGCCAGAGGTTCCAATGTCAGAAGCTGGAAAGGTGGCAGAAGGCATGAAGCTGCTAGGTATTTGGTAACAGGGTAATGGGCCTGTGGTCAGAGGAGGACTGGAAGGTGTTATCTACCCCCAAACCCTGAAATTCAAAATCTGAAATTTGTGGGTAGAATGTGGCTTGCAGGGCCCAAGTTTTCAAGCACTGTAGTGCTTGAGTTTTAGTTTACAGCTAAAGTATTAGTTGAGGGCAGGAGTAAGCAAACATTTTCTGCAAAGGGCTAGACAGCCAATAATTCAGGCTTTGTGGGTCATATGGTCTCTTTCACAATCACTTAATTCTGTCCTTAGGGCCTGGAAGTGGCCATGAAGCATGGGTGAGGCTACATCCAATAAAACTTTATTTAGAAAAAGAAGGCTGAGGGCAAGATTTGGCCAAAAGGTTATAATTTGTTCATCTCTTACTTAAGAAAACAAATAATTGAACTGGAATGATTGACCCAGGAGGGATGAGTTAGAAGAAAATGAGCAGAGGAATTACCCAGGAAGCTCTGATAGAATAGTATGTGTATGGGGCAATAAGATAGCAAAGGGAGCATCACTAAGGCACCCAGAGACCTTATAAAGGAAGAAAACATGTGCTCTGGTGGTAGTTTATTTCAAGGTACTAGGAAGATAGGGCCTGCTACAGGGATTCCAAAGCCTGAGATATGGTATCTGCTTTCTAACAACTAGACAGAAGATGGAAACACTGTACTCCCTGCTGTGAGAAGACACTGGAAAACATTTTTGGGCCTTGAGTCCCTATACTGTGATGTAAATTGTTAAAAGAATGGCAGCAACTGAAGAGTTCACTGGCATGCTCAGAGCTGGCAGTTATTAATTTGGATGGTTTCAAGGAGTAGGACAAGGTATAAATTATCCAAAGAGATAACATGTAGAGTGTGTGTGTGTGTGTGTGTGTGTGTGTGTGTGTGTGTGTG
This sequence comes from Ictidomys tridecemlineatus, assembly GCF_052094955.1. Classification (NCBI taxonomy): domain Eukaryota; kingdom Metazoa; phylum Chordata; class Mammalia; order Rodentia; family Sciuridae; genus Ictidomys; species Ictidomys tridecemlineatus. Next base: position 79,308,384 of record NC_135480.1, on the reverse strand, counting down.
TGTTGCTAGGAATGGAACTCAGGGCCTCACACATACTATGACTGAACTATACCTTCAGCCCTTAACATCTACTTAAATCTATACAAATACAAAGGATTGCTATTTTTATCATTGCCACTATACATACTTGGTGTGGGCTGCTTCTGTGGGCACCTGTGGGTTGGAAAGTCACTCAACTTTACTGATGGAATCCAAATCTGAGTATTGTCACAGTTTACATGGGGGGAACTCTTGTGTTCTCTCTTGTTTTTTTTTTTTTTGCTCCCCTTTATATCCGTTGCATACCGTCTATTTTTGCCTATCTGTCCCATTTCATTTCACACAGGCCAATGACCTGGAGGAGAGATCCTGGAAGGCTAGTGCCAATTGAGTCTTTGGTCTCCTCCTGCCACACCAGGGAGGCCTGGCAAGCAGAGGACATACTATGACTCAATTGCACTAAGGAAGTGACTGGTACTTCCTCCAGTAGGGTAATGTGGCAAACAATCCTCAGGAGAGAGCCACAAGCTTTAACCGATGAGTTTCTTTGGGGGTTAATTACAATCCCAAGAGTCTTAGAATGCCGACTTAGGTGAAGTGACTGTCTGCCAGGCTCAACCTACAGAAATGTCCTTCCTGAACCAGCGAGCTTCCTTTCCTTCCTGTTCAATTTCACACACACAGGTCCCTTTTATTGGTGTGAAATTGAATTTGAGATTAAAAGGGGAACATTCCTTCACAGTAATGAATTATGTTGACTTGTTCGACAAAGAAAAGCCAACCGACCGACAGGCAGTGAAACAAGACAGAGAGACAGGCAGCCTGATGTGGACAGAGAACGAGGCCATACCTGGACACAGAGCACATATTCTGGAGATTCCGTGTGCTGGAAGACCACTGCTGACCGAAGGATCCCATGAGGGTCCAACACAAACTCTTCCTCTTCATTTCCCGACAAAATGGAGAAGGAGAAGGGAGGCCCATTGTGAAAGGAGTCCCTGTCTGTTACCACCAGCTGCAAGATGCTGGTGCCTACTGGCTTATTTTCCTGCATAAGAGTAAAGGATAAAAAGGAAGATAAAAATTACACTTCTCTTCACATTTTTTTTTTTTAAATCCCGCATCGCTGGTAGTGAGTGAAAAGCTAGGAACTGGGCTTTCGTGGAAGGGGTTCCCTGTGACATCCTCTTGCCTTCTCAACATGATGGTGTTGGCAAGCATCCTCTTTCCATCAGTGTCTGCCTCACAAGATAGCCCTCTGTAGATGAGAACACAAAGTCCTCATGTTGAACCGTCTTATAGATTCCCAGGATAGTGTGGGGTACACCTTGTCCTTCATCAGCTCAAAGTGCCCAGCATTTATCCGGAAACCTCTGGGATTGTTCCCATTTACATGGCTCTCTCCAGTCTTAGTGGCAACACTGGAGATCTTCTCAGGCCAGGAGAAATCTCTCCTGGTGGGGTTGTGGGGGAGGCTCTTCTTCACACTCATCATACGAATATGCTGAGGTCCAACACTGTGACACAATGTCACAACATTGGATGTTTTTAGCGGACAGGCTGGCAATTTCCCAGTCAATATGCAAAAGCACAGTCCAGATGGAAGAGGAAGCTTTTATAACCCACCCTAGAATACAGTTTTGCCATGTTTCTCTAGAAGAGAGAAGGGGGATGGAATATTCCTCAACTTGAAAATAAAGAGAAAGGGAATCATTGCATCATGAGTCTTTGGAAACCCTGATGCTATATTGTAAGTGTTATCTTGCAGAATCCCTCACTCTTTTCCCCAAAAGGAGAAAACAAAGACTCTTTGCCGTTCTTTCTTGAAGTTATCTTCTCTTTGAAAATGCCGAACTAAATCCTCCATAGCACAGGCACCGTTTTCCTTGCCCGCCTCTGTTTAGACTTCAGTGCTACCGTGGTCTGGGTCTGAAGTCAGCTTTGTTGGCTCCTGCCTCCTGATGGCATCGACTCAAGGATTAAATGGGTTTGAGCTGCAGAGATGGAGACAGTGATATGCTGCTGCAGTGTGGAGGGCAGGCCCACTCAAGTTTTGTGTGCCAAATTAGCCTTATAAAAACCATATGTTGGAATAAAGAAATCATTCTGGCTTGGGGAAAGGAAGGCATGTTTTTTTTTTTTTTTTTTTTTTTTTTTTTTTTTAGTTGTAGATGGATGCAATACCTCCATTTTTATGTGGTGCTGAGGATTGAACCCAGGGTCCCACACATGCCAGGCAAGCACTCTACCACGGAGCCACAACCCCAGCCTGGAAGGCATGTGTTTTGAAAGAGGAAGGCAATAGAACCTCGAAGGTCTCCTGCTCCTTTTCTCAAGTGCCCTCTTGGTCATCATAGCTTCCCTCTGGAACCCATCATGGAGAAACCTCAGCCCAGGGAAGAGTTACTCTTCTCCATGAACAACATACTCAGCATCACACAAAGCAGGAGATTTATTGATTTGTTTGCTCACTCTATAAAGGCCATTTCCTCTACAGACTAGAGGGAGAGAGGGAGAAAGAATGTGTGCCCTCGGGGTCACCACATGGAAAAGAAAGGTGCACAAAGACACAGACAGACAGGCCCGCAGAGGGGACCCCACCACCACTCCCAGACCGACTTGCCATCTACATTTGAAAACAGTCTGCCAAGCCATGGATATGTGTCATAAAATGAATTATGAGTAGGCAAAGCCCATTTTGTTGTGGGGGGAGGCAAGCAGAGACTGTGAGAGGAAAGAGTGCCATGGGGGGCAATGGTCATGGAGATGAGCAATCTGAGACGGACATGGAGGAAGGCACAGGACTGGGTGAAGTTTCCTGGAAGCAGGAGAGTGATCAGCATGCACAGCTGGTGAGAAAAACAAGGGAGAAGAGGAAATGCAACTTTCTCTCCAAAGGAAAGGATTCCACTGACAAAGGGGCTGAAACAAGCTGGTAGCTGCTTGCTCTGATCCTTGGACAGCTCTGCAGCATGGGGGCTGAGGAAGCCTGCTGGGGGTGGCCAGACTCAGAGTCTTTGATGTCATCCCAAAGTGTCCCTCAAGATGTGGCCACTCTCATCTTACTTTCTACCCACAAAGCCCTGGCTAGCAATCCTGGTAGCCCTTGGGGGCAATTCTGATACCAAGCTGGACAAGGCAAGAGATGATTCTCCAGTTCAATTTCTGTCTCCTCCAAGCCCTCTGCACTGACAATATGTCAGGATTGATCCAGCTTAGGTTGGGTCTCTGGCTTCTAAAAATATGGGGAGGTAAAGGAAGCTCAGCACCTGGAACTGTGCTCATGAAATATCTTCTGAATAAAAAGTAAATGGGAAGAAGATTCATTTTCTCTGAGAGCAGAATACAAGCTGTAAGTTACCTTATCCTGCAGTCTAAGTTTTAGACGCAGGTGAATTTAAAGGGCTAAACAAATTGCCCATGGAAGATTAATTTTAATGAGTAGCAGCTCTACCCTGATGCCAATCTCCCTCTGAATAATGAGAGGGTTCTTATCAATCTCCCTCCCCTGTCAGAACAGCACAAAGTTGCTTAAAGATTGCCTATCATTACAGAGTTGAGTTTTTTTTTTCCCCCCAAAGTCAGACCCAAATTCAAATCCTGACTCTACTACTTACCAGGATCTTGGATGAACTACTTAACCTCACAATCCTTCTCTCCTTGACTCTCAGGTGGAGGTCAATCCACCGTCCTATTTTATAGGTTGCTGTGGGGATAGACAGTGCACATAAAACAACTGATACATGAAAGAACCCTGTCCTGGATACCTCTTAGCAACATTTATTCATCAGCTGTGGTTGAAGAATCAGGCTTTTTCATACCTACTAAGAAATAATAAAAAACCCAAATGAATGCCATGATCTGAATGTTCATTCATGTTCTCCCTGAAGTCATATGTTGGTATGAAATTCCCAATGCAATAGTATTAAGAGGTGCAAACTTTGATAGGGATTAGCATCCTTATAAAAGAGGCCCTGAGGAAGCTTGTTTGCTTTATAAACCACGTGAGGACACAGCTAGAAAGCTGCATTATGAAGCAGAGACAAGGCCCTCACCAGACACAGAATCGGATGAAGCCTTGATCCTGGACTTCCCAGTCTCAAGAAGGTAGACAATACATTTCTGCTGTTTATAAATTACCTAATCTATGGTAAACTCAAACCAAATAAGACAGGGAGGGAAACAGCACAGGAAGTGGGCTGAATGCATACAGATGAGTGCCTGGCAAGTGAGATCTGCTTACCTGAATCACAGCAGTATAGTTGGCAGGTGTAAACACTGGGCTGTTGTCATTTACGTCAGAGATATCGATGTTGACAGTTGCAGTTGATGACATTGCAGGAACACCACTGTCTGTTGCCTGGACAAGCAGTGAGTATCCAGATACCTGCCAAGGCACAAAGAGGTGACAGTAAGAAACAGCAGCACTTCTTTTCTTCTGAGCACTCAGGAACTGCAGGTTCCTGCTCTACTTTGTTATAGATCAGCCACCTTTCTGTGGTTCTCTAGCCCAGGTTTCTCAACATCTAGCATTTGCAGCTGAAGAGCATTCTCTGCTGTTGAGGACACTGTAGGAAGGTTGAAGGCATCCCTGGTCTTTACCCAGCAGGAGCCAGTGTCACCCTCTGCTCAGCTTTAACAATCAAAAATGTTTTCAAACATTGCTCAGTGTCCCTGGGAGACAAAACCACTCCCTGTTAGAGCCACAGCTCTGGGCCCTTGTTCATCACAACCATTGTCACCCGTGACCTGTCTGACTTACTAGTTTTAGTATTTGTGGAGGCATGGAAATACAACACCCTGTAGATTCCATCTGCTTTTTAGCATCGCTACTATGACACTTGTTTCTATATTTAATTTCTCTTTGAAGACACACGTTTTAGTCAAGAAAGACAAGGTTTAGAAACTCAGTTTAACATTTAATGGACATAGGAATATTCTGTACCATTCTTTATGGCTTAGATTCTTTCAGGTGATCTTTTTGTATCTGCTCACTTAGGGCTAAAGTTACTCAGGAAACCAGTGCCACAGGATCCTAACACTGAAGGTACTTTTCTGCCCTCACTTGCAGATGGACTGAAATTTAAGCCATTCTGAAAGACACATATTTGCTCTTTCTTTTCAAACCTCCGTATATAAACAATTGCCAGCTGCTATTATTGGCAGGAAGTCTAACCCAAATACTCCACACTCCATTTTAATGTATCCCTATTTATTCTTAATATTTAGAATAGAGAACCTTTCTATTTATACTCATGAAGCCTGTGTCCTGATTCCAGTGGAGATATAGGTGTGGATGGGAAAGGAGTTGGTCTTGAATAGCTTACCCGTTCCCGATCCAGTTTCTTCTTAACCTTTACAAGTCCCAAAAGAGGATCCACTGCAAATTCATTGTCCCGATCTCCACTTACAATGGAAAAATGAATCTGTGCATTGGGCTGGCTGTCTACATCTTCTGCTATTAGCTTCATGGAAACCAAGAAAAACATAGAAAAGACATAACACATGAGACAGAGAAGGGTTTTATTCTTAGAGTTCCAGAACTGACAGTATTCCTAGGAGCTCAGCTCACCAATGCCAGTGATAAGCCCCAGTGGAGCCCCATCTCATTCTTTGCTAATTTCCTCTGCCTACAATTTGGTACTTGTTATGCTTGATTTTCCCCAGGCTTGAGACAGTGAGAGCCCAAAGTCAGCCAATGGTAGTGCTTTCATGATTCCTTCCCAATTCTGCAAATAGTGGTTTCTGCTATAGAGTCATACATTCTCTAAACCTATGCATTTCCATGTAGGGAGGTGTAAGAATATTCCCTTTTACCACATAGCCAATGTGCTGCCCACTGTCTACTACTTTGTATTGTTCATGTTTATATTTAAATGCACTAGAAAAGTCTTATAATATCCAGGAACAAGAGAGGGCTTGGAAAGTCTACCTCTAAAGTATATAGCAGAGGGCTGAAGCCACCTACATCTGATGCTGGGGCAATCAAAGGAGAGATGTTTGGGTGGAAGAGACTTGTCCCACCCAGGATCCAGAGAGGATGATAACTCATTTTCAAAATGTAATTGTGGCATAAGAAAACCTGAGTTCTCCAAACACATGTCTTGTTCTAAGTATTATCACAAAAAATTCCTTCCCTAAAGGGCTCCTCCAAGAGTGGCCCATTTGTAGCTGCCCTACTCTGTGATTGTGTGGGTAGTGGTAGTGGTGAGCCAAGTTTAGTTTATCTTTAGCCACCCAATAATTTTTATTATAAACTAGCAAATTATAGCATACATATTTATGGGTTACAAAGTGATGTTATGATTTATGGATATAATGTGGAATAACTAATTTAAGCTAATTAACAACCCATCACCTCAAATATTTGAAACTTATTCTCAGTGATTTTGAAATGTACAATATATCCTTATCAACTATATCTACCATACTGTGCAGAAAAAAAAGTAATCTTCAAGCTATCTAATAACTTATCATCCAAGTTCATATACTAGTAGGAATCATTATTTAAAATTCTTTACATGGTCTGTTTTGGTTTCCTAAAAAAGTATACACTATGGGAAAAAGAGTCACTATAGCCTTGATATAAATTAATCTATCTAATCCACTCTAATGTACAAACTGGAGACGATACCATTGAAAGGCTTGTGTCTGACTAGCACTGTGGGGACACAAAGACACTGAAAGGGGAAAGTGAAGAAAATCCAACAGAGACTTTATTAACTTCTTCATTATAAGGAGTAATAATAGTCTCAGACATCTAGACATCCCTGGCACTTACCAGAATGACAGACTCTCCCACCAAGGCATCTTCACTGATGACAGCACTGTAAACATCTTGACTGAACTTGGGAGGGTTGTCATTCACATCTGTGAGATTGATGCTCACAGTGGCCGCAGCACTGAGAGCTGGGGTGCCCCCATCTTTAGCTTCTACCACTAGGTAGTATTTTCTGTATAATTCATAGTCCAGGACTTCTGAGACAGAAATACCCCCTTTAAAGAAAAATGGGGAGCTTTAGATTTGATTAGGGAAAAACATTGGTCAGCCATTCTATAATCATGGTAATATTTACAACGTCATCTCCAGCCAAGAATTTCAGATATTCAGGAATTTATTTAATGCCTCCCTGAAAGCATTCCAGAAATCTGATTAATGCTTTCAGTAAAGCATAGCTATCCATCAAACACAACACTAAATAAATGAAAAATCTTTGCATGTTCCTGCAACAGTTTCTGAACATCTCTCAAGAAGCATGAAAATCTGTGCATGCAACTAGGGAATAAGAACAGGGGCAACCATCCCTGGTAAGTGTCTTCCATTTCCTCAGGTGGACCCAGGTATACCCAGGATGAGATGAGATGTGTAGATGTGATCATATGATCCTGCTCCTTGTCAGCAAGTAAATACTTGCAGACTTAGCTGAAATTGAATTAACCACAAAGGTGCTTTGTCAAGTTAAGAAATGCTTATTTCAAACTATTATAGCACAAAAAGGGTAAAAGTCTCAGAAATCTCAAGGCATAGTGACATAGGAAAAAGGATCTACATGGTAATCAGACAGTGGTCAAATATTGAGTGTGAGTTTAATGTCTTTACATATAGAAAAGAGATGATAATGTCCAAGTCATAGAGTTGTCTAAATTAAACAATTAGAACAACTGAAAACTCTAGTTAGGTGCTACCTCTAGGAAGGGCTCTTTAAGGGCTACATCACTCCTCACCTAGCCCTTTCTGGTGAGAAGACCTAGCATACTCTGTAACTGGCAGATGGTCTTTGTACTACCCATACAGCAGTTCTCAAAAACAAAAACTTTCCTCTCACTTGAAAAACAATCATTAAGACAGGGAGAAGGTCACATCCATTCACATTTCCAGAGAGAGGACCTCTCTGGTTACTAAAACTGCTAATAGTCCACTTCTATTTAAGGTGAGAAATAGTAGACATACCTACCACAGAGCCTCTTTGTCCCTATAATTAAATTTTCCTAGCACTTCCCACCCCTCCTGCTTTATTTTGCAACCCAGTCTTGTTATCCAATGCCAGATTTAAATGGTACTTATCCATTTCCCCATGGTGTTCATATACCATGGTCATAACTAGACAGATTAAAGCTAACACAGTTAAATAAGGGAAGTCCCCATACATTTTAATTTGAAGTAATGACCTTAATAAACAGAAGCACTGCTGAGAGAAGCTGCTAGTGCAATTCCTTACCAATATTTCTACCCAAAAGTGAGACCTGTATCTCCTGCATGCTTGATGTTCCAGCAGTTGGTAGTGTTACATTGTATGGAGGTTAGAACATGAATTCCAGAGTCAGGAAAAGCCAAGTTCATATCTGGGATAATCCATTTACTAATGAACACTGAGGGGAAAAGGTGTAACCTCTCTGAAGCTTTGCTTTTCTTATTAGGAATATGTGAGAAACACCTAATGTGTTAAGAGGAATCTGGCATATTTGCCATGTTAAATAGTGCTGCTAATTATACCTCCTTATTTGTATACGGTGACCATCCCCAAAGAGAGTTGAACCCTCTTTGCCACCTTCTCAACAGGTACATAACTCCTCAGGTGATGAAGGAAATAGGCTAAAAGGTGGGAAGGTGTGAGAGTCTCATTTTCCTTATCTACAAAATGTGAGGCACCTTGCCTATCCACAGGGGGATTGTTCACCAAATAAGAATATCAACAAAAGGGCTTTCAAATAAAAATACAAATTCTATGAAAACACAAGAGTAGTATGCTTAGCCTTCCAAGAATATACAAATACCTTTTCTGAATAACCCTCTTTACTTACCCTAAAATGCCTCTACAATTTATTAACTCTCTATTGAAGATTAAGCCCAAGGGCTGTATTTGGGGTATTTTTTTTTTTTTTTTTGGCTTCTAGGCACATTTTCCCTAGGTGATGCTGCACATCCCCTCTAACGTTTGAAGAGTGTGGTGAGAAACGATGATGTTCTAACCAGGAGGAATGAGCAGGGCTTAAATGCAGTGCTATTTCCACCAACTGGTAGAGTCTATGTGGGGTGCTGGTGTGGTAAAGCCTGCAGGTCACCGATGTAGATCATGACCAATGTCCTCCTTGGCCAGTGACTACAAAGCACAGTCTAAATTAATGGACAGAGGCAGGTGGAAGCTCATCTCTAGGATAATTTCCCAGCAGATATGATCCAAATGAAATGCACACACAAACACACATGGGTGTGTTCATGCTCGGAATGCAAATACTACTTCTTCTCAATGTGCTTCCTCCATGGAAGCACATTGTCCATAGAGGAAGCACATTGCTCCTCCCAAGCCTTCCTTGATAGAAATCTTGAAGCCAAATCTAGGGTCAAGTTTTGATGAGTAAGTCCACATCAAGAAGCCTGAAATTTAGCAGGGGGTATTCTTAGAAGCAGAGTGCTGGAGACTTAGCCAGCAGAACACCTGCTTTCCTTGTAAGGGAGGAAGGAGGAGGAAAAAGAGCCCACTAAGAAGGGGAGTTTGAGTTGTAGGAGAAGCAGGACATTGTGAGACTCTGATTCTTGGTTGGTTGCTATTTACCCACCTGTCTTTGGGTTGATTCTAAATTTCCCCTGCTCATTCCCAGACCGGATGAGATATGTAATCTCAGCATTGGTGCCAATATCTTTGCTGGTGGCAAAAACAGCAAGGACTTGGGTGCCAGGGGAGGTGTCCTCAGGCACAGTTACCAGGTAGTCCCTCCTCTCAAACACAGGCGGGTTGTCATTAATGTCCAGGACAGTGATGGTGACTGTGGCAAAAGAGGAAAGGGACTGTCCAGGACTCTGGTCAGTGGCCCGCACAGTGATGTTGTAAGAAGACTGCTGCTCTCGGTCCAGTTGCTGCTCCAGGCTGATGATGCCAGATGAACTGTCAATGGAGAAGAACCCGTTGGCTGAGTCCGCTAGAGAGTAAACAACCTTCCTGTTGATGCCTGTGGGAGGTGACACAAGAATGTGAGCAGACAAGAACATAGCTAGATGCTCTGCACTAAAATATGAATGTTTTGCTGAGTTTTAAAGGGCCACCCAGAGAAAAATAATCATTACAAAAATAGCTGTGTTATCACAGAAATGAAAGATTCAGTTTGTTAAAAAAATACAACTAAATTAAAACCTTTAAAAACTGGGAAAATATCGACAATAAATATCAGAATTCATTGATTACTGTTAATGTATAACTTCCCCATCCAAAACAAATTTTAAGAAAAAGTTTCAGATACTAATAGATACATGGGTAAAAATATGACACAGAAAGATAAACACAAACTAACTAGTAAAATAATTAATGACTTCAAGAAATATTTATTCAGAATCTACCAGGCACAATTCTAGGTGCTAGAAGTTCCAGCAATGGGTGAGAATCTAGCATTTCTTAAGAAAGTTTTTACATTCCAGTGGGTCATGGCAGGGAGGTGGAAACCACTGGAGGATTTTGAGAGGAGAGTCATAGGAGGTGGCTTAGATATTAACTGGATCCCTTCAGCTTCTGGTTGTGTACAGACTGAAGGGCAGTCAGAGCAGAAGCAGATCCACCAGTCAGCAAACCCCTGCAGGATTACATGCGTCTAACAATGGCGGCTAGAACAGGGATGATGGTGCTGGGAGTGGTGATAAGGGAAGGGGTTCCAGTGTGAGCACGTAGGTGAGGGAATTCCAGATTCTGAACTAGAAGTGATGAGAAAGGAATGTTTTCTGATTCTGGAGCTGGTAGGATATGGGATGGCAGAGAAAGAGGCTGAAGAGAAAGAAAAGTCCAGGATGACTTTTAGTTTTGACCTGAGCAACTAGAGAGATGGAATTATGACTAGCTGAGATGGAGAGGGATGTAAGAGGACTAGATTTTGGATAAAAGACCAGAACCCTATGAAGATTAAGTTTGAGATGGGTATTTGATATTCAGTGGAGAGTTCAAGTGAGAAGTCAGGTAGAAGAGACCAGTGTTAGATGGAGAAGCCCAAGCTGGAGCTATAAATCTGAATGTCATCAGTATGCTGATAACATGCAAATCCATGAGAATGGGTGAAGTCATGAGGGAGTTTAGGGGGGATAAAGGAATCTAAGGAGTAGGGGACCCTGGAACATTCCATCAAGGAGGGGAGCAGATGTAGTCTGAGGGAACTTTCTAGCTTTGTGATTTTAAAAAAATTCATGTAGTTACCAAAACACCATCTTAACACATACTAGAGCTAAAACATAACAACCAGGAAATATCCATCAACAACCAACAAATTCCTGAATTATGATTGGGTTAAAGATTGATTTAACTGTTTTGTATGGAGGATCTCAGCACTTGAAAATGGTATTAGTCAAAAATTTGCATTAGTCATTCTGCTTTATAAGAAGGAAAATGTAACAACTTTGTAGGGATAAAGTGCCATATGATGCTAAAGGCTCTTTATGAAGACAGATGTCAGTTGGCGTCTTTGCTATGACAACCACCCAAAAGTGTCTTTGTGAAATATGGAACTCTAGAACATAGGATCTCAGAGGGGAGGATCTAGCTGTGCTTTATTATTATTATTTTTTTACTCGTATGAGACCTTACCAAGGGGGCAGGCATTCTATAACAACAAGAGTTAAACATTTTACTCTCCCAACATACAATTTTCCTTAAACCCAAATTCCCAGCAAACCAATAAAATCATATATCTGAAGGGGATGACATAAATCGTATTATGTGGCTTTAACCAAAAGGTTGACACAGAGAGCTTTTTCTTGGTTCCATTCCAGAGAGTCCATTTTTTTCCCCCAAAGTTTCATCATTTACTTTTATTTCTCTTTCAAAACAACTACACTGTAATATATAAACATCAACCTCAGATTTTATTTGTGCTGGTATTGAAAACAAGAAGGCTTTCTTTTTCTCTTAAAGTCCCCTGAGATAAGGCTCTAGAGCAGAAGTCTTAGGGATGCTTTCTGGCTGTTTTCTAGAGTAGCTGCATGATTAAATTATTCACCAAAAATGTCCCTGGGGTGAACTTTTTAGGGATTTTAGGAGATGTGTACCTGGATCTCTCACCTATTCAGCCTCAAAGATTAGTTTATGCAGCAAGGTAATTTCTGACACACTGTTCTGAAACAGGGTTGAATCAGAACAAGCAGGGGGTTGGATTTGCACTCTGCCACTCTTTACAGCAGCAGAGCCTGAAAGGAAAGTACATTTAGTGGCTGCCTGTGCTTCCTTCATTAGGACAAATAGCTCCAGTATAATTAAAAATATCATCGCCTGTGTTCCAGGCCTGCCACTTTCCCTTCCAGATCTCTTCAGAGGCACTTGGCTGGACTCTGATGCTCTAAGCATGAGATGCCCTGCTCAGCGGGCTAGCCCTGTTGTTAGAATGCTGCATTACAAGGCTGACATTAATCAGCCACACAAAGACCATGGCTCCCCTCCAGGCAGATTCTGCTAATTTAAACCCAGTGACAGGATTTTTTCCATTTTACCCTAGCAGAAAACCATCCCTTCCCCGCCCACAGCAAGTTGCTGACCCACACTCCCCATACATATCTCTCCATACATTTTATTTCTGACAGTATCTTTGGCATTTGCACCAGGAGGAGCTAGATTTATTGTTGCCCCCTTCTCTCTGTTACAATCAGACTGACATGAAAGCAAGACCAGAATAGCAAGGGACAGGGGAAATATGCAAATAATAATAATAATAATAATAATAATAATAATAATAATAATAATAATAAACCCCTGCTAAATGACACCACTTAGGATTTGCTAGTTCTCAAGGAAAAAAATTGAGATAGATTTCTAGACCACATTAAAACCACAGTTTAGACACAATCACAATGGATTTCAATATTTTTTTTAGAAATAAGGTCACAAGCATAAATGTCAATGCAGTGGCAGTACTTTTAGTGAGTCTTTGCTATGTTATCAGGAGATACGGTGCTGCCTTTGTTCAATAAATTCAGGTCATGTCACTAAAGGGGAAACTTTCTTTCCGAAGGGGCTTGATAAATGCCATTCTTCAAATTGCCATCCTTTTACTACATATCCAGCAGAAAAGATGAACCCGAGGAGAGGACTCGCTTGCTAATTGGTCTAATGCTCCTACTTCATGTCACAATGTGTTACATTAAGGTATAACATTAATCCATCATTTGGCATTTGTGTTTTTAAGTATGTAATTCTCTTCTCCAATTTGAGCCTAATTTAATGAGGATGGAGCTACTTAGCTTCTTAAAATGCTAAAATGCCTGGCTACCAAGACAAGTTTGACTTTCATTAGAAGTGAAGTTTTTGTGTGTTAACTGAGGCAAATGGAGCAGGCAGAACTTCAGAGGATTAAAATCAAATAAAAACAGGATGATTAAAATCCATATTTGCTCAAAGGAAGTAATATATAGTGGCATTTTTATGGAATGATTTTGGAGGAAAGAAATAGCACATAGATAGTCTCTGCAGGGAAAGCTGTGAAATCCGGGATGGGCTGCCACATCTATATTTTCTCTTTTGGAAAGCTTTGAAATGGAGTCTAGGTTTCTCTCAATTTGGCCAAAGGGGAAGATGGACTTCTGGACATGCACTGGCACAAAAGTCAAGATTTTTTTCCCTCTTTCTACATTTTTTATTGGTGTATTATAGTTTTACATAATGATGAAATTTGTTGTTTCATGCACACAATATAACAATATAATTTGGCCAATATCCCTTACCAGCACTTCTCATCTCTTTTCCTCCTCACACCCCCTGGTCACTTTCCTCTACTGATCTCCCTTTGATTTTCACACAATTCTTGCTTTTCCACCTATCTTTTCCTTTTTCCTGTCTAGTTTCCATATAGGAGAGAAAACATATGACCCTTGACCTGAGTTTGGCACATTTTGCTTAACATGATTGTCTCTAGTTCCATCTATTTTTTTTTTACAAATTACATAACTTATTTCTTTCTTATGAGTCAATAAAACTTCATTGTGTATATATACACATTTTCTTTATCCATTCATCTGTTGATAACACTTAGGCTGTTAGTTTGGCTACTGGCAATTGTGCTGCTATAAAAATGCAATATGTCAATCAATGGAAGGGTAACTGATGTGATACAGCAATCTGTATACGGGGTAAAGTTGGGAGTTCATAACCCACTTGAATCAAACTGTGAAAGATGATGTATTAAGAACTGTGTAATGTTTTGAATGACCAACAATAAAAAAAATGAGTATACATGCATCACTATGGTATGAAAAGTCAGGTTTTAAATACTTTAAAATTAAATCGGTGTGGTCCAATCTTAAAGACAAAAGATTTTCCCTCTAGCCTATGATCTGACCAAACTCCACACATGTATTTGGGCAGATCACTGAACTTCACTGGGTCTTCACTGGGTAAGAGTGGCAGATCCCAGGTGAGCTGAGATCTGAGATTATCTTCTAGTACCACAACCTATTTTCAAATTCAACAAATAGAGCTAGTTTCATTACTGTTTCCAGTGGACTACCCTCTCTACCCAACTGCTCATTAAGTTTCTGGCTGATATCCACAAGGGAAAAATCTGCTTTAAGCTGGATCATAATGAGCTACTGGAATCTTCTGGATGGGAAGAAAGCTTAACACAGCATATTAGTATCATTTGATTAATCTTTCAGAATACATTTGTATAGCTTAGATATACAAGCATAAAGTTTTATGCTTCAGTGAGAAATAACCCCCAGTATTAGGATCATTTCCATGCATCTAGCCCCATGTCAGAATAGCTCAGCTGTATATATGAGAATGTCAGAGATATTAGAATCAGCACTGAAACCAAATGACCAGAATCACCAATACAAAAAAAAATGTATCAAGATTATTTTGATCTGGCCCTTATGCAATTTTTTCTCCCTTCTTCCTGAGATTAGGATCCCCACGTTTCAAAACTATCAAGAGCTATGCTATGCTATGTTCATTTTGGTGTCTTACACCGGCAGCTGTTCTGACTCCCTCTCTACAGAGCCTTGTCTGTACATTGAATTCTGTGTCCCCCATCACCTTCACAGAATCTGGCTTGTAGGTGGCAATAATGTGGTTGGTACTAAATTGCTATAAACTGACTTTTACAAAGACATTTATATGGAGTAGGTAACTGAAGAAGAAATAATTTGAAGCAATTTCAATAATTTTTGTTTATTTTTCTATCAATTTCATTGAGATGTCATGATTTACATATAACAACAGGAATACATTTTAAGGGTCCAGCTCCTGAATTCCAACAAATGTCTACATTATGGAAGCCTATGTTTACTCTCTGCTCCCATCAAGATACAGTGCATTTCAATCACCCTCCAAGTTCCTTCATATCCCATTGCAGTTGGTTCCCTGACCCTAGGCCCCAGGCCACCTAGTAACTTGTCTCTGAGCCAGTACTTACTCCTGCATTTTATTAATGCCTATTTATCAGTGATCAAAACTGCACACATATATTTAGATTCCACAGCCTTTATGTCCCAGGCTTGGTGATTAAGTCATGCTCTTATTTACGCTATAAGGATTATCCTTTGATGAAAAATGATAAACAAAGATTTGGTTGTTGAATATGTCATTGTGTTTCTTTGCTATGGTCTTATCCTAAGACAGTGCTGTTTCTTTAGAAAAAAATGGAATGTTTCTATCTTTTTCACAGGAAATACTGGGTATCACCCTTCCGTTTAATAAAGATTTCCCAAGTGTCACCTGCTTATGTGACCACTTTGGGCATGCAAAAATGAGTTGGGAAAAGTGGAACCCAGAAGCATCATCCCTAACTCTAGGAACACAGCACCTTGATGAGGAGTTACTTAACTAGGTAGTTGAGGGTTTGCTATGTGTCTTCTCCCAACTTCCCTCTCATATGAACTAGAACACCGGGTTCTTTTGAATGTGTCTCTGAAGTGTTTCTTGAATATCCTGTGGCAAGACTCTCATCCAGGTGAGGCTCTCATTCCCTCTCAACTGAACTGTTCCAAGAGTCCTAATTGCCAACAACCACAGGGCACATCCCCTCCTGGCCAACTTCACCACAGTGGAGTTCCTAGAACTCTGGATCCAGGCTTTCTCCAGCAGCTGGGAATAGTCACTTCTATGGCTTTATTGATTCCACCAAACCTCATGTTGGACTTCAATTTTCACTGTGTGACATTAACAGGTATGGGGTGATTAGGTCATGAGGACTCTGCCCTTGTGAATGGATTAACACGTTCATGGATTAATAAATTAATTGTTAGTGGGTTATCTTTAGAGTGGGTCTGTTAAAGCCAGTTTGGTTCTGTTTTGCCATTTGATGTCCTTCCCTGCCTTGGGACACTGCAGAGTTCCCACCAGTAAAAGGCCTTCACCAAACATGGTCCTTTGACCTCCCAGCCTCCAGAACCATGGGGTTTTATAAAGTACCCAATACACGGTATTTAGTTATGGCAACAGAAAATGGGCTAAGACAATCACTGACTTCTCAATTCTTATAGACAGAAGCAAAAAGTTTTGATGATGGAACTCCAGTCCTTTATATCTGGCCATAACCCATCCTTCTGTTGTCATCTCCTATTCCTCATCCATTGTGTTATTCCACCACAGACATGATCCAAGACACTGTGAATATTTACTTCTCCAGGCCTGTGTTCCTGCTTTGCTTTCTACTCAGAATGTTGTCCCTTGCTCTCTTGTGAAAACTCTACATTCGGGGCTGGGGATGTGGCTCAAGTGGTAACGGCTCACCTGGCATGTGCAGGGTGCTGGGTTCGATCCTCAGCACCACATTAAAAAAAAATGAAATAAAGATGTTGTGTCCACCGAAAACTGAAAAATAAATATTAAAAAAAATTCTCTTCTCTCTCTCTCTCTCTCTCTCTCTCTCTCTCTCTCTCTCTCTCTCTCTCTCTCTCTCTCTCTCTCTCTCTTAAAAAAGAAAAAAAACCCTACATTCTCTTTGTGGGGTCTCCTCTGGAACAGCTTGCTTAGTGACCTTAGTTGCTTCCTTCTCTTTGATACCTTAATATTATTTTTGCATTATCATTAATTGTATGTGTGTCCTCTCTCCTACTAGATTAATGTACCTTTTGGAAGAGGGACTGCTCTTATTCATTTTTATGTCAAGTACTGAGCACAGAGCCTGGCACACAAAGAGTAGTAAATGTTGAATTGCAGAAGAAACAACCAAGGACCAAAGCAAGTATACAATCATGATTATGAACCTGTGCAAGGTGATGCAGATATTGCACATATGCCCACTGTAAATTTATGTGTTAAAATAATTTAAAAACGCCCAGAGGGTGCAATGTAAAGAATCAGGAATATCTAAAAAATATATATATAAAACATTTGTAAATATATAAAAAGTTATTGTTAAAAAAGATAATAATGATTAGATTTTCTATAGTGAGGATCAGTTAAATAAATTATGGTACCTTATCTCTATATATATGTTAGTACATACAATGTCAAAGAATATAAAAGAATATATAATGATTTGGAAATATGTTTGTAAGTTAGTGAAAAAAATCATGTACCAAACAATATATAGTTTATGAGTTCACTTTGTACAGCCAAAAGGAAGAAGGCACTTCAATCAAAATGGTCCCCATGGTAAAAATGTTGTTTTTCCTTTTTGCTTATTTTTCTGGGTTTTACAGAGGGCACAGAACATATGTATAATAAGTAAAATAACTATTACAAAAATAATGTATATGGAAAATAATTCTTTAACATCAATTTTGGAGAACAGTTAAGTTTTCAAGTTATTTTCCAGTCCAATTTAATTCTCACCATACATACTATTTGACATAATTATAGAAAAAAATATGTATTGTATAGGCTTTTCTTCTGGGTATTTCCATTTTTCCTTTTAGTTTATCTTCAGAAAGATAGACATTACTTTAAAAAATCACTTTTGTCAAAGATTTAATTATAAAATTATTTCAAGGAATATTTTTAAAACTAATTTTTACACTCAAATTAAGCAGTTAAAGAAAATGGGTAACCTAAAATTCTTCTCTCATCCTTTGTGAAAGGCAAATAGAATCCCATTATAGTCAAACAGATCAAACTGACTGCTTTTTTTTATCTTTGAAATATGCCTTTGGATGATATGAAATAAAACACAAAGTTACTATAAGGAGGTCCATAGAATTAGCAATGCTTTTTAAGTTAGCAATTACTGTAC
The DNA here is from genome assembly GCF_052094955.1 of Ictidomys tridecemlineatus. Taxonomy (NCBI): domain Eukaryota; kingdom Metazoa; phylum Chordata; class Mammalia; order Rodentia; family Sciuridae; genus Ictidomys; species Ictidomys tridecemlineatus. The sequence goes on along the minus strand of NC_135480.1, from coordinate 79,290,264 downwards.
TTTTAAATAGACTCTCTAATTACTTCTGTTTAAAGTACCATTTAAAAGTTTTTTTCATTGAGTGATGACTAAATCTGGCACATTCCTCAGGGCAGAATACCAACTTCTGGGGTCAATAGCTCCTTGGCTTGAATAGTCAAAATAAGATAGAAGGCAGTAGCAGTCACAGAGTCAGGGAGATCCTAAGAACTGCACCAAAAATCTCTGGAGGACCTGCCAAATGAATTGAAAGTAGATCTCCTGCTAGGACTGACGACATGGTTGTGGGTTTCCTTGCAAAATTAAAATGCACACTTCTTGTTTAAAAAATATAAAGCAGTGAACACAGCCACAGGCCGAGCATTAAAGCAAGAACAGGTTTTTCCAAGCATGGGGCCCTGTTGGACTACACAGACTGCACACCCATGGAGCCGACCCCTTTGATGGGTGAGACCGTCTTGTATGATAACCTAAAAAGCTATAGTTCAGCTGCAGATAAACTCTTGCAACTGTCTATAGTTTAGCATTATGCCTGGAATTGTAAAAATGTAAGTAAATTAATTATTCAATTAAGTATTGAAAACTTTATTGGTGCACAGGACTTCTGTGCTGGACCACAACTCAACAATTATACTCAAAAGGTTCTCTATATGGGCCACTAATTGTGACCACTGGATCAATTTATTGATTTATCTAATAAATACCGAAGAACTCCTGCTGCATGGCAGGCACTGGCGATGCAAAGAAAAGTGTCTTCCAACACCTCTCCCCACACTGGTTCTCATTGCTTGGGAAACAAATCTATATAGAGTTGATTATGGAGAGGGGTGGCCAAGGAAATGTCCCAGAGAAGTAAACAAATAAAGTGAGTCATGAAGGAACAGTAGAAGTTGTCAGGAATACCAAAGTAGAAAATTGAGAGGAAGAAAGGGCTTTTTAGGTGATACATGTGAAGGCATGGATGCTAAAATTGCAAAGTATCCTCACTCACAGGTGGGTTAAGGGTTTGTTATTGCTAAATCTTAAGTTCAGAATGGTAGAAGTTGAAACTGTCTTTTTTTCAGAGCCAACTACAAGATGCCGGAGCTATTATAACCAATTATAGCTGGAGTGAACTGGAAACTGGGACTAAGTTGATGAATAAATTAGGCAAGAGAGAATTAGGAAGCTTGGAAGGAACAAGTTGGAGAGGGTGTGTGAGTGGGAAGTGTTTTGTAATATGTGAGAAGTATTAAAAGTGCTCATCAGCAGATGATGGACAACATAATTGTGCCTGTCAGGGAGACCTCACAAGGGGAAGTGACAGCATATATCCTGTGGTAAAACTGATAAGCATACCCCACTGAGTATCAACATGCCCCGAAGAGGCAGAAAGTCAAAGCTAGAGGTCCTTGGTGTTTCTGCACAAAATACCAAGGAGTGGGTAATATTCTCTAACCAGTCTACTCACCCCCTCTCCACACCTGCAGTTCTGGGGATCAAACCCAGGGGCTTCATGCATGCTTGGCAAGCACTCTACCACTGAGCCACATCCTTAGCCCTACACTGCTCACCTCTTAAATGCATTCCTGCATTGCTCTGTATTGGATTAGGACTGATCCAACTGAGCAGCTAAGGGACCTGTTACTAACATGCGGCATCTACAAATGAGGTGGCATGTGAACAAGGGAGCGCATGAGAAACCACCACTGTGCCTAACCATTAGAGATGAAGAATTCCTGCCAATGCTTGCCTAAGATACCCCTTTCTGGAAGGAATTATTGTTTCATTTGACAACTAGTGTTTTGAGCCCTGCTTGGGAGAAATTGGATTTTAAAAAGCGTAATAATAGCAATAACATACAATTGTCAAATACAAAGACTCCTAAATTAAACAAGACACCACAGTCACACAGGGGGAAAAATGTCCAGCCCCATCTCAGTCTGATTTTGGAGAAGAAGATCTTGCCTGTTTGTTTATTTATCTAGTTTGTTTGTTAAAGCTCCCCAGGGGATTCAGATGTACAGTCAGGGCTGATAACCAGTACCAGAGGGGAAGTGGGTGTTCAGAAGGGTTGAGGGACGTAAGACAGCACTAGTAAAGAAGGAGCTGGAATATTTAATCAGGTCTCATCCCAAAGCCACTCTATGATGACACTTTGCAAAGTGACAGGCCAATGTGACACAGAAATGGCAGGCTGTCACAGTCCTGCCATCTAGATGCATGCACTGAAGAAGGGGGTCCTAATATTGGTAGAAGGGAAAGATTTCAGGGAGGGCTTAATGGGGCCCAGATCCCTTTGATATCCACTATCCATTTAACAGATGCCTTGGAAGGAGCTACAACCACTTTGAACCTCAGTTTCCCTGTCTGCTGGTAAAAGTACCAAGATCTGTTCTTTTCAAAGTAAGATTACATGTGTAAGTTATTCAAGCTCTCTGGAGAAAGGCTTCTAATTTAGGATTATATTTTTTGATATCTACAACAGACAAAAGGCTTTGACCATAACGTCCTCTAGGGAATGACTCAATGACTCATGTCTCTCCGTCTTCAGGGAGGGTTATTTAACTTTTACTGACATTTTAATAGTCCTTCAGCCGCCTTCAAAGATTTAACACTTTGGAGAATAACAGAGCTTTGTGGAAGGAAAAAGAAAACACACATTAAATGGCTGACCTAGAGGCTTAGAGGTAACGACTTCTAAGCATTAAGCAAAGCATAGACTATATGACACGTAAGAGAAGCTGAAATCAGAACTGAATCTCTTGAAACCTTTTCCAGTAGAAATTACTGGAATATAGAAAAATGTGTTGCCCCAAGGTGATGACATCCTTCTTTCAGATTCAGTTCTGCAACGGACTCATCCTGGGTAAGTATTCTTCCTGAGCCTCAATTTAATCCTCAGAAACAGAGGAAATTTGACTGGATTTTGTCTCAGGATCTTTTCACTGGTGATACACTAAGACTTACTAGAACTATGATTTCTGCAGGAGGTGGACTGGACCTCATGCCCCAGAGAGTCCCTGAGAGCATAGGAAAGGAGCAGCTGGCAGTAATCATATCATCACCTGTGCCCTGCCCTGCCCCAGCAGCTCTGATCCCCATGGGGCTGCACTGGTCCTCCCAAAGGGTGGTCCCTGCTTTGATTGCACTGATTTGCACGACTGCCCAAGTTTCTCAGAGAGGGGAGCCTGTGGAAAGACAATGACTATTCTAGAAGATTCTTAAGGACAGAATTCAGGATGCTTATGAACTTGCATTAGTGTATTAATTCTATATTATTGAGTTATGTCAAATTACCCCAGAACACAGCAGCACAAAATAACATATTTATTATTTCATGGATTCTATGGGACACAAGTTCATATGTGGCTTAGCTGACTGTCTTTAGATCAAGGTTTCTTATGAATTTGCAGGCAAGCTGTCATACAGGGCCATGGTTTTATTTAATGGCTTAAGTGAAGGGAGTTGGGGGTTACACTTTCAAGCTCACTTGTGTAGTGGTTGGTGCATCTTAATCCCATGCAAGGTGGGTCTCTCTCAGCCACACAACACTGTGGTTGTCTCCCCCTGCAGTGAGTGACTCAAGAGAGAGTGAGAAAGAGTGCTATGGACTGAACTGTGTTCCTCTTAAAAGCTATATATTGAATCTTAAATCTCCAATGAGAATGTGTATTGAGATAAGTCTTTTAGGAGGTAATGAAGGTCATAAGGGTGCTATCTTAATATTAATATGATAGGATGGGGCCTTATAAGAGGAGGAAAAAAGATCTCTCTCTCTCTCTCTCTCTCTCTCTCTCTCTCTCTCTCTCTCTCTCTCTTTCTCTCTCTTTCTCTTTCTATCCATGGGCACCTAGGAAAGGTCATGTGAGGACATGGTGAGAAGGAAGTTATCTGTAAACTAAGTAGAGAGCCCTCACCAGAACCTAGCTGAAGCTAACACACATTATGATTATTATCCTTTATAAATTCAGTGTGTTAACATCAGCCAGGTTTTGGTGAAGGCTCTCTACCTAGTTCACAGACAATTGCCTTCTCGTCTTGTTCTCACATGGGGACTTCCAGACTCCAGAACTGTGAGAAAATATATTTCTTTTTTTTAAGCCACCAGGACTCTGTGGTATTTTGTTATGGTAGCCCCAGCAGACTAATATAGAAGGCATGCCCAGGCTGAGTACAAGTCTTTCTACAACCTAAGTTCAAAGGTGACAGCATTATTTCTGCCATATTCTGTGCATTGGAAGTGAGTCAGTAAGTACAGCCCACTCTCAAGGGAGAGGCAAGAGTACCAGGAGGTGGGGCTCATCGAGGGTCAAGATAGATGCAACTACCACAGTAGAAAATAACTGACATTTTCTTTTCACTAACCTGGAACTGATTTGGCACCACATTCAATTATCCATGAAGGCAACAAAGCACCATGGTAGGAGCAGCACCTCTAATTTTTTAACCAATAAAAACCACAGGTATTTTCTTCTTCTTCTTCTATGATTGCTGCACACAAATTTGCTTAACACTACTTTGAAATATGGCAGTTACCTGACCTATTATGCTAGGTCTTATTATTTCTTGTGTTGGAGAAAAAAAATTATGTTACTATATAACAACTTTAGAAAATAGACAGACACATTTATTGTATTTGTAATCTTTTCATTTTGTTTCACAAGTTGTAAAACATTATTCTGAGGGACATCTGTAGTATCACCTCTGTCAAGGTATTCATGACACAAAACTATTAAGAATTTCTAAGCAAGTGGTTCTCAACGTGTGATTCTGGGAATAGTAGCACCAACATTACCTAGGAACTAGTCTGAAATGTAAATTATCAGATCACCGTTCAGTCAGAAACTGAGGGAGAGGGCTAGCAATCTGGGTTTCAACAAATGACTATGATGCCTGACAACTTCTGAGAGCCATTAGTCTAGAGTCTCTTACTCAGAGTTTGCATTTATAACCCACCCCCAGGTGACACTGCTATCAGGGACCACATTTGAGAACTCCTGCCTTGAAGTATAGTATCCTTATCAGTTGGATATCTGTTCACCAACCCTCTCGAGGCCCTTTTCATAATGTCTGTAGCCCCTTCTACTAACTAGCTTATTGCTCAGAACAACTTACTTAACTCCTCAGAGTTTATTCATACATTAAATAGAACAAAAAATGCTAACATATAGGGGTGTTTGAAAAATGGAAATAATGTATCTAAAGCATTTGGCACAGTGCCTGGTATGGCACAGAACCTGCAAAAGTAGATGCTAATAGCCACATTATGATTATTATCCTTTAAAGTTCTTATTAGGCATGGATCTTGCTTGGGAGGGTTTGAGATTGGTAGAGAAGAGCCACGCAAGCAGTCGTCCCATGCCAGAATAATCATGAAGTGCTATGGGAGTTCAAAGCAAGGAAAGCTATCTCCAGTAGGAAAATGTGGCCTCACCAGTTCAAAGAGCTTTGCCCTTCATGCTTAGGCAAATGTCACATTGACCTTTTGAGGTTATCAAAGTGAGATACTGTTATTCTCACATTGTGGAAGAGGAACTTGAGGCACAGGGATGCCAAAGACTTGCTCAGGGTCACAAGGCGCTAATCATCCAGCGTTTTCCCACATCTATGTATCCTCTTGGACAATCTGATTACTAGATATGTCCCTGACCAGCATTTGAGGATATCCCTATGGCTGACCAACAAGATCCAGAGGAAACTGGGGTGCTGTCTCAGCTGGGATACAACCTTTGAAAGGAAGAACTGGCAGGATATTTGCATGCCTCTATTGTGGCACAGATGGATAAAGCCAATTCCTTCCCAGTTCCACAGATTGCCCCTCTACCTGGTTCCTCACATCCTGAGGCTGAAGGCAATGAATGCTTCAAAATTTACCTCTTCTTTTAGGTGCGCTTCTTTTGTTTATTTTGAGATCCAGTGCAAGCGGTAATATATTTAGCAAGGCCTCAATAGGCTGGAGTTTCAGAGAGTAAATTTTGAAAACACCACACACACACACACACACACACACACACACACATACACAAACACACATACATATTCTTTTTTTTCTTCATGATGTCAGAAAATCAGATGATAGAAGATTTAAAATTAAACCCTGCCACAGGGAGTCGGAACTTTGCATTGGCCATTCAGTCTGAAGCACAACATCCAGAGTCCCGGTGTGGATGAGTGAGCATCTCTCATTCTCACAGCTTGCTGTGAGCAGCACTTCTCAGGCTCTGTCTCAGGAAGATGCAGGAACTGTAAACCCAGGGCACCTACGTAATTTCTCATTAGAGTTCCAGCACCTCATTTTCAACATTTTCCTTTGGACTCATCTCACCTCTACATTTTTTTTTTGTTTTGTTTTTATGGCTCTCAAAAAGTGGAAGTCCTAGAAAAGGCTAGGATGAGCTGGAAGAGGCAGGAAAACTACTGTAAAGGTTCAGTTAAGATGGTTTTGTAAAGAGTTCTGTTTCTAACAACATTCAGTGACTACTTTTGTAAAGCACATTCCTCTCATTTGAGTACCTCCTCCTCCTTCCTGAGGAGCTGTTGATCTAGAGCTACCGGCACACCAAGGCCCTGGGCAAGCTCATCACAGCCTCTGACAAGATCCCTGCTTTGGAAAAACAAGTTCAATTCAGCTTCTGCCTACACCACTAGAGCCGAGCACAAGGACCATGACACCACCTGCCTCATGAAATACTTGGTGTATGAATTCCACTGTGGAGAGCAAACTTAGATTATTATAGTGAATGTCAGCCTAGAATAGAGGATCCAAGGACAGCAAAGACACATGATCAGATCAAAACAGAAAAGTTCTGCCAAGAGGGTAGTTTTCTGGGTCTTTTTCCTGTAATCTAACTAATTTTAGGGGAAAGACATCATTCTGGAAGACTCAGCATTTTTTATATTTTCTGTTAATGCAATTCATTCTACAGACTGGGCCCACCATAGCCATGTGACCTGAGCCTGCAGAGCCCTCAGTGGAGGAATATTTCCCTTCCTCAGGTCTATTGCCTTCCTCTTACATCTCACCTCACCCCTGGAATACTCCCTGAACCCCAGCACCCAGTGCAGCTGCTGTTCTGCTGGCCTGAGGTGGTAGAACCACTGACTGTATGCAGATGACTGAGGGCAGAAGTGTGCTCCTACTGGGTTTTGCTCTGCATCTCCCTTTTAATTTCTTTATTTAGGTTTCAATTGTTTACTTTCTGTTCTCCCTTTTCTTTCCTTTCTAAGGCTAAATGGTCCTTCCATATTGCTGAGGCTAACACTCCCTACCCATATGAGCAATGTCATTTTCTCCTTGTCTTTGGGACATACCAGTTGCCCTTTTCTGCCCTCACCATTATGGCAGACACAATTCATTCCCTCTTGCTGCCTGCCTCCACAACCGCCCAAGAACTCCTTTATGTCTCCCAGTCTCCTGTACAGCTGGGTCAGCTGTGTGACCATTTCTGGTGATTTGGGGCTCTCCCAGGGTGAGGCAACTGAGAGCTAGCCTGCTCTCTTCACCCCTCCTATTCCTTATTGTGGTGACTTTGGAGGCTAAAGGTCAAGAAGGTGGTGGTGACAAGATGGAGTGCCAGAATTCTGAGTTGGTTGGATTCCCACCAATCTGTCCTTTCCATGGACAAGAATTAAACTGTTCCTGTGCTAAGACACTGAGACTTTAAAATTTACCTCAGACAAGCCAAGTCTATCCTGATTAATACAGTCTTCATCTTTCCCTTGCTCTTTTTCTCTGTTACTACTCCTTCTTTGTATTCTTTATCTAAGTTCAAGCCTCAACTCGTAAGACTCAACTTAAATGCTAATACCACTCCCTGAGATGCCCCGGTTGAAACTTCATTATTTATATTTTAATGTCCTTATAGGGACCTGTGCTAGACTAATCCTCACCATATTACTACCTTACAGATGCAATTTTTCAATAATACTCTTATATTTTCCTTAGAATGTTCATTTGTATTTCCTGTTCCCCATTATGACTATAAGACCTTCTATTCTTTCATGTTTAACAAACTTCTCCTAACTCCTGACTACTTTATGAAGGTATATGTTATCACCACCAATGTGTACCCAAGTTTCCACCTTTCTATCTGCACCAGGTCTTGCTTTAGACCACCTGTGCAATTTTTGTTTATGCAGTACCCTTGCCTGGTGCCCATGGTTGGAACCTTGACCAGTCTCTCTACCTTGCTATCAGCCCATCAAGTTGCCAAAAGCTGCAGATTTCACCTTTGAAATATCAATCTGGCTTTCCTCTGATCCTTTCATTTTCTAAGTACTAAAGCCAGTGCTCTCATTGATCCTTGTAGTCTTTCTCAATATCCTCCTAGGAGCTTTCCCCATGCTCTAAGTTCAATTGTTCCAACCCACTTTGGAATCTCTTATTCTAGTACATTCCCAAAACCCAGAACAGGTTTGTCTGTTTGTTTTCCAGAAACTGCTTGGCAGTTCTTTTCCACTGACTGACTTAAGTATATTTTTCTTCTTATCTCTCTCCCATCTGTCCTGGACAACATGGTATTTCCTATTTAGTTGGGCCCAAACTGTGCCTACTTTGTGACTTTATCTTCATGTTCTTCATTCACTCCTGAATGCCTTCCCATCTCAGACTGCTGACATCCTCTCTGTTTGGGGAGCTCTGCCCTTTACTGAGGGTGTGTTCCGGGTTCCTAACTTTACCACTGCGTACCATTTGTGCCTGTCGCTGCATGTCCCTCATCTCTGAGAGCTTTGCTGTTCCTTCTGTGGTGCTTACTGCTTAACTTCTCATTAAATATTTATTCAGTTGAATGGAAAGTAACTGAAATGTACTTTCTGATCCTCTAAGTTCTTCTGAAAACTCTGAAAGGTATTCCAAATGTTGCAGGAAATATTTTACCAGAAAGGACAGAGTTGCTCATTAGAACATTTCCTTGCTTTCTGTCTCTTATCCAAGAGGAAAAATATGATCCTTTCACATCTCAAATATTCCAAAATTGACCTCTTAATAAATTATGGACAGCAGCATAATTTCCCAGTACAAATTTACATTTTATTTAAATGTCATTTTGCCTAAAATGGTTGCAGAATTTTTGATCCTCATTACTGCATATTTCTTTTGCTAATTTAAAAACATTCTCAAAATGAGGAACCTGGGAACAAATTCTACTTTGAAGAGATAGATTAAACCCAGGACATTAGTACCAAAGTGGTAATGCAGCAAAAGTTCTTCTTGTCTTTACTGAAAGGATTAAAGTTTTGTAAAGGTTGGGTCATGAAGTTGCATCTATAGTTTATAGGTTTGAAGATATTTTCATTTTACAGGAAAACTGAGAACTTAATACGTGTCTTAAAATCTAGACAGTTGCCATATCATTTCTTAGAACTCATAAAATGGGTGTTAAAATTATCTTGTCTTCCTCTGTTTTTTTATTTTACACCTGACCTAGGCAGTTACTCTAACATTGATGTTGGTTCATTATGAATAATTCATAGGAAAAGAGTTGTTTGTCTCAAAGCAATAATATGCTTTAAAATTAGAAAGTCAGCTTAGGTAGGTTTAACATCTCATGGTAAGGGCTTTGAACTAATGAAGTCATGGAATCAGATTTCAGATGCATTATATCTTTGTCTTTTCTCTGCAAGTTATAGTAACCTTGTATATAGTGTAGTCAAACGATGGCTGTCTTGATCCATTTAGACTGCAAAAACAAAATAGCTTAAACTGAGTAATTCATAATCACAATATATTTATTGCTTGTGGTTTGGAGGCTGGGAATTACAAGGTCAAATTATTTTTTAGCAGGCTTGGTGTCTGGTGAGGTCCCATTCCTCATAGATGGTATATTCTATGCATCCTCACAAAGTGAGGTGGGCAAACAGGCTTCTCAAGTCTCTTTTATAAGGCATTAATTCAATTTGGTTCTACTTCTATGACTTAACCATCTCCCAAAGACTTCTTCTCTTAATACCATTTGGAGGGAGGACTAGATTTCAATATATAAATTTTTGTTGTTGTTGTTGTTACCAGGGATTGAATCTCAAGGACACTTGACCATGGAGTCACATGCCAGCCCATTTATTTTTATTTTACTTATAATTTTGAGACAGAATCTTGCTAAGCTGTTTAGAGCCTTGCTAAGTTGCTGAGGCTGGCTTTGAAATTGTGATACTCCTGCTTCAGCCTCCTAAACTGCTGGGATTTTTGAAGGGTGCAAACTTTCATATTACAGCACTGGTAAAATATTTTTCTACTTGGTAAAGAGATATGCATAACAAAAGAAGTTTCATGAACCAAGCATCCCTGTCATTTACACTAATGAAGCCAATGTTCTTCAAGACTAATTAGGCAACTTGAACAAATCTCAAGAGAAAAAAAAAGGTTTCAGAATGTGTGATTTCATTTAAATAACATTTCTGAAATAAGAAGATTAAAGATATGAAAATTAGTGATTGCCCAGAGATAGAGGTGGAGAAGGAGGTTCAGGAAGGAGGTGGGTGTGGCTACAAAGGGATAGCATGAGGGGGTCTCATGTGGAAATGTGGTGTCCTTACCTGAAGCTGCAGAAATGATAAAACTGTTCAAAAACACTTGCAGGAATGTGTGCTGAGGTCTGAACAAGCTGTAAGGATGCACTTATGTGAATTTCCTGGTTTTGATAATGTACTACAATTAGGCAAGATGTTACCATGGGTGAAGGGCTCAGGGGAAAGAGGTCCTTGACCTCCTGCCATTTAATTATTTTAAAATAAAACTTTTTTAAAAAATCAGAAATTTTCTTGTCACTTTAGAAAAGGGTTTGAAAGTGAGGTCAGGTGGTAACATAAGTAAGCCAAGTGGCTGGCCATAGGGAAGAAGAGACTTGTGGTGGAGATCAAGGAGGCAGGTGCTATTTATTAAACCATTGTGAGACCTGTGCCCCTGAAATGGCAGGGCCTTCTAAGTGTTATTATTTTTATAAAATGCCACACATGTAAATTTCAAATAAAAATCTGACTTTTAAATAATGACAACTAATTTGAACCCTTTTGAATACTGTGTGTGTAAAACTAAAGGTTCCAGAAAGCTATATTCAGTCTAAAGGCCATTTGTGCCTGAACTCAGATTCCAGTCAGAGGTTCACTTTGATCCCCAAATGGCTTCTGCACTCAACAACCTGGTAATCTTAGTGCACAGCCTCCACTAGCCTATGATCCCTTGTGAAAGACAGAGAAATGGTTATTATTCTTGAGTTAGAAGTGTTTTGTTCAGGCCACCAATGACAAGGTCACAAGTCCTGATTCAGTGACACACAGGGATTCTGGATAATGTTGGCATTTATTTAACAGAGGCTCAGACTGATGCTACTGCTGCTGAAATCCCCTGCAAGCCCCAACCAAGACTCCCAGCCACTTCCTCAGCCTGGTGCCTGGAACTCAGTAGGAGCTAAGTTTGTGTTTCTTAGGGTGTTATTTGCTCTTCCCCAGCTATCTTAGTTCTTTTACTTTTTGAAGCTGAGATTGACAAAAACTGAGAAAATAACCCAAAATCTGGCATCTTTCACTGAACTTGTTCCTAAGACTGAGGGGATCATGAATCGACTTCATACACATGTGTCAGCAGCACCTGTGACCTCTGTCTCCATTTGAAGCTGTGCACATAAGCCTTTTACTCAGGAGCAGGTGGAGGTGTAATAAAGTCTTCATCCTGGTTTTGGTCCTTTAAAGTCTTTGTCTTCTCTGCCCTATTAAATGACCTGAGTCCGGACATTTCTTCGACTCCAGCACCCAATCTGGCCAGTTGACTCAGAAGTGTGAAAGGAGGACATGGCTAACTGGATATTCTTCACCATAAGTTGTAAAACAGCTCCAAGTGCCAAATCTGTGAGTCAGTCACACTCTGTCTTGTCCCTGCACTGTCTGAAGCATCATGTGCACTAATTAGACTTTGCATCCATTCTACCACAGCTTGAGTACACCTGATTCCTTTGTGAAGGAATTGAATAGAAAAATTCCATTTCTTTTAGCTTTTAAAATTTCATCTAACTACCCATTCTAAAATAAAATTTAAAATGATTAGAAATTCATTTGCATTAATTCTATCTTCTTTTCCCTAAAAGTCTGCAAATAAGAGTCCAGAGAATGCTTTCTAAATCTTCTTTTTAAAAAGTATTTGTAGGTACTACACAATTACATACCAATAAAATAGTCTTTTTCTATTTATTTGTAATTTATTTACAATAATATGCATACTTTTAAAAGGTTAGTTCTCAGCTCAGAAATTATGCTAATGTGGTAAAAGCAATCATTCAGTGTAGCCAACTAATTTCTCTAAGGGGAAATATGCAGAGATCCTGGGCACTACGTTTGTTTTCAACTAATTATCATGTATTTACTTTTCCATTAGCCCAATAATTTTTATTTCAACTAAGAATTAAGCAATAAGATACTGAATTATATAAAGGTCTGCTTAGCATAGCAGACCCACCTCATCATTCTCTAGTCCTCTGATTTACGGCTCTTAAAATGCACAACCAAGAGGCTTCTGTATGCCCTTTCGTATTTATATTCCATCATGTAGTCACCTCAATAACTTATGCATTCTCAGAAGGTCTATCTAGCAATTAACTCTAGTCTTTTCTAACTCATCATCTCATTATGTAAAGTGGATTTGAACACAAACTTTATTAGCAACTTTCAGTTCTAATTCCTTCTTATCTCCCCATCCCTCAACTCTGCCTAGCAATGTCAGTTTATAAGTGACAAAAATACTCTGGAAAATGGCAGTTAAAAAAAAGTCCACATTGAACTGGCAGCACATTTAGTAATTGGTCTTTGCACTATGGGGCACTACAATAAATCTAGATTGTCATATTTCAGCTGAAGCATGTGATGCAATTCTTCATAGAAATGGAAATGAATTCTCCCTGCCATACAACACAGCATTTTAGCTATGTTTAGGAGGAATGGGCAAGTAAGAAAGCTATTGCTTTTATTCAAAAGGTTTTTTAAAAAGAAACCCACCCAAACACTTTGTTAAAAGGTAAAGGAATTCATATTATCTCCTCTTCAAACTCTAGGAAAAGTAGGTAGGACAAACTTAGAGAATTTTCCCATGCATAAGTAATGCACTCACTGAAGACCTTAAACGTGGTTTAATGCCCATGTTCTTGTGGTAGACCACCAAGAGGGCTGAGGGAAGGTTGTAATCAAACTAAAGGGAAAGCCACCCCCAGAGACAAGGTGTCCAGTGAGTGAACAGGGAGACACTTGGCCAGTGCAACTGACTTACCGATGTCGGGGTCTACAGCTTGCACTCTGGTCAACAGAGCCTTGGTGGCTGTGTTCTCATAGACACAGGTGTTGTAGTGGTCAGAAGAAAACAGAGGGGGATTATCATTCACATCTTCTAGAATCAGGTGGATGTCGGACTGGCAGAACCTGCCACCTCCATCAGTGGCCCTGGTGATGAGGTTGTACACTGGGACTCTCTCCCGGTCCAATAGAGACAAGGTTTTTAACTCCCCTGTGAAAGGAAATGGCATTATGGTTGATTTGGCTTTTCAAAAACTGTCTTACTTTGAAAAATGGAGAACTAATCATATAAAGGATTGGAAATCCAAGAAGGACCAAGGAGACTTGGCTCAAGTTCTCCGATAATCAAACAAATAGATCATATTCACTTTCTTTTAGGTACCAGGGGAAAATTATGGAATTATGGATGCAACTACAAACCAACTGCATAACCTTCAAGTCAATTAATCTCTTTTCAAAACATGGTTGTTATAGGTTCTTTCTTTTGGCTACACAGAGAACCTCAGTAGAAAAGCACAAAGCATGAACTGATGTCTCTAGTTGTCTGATGGTCAGTAATGTCACTAACCCATAGATCCAGGACGGCAAACTCTTTGCTTCCTGATGTTCAATTTTTATAAGGCAAGCTGAATTATGGTTTTGAAGGACCACCATAATTCTGGGCTGTGAGAAGGTCAGTGGTTGCTGGGGGAGGCATCAGGTTTTTATACATCGGCTTTTACCACTGAAAAAGCTGTGTAGGAACTGGTCAGCAGCCCCCATGGAGAATTTTTGCTGCTAAGTTTCAATAGAAAATGACAACAGACACAGCGATAAACTCAAATGAATGCAAATTAGTGAAAGCATGACTTGTGAAATATTATTACTCTTCAATAAAATTGGTAGGCATTTGGACTAAGCCACCTGGGTTTATAAGGCAGTTCCTCCTATGGCTTCGCTCATGCAGCCAGCTAGTTCTCAAACACGGCTGGGCTCATTTCCCTCTCCTATTCAAAAAGCCACCAGTGGCTCTTCAGTGGGACATTCAAGGCCCTCTATGATTGGGCTTAAAGTCGTTTTTACTGTCACTTTTGTGCTCAACATTTGCTGGGTGTGCTGTGCTCTCCGTTCATGCTGTCCCTGTTAACCTGCAGTGTCCTGGTTTAGCTCCTGGAATCAATTCAAATTCTGGTCCTTCCTTTAAACAGTTCCATCTCATCACCATATTGGCTACTTCTTCCAATGGGCCCAGATGCAAGTTCCTTTATATTTCTTCTGGGTACACCTTTCATTAGGGTTTACTTTCCTGTCTTTCCTACTGGAATACAAAATACTTCGTGGGATTTGTGTGGTAGGCTCCAAGAAAAAGAAAACAACCCGTGCTCAAGGGATTTCATGTCCACTAGCTACTCAATGAATGTTACTGTCTGAATAATTATCATGGAGCTCAAATAGCTAACTGGTATATGCCCCTGCAGCTAAGTCAGCTCTTCCACAATGGACCTTGGGAGTGGGTCAAGGAGGAGTCATTACCTTTTCGAAAACTAGTCATTGTTCACTATGACTAACCAACACTGGCAAAATTCAATCTGCAGTGTATTTAAAAAGACCATTGGATGAACCGTCCAATTCATAATTTGCCTATGTAGAAAATGACTTTTCCCTTAGCTCTGGCCTTCAATGTTGGCAACTGCCCTTAGTTTACATAATGTTTTACCTTATAAATTTCACCTATATACACTCAAAGGTTTGGAGAAACTAGGCAGGAATGTTTAATAAAACTTGACAACTATGTTAATAAGAATCAGAAAGGGATTTGAAAGGGAATTCAAAATGAAGAAACTCTCCTTATTATGCATTACTCCCCAGCTTGCATGGCAACTACATTGGAGCTGTGATTCCTCTTAACTCACAGACATGAGAAAAAAAAATAGAGAGATGTGATACTTGATGCTAACAAACATAGGTAAAGTATAGGCAAATTTTGTGAACCAAATAAAGCCTGTGTAGTTCCATATTTGCATGCCATGTCTTCTCATTGTTTCTTAGAGTCCTAGATGATGAGCATACTACTAACACTCTTGGGTACCAACTATTCACCAGTGACAAGACCACATGAGAGTTTAGCTTCTTTTGTGGATAAACAAAGGCATTTACCCAAAGAATAGATTTCAACTTACCACTTTCTGCATCTAGAAAAAATTCATTGCTTCCAGATCCATAGAGTGAGTATCGTATATCTCCATTGGATCCAATGTCGGCATCCTTGGCGCTGACCTTCAGTATGATTTTATTTGATGGAATATCTTCGGGGAATAATGCTGTATATGAAGACTGGGCAAAGGTGAACAAGAGTAATAAAATCATTAGTATTTGTGGGACAGTTGCCATATTAGCAATATATGATTTTTTTAAAAAAAAATTCACTTTTTAAATACTCTACTGATTTTATCATTCACCAACAGTTTTCTCTTTTTTAAAAATTAGTGCATTGTGGATATGTATAGTGATGAGATTTACTGTGATATATTCATATATGCACATAGGAAAGTTAGGTCAGTTCCTGAGATTCTTTTCAATTCTTTAAAGAGTCACTACTAACATTTGAAATGAGAGATAAAATCTACATACACTACTTTTCTAAGCTACAGAACACTAATATTGTCTTTTGGCCTACATGGTGAGAAAAACCATAAATTGTGATTTATTATAAGTAACAAAGGAAATGAAATCTCGTACAGCACCTTTTGTTGACATTGTATTTTATACAGTAATGGAAAACTGAAGGATAAGCAGCCTGGGAATCTGTATTCAGCATTGCCACTATCCAGCCTTGTGTACTTACACAAACAGCTAGCCAAATGGGTAGAGCAGTCTATTTCTCGTACATGATACCAGTGATTTAGACAGAAGTTTTAAGGTCCTTTATGAATTACTTAAAAATCATTTAGTTTTAAAACTTCCTATTTTATTTTTTATTGTGTTTCTCAGAGGAGAGGGGACAAAATTGGATACCTGGTCTTGCTATCTATCTATTATCGTCTTCATGTTTAGAACATTTTATCCTTGCCTCTACCTCCTACCCTCTTATGTCCAATTAGAGCTCTTAATCAACTGGAGGTAAGAGCAGAAGGTATTCCTGTGAAATGGGTTTTGAATTTAATTTTAGAGACACAGAGTAAACAGAAGAACTTTATCCCCCAGAGCTTTAACTCACCTGATCACACACTGGGCTATTGTCATTTACATCACTGACGGTCACTTCCACCATGGCCTGTGTGACAAAGAGCCCATCGGTGGCGGTGATATTGAGAAAGTAAATGTCCTGTTCTTCTCTATCTAAAGGTCTCTTCACATATACCTTCCACTCACTCTGCACCAGGCCCAGGGCAAACCTTCCTCGGGGGTTACCTCCTGCAAGGAAAAGAGAGCTTTTGAAGATGAGCCATGAAATGCCTGGTCTGCACCACCATGCGAGGCTATGGGGGGTGCATCCAGGTGCCCCTCACACTGTAGCATTTACGGTACTGAAACAAAAGATACTTCCTTGGATTCCCTTACAGCAAAGTGTGATATTTATATGCTTAGCTTATGTGGAAAGTAAAACAGCAACTTTTTTTTCAAGAGAATAAAATCCACTTAGAGAAACTGGAGATGATCTCTTGTTTAGTTCCCCTTAAGGAAAATCAAATTCAAACTGTGACAATCAGTCGTCTTCTTGGGATGATACAATTGTCTTTCCACTTGGTCTCAAGAGAGGATGTAATACACTGTAGTTCTTGTTACCAAGACAATTTCATTAGCTGTTGATTATGCAATCAAGAAAAGGCAGTCAGTTCTATTAAGGAATCTTTTAATGAAGGCTTTATCATACAGCTGTGCTCTGCTCATAAGGACTGGAGTTTGGGGAGAAAAGTTTCCACGACAGAGGAAGACCCATTAGTATTAAAGAGCCCTAACGAGGGGTCATTTAAAGAGCCGGTCCAAAGATAAGCACTGCAATTAGATCAAATGTATCAGAGTGAAGCTGGTAAAAGTGGAAGAAAAGTAGAAGAGATGAAGCAGAACAGCATTTTATGATGCTGAAACACTGACAGTGGTCCCAGTCATATTACTTTTCCAGTTCATTAAACTACAGAGACAAAGTAGTGCAGCACACAGGTAGGAAGAGGAAAGAAAACTACCTTGACCTTCTAATCCCTAAGAGGGAAATCTTGCCAATTCAAACACTGAAAAAGATTAGGCTGAAGAAAACTAGCAAGAAGTCCAGAGTCGAGTTGAAGGATCATTATCTCATCTAATTCAGCATTGTGCAACTATATTTATCATCTGTTAGGCCTCGGTTGGTTCTAGGCAACAGAGCTACAGCAGTGGGCAAAACCAGCAAAAAATCCTGCTTTGATGGTAGGCTCACATTCTAGAGGGAAAGGTCGATAATAGTTAAAATAATTAATTAGGAGGACATAGAGGCTGAGTTCTTATAGGCAAAACCAAAACACAACTCAATGAAAACAGTAAAATGAAACTTAAATATAAAGAAACTGCTAACTAACTCTATCAGGGATTTTAAGGTTATGATTCCACTTTACCCAAATATTTTCTGTCTTGTTTACATGAGTATCTTATAAGTGAGTTTTTTCTTAATGCCCCTTTGGTGGAACTCTGAACAATTTGCAGTCTGGAGTTATCCAGTTCATGAATTGCTGTTGACTCAGATAGACTCTTTGAAATTTTAATGTGCCTAAATTTATCCTTTAGCACAATAAATAAATAAGGAACACATACTGTATGCTGGCTGCTACTTCCCTGCAAGAACAAAGCCATCTCACCTTCTTACAATGCATCCCCCCAAAACAGAGGGAAGACATCATGGCCCTACAGGTAGACTGAGCAGGAAGGAGTAAAATTACGAGTGCTTGGCTACACTCTTGACTATATGGCACAGGGAGGTGGTTAGTTCCAGGGCTTTAGCACTATGAGGCAATAACAGGAAAAACATAACCAAATTATATGAACAGTGCAGAAAAGGTGAGGGCTGCATACTCCTCTGGGGCAGAGATTTTCAGTGTCTGGAGATATTTTTGGTTGCTGCACTGAAGGGTAGTGATGGTGGTATATACTACTGGAATCTCATGGGTAGAAGTCTGGGATGCTGCTGAACATCCTACAATATGTAGGACAGCCCCTCACAGCAAAGAACTATCCAGCCCCCAAATATCAACCACACTGTGGCCCAGAAACCATACTCTAGGGAGACTCGGGGTCCTCCCTGGGATATCACTTTCCTCCACCACTGGCTAGGATTCAATTATGCTTTAGTTGAATATTATTTCAGTGCACACAAATTTAACCTCTCTATTAAGTGCTTTCAGTGCAGGCAGGCCCACACCGTTCTTTTGTTACATAAAATGATTAATGGTCCTTTGTTAATCTGAGGCAGCACAGCCACATTGTGCTACATCAAGAGCAAAAGTTAAATCTAATTAAAATCAGTTGGTGGTTGGCATGGCTAATAGTAACAGTAGCTTTAAGCTACTCTGTACTCATTACTTCAGAAAAGTCGATGGGATGGTCCCTTGAAATCTTCTCCTGAGAATTCAGAGACTGTGTGTAAATAATTAAGACCGAGTAACAATTCCTCCAAATAGAAAAGCATCTCTCAGAATGTCTAAGGAGCCTTTTCTTCCTCCAAAGCTAAATGCTATTTGCATTTATTTAATCAAAGTGTTGTTCCACTCTCCTTTCTTTCCTCACCACTTTCGTTCAGGCTTTAATTGCAGAAATGTGTATTTTTATGGAAAAAGGCAGAAAATATCAGATAAAGCATAAGATACATAAAGTGTTCTTAAGCAGAAAACACTACTGAGCATCTAGTTCCATATGGGAAATAGAAGCACCAGGCTAAAAAGTGTGGCAACCCCACACACCGACATGTTTGGTCTACTGTGGATCTTATTCTGCAGTGATTAATTAACTTTTCCACTAACATAGTTAAGTGGATTCTGTGTCCTAAGGGCATTCTAATTAATTCATTTTTCACTGTGAATAATGTGGTTTTTTCTAAAGGGAAAGCCACCTGATTACAAGTATTGATGGAATCTTTAAAATCTTTTGGCACATTGCTTATGTTCGGGCTTTGAATGTCACAGCATAAAAATATTTGCTTTAACCCCCACCTCTGAATAGTTTCTAGGAAGCTTTCTCCACACCATCAATACTTTCTTCTTTATTGTTGAAGGCAAGTTACCTCTAGGAAGCTACTCCCAATCAGTGACAACTTTTTGCACTGTGATAGGAAATCCTCAACCCTGCAGAGCAATAGTGACATTTTTTGCATACTCCGGATGACCTCATCTTTCTATCTTGGCCTTCCCAAAGAACAGCTACTTACAATTTAGAAAGACAGAAAAGGGATCCCCCCCAACAATAAGAGTTCTCAGAAGAAATGCCCATTGGTTTGGAGTTGTAATTTAGGATTTCTCAGCAAAGGATCAAACCCTGTCTTCTAATTTATATATGTGTATGTCTAAGTGTTTTTTATGACCAGGAGGAGCTTGTATGTGAAGCTTACTGGGATCAAGTTATTTGTTTTTTCTGAACCCTAAAAACGTAAAGAAAAGGAATATTGTTAAAAATATCTCTCCCCAGTCGCAAAGAGCTATCAGTTGTATTTCTTCAATTAAAATGTGTGACCAGACTCCTTTTTAAAATGATAAGAAGTGACAAGAGAATTGGATGTCATCCTGGGTAAATGTTGTAAGCAGACTAATGAACTCCAAAGTAAGGTTGAGTTAATAACAACCAACAACTGAAAAAAACCCAAATCTATTAGAGATCTTTTACTTCTCACCAGAAATGCTTTATTATGTTCAGGTCCTCATGTCACCTTTTATCTTATCTCCTGCTCTTACCCCTGCTGTCTCCCACCTTTGTGTGATAAGCAGGGGACATGGTGAGAACAGTGGGCACTGAGACATACCTGTAATATGGTAGCTCACTTGGCGATTGATGTCAGAAGTGTCCCTGTCCCAGGTGCTGAGGACAGCCACCACCTCGCCTGGTGGGTCGCTCTCCTTCACGTTCCCTCGGTACACCTCATGGGCAAAGACTGGTGCATTGTCATTTATGTCTGTCACTCTGACAGAGACCAAGGCTGTGGAAGAAAGAGAGAATGCCTCTCCAAGGTCAGAGGCCACCACGGAGAAGGAGAATGCAGGGTCTGTCTCATGATCCAGGTCCTTCAAGGTACTGATCCAGCCTGTGTTGCTGTCAATATTGAAGGCTTCCATTACCTTCTCGGGGTGGGAATCTGAGTGGAGGGAATAAGTGACCTGCCCATTGGCTCCCCAATCCATATCGCTAGCTCTCACCTGTGTGAGTTTGGTGCCGACAGGCATCCCTTCCATTATGATGGTCTCGTAGCTTGACGTCTCAAAGATTGGCTTGTTGTCATTCAAATCCAATACCTTGATATCTACATCCACAGTAAACACAATGTCTACCTTGTCCAGGGGTATAGTGGCTGCTACTTTAAAGTGAAAAGCTGGTGTAATTTCATGGTCAAGGCGCTTGTCAAGCTTGATTGTGCCTGTGTCCTGTTCTATGATGAAGACACCCCCTTTGTTATTCTCTGGTCGTTCCCCATTAACTGTGCTGAACTGGACATTGTGACTGGGCAAAATCCTCAAGGTGTCCACGGTGCCTCCAATGGCTGTATCTTCTGCAATGGTAAAAGAGTACTGAGACTGGGTGAATGAAGGCAAGAATGTTTCAGGGGGCAAGACGTGGATATAGACAGGGATGAGGGAGTGCTTTACTGGAATGCCCCCGTCTACTGCTTTGACAAAGAATGACAGCACTGTATTTTTCAGCTGGTTAAAATTGCCCTTTGTAACCATCCAGCCATTGTCAGGATCAATTTCCAGGAGGTCAGCCACTGAGACAGAGGCCTCACTATATAGGGAATAAGTAATCCTTGAATTGGCTCCATCATCTGGGTCCATGGCTTGAACTTGGGTGACCAAGTGGCCCTTTCCAACATCTGCCCTGACACTGGCTCTGTATTCCACTGTCATGAACTGGGGAGCATTGTCATTTTCATCCACCACAATCACCCTCACAGTGCAGAAAGTTGTTCTCCCACCACCATCAAGGGCCCTCAAAAAGATACTAACATCTCCTTCTAGAGGGTTTTCCCGGTCTAGTTTTTCTGTAGTGATGACCTGTCCATTGCTGTCTATGAGGAATCGATCCTTGGCAAAGTCATTGATGATGGCATAGCTGATCTGCCCATATGTTCCAGGATCCCCATCTGTGGCTCGCACATGAATTACCTTTGTCCCAGCAGCTGCATTCTCTCTCACCTCAGCTACATATGTGCTTTGTGAGAAGGCAGGGCTGTACAAGTTAGCTCCCAGTACCCTGATGTGCACCTGTGCAGTGCTGGTGAACAACCCGTCAGAAACAGACACATTGAGACTGTACATCGGCTCCATCCGCTGCTTTCGGTGGTTGGACAGTGTGATGACGCCACTCTTGCTGTCCATCAGAAAGCTTGTCCGGTCATTCCCAGATAAAATACTATATTCCAACCGGTCAAAGTCCGAACTGTCTGCATCTGAGGCTTGTACACAGGTTACAAAATGACCCCGGGGGGCTAGTTCACTCACATATGATTCATAAATTAGCTGATTAAACACTGGAGGGTTGTCATTTATGTCAGAGATGTGGATATGAACTAGAACCTCACTGCTCAGTGAGGGGAAGCCACTATCTGTTGCTCTGACTTTCAAAGTGCAGTGTTGCACCAATTCATGGTCCAGCATCCTTGCTGTCAGGATTAAGCCACTTGAACTGTCGATGTGAAAATAATCTGTGCTGTTGTATGTATCCTGCACAATCTGATAATGCACCATTTTATTGTTTTCTGAATCTGCATCAGTAGAGACAACTTGCAAAACGGGTGTCCCAATGAGAGATGCTTCTGATAATGTTGTATTGTAGGCAGGCTGATCAAAAATAGGAGGGTTGTCATTTACATCATTAACTAGCAAGTCGACCGTGACCTCCGCCCTGGCACCAGTAAGGGCATCACTAGCTCTTACTGTCAATTTGTAAACAGGTGTAACTTCATAATCCAAAGGACTCACAACTTTCAGGACCCCCGTGTCAAAGTCAATGTTAAACTGTTTAAAAGGATCCCCATCAATAATAATATATATGATGCCTTGGCCTTCTGGACTGGTAGCATTGATGCTTAGAATGGGAGTGTCCATTCTCACGTCTTCATTGATGGAAGCTGTATAAAAGGGCTTATCAAACACAGGCATTGCTTTGTTGACAATGGTGATGGGAAGTTCCACAGATGTGGACAAAGAGGGTTTTCCACCATCTTTGGCTAAGATGGTGACTCCATACTCAATGTTGGACAAGTCAGAATTGAATGCTTCTTTTAAAATAACATTCCCTGAATTTGGATCAATTTCAAAGTGGCCATAGTCATCCTGTAGGACATAGGTCACTTCTCCGTTTGCACCTTTATCTTTGTCAATGGCTGTTACCCGGTATATAAGAGTCCCTGGCTCAGCATCAACTTGCACAGCAGCATAGTAAGGGAGACCCACAAAGACTGGAGAATTGTCATTGATGTCTTCAATGTTAACCCTGACCACTACTCTAGCCACACGTAGATGGTCTAGTTCACGGTTGGCTTCCACCACCAACTCATATAATTCTTGTTCTTCACGGTCAAAGGGGACTCCAGTGGTCTGAATGACTCCTGAGGTAGATTTTATCTTGAATTTATTTCCTGGGTTTAAGATGCTATATTTTAAGGGCTCATTAAGGCGGTTTCCAACTGCATTGACAATAGCAACTTTGGTTATGTTAGTGTTGTTCTCTGAGATTGAGGTGGAATAAAAACTTTGTGTAAAGTGAAGGCCACTATCCATGGCTTCTTTAACCATGATGGTGACCATGGATGTGCTGTAGAACTTTCCATCAGACACTTTAACTATCAGCATGTAGTGATCTTTGGAGAGGTTGTTGTTTTTTATGGTGAGTATTCCACTATTGGAGTCAATTAAAAAATGATCCAAGCTGCCTTCCATTAGACTGTATGTCAGTTCAGGAGGCACCTCAGAGTCAGGGTCTGTGGCACTAACTTTCAGGACCTCCACACCAACATAGGTGGGGAGAAGTAAGACAGTCTCAAACACAGCCTGAGTAAAAACAGGTGGGTTATCATTCACATCTGTAACCTCAATGTTCACTTCAACAGGACTCTCTGCAGTCAGCTGGGGGCTACCACTATCTCTCACATGCACATGAAAATGGAAATGGGCAATGGTCTCATGGTCCAGGTTGGCAATTGTTCTGATTGCACCTGTACTGGAGTCCACTGTGAAGAACTTCTTGGCTGTAGACTCCACAATCTGATACACGAGTAGTGCATTCTGATTGCTGTCAGCATCGGTGGCTCGAATTACCAGTGGGCTGTTATCCAAGCTCCTGACAATGCTATTGACTGGGGCAGCCTCACTTAGGCTGCCTGAGTATTGAGAGAAGAGAAAAACTGGAGCATTGTCATTTTCATCAACAATCTGAATATTGACGGTGGCATTGGAAGCCATTCCTGCCATGTTAGTGGCCTGAATGATGAGTTGGTAAGAGGAAGTACGCTCATAATCCAGAGCCCTCTGAGTGGTGATGACTCCAGAATATGGATTTATGGTAAAGACCCCACCAGTGTTTCCATCTTTGACTTCATAAATGAGGGTAGACTGACTGATGGCAGAGATTAGAATGACCGAGGTTCCAATATCCACATTTTCATTTACTTCAGCTTGGTAGTCTTTATGAGTGAACTTGGGGTGAGAGTTATCAGACATGGTGACGGAAATGCGCACAATTGCAGTGGCAGACATTGGTGGGGAACCTTGATCTGTGACTTTGACTGACAGGACAAACTGACCCATCGTTGTCATGTCTGGTTCTTTGGAAACAGTGATGATGCCCAGGACTGGCTCGATCTTAAATGTGTTTCCAGTGTTCCCTAAAATACAGAAAAGGAAAAGGAATTACAAGGGAGTCATTAAAAAAAAAAAGGTTTTCTAAAGGTTGACCCTTCATGTAAAGAAACTCTAGTGCAATGTGGCCAACAGAAAATAGATACATATATTTCTATTCATCTCTTATCGTTCTGAAAGAGAAAACAAACCAACAAAGAAAAAAGAGACTTCTGTTTCCAGGATGTTGAAAAGAAAGTGATGTGAGTTTTCCAGTAAAATTATAAACTTTAGAGCCATAGTTTTTTGATCTAGGTTAAAAACAGCAGTGGCAGCAGTGGCACACAATGGGGTACATTTAAGCCAGAGAATAAGAGCTTATAGGAGAGCTATTTCTGCTATAAATGTGTAGGACTTCCTCATTCCTAAGCCTGTGAGAAGAGGGACAGACTGGATGACACACATACCAATGTTGCTAGTACAGGGAAGAAAAAAAAAATATCTATCCATACCTAAACCAGTGCCATGTTCACATTTAGTTTTGGAAGATCATCATGCAGGCATTTGGTTACTATTTATCTCAAAGATAATATATGCTACATGGTATTAGTGCTATTTCACCCTGTCAATCAAAATAAACTTCCTCAGGGCTGGGGTTGTGGCTCGCAGTAGAGCATTCGCCTAGCACGTGCGAGGCCTTGGGTCCGATCTTCAGCACCACATAAAAATAAATAAATAAATAAAAGATATTTTAAAAATAAATAAATAAATCAACTTCCTCCAAATTCCACTTTGGTGTGGTGGGTTTTATCAGTCACAGAGAATTCTTCCCAAGTCATTGTTTGTTTTGCAAGTTGTATTTTTTTTCCCCCTGAATTTTCCCCTGTTCTTCACTACTGCTCTAACTTTCTCCCATGCCCTTGAACACACAGAGGTATAGACAGACATTAAAGAAGACATAAAATACTACAAGTTTATTGCTCCAATCTGTAGCCACTCTACTCACTAAGCACTCGAGAACAGCCTTAAACCCAAGAACTTGAATCAAAACCCTTATGAAACAAAGACATGGTGACCTGTTTTGCCAGGTCTGGCATGGGGAGAGCTATGGGCCATGACACCACCTCTAAAATATGAAAAAATTTGGAATCTGGGATTGTTGAGGATGACTGAAACAAAAGAGGAGCAAAGAAACAAAAGATCTGAAGAATGTAAAGAAGGTGGGTAGGGGCAGGAGCTCAAAAATAGTAGACGGTGTGAAGTTACATCCTTCCCAAGTTGCTTTATGTTTTCCCTCCTTGGACTCTCCAACGCTTTTATAAGAACACCCTTTATTTTGTGTTGAAACTCTTTTAAATCAACATTTAAAGATCCTAGTTACTCAACTATAGCTAGATCTTTCCTTCTTTTTGAGTTCTGTAGTATGGCAAGCATATAAACCATTTAAATGTCAAAATCATTAAGATAGGCTCTTGGATTTAGGGGTTGTTGTGATATGCTTATTGAAATATACAGCAAATACAGCTGTGTCTACATTTCTTGGTGTATATTTATTAAATAAACATTTCCATGTCCATAAAGCAAAAGGTCATATTCCTATAAAATCTACTTCAATAAAACACTTTTCAAGAGGAAGCATATCTAATAGAGAGGCCAATTTAATTCCAATCCCACAATGTGATATTAAACAATGTCATCTTTGATGTCAGCATGATTTTTTTTTTCACTTTGCCACCAAACATGATCATTTTGTAATGACAACAACAGAATTTAATGATGTTTGGGTGAGCTTTTACATTTTCAGTGATGAGCACAGTGGAATCAGGCATAGATCCAACATTTGAGCCAGCTGTCATTTCACTTTATCAATGGTCACCTTCCAGGGACAGCAACTGAGCCAAGTTGCTGCCTTCACTGGTTATGGTGTCCTACCTCAGAGTTTATAGAAAAATCCTTCCTTGTACCAGCCCCAGCAACATTTCTTCATTCCTAGCAAGATACATTAAAGCAGGAATGCAGGTGATCCAGCTCTTGACCTCCACTTGAACTTCATGGACCTGCTGTCCCCTGGAAACTGATCCACTTGTTATACCCTCTCAGGATTCTGGACTCATACTTCAGGTTCTCTTTCTCTCTTCAATATACTGACCCATTTCCTTGAGATCCCGTTCCTGCATATCCTCTCCTTCGATTCCTGAATCTTTGAAAAGGAATCTCTACTTGCTTGTTTTCTTGGAATCTATGGCTTCGTTTAGACTTTTGGCAACTAGGCAAAAGCTGTGTTTTTCATATTATCTGATGTATTGCACAGTGTCTGACACAAAGAGGGTGCTTGATAATTATTTGTTGAAATGATTGGGAGGAGATGTAAATCAAAAGCGAATTTTAATTCTCTATCCCCTTGGGATCCAATATGCCATGTTCTAACTCAACTCTTGGGATCCAATATGCCATGTTCTAACTCAACTCTTATTTGTGTCTCTCTTGTGCTGTGCTACTTCAGAATCACCATTGGCAACAAACAGAAAACCCAGGCTAAAATAAGTCCTGAAGCACTGCCCTCAAATTATATTCAAACTCAAAACTCAGTTCTTCAGACTAAAATATAAAGCTTCTGTAGTTACTTTAGAGGCCAAGCAAGAGAGAGGGAATTTATAGCACATCATTAAATAGAGAAAAATCTCGCTTATCGGAGGTCTGTGAGAGAAGTTAAATAAAACATAACATTTTACACAACCACTGACCATGTGCTAAAAATACTGAAGCACCTGTGATCTGTCTTTCTTTCTATAATCTGGGAAGGACCAGTTTAGGCTCAAGGTAGGTCTTCGAGTCTGTGAAGGTCTCAATGTCTACGAGAGATTTCTTGCGTGTGTTGTAATTCTCACTAGCTTGGTGCCCACTTCAACAAAAATCACCTTTTTTGAGATATCAAAAAAAGTTTAGTTTTCTGGAGATTTAGGTTTTCTATATATATGGGATTTCCCTAACCCAAAGGAATATTTTATTTTTGAATCAGGTGAATAAACCTGTGTTTTCTTTCATTTTTTTTTAGTAATATATAACATTCGGATGTTTTAAGAAAATAACTTTTCTCTTGATTTACTCAGTTATTAAAGAAATAACTGAGCACCATGTTGCAATCATGGAAGTTAAAATAAGAGAAGCAGTCTTTTCAGCTGATGGTGAGTAAATCACTACCTGAGAACACCAAATTGGGTGAAAGATTCTTCGGCTAAGTAAGAGAAGTAAAAGTAGTGTTTAAATGACAAATATACAAAGCAGGTGGACACTTAGACAAATGTTTAGAAAATGACAAGGTCGTAGAAATAAAACTTCACATCCAAATGATCACAATGTCATGAAGCAATGTACATGCATGAATGAATAGAGGGAAAGAGAAAAGACAAGCTCAGAGAAAACCATACAGAGAATAAACAGAATTGTTGGATTAGGTGACAACTGTGTTGTCATGTACATATTCTCAAAAAAAATTTTGAGAATTTTCCATATATTTTTGTGGTACCATAAAAGCAAGGATCGCATAATTAAATAATAAAATTCTTCCTTGATAAATAAGGAATGCATTTCTAAATACTGGTCAAGCTTTAGGCTGAAATAAAATTCCACAGAACCTGACTATCATGGACTAACATCTTTTCTTTACATGCATACATACACACACACACACACATACACACACATATGGAGAGAGAGAGACGTAGAGAGAGACAGAGAGATAGAGATAGCGCTTAAGAGCGCACAAGCTTAGAATAGACTCATAAAATGTGGACACCTAATACAGGGAATAATTTTAGATTATCTTTTGATATAGAAACTTTTTTTAAGAAGGCTATTGGCTTTTCCTTTTCTAAAATTTCTAGTCCAAAAACTGTCATTCTAGCATTCCTATTTTAATTCAACTACTCACAAAAATACTCTACGTTTAAATGAAGGCATATCTATCACTGGCATAAAAGGAGATTACATTTGGCATTATGCACAACAGACATAATGTTGCAAAACGTTTTGGAAATATGTGGCTTGCATATTCGAAAAAGATAGAACAGGATAAGGAAAATAGAGCAGACAAAGGGTATTTGTCATTTTCAGGCTCACAGTTCTATCTCTTCCTTGGACATGAATCTCTCTGTCATAGATGCTTTCTAGCTATTGATCTTCAACCAACAGTACACTATGGTCTTGCAACCATCAGTACACTATGGGTGTTAAATAGATTTTAAAAGATCTCAAGTTTAACAAAACAAGAGCCTGTACTTACTTATCTGTCAGGTTAAGCAGGTAGTTCAGACCCCATATCTACCAAACTCTCTGCTACTCAGACTGCCTCCAGTGAGGTGAATTGTGCTAACTGTGAGGGCGTAGGGATTCTGAAAGCCACAGCCCACCTACTGACAAGTAAACAAAGACACATAAGATTCAGTTCAACAGCCCAGCAGCCCTCAGGTGACAGGAAGGAGGCTTTGGTTATTTTAGTCTGAAACCATGACTTGTTGGCCCATGGGTAAAAGCCACAGAATGCATTACACATTTCTTCTTCATTCCAGGAAAACCCAAGATTGAACAAGGGGAAGGAAACTCTCCTTGCTGTCAACAATGGAAGACATAATACTGACACGCCAAGAACTTTATGCACCATTATCACAATAAAATGGGTGGTGCTTGGCCAAGATTTCATTAGAGATCTAATGGTATCAATCTGAATTCACCATGGTGATAGATACTACTGAGGTTGAATGCCATGCATTATGCTGTAATCTATGCCGTGTAACAGCTCTCACCTGCTTCTATGGTATATATGAGTTCTGCATTTTCCCCTTTGTCTTTGTCCAGAGCCGTCACTTGCAGAACAGCTGATCCCAGAGCAGCCGACTCAAACACGGATGCTTCATATAGTGGGTTGGTAAAATAAGGACTGTGATCATTAGCATCTTCCACATTCACAATGACTCGGGCTAAGTTTCTTCGATAAGGAAACTCCTGATCTCTGACCTTTAGGCAAAATACAAGAAGCAGTAGGACTAAACTCTTAAACAGCAAAGAACTCAATGGCTATGTCTGTGATGAAAACAACAACAAAAAAAGATGATGCACACAGTTCTTGACCCAGTTCCAGATATTTAGTTCATGCTCAATTAACAATGGTATTACCAAGCAAGAACATGGTGAGCAAATCAAGAGCAGGGGCTACATCATCTTTTTGCTCAGGAAGCCTGTCCTATAGTCTCTGTTCAGCCTGTGTCTGCAGAATCAATGCCTTGATATAAAAAATATCACAAACACAGCATTCTGCTCTGGGACCCCTTGCACAGCCACTTTCCCCTTGTTATGTGTATTAATATCTGCTCATGGAATGGTGGACAGAGGCTCTTCTAAAGGAGAAACTAAAGAGTGGAATTGATGAATACAATGTGGGCATTGCCATTCATTCATTCAACAAACATTTATTGTCATCTATTATCCAACAAGGTCCTTGCTTAACTCTGACGCCTCAGTAGTAAATTGGATATGGTTTCTACCCTCCAGAAGCTTAGGGTCGATTTGGGATTACAAATAATTAAATAGGCAGGTATAGTACCCAGTGATAAGTGCCAGCATGGGTTACCTAAATGTGCCCTCAGAATAAGCAGTAAGAAGAGCCTAACCTAGCATTCAGCTTCCTGGAAGAAGTGACAAGAACAGGTAGAAGTAGTAAAATGGTGGTGATCATTGCATGTGGCACTTTGAGGCAAGAAGATCCAATATACCCAAAGGCCCAGAGCTGAGAGAGAATCTTGACCACTGGTAAGATGACTACAATCAATTTCTAAAATTGAGATCCTTCTTGTAACTCCATCAAAAAACTTGGCTTGATGGCTTTAAAATGTTCCCTGGTTTGCATATGGCTGAAGCTTATAAACAATCAATACTTTAACCACATGGTTCTGCTATAATTTGATACAGTACTAGTTAAATGTGTATTCTTGGCTTGTTCAATTTTAGGCTGCATAACTTCACAGAAATGTGAATAAATTAGAAAATGTGCTGAGAAGAGCCATCAAAGAGAAGGGGGTTTCATAAATAGTACCTGGAAGGAATAAGTAACATGACTAAAATGGTGTAGCTTGAAGAAAGGCAGCATAAAGGATTTGTTTGCTCTAAATATTCAGTTACATAAATGATATTTGGTAGAGGGTGACCAAACTGAATTCTGAGTTTGTTAAGCAAACAATAAACAGAAATGACTTGAGAAACCATGAGAATGGAGTTAGTAACTGGCACAGGTTCTGCCCTTGAAGAAAACACATGCAAAATCAAAACAATGAGTGTGCTGAATTTCTGTAGACTGGTGTATCCACACCCAAGGACCAAGGTGAACTCTTTATTTTGGAATTATTAACATCTAGGTCAATTTCAACTGTTAGCTCCAAGGGTGCAGAGACTTTTTCTCTTTTGTGTCTTCAGTGCCTAGAATAGTGCTTGGTGCACAGTATGTACTCAAAAAATATCATCTGTTGAATGAATGAAGGCCAGGGGGTGGATCAGATGACCTCTGGGAATCACCCCTTCAGTTCCCTGGAGCCTTAGCTGGAACCCACAACTGAGGGCATGATACTCAAATTTCCTCTTGCCCAGGAAACTCTCCAGTCTTGGGAAGGAAAAGTGGCATTTAGCGCAACATTACTTTTAGCTGCTTCTTGGGAATTCATAGAGTCTTAGAGTGTTTTAAAGCCAATCAGTGCTCAAGATTAAGTCTGTGTCATCCTACTAGGTCTTAAGGAATGCAGGGCTCTGTTAGGCAGTGGCTGTGCATTGCCCATGGGGTTCATGGATCATTAAAGGAACAGATTATAGGCCATAGAGTTTCTTATTAATCTCTACTTTTCAATTACTTCTCCTACCTAATTTGAACACAAATTGAGACTTAAGACTCTCCACAGGCTTTAGAGTGTGTTGAGATCTCTTTGTGTGCCAGTATTCACTTCTAGGTTCAATGGCAGTACAAAAAGTACCCAATCAGGTCTATAAATGCTTTCAGGGACTGAGAATTGCACAGGCTGGATAAGTAAGTGCCCTTGTGACAGACTTCTCAACTTTTCCACACATCTTCTGGATGCAAACCAGTGGTAGAGCCTGGGAATATGGCTTACTCCTCCCCTGTCAAGCCAGTCTGTTGGCAAAATTTTCTTGTCTGCCAGTGTCTGCAAAACTTGTCTAATATTTCAGCTTGGCAAAAAAACATGAAGCTGCTATCTAACAACAGTAATTCTTTATTGAAATAAAAAGTCAAAAGTAAATGCAATCTGGCAGTGAAAAAGTTAACTTCACTACTACTTACAAAAATTAAGGGCCCTGTACTTTTGAAGACTTTTGTGCCTTGAAAGGTTAGTGATCCTGTCAGGACAGCATATTAGCCATTTGCCCCTACCTACCATTATATTGAGAATATGCTTGTCCTGGGCTTCATGATCTAGTCTCTCAGCAGTATAGAGCACACCAGAGCTGGGGTCGATCCGGAACTTTCTCATGCTGATGGAGTCGATGCTGCTGTGGACAGTGTAGCTCAGCTTGTGCTTCTCATCTCTATCTGTGGCTTCAATCTGCAATATCTCTGTATCCGGAAGCACGTCCTCAGAAATCGTCACATCATAATGAGGCTGAGAGAATTCTGGGCCATTATCATTGTTATCCAGCACTTTAATAAATACCTATAGTTAAAAGAAGACAAGAGTGATCACTAATGCCAGTTCACTCATTGTTAATAAAAGAGGCTCCTTCCTCATCACTTCCCCCATGTCTTTGCATCGTAACACCTAGCAGCTATCTCAACATAGATAGAAAGCTCTCTTATAAAGAACCCTGTGTAATTAGTAATTCACATTATCAGGAATATAAACAATGAGCTGATCAATATCTTCACTATTAATTGAACAGACGAGACAGCCACCAGAAGGTGATAATTTCATGGAATTATTTGAGGCACAATGGAAAAGATCACAAGGTGACCTTCTTAGTAAATTCCTATAATCTTAGTTTATTTCTATGGGCTTCTTCTCATAATGGACTTACATGGTGGCAGTCACAGAATGGGAGAAGCAGAAGTAAAGAGAGGAAAGGGAAGAAGGAACAGAGCTGGACACAGCACAGTCAAGCTTCTCAAGGGTAGCATTGACAGCTTTGGGAGGTGTTATGGTCTAGATAGCAAGTGTCCACCAAAAGCTCATGTGTGAGACCATGCAAGAACCTTCAGAGGTGAAATGATGGGTTACAGGACTTAATCCAGTCAATGAATTGATACCCTGATGGGATTAACTAAGTGGGGGCTGAAGGCCAGTAGGGTATGGCTAGAGGAGGTGGGTCCCTGGGGGTGTGCCCTCGGGGTATGGGGTATATATTTTGTATCTGGTGTGTGAAGTCTCTCTTTGCTTCCTGATCATCATGTGAGCCACTTCCCTCTGCCACACCATTCTGCCATGATGTTTTGCCTCACCTCAAGCCCTGAGGAATGGAGCTGGCTGTCTATGGACTGAGACCTCTGAAACACTGAACCCCTAAATGAACTTTTCCTCCTTTAAAATTGTTCTTATCAGGTCTTTCAGTCACAGCAGTGAACAAGGTGACTAAGACAGGAGGATTCAAGAACATGGTGCTAATGGTAGCTAAAATATAATATTTCCAAGTTATTTTCTTTCAGAAAGCATTTTTCTATAAAAATTTCTAAGTGCATATAAAACTAATAACTTAATGTATGCTCAAATATTTATCACTCAGTTCTGACCATGATTCACATGTAGCAAATTTGGTTTCATCTTAGCTTCCTGTTTATCTTCACTTGGTACCCAATTTTATTTTAAAGAAAACTCTAGCTATTATATAATTTTAGTGTGTATATATATATATATATATATATATATATATATATATATATCCCTAAATTATAGGGAGTCAGAATTAACAGAAACACACACATGCACAAACACATACAAGAGTATAATTATATCCAAACAAAGAAAACAATAATTCCTTAATACCAATATTTCATGTATCATATTTCTTCAATGGTTTTTAATCCTGTTGTGCATGTTTATGTACATATGTATTTATTCATGTATATATTAATTTCTTTCAATCAAGATACACAAAATAAAAAATTTTGCATTCAGTTTAGATGTCCTTTAATTTCATTTTATCTTATCACTTCTATTTCAGTCTGTTTCCTTGCAATTTTTATGGATCATTATCGGTCTTGAAGAAACTGAGCTATTTCCTCTTTAGTTTGCAGTCTGAAATTTGCTCATAGCATCCCCGTGGTTTTGTTCTGCACATCCGTCTGTTCCCTGTATTTGTTATAAATTGGCAGTTTGGTCTAGGAGACTCAATAAGATTGAGGTCCAGTTTCTTTCTTTTTTTTTGCAAATATTCTATAACAGTGGCACAGTACACTTCCTCCTGGAAATGCATGACATCAGGTTCTCCTCTAAATCTGTAATGCTAGCTGCCATGATGATCATTACATAGGTAACACAAATTTGTTAAAAATTTCAAGAGGTGATTTCTCATTCTGTGGCCTCTTCCTATTTTGGTAGCTGGGATAGTTCTGTAAATAGAAATTTCTCCATTATTTGGTTATTCTGGAATATGCTTCATATCAGAAAGGCAGGATTAAGGATTAATTCTTTCCCTCTATTATTGACAAATAAGATATTGGTTCCTTAACATCTCTAAAAGTAGCCATTGAGGTATTTTTAAAAACATTATATGTCATGACTTTAATCACATTGTATTTTTTTCTGTCCACTGCAGCCATTATATTCACTGTCACATGGATAATCCTTTCTTGGCCAGTGGGAGTGTCTTCAGGTTGGCTCTCAAGATTTTTTTGACACAGCTCCAGAACTTTCTAGCTTTCTGATAATTGCTACTGATAATTTTTTTTCCAGAGGTATCTGTGTATTTTCTGACCCAACTCTAAATTATCCATTTCTTCAAAAAGTATTGGTTTCCTTTTAGTTAGAAATGGTGATATTGATAGATCACAATCCAGTGCTAGGAATTCTCATTGCTACTGGATTTACTACATGTTTGGGGTTTCATCAGACACAGTTTGGAAAGGAGTATTTTTAAAACAAATATTTTATGAGTTCATACTGCTGTTTCCATTTCAAAAATAGAGCATCAAGTTTTACTCAAGGCTATTATTTTTTACATTTTTTCTCCTTTCTCTGACAGGATGACATTTTTCATATTAAATGATTTCATCATAATTAGCCATTGCTTTATCTGGAACTCATACACAAAAGTCCCAGAATAACAAGACCACCATTGTTATTATAATTACATTGTAATTATGGTCATTGAAAACAATTTAATATTATTTTTCAGTTCTTTTTGTTCTTAGGAATGTGAAGTCAAATTAGTATGATTAAAGTCATTTAGAATAATTCTTCTTTGGAAGACATGCCACTAACCAGATATATATTTGACAACATTTGCTTCCATTTACTTTCAAAATTTAGACTTGCCTTTTTAACATTTAATTTTGTCTTATTCTATATAAAAAGGTATCAACCTCAATTTCACAAAAATTGCATATTCAAAGAAATTTGGCTTTTATACTTGTTCCATTCATCCTATTCCCTTATTCTCCTACTGGTAATTTAAAGTAAAAACTTTTATGGTTTGTTAAACTATTTTGTTAATATAATCTTATTGTATGTAGTTTTCCCTACTAATCTTTTTCATTCACATTGCAGTAACATTACATTTAGAATTAACATAAAATTAGCATTGGTCCTCAATTGGACATGAATCTTTCTTGCTGAGGACATGTAGCAAAAATGTCACTTGGGAGGTATCAGGAGATATATTTCATTGTCACAACTGGACAAAAGGATATTGCTGACATTTAATGTGGCTAGGGATTTTGCCAAGCATACTACAGTGCACAGAACAATCCCCACTATCAAATAATAATCTAATCCAAAATGTCAATAGTGATATTGTTGAGAATCCTGCAGATAATGATACAGCAGCATAGAGATACTCTTCCAATGGGCAGATGTATCGTTGTTAATTTAATTAGTCTTCTACTGGCATTCATTTAAGATATTTTCAATTTTCCCTCTTAGAGTATGCAAAAGAGCCTTGTGTCCATGTCTTCATATTTTTGCTAGCATATGTTTGGGTTCTAGAGTTGGAATTGTTTGATGAGAGGATTAGTACTTTTATAGTTTTGTTAGATATTTCTGTATTTTCCCTTTCCAAAGACTTATCATTTTGCATTGCCATAACAATATATAAAAATGGTTGTCTCTCACAATCTTGGCAACAGTATGTGGAAAGATTTGGATTTTTTAATTGTCAATTTGATAGATGAAAAATGACATCTCAGTGTAATTTTTAATTTGCATTTTTCTTGTTATGAGTAAGGTTGAGTATCTTTTTATATATTTAAGAGTCATTTGCATTTCTTTTTCTGTTAAACTATTTTTATCAGCCCATTCTTCTATGGTTTAGCTGGTCTTTTCCTTCTTTATTTTTGGAAACTTGGTGATAAAAATTGCAAATGTATTTTCAATTTTTTTATGTATTTTATTTTGCTCATAGTGATTTTTTTAGGTGAAAGGTGAAAAAAATCAATCTTTCCCCTATTATTTATGAATGTTATTTATTTATTTGTTATTTCATTCATTCATTGGTACTTGTGAAATTACAGTCTTTTTAATTTTGATTCAGGGTCCAACTGATTTGCTCAGGCTCCTTTGGATTTGCAATGCTGCTAACTCAGCCTCCTAAGTAGCTGGGGTTACAGGCATGTTCCATAGTGCCTGGCTGTATTTCTGGGTGTTATGCTACAGTTTAGAATATTCTATATAATATTGTGTTATAGATGAACAAACTCATCTAAAAAAAATAGCACTTGTATATTTCCTTTTTCTTTCATTTATATTTCTAATTCATTCCGAATTTTTCCTGGCATATTATGTGAGGAATGAATCCAGTTTTATTTTTTTTCCACATGGCTGTGCATTTATCTCAATGCTACTTTTTGGAGGACTATTACGTTCCATTCATTTGAGAAGCCATTTTAATCTATATTTAATTCACATATGTAATTAGTATATTTCTGGATTTTCTATTCTGTTCCATTGGTTCATCTGTCTTTTCATGTACCAATATCAAAATGTTTTAATTATAGAGGCTTTATGATATGTTTTGTGTTTGAAATAAGCCCTCTTTTATTTTTTTCCTTAGTTTCTTGGCTACTGTTGCTTATTGTTCCTCCTTAAAACTTTATAATCAACTTATGTAGCACAGGAAAGAAACTTGATGGTGTTTTAATGGGAATTATGCTAAAAGTACAGATTGACTCTGGGAGAACTGACTTCTTTATAATGTAGTCCTCCTCTCCAAGAACACAGAATGTTTTCTCATTTGTTTAAATTTACTGTTTTGCTTTTCTGGAATATTTTAGTTTGCTTCAAATATGTTTTGAGCACTTTTTAAAGGATGTGCTATCCTAAGAGGGATCACATTTTCAATTGTTATGGTTTAGATATGAGAGCTCATGTGTGGGAGCCTACAGAATGGGAGCAAATCTTTACCACAAGCACATCACATAGAGCACTAATCTCTAGGATATATAAAGCACTTAAAAACCTCAACCCCAAAACCTCAAATTACCCAATCAATAAATGGGCCAAGGAACTGAACAGATACTTCTCAGAAGAGGATATACAATTAATCAGCAAACATGAAAAAATGTTCAACATCTCTAGCAATTATAGAAATGCAAATAAAAACTACTCTAAGATTTCATCTCACTCCAGTCAGAATGGCAGCTATCAAGAATACAAACAACAACAATAAGTTTTGGCAAGGATGTGAGGAAAAAGGCACACTCATACATTGCTGGTGGGACTGCAAATTGGTGCAGCCAGTCTGGAAAGCAGTATGGAGATTCCCCGGAAAACTTGGAATGGAACCACCATTTGACCCAGCCATCCCATTCTATGGCTTATACCCAAAGGACTTAAATACAGCATACTACAGGGACACAGCCACACCAATGTTTATAGCAACATAATTCACAATAGCTAAATTGTGGAACCAACTCAGATGCCCCTCAATAGATGAATGGATAGGGAATCTTTGGTATATATACACAATGGATCATTACTCAGTATTAAAGAGAATAAAATCATGGCATTTGCAAGTAAATGGATGGAGTTGGAGAATATAATGCTAAGTAAGCCAATCCCCCAAAACAAAGACTGAATGTTTTCTTTGATATGAGGATGCTGACTCATAATGGCAATGGGAGTGGAGGGTGGGGCATGGGAGGAATGGAATGGAGGAACTTTAGATAGGGCAAAGGGGAGGGAGGGAAAAGGAGAGGGCAAGAGAGTAGGAATGATGGTGGAATGAGTTGGACATCATAACCCCAAGTACATGTATGAAGACACCAATGGTGTGAAAATACTTTGTGTACAATCAGTGACTTGAAAAACTGGGCTCTATATGTTTAATATGAAATAAATTGCATTCTTCCATTGTTTATAACAAATTAGAATAAATAAATTTTAAAAAGACCTCATGTGTAGGACAATATAAGAAAGCTTAGAGGTGAAATGATTGCATTATGAGAACCTTAACCTAATCAGTGTATTAATTCTCTGAAAGGGATTAACTGGGTGGCAATTGCAGGCAGGTAAGGTATGGCTAGACGAAGTTCATTACTGGGCATGTGCTTTTCGGATATATATTGTGTCCATGGTGAGGGGAACCCTCTCTGCTTATTGGTACCATATCCTCAGCTACTTTCCTCTGCCACACTCTTCTGCCTTGATGTTGTGCCTCTCCTACAGGTCAAAACAATGAAGTTATACCTGTGAATCCATGACCCCCAAATAAACTTTTCCTCCTCTAATTGTTCTTGTTAGGTTTTGTTCTTCTTAGTCACAGCAGTGAAAAAAACTGACTAAAACATCAGTATATCTTTTCAATTTTTTAATTTCTCTGACTGTATATGTATGCTATTTAATACATGTTAAATTTATAACCTGTTCTTTTACTGAAATTTCTTATCATTTGCAATTGTTTTTTTATTTATTCTTTCAAGTTTTTTTTTGCTATATAATCATACTGCAATTAGAGATAGTCTAATCTATTCCTTGATAATTCCTAGGACACAGCATATGATAACTTGTCTAATTGCATTTTCTAATACTTACAGAACAATATTAAAGGGTAGTGGGCATAGTGAAGCTCTTCTCTTAATCCTAATAGGAGAACTTCTAATGATTTTCCATTCAATAATATGCTAGCATTTGTCTGTATTCCAGAAAGCTATTTATTTTAAAAAATAAATATAGCTCATCCATGGCTATCCTTACAAGTGGCTACATGGTCAGTCACTTTGGTACAGATATCCTTTTCTGAGTGAGAGGAAAGTGCTATCACTTCCAGGCCAGGATGACTTGCCTTTGGGAATGACACAGAAATGGGATGAACTCTACCCTAAAGTCTGTGCTAGAAAAAGGGTTGAGAGGTGTGCCAGCAGAGTTTGGGTGTTGTTTCTATATTCAACATATGTGCAAAACCATACCAGATTTCTTTGAATGCCAACTATTTCCTTTAAAAAGTTCAAGTTAACTTACTCAAGATGCTAAAATATTTGTGTTCACAGAGGCAGTTATATTAACTGATGAAAAAGCCTTTCCAGCCAGCAAGCCTGCCCTGACCTTCATGAAGTTTCAAAGTTGATGTGCTCTTGAAAAGCTTGCCTCTTTCTGCTTGCTTTGTCCTGAGCCTAATCTACAGTCAGAACAAGTGTTTCCCTGTAAAAGACTTCCTTCTCCTCATTTGCTTTTTATTTCCCACAGTTGGGGCCATTTGTGAGTTCCTGAACTAACAAACAAAGCAAAGTAACTCTCAAAGATGTTGTGTTCAAAATGGTAATTGAAATGCCTAAAGAAGTACAATGGAATCAAAGCAGGAGGAAACCCGAATATAGGAAGTCTCCTCAGAGCTGGTTCAATGCTGCCCACCACAAACACTTTGGGTTCTGCAGGCTCCTCTAAGCTAAGTCTGGGTAGATGCCAAATCCTGCTTTACAAAGGCTCTTGGTATGAAGTGTCCACGGGGGCGAGTTGTGGAGTAAGAGCTCTGTCTTTTATTAGAGCCAATTAAGTTCTAAATTACTGAAATTCTGTTCTGCCTCTGCTGGTATTTCAAAACCATATTCAAAACATCCTATGGTTGTGATTTCAAGGTGAAGTCCCTTATATTCTCCCCAAGATCACAGGCTTTTTGTTTGAATGCACAAGTACAAAAACCATGTCAGCTCTGTACTCCTTTTACATTGTATAAATCTGTATCGTATTCATTTTATGGACTTCAATGTTCCTAGTTTATCAATGGGGAAAATGTTAAGGGATGTGCTCTAAGTCATGAGAGTAAGGCTAGACCCGAATTTAGTCCTACGGAGCCAATTCTATTCATTCCATCATATCATCTCCCTGTGCATCCAAGTGACATACACATCAAGAATAAATATATGTAACATGTATGTGAACCAATATGTGTTCAAATTTATGTTTTTTTTTTTTTTGCTATGGAGAAATCCTAGTTTAAAAATAGATAATGGACATGGCCATTCTCATTTCAGGAGCATTAATCATGAGATTATTTTAAATAGAAAATTCCCTGCTGCCTATGAAATTGGAATCCATTTTCAAAGATTGATTTTCTCCTGAGTTGTCAGGCACAC
The DNA here is from genome assembly GCF_052094955.1 of Ictidomys tridecemlineatus. Taxonomy (NCBI): domain Eukaryota; kingdom Metazoa; phylum Chordata; class Mammalia; order Rodentia; family Sciuridae; genus Ictidomys; species Ictidomys tridecemlineatus. The sequence continues at coordinate 79,250,274 of NC_135480.1, read as the reverse complement.
AACTATTACATATACTGAGATTTTATCTTCTTCTTCTTTTTTTTTAATAGAGCACCTTATATTTTAAGAATCAGCTTGCTGCTTCACTTCATCTATATGCTGTACAGTTGTTTCAGCATTTCCTTAATCTAGACACACAAGGAAGGTTTGGACCACTGCTTTTTTCACCTGCTAAGTGGCAGATGACACTTAACTGGATGAAAGGTAGCCCTCCATGAAAGAGACGTCCCCAGGGAGGCTCTTGATCTAGGACTCATGGAACAAGCGTTAGCAAAAATGATTTACTCCCCCCCTCTTTTTATAAGCAGGTGTGGAGTGGAAGGAAGAGATAAGACGAAATCCGAATCTTCAAGGTAAAATCTGCTTTCTAAGGAACTCCAAGTACAGCAGCATAAACAGAAGTAATGGAAGCTTCAAAGGGTGGCAGTCAAAGATAACCTTAGAATGTAGGTCAAAGCCCTTCCAGCCCCAAGGAATGCTGACCTTTTGGAAGAACAGCTATGGCCAAACTCATTTAAGTGCCTCTATGGGTTCAAGAAATTTTGGAGATTATTGGAAAGAGATTTTTCACATTAGGTGTGGCTGCAGAATATAAAAACACAAGAAGGTTTTACCATCTTTACAAATCCAAAGCATGATTTGAATAAGAAAAGCATATTAAAAATCACAAAGTTACACATCCTAAGTCCCTGAATCAAATCAATGTAACTTTGAGATTATTATTTGGCCATGACTATCTCTGCTGTCTTTGATGAATAATAATAAAAGTCACACACATAATTTATAGTTATCAGGTATGTTATTCCAATTTTAAGTTGAAAACCAGATTGCATTAATAAAGTCTGTATGTGTTCAGTACATCATAGAGTCCAAGAACATTTTCATAATATCTTTTTCAATTCTTACTATAGCCCATGATACATGTAAGGTCTGATCACTATAAGGAAGAAAAAAAAAATTAGCCTTAGAGAATAAGCTACCTCCTTTGATAACACAGAAATTGGGCAAGTACTGACTTGAACTTGGGCCACCTGACCCTGAGTCAGTGCTCCTTCCTTTAGACCAGATGATTTTCCTGGTGAATCAACTTGTATACTTTGCAGGTATATACAGATGTGTAGGGGATGTATTTATAGAGAGATATACCTGGAATAATATGTGATTTTGAGAAGCAAGAACAGTGTCTGTACTTGTGCACACCTAGGCAGGCTACCTAAATGTTCTGAGCCTCAGTTTATCATTGTAAACTGAGTGTAATGATAAAACCTGACTTAACTACCCCAGGGCTGCTGGGAAATGAAACTTAAAAACAAATCTTATAATTTAAGTCTTATTATGCAAATATCAGCTATTATATATTACTGATTTTTATGCACTGACCCTTTAGAAGTGCCATGTTGTATATTCATTTAAATTTGTTGCAAAGATGTGGTGGCTCATTTTTATGGTTTGGATGTGAGGTGTCCCCCAAAAGCTCACGTGTGAGACAGTGAGAGGGGGTTCAGAGGGGAAATGACTGGGTTGTGAGAGCCTTAACCCAATCAGTGAATTAATCACCTGATAGGGATTAATTGAATGGTAACTGAAGTAGTAGGGTGTGGCTGGAGGAGGGGGGAATTGGAGTGTGACTTTGGGGTATATATTTGTATCTGAGGAGTGGAGTCTCTCTCTCTCTCTCTCTCTCTCTGCTTGTTGATCATCATGTGAGTTGCTTCTTTCTGCCATATTCTTCTGCCATGATATCCTGCCTCACCTTGAGGCCCTAGGAATGGAGTATGCTGTGTATGGATTGAGACCTCTGATACCATGAACCCCCAAATAAACTTTTCCTCCTCTAAATTTTTTATGGCCAGATCTTTTACTTACAGCAGCAAAAAAATTGACTGAAACACTCATATTGGCTTGGCAGTCTCATCCCTGGTAACATATCTCTGGGGTGCATAAACTCAGTGGGTTGAAGTGAGGGTTATGAGGAAGTGGTATTTTGCTCTCTTCCCAGGATGCATGACTGGCAATGAAATACCCTCATGGCCACAGGTGGTATCATGTTTCCCATGAGGCTATCTTTAAAATGTGTTCCTCTAATATGCCTTTCTTAGAACAGATATCAGAGATTTAATCTTGCCTTTGAGAGACAACATCGTAGTGGTTAAGAGAGCAGGTTCAGGAAACTTACTGACTGGGTAGATTGCTCATCATCTACTCAGGTTATTTAACTTTGCTTTGTCTCTATTTCCCTAACGATAAAATGGGTGACAACAGTGGAATAGACATCTATTTCCACATAAACTGTCACCACAAATTTAGAAATTTAAAACAACATGCATTATTATTACTCAGGTCTTGCAGGCCTGAATTCAAGGCCCAAATCAAGGGTTGATACAAATGTGCTCCTTGCTAGAACTGCTTAAAAATTAGTCTATTCCAAATTCACTCAGGTTATTGATCAAATATAGTGTCTTGTGTTCTAGGACTGGTGTCACTCTTTCTTCGCTTGCTGTCAGCTGAGAACCTTTTCCAATTCTGTAAGGTTGCCTGTACTCCTTGTCTGTTACCTCTCTATGTTTGAGCTAGTAATGATGTCTCAAATCCTTTTCACACTTAGAATCTCTACTCTGGCTTTACCACCTCTTTTCTGTGATTTGATTGGGCCTCCTTGGATACTCCGGTATCCTCTCCCTATCTTAAGATCTGTAACCTTGATTAACCTTCAAAGGCCCCCTTGCCATGAAATATAGCACATCAAAATCCTAAAGATTATGATGTGGACATCTCTGGAGAAGAGGAGGGTCATTCTCCTTGTAACAAAAGTAGCTGCCTCATGAAGTAATTTTGAGACTGAAATCAGTTTCCATCTTTGACTAGTGGAAACCAATTCAAGTTGCCTTTTGTCACTTTCAATATCACTCCACTAGGCTTTTCTGGCATAAAAAGCAGTCTGCCCCACACTCCTGCTTTAAACCTGGAATTTGCTATTTCTACAAGAAATCCTGGTTCCTCTCCAGGTAAATGAAATGTAAAGAGCACCATCTGGGAACTAGGATAGAATTCCTCTTAAATTTTGTAGTGTTCCTTTGTGTTTGGTGGGGTGGTAATCTCACCTCCTCTGGCCTTTCATTATCTCTGCTCTTTATGGGCCCTGATTCCACTTGACTGCCCACTCCTCACCTGTCTAGAATAGCCAGTGCCCCTGTGATTCCTCATCTCATCTCTAACCAGATGCACAGACAGTACTGCCTCCCTCAACCCTTTGACCTGTTCTAAGCCAGACACCCCACATTTCCAGGCCTCCATGACATCAACATGGGGTCCACTTTTATTCTATGTTATATTTTAAAGTATAATAATGTCTTTCACAAAAATTCTTTAAAACCTGTTTTATGCATAAGACTTTGTGTTGCCAGGAGGTTTCTGTAAATGCTTTTTCTGAAACTTGAAATCCATAATTTTTATATTCTGTACTCACACTAGGCAATCTTGGTGAGGTATTTATTTGTCATCAGATATTGTATTCTGAGGCACAAGAATCCTGAGAGAATTGGGAGAACAGGAAGAAACTGAAGATGAAGGAAAGGTTCTCAAGTAGACACCAAATCCCTCAGGCTCTGAGTTACTGGACATTTGTGAAGTAAAATTAAGCATGTTGTTTATGGCTGTTTTGAAGCGTAGATCACACTATATTGTATCATCCCAAAAGAAAAAGAAGATATCCCAAAAAGTTACTGAACAAGTGGTTTGGACTCCAAAACATATACTTAGTTAAGTGGAGAAGGTTCTCTGCTTGATGGTGGAATCATTAAATTGCCCAGGGTCATTCATTGGAAGATGTATTAATGGTTTCTAGAAGAAATTTAGAATGCCTTTGTCAAAATGTCCTTGACATCAATGGTATTGCCTAATTCAGAGCCTCATGCTTGTCACCACAGCCGGGAAGCCCTGGTCAATGTGAGAGAGGCCTCGATTAGCAGAGGCTTGGAAGGTGGTTTTCTGATGACAATAACATAATGATGACTCAAAAGTTTATATTTTAGAAACTATTAGTTCTTACTTAAGAAGGTAATGCTTCTAGAAATTGACTGAGATACTTTTGCCAAGAAATCTCTCGATACTCTTTATTAACCTCCTTAGCTTGGCCCTACCAAGGGGGACTTGCAAGTTCATCCTAATTTTCCAATTCCTTTGAAAAGGCTAACTATATGTTAGTCTGGAATAAAATCAACAAAATGGGACTCAAATAATGGGTGCTTTCAAAGTCTTGCAATATATGCTTCATGTTTAAATGAATGCATATGAGACATCTACATTTAAAACTCTACATCACTAGCTGCTACAGCGGCGCACACCTCTAGTCGTAGCTACTTGGGAGGCTGAGGTGAGGGTCATCTGAGCCCAGGAGTTCAAGACCAGCCTAGGCAATGAAGTGAGACCTCATTTCAAAATAAACAAATTAATTGGTAAATTAAATTTAAAAAGTACATTTTAAAAATTAAAACAACAACAACAACTGTATCATTTTGATCTCAGACACCAAGTACAGCTGCAAGCATATGTATGAACTTAAGAAGTACTTGTGGAACAACTGCTGTTAAGTGATTTCTCATCTGGTCCTAATGGAATTTTAAAATAAAAGTTTTGTTAAATTTTTTTCTTCTTTCTTTCTTTCTTTTTTTTTTTGTTGTTAACATTAGTCAGTTGTATGCTTCTGAGATACAGACTACATTCCTACAGAGCCTGCTGATGTGTCATGTCTACAGTTCATTCACTTACACTAAAATTACTTAATGAATATCTATAACATTCTGGGCACACTGAATATCATTTATTTCAACCAGTATAAAACAACAGAGAAAATTCTGGAAATGAATATGATTTTATGCTTGATTTGTATTTTACTCAAATATATCTTGGATTTTTAAGGGGCAATAAAAAGTTAAGGTTGGATATGCTGAGAAGTAGCTAATTTTAAAAATCTAATTTAAATTTACAAAATGAATTAGCACTAAAGATGTAGCAATTCTGCAGGTGAGTTATTCTATGTTAGTCTTCAGGGCAGGAAATAAGACTGTGTTTTCTGTGGGATCACCTTTGTATAGATCTAGATTAAATCTTGAAAATACCCTGGGGCAGGATGGTTGGTAGGAAGACCATATAAGTTATTGTCCCAATGGGGGCAATTTTGAGAGTGAATGGGGTATTATTGAAGATTATGCCAGTGCAACAGGGGCAGATGGCATTCTTTAAGGTAAACGGGGTCATATGATCATCCCAGGTACAAGGAAGTAACATAGGTTGGAGGATGTGAAACTGTCACACACTGGCTTTCTCAACATGTGCAAGTCACACCCCTGTTCTGGGTATATTCAAATGAAAAGTAAAGAGATTGTTCTAAAATGAATTCTGCTGCTTCCTTCAAATTCTACCATTCTACAATTACTAACAAACTTAAAGGAAAGAGTCTCATAATATTTTCAAAACAGCTTCCGATTGCAATGCAGTTGGCTAGACATGAACATGAAATTCTCTCTCCCCCTTTTATCAGTGTGTACTTATAAAAGCTTATGTAACATTTAAAATAAATTAATGCTTGCTTCCAGGTTAACAAAAATTTCAACCTCAGTACCTGAAGCATTGTGTTGAGAAAGTTCCTGAGGATACATCTGGTCTCAGGAGGGGAAAAGGCTTTGATCAATTAATGATGTCTTTTGGACGATGGGAACAGCAGAAAGAAGCAGAGAGAAAGACAGGGGTTTACAGCATAGGCATGTGTTCCAGACCTCTACCATAAGTGTGCTAGATCTCTGGTGCTAAAAATAAAACAAAACATATTTATCTCAAATTGTCTGATGTTGATGTCCAGCATTGTGTTAGTCATATTTAGGAAGAGGTACTGAACCATATGAGAAGCCTGGAGATTTTTCACTTCTGACTTTCAATGCCCTTTAACACGGACTCAAGAAGCAGAGTATAAGAAGCAGTCCCCACCTTTGACTGCACGCTGGAATCAATAGAATCCCTGGAGATGGGTCCCAGACATCATTGTTTTCACTTCACATGGACAACCAGGGGATCCTACTATGTAGCCAGGAGAAAGATCACTGGCACAGATGTTAGAAGCAGGAGAATGGGATACCTAGGTTCCAGACCTTGTTCTTTATTAGGGCCATGTGACCTTGCACAGATAATGTATATTTTAGTAAGTTCTATATTTCTGTGTCCAAATAACCTGACAAGAACAACTCAGAGGAGGAAGTTTATTTTGCCTCAGGGTTTCAGAGGTTCAGTCCATGGTTGACTGACTCCATAATCCTGGGTCTGAGTAAGGCAGAACATCTTGGTAGAAGGTCATGGCAAAGGAAAGCAGCTCAGGACATGGCAACCAGGAAGCAGAGAGAGTGCTCTGCCCATCAGGGAGAAAGTATAAACCCCAAAAGCACACCCACAGTGACCTGCTTCTTCCAACCACACCCTACCTGCCTCCAGTTACTCTATTCAAGTTAATCTACTCAAGTTAACTAATCCACCAAATAGGTTCCAGCTCTCATAATCTAATCATTTCACCTCTGAACATTCTTGCATTGGCTCACATATGGGCTTTTGGGGAATACCACATACCCAAACCATAACAACATCAATCTCTATAAGGTGAAATTTGGACTTTTAGATATTCTCTAGCTTTAACTTTTGTGACTGAAAAAATAAGGAGGTGAAGAATCTCATGGAGTGTTAATGCAGACATCATAGATAAACTCATCTTTGCAAATTCAAGGAAAATTAATTTGCTGTCAAAGAGATAAACTTTCAGTAACTGATAAGGAAACAAATATGTCTCATTCTTTCATGCATGAACAATCATAATTTCTTTAAAAAGGCAGTTAAGTGATATAATGTCATTGACAGAGCCCTTTGTTTTTAGTTTGTTCTTGAAAATGATTTTTTTTGAACACTAGAAATCTGTGGACATAATTTACTACTTCCCAGACACGTTTTTCATTGCTTGCAATTTTTACTTTGGCAGGTCTTTCTGCATTCCTGCTATTCAGTAACTTAATCTTACCTGAGTGACAGCAACATTTGTCCCATCGGTGACTTCCACACTCATGTTATAGATGGACCTCTGTTCTGCATCCAAAGGTTTTGCAATGACAATTGTCCCAACACCCTTCTCTGCATCAAAAGAGCTGTCAAAATTCCCTCCTGATGATTTCACAGAAACAGTATGAAATTAGCACATCTAAGAAATTATTATATGAATTAAAGCATAAAACTTTAAAGGAGCTCTTACATAGAAATACTTTCTGACAGGCATCCATGTAGCTTAATTTTGTACATCTTAAAAGGGACCTCTTTATTTCTAACTTAATTTATATTTCAAAATACAGCCTCTATAATATATAACAAATGTTACCAAAAAAAGAATGTATTGCAAAGAAAAACCTCAGCAGTAATGTTAGAGTAGTGAAGCATAAATTGACTCCATAAAATATTTAGAAAGCTAATGTCCCTTAACCCCTTGTGGCGTCTGTGCTAAGAATTTGAAGATGCTTTGCTTTTTCCAAAATAGACTAAGTTATAAGTAAATGAATAGTTCAAATATTATTAATAAAAAAGAGTAGACATTTTAAAATCTGTTCTGGTATTGATGGTAAACATTTGGCTGGTCGAGTTCAGATTCCCTCAATTAAAGGTCAGAAACAAAATTATGAATATTGGGAAAAAAGGGAAAGCAAAAAAAATTGAATTTCATATAAAAAGTTTTTTATCTGAAACATGGAATAATTATAGAAACACTTGTTTTGCCTTTTCAACAGTGGGAATAAATTTTCTCCTAAAAATGTAAAAAGTTTATTAAAGAGTCACAGAATGAAATTGGGAAAAAAGTAAAGGAAAACATCAAGTTATATAATACCAACTGGAAAATAATTTGTATGAAAGTTTAGAAAACTACGTAGTCCCCCCTGGGTCAGGCAAAAGTCATATAGCCTGTGGTCAGTATACATAAGACAACCATGGTGTTGTTGAAATTACTGGTGAAGTTTCTATCTCTGTGAACCAAAGTGTGTTTTATGATCTTCTCAAAATGAAGGTTTTTTTGGGGGGAGAGAATATATGGTAAAAAAATTATGCAATGATTTCAATTAAACATCAGCATATTACTCTGTTTTAGTATGAAATTTCATGTGTCAGTTAATTTTATTCTTGAACAATACTTTTATTTAACTCCTTCACATAGTGCAATGTATTTATTGAATTCCATATCTTAGAAAAATAACCTTTGCTTTTCTTACATTATATATCCTCTGTATTTTATTTTGCTGAAAAATGAACAATGCATTTCTATATTACAATTATGAATGGGCAGCTTAGTTAAAGGACATGCAGATTTTACCTGAATTTGATGTATAGTGGCTCATAATAAATATTATGTTTTTTTTTTATAAAAACATGGTCATACATATTGCAAATGCCTATTGCTTGCAGCTGTCATATAAACTTAAGATTATTTAATTGCTAGAGAGAATATAATTGCCCTTGACATTTAATTAAAGTTATGGAGATACAGAAATACCAGAAAATTGCTCAGAGATGATATACTTTTTGAAAATTTTCATCTAAAAAGAGATTCATCTTCCAATTAATATATTTAATTGATTTGCTGAGAAGCACTAAATGTTAACTAAAAAAATAAAATCATTTGAAGGATAGGATAAGGACAGAGGGGTACAGTCTAGGCTGAAAAGGAAGCCAGCCTTAGGTCACTACTTCTCATTCAAAGAGGATGTGTCATGTCGATAAGCACATGAAATAAAATGCAAGCTGACTCAAGTAGCTGGTGTAACTATCTTAATGAACAAAGAAAGAAAAATTACTTGCTTTTGAGTGGTACACTCTGAGACAACTTTGCCATAGAAACTATCAAAGAAAAGATATGGTATCACTCCCTAAGACTTGTGAGAAAGACAGGGATGCCACTTCTCCAGTTGTTTCTGGTGGGCATTAAATAAAACTTAAATTATCTTTGTGATGTTTTCTTTCTCTAACCTGTTTACATTCTTAAGTGTAAAGACTCTGATTTGGTGGGCGTGGTTGGGGCATCCTCCAATGTTGATTATTTCAGAAAGTAAAAATTTGTAGGTCAAAACAAAACTGAAATGCAAGTTATAAAACTTCAGTTTTCTCCAAATGAAAATAATATTTAGAGAATATGGAAGCTAAGTCTTTAAGCTTCAGTTACTGGTTAAATGGGGCAATTCTGTATGCTCTTGCTTATGTTTTTCTCAGAGCCATATACAAATATACATAATCAGTCTATATGTTCAGTGGTGTAAAATTGACATATTTTACTCATGTCATATAGATTGTATGCTTTTTCCTAGTTTTTTTGGTATTAAGTAATACTTTTGGCATCATTTTATGACATCTTTTTTTTATAGTTCTGTCTCTTCCTCTGTGTGCATGTTTGTGTATATGTCCTTCATCCACCTTACTCTTTCAAAACTCCAGACCAGAAACCTCTTAAAGGTATGAGAGGTAGATTATTAGAAAAGCAGGGTATAGGGTGATTAAGAGAGATGCTACTGGGCTGGGGTTGTGGCTCAGTGGTAGAGCACTCACCAGGTATGTGTGAGGCACTAGGTTCTAGTCTCAGCACTGCATATACCTAAATAAGTAAAATAAAGGTATTGTGTCCATCTATAACTAAATATATATATATATATATAGAGAGAGAGAGAGAGATGCTATTGAATACTTTTCAGTCTACCAATAAGTCCAGAAATCTCTGATACTCATTTCCAGGACATTTGTTCCTAGTTAAGACAAGATTTCATATAAAACAAAATCCTCCTTGAGTTTTCAAATGAATTTCTGACAAGGGACACAGAATCTCGACCAGCAGTTCACCATCAAACCTCACGCACTTTAATAACCTACACTTAAGCGTCCCATTTCATAAATGACTCCATGTCTCTCCCCCAGGTCTCATTTTTCAGGCTTCCTTTTAGCCTGAAAGGTGATTCCATTTTTGTTGGAAACCATGTCCAAATCACCCAGGGTGAGAATATCAAATGCAAGGAGTCCATTTTCACTAGCAGCATTCCATTTAAACAATGTGTGCTTCCTCAGAGCCAGTAACAGAACATGCAAAGCCAAAGTGTGTTCAGTGCAATAGCGTGAGGCTAAATAAAAGGTGGGGACGGGAGGACACTGCCCAGCTGGTCTGAGTTTCAACAAAGTGGGAAATCAGAAACGTCACAGCCTGAGCAGTTGCTGCAGGGGTGTGCGGCAGAGATGGTTAAAAGCAAGGTTGTGAACAGCCCACATAACAGATAATTCACATTAGGGACATTTCTCTTTGACCATTTTTGGTCAAGACAGGTGTAATAGAGTAAACAAAGAGCAGAAGAGATGCATTGGATTTCTGCTGGATCTAAAAGTTAAACACAGCAAGTAGGAATGTCCTAGAAAAGGCTTTAAAAATAGGACATGAATGAAAATATTTGAAGCCAGCAGCTACTGCTTGAATGTGCTGTGTAGCCGGGCACTGGACCAAGTCAGAGTCTAGTTTTACTTTAAAGATGGGTACAGAACACCACTGTTTCTCTTTGTGGAGAATATCACAGTTTCTCCTGTGGAGAAGCTTCTAGGTCCCTCCTCCCATTCTTCTGCACATGTAATTGTAAATTTCCAACCAAATCTAGTTAGTGTCCAAGAGGGAAGTGTTATGTGAGAAACTTCCAAAACACTGAGCAGCTGAACCTTAATGAATTAAGGGAGTCATGCACAAGCTGTTCATTCAAGTTCAGCACATACACCGAACTTTAGGAAAAATATGACATACCAATTACAATGTGATCATGAATAATTTTCTGCCTTGGAATGAAGCAAGCACAATACTGGGCTGAAAAGGATATTGACATGAAGGGCAGGAGACACCACGTGGAGTTCAGGAAATGGTGATAGGACGAAAATTCTTTCTAGAATCTAGTTAATTTCTTACAATTAATATAAGGAGTATTTTTAGACTTATTATTGTTTTCCTAAAGTTTTTTCAGATATACTTCTATGGATGAGATTGTTGCTATGGAGAAAAGCAAAGCTATTTGGGATGGGAAAGATGGCCAAGCAGGGGAAATGGAGTGTTTGATGTCAGTTGAATTTGATAAAATTCACTTTGATGGAGACACATTTTAGAAATAAATAAAAAAATGTTACATGGAGGTGACCTCAAATGATCCCCAGCAATACTATGGGATCTTGGCTTCATTTTCCTGTTTTCTCCCAGGAGAGGTGAGGAGGAGTTTTTTGTGAAGAAATAAGGCCATCTCGTCAAGGAAGATCCAGAGATGCCCAAGCACTAGTCACAAAACAAGGTCACTTTGAGCGCTATCAGATTTCAACTTGTTTCCTTGACTCAATTCTCAGTAAACCATGACTCCACAGCAGACAAGATTCAAGAAATAAAGGCCATAAATTTATGAGCAGCAACAGCCAAGAAGTCAGAAGCTTATTGTGTACTAAGAGCCAATGTGGCCTTTATGTACTATAACACAGAAAGACATTTCAATGAGAGCTGGGAATCATGGCACGCATATGTAATCCCAGCAACTCTGGAGGCTGAGGCAGGAAGATTGCAAGTTGGAGGCCAGCCTCCGCAACTTAAAAAGACCCTGTCTTGAAATAAAAAATTAAAAGAACTTGGAATGTAGATCAGTGGAAGAGTGTCTCTAGGATCAATTCCCAGTACCACAATGTATACATCAATCTATGTATGTATGTGTTTATATATGTGTGTGTGTGTGTGTGTGTGTGTGTGTGTGTGTGTGTGTGTTTTCAGTGAAAGCTGCAATTATGTGCTAGCACTCATCATAAGAAAAATAATTTTCACAGAATAGCCTTTGTCCTCTCAATATACTGGATGAGGCAAATAAAGATTGTAGGTGCTTGCTATCTATAAGTAAAAGCATTCCTCTACTCCCATTCAGATGAAAAGCGAAAGAAATGGGTGGTAGCATCTCCCATCAAACTGAGGTAAGTATGTAGGTAAGAAGGAATTGTGTAATAATGGTGTAATATTTGAATTTATAATTTGCCATCAGAATAAAGATTTGTGGACTGAACTGTAAACCAGATTGTGTGCACACTGGAGAGTATGTAAATCAAGGAGCTGTGGAGTCAAAACCATAGTCTCCTGAGAAGTGTGAAGCTATGTGATAAAAACCACAAAGGATTATGGGTTATTTTTGTTCCCTTCATTTTCTTTCCCTTTTAACACAGAGGAGGAACATGCTGTGCGTTGGGCTGTTTAAACACGGAACAGCTGAACTTTATTATGTTTCCTTTTAATTACAGCCTTCTTAACTCAGTTATAAGTAGGGCTTCTGTTTCTGGAAGCTGAAGTGAGCCTAACTCAGTAACAGTGTAAGCAGTGGTCTCTTTGGAGACACAAGAACGTGCCTGACAGATCGCTGGTGCAAGAGTCTAGGCTTGGGAACAAAATCTTGCTCACCAGTTTTGTGAATTCATATCATGATAGGAGGAAAAGAAATTCAGTTAAATTAGAATCAGGTAAGTTTGAAACTGTGAAAATGAGGGCACTATGCTCTCAGGGAAAAAAAAGCAAGCTGAAATACTGCTTCTGCTTACTTAATGAGAATTCATTGGAACATTGGTGAGCTGTAAGTACTAGATCAGGATGGTTTAGATTTTGTATCTCAGCCATCTGTACAGGTGTCTGAATATATTAAGTCTGTAATGGAAATAAATCTTGACTGTACCTGGAAGATTCCTAAGCCTATTTACCTGGACAAGACCTGAGCTTTAATCGGAGACCTCATTTCCGCTCCATGCTGGCGTTATATTCTTAGCATTCACCTATGATGCACTGCTAAATCTTAAACACTAAGGGGCATTGCTCCCTCTCTGTCCCCCTATCTTAATTTGGTCAAAAAAGATATTTTGATAAGGAGTAAGGGAAGAAAGATGAGGAAGAAAGATGAGAATTTCCATGGCCAAAGATAAATAAGCAAGGAATCTTGAAAGCAAGACAGGAACATCTGAATATGATAAAGAAAACAATAGGTGTTTAGAGAAGGGGAAAGATGTTGTCAGCAGACTGGAAAAAAAAAAACTCTGACAGATTAAAAAGATTTTCAAAAGGGGATTTGTGGAGGGGTGACCATAGCAGTACTGAAAGCAACCAGCACCTGGGGAAAGGATTTTATTTCTATGGTGAAATTAAGGGTTGGCGTTTCATGATGTTGTTGGCTGGATGTGAGGATGGAAATAAAATTATGTTCTGTTTGGGCATCTGGCCCAGTAAGTTCAATTTGTAAAAGAAAGCTTGGCTAAGATGTTACCAGATTTACAGAAATCTCTGTGATGGAGGTATCCAGACCAGAGGGTCAACTCTGAAAGTCTTCATTAAGCCAACTACTGGGTGCTCTGAAATGAAGGATATTCTATAGGAAGAAAGAGTACAGCATTGAATAAAAAACAAACATGCAAAAGAATGCCATGTTCTGGATAATTGTTCCTGGATTTATAGTTGGACAGTCCAAAAGGACTCTTGCATGATGGCTCTTTTCTATAAACTACCCATCTTTTCTTAGATCTGTGATGTTCCCATTTTGCTAAAAGATGCTGAGGTTGCTATGGCTGGGAATACAGTGAAAAGTCACATTAAGTCTGAATAAGTCTCAAAACCATTAAACAGGGTTAATATATTGGCTGCCTGGGGCATCTCCACCAGTCACTTTAGGTTTGTAATGGAAACAGCAGGGCACATAGCAACAGAAGCTTTGGCAGAAGGAAGGAATGAGGAGACATGAGCGTGGATGTTAAGGGTTAAGAATGGAGATGGGATAAATGCAAATAAAAACGTAGGACAGGACTAGTATCTGGAATGAAAAACTTTCAAGTAAGGTTACATGCAGTACTACTAGGCATGCTTCCCTACACACGAACACACACATAGGAATGCTGAAGAACTGCAAACCTGATCTGGATAATCAGGTCGTTGGTCAGAGTAAGCATCAGAGAAAGTGTCTTGTAAGATTTCTAAATTTGAGAACAAGCAATGGTGTCATAGTTTGCATGGGTGGGATGGGATGGGTCAGGATCTTGCATGCATGGAAAGAGTAGAGAGGACATCCTTAGATAGTAGAGGTGCTTGCAAACCCAGGTGTGAAGGAGAGAGAGAAATCAGTGGCTGATGAGAGAGGGCAAATCATTCCACATTAAGCATTCTCTTGCCTGTTTGGTTTCTACTGCATTTTTCTTTCAGCTGCTTAAAGAAATCAGTATTGCACATGCTCCTGAAGACCCAGTAGCAGGCATACATGCTGAAACTGAAAATGCATTTTCTGTGACTCTGACTGGCAGTAGTAGTGCGAGTATCACCAATACTGCACCAACAACAGACAGCTAGATGCTGATAGGTGCAACACTTTGTTGCACCTGAAAAGAAAGAATTGCATCAGATAATATCTTTATGAGCTGAAAATTACTGAGAAGATAAAGTAGTGGAGGCATCTTTCGTGGATCAGAAGTGGATGCATTTCAAATGGAGATGAGAAGGAATTAAAAGCTTGGTATGAGGATGGTCATGTGCAGAGCTGCTGTGATTAACACTAATTAAGTAAAACAAAGGTGTTCTACTGTCATTTCATAAAATGAAATGTGTAGAAAACAAGCTTTTTCTTTTTGGGAGTTCAGAGGACTCTCTGCTGAGGCTCGACTGGGGGCCATGAAGCATTCTTTCTCTGTGCCTCATTAAAACAGATGTGGAACATCCTAAATGCTTTCCCCAGACCAAGCTATCCTGGAGGAGAAGCAGATTCCTGCCCATCCTGTCCAGGCAGTGACATGTGGAAGGAAATGATTCCCCCAGACCAGCTTTCTCCTGGATTCTCTGCCTCCCACAGAGAAGCGTGGGAAGTCAGCTTCAGCCCAACACAGTGTCAGGTCTGTGCCTGCACACACTCTCCCTGCTCTCTTCTTAGCAACAGCCTATTTTGTTTCCTAGTCCTGGGCACTCATTTCCTCTCCAGTGCCTCTCTCCCTGCCGGTTTTGTGGAGGGCTGCAGTGCTGTTTGCCCTTTCCTTTTGCAGCCTGGCATGCTTGCTTGCTTTCTTTCAAGGAATTTAAAGGTTGGCTCCCAAGGTCTATCCTGCATGCTTCCATCTGCTTTCTCTATTCAGCTTGCGCAGGAGGCTTACTGGCTATATATCTAGGTTCCATTTCCTGCCCATCCTTTTATGGACAGCTGCCAGGGGACTCTCCTGATGGGGCTTTTTGGTCTATGAATGGCACTACTGCTGCAAAACAGAGGGGCTGGAATACATTTATTTTTCAATTGGAAAAGGCCCAGTTAAATAAACCAACCTACCAAAAGATAAAAACAAAACAACAAAGAGCCCACATACCTCAAAATAAAAGGAAAAAAAAAAAGTCCAAACTAACCCCCCCACCCAAAAAACCCAAACCCCATCAAACCTCAAACAAAGGAGTCATTGGATACTAGTAATGCAATAGCTGTTAGAGGCATGTATGAAGTCTGTGGGCTGCACTTCAGCCTGTCACAGGCAGTTATGAAAGATGTAATTCAATTTGCTTCAAAAAAAACAAAAACCATAAAAGGCAGATTGGATAGCTGTATTTTAGCAAATGTGTTTGCACTAAGGGTACCTTCTGTTGAACAGTTCTGCCCACAAGCTGTCTGTAGAATATAGAACATCTCTCGAGCATGCTTGCCACCTTGAAGCAGGGCAGTCGGGAGCAGAAAAAAAAAGAACAGAATGCAGAAAAAAAGGTGAAGAAAAAGAGAGAAATGAAGGACAGCAAGTCTAGTACCATCAATACATTTAGAAATGAGATTAGCCAAGTGTGACAATAGAATTTAAATGACACACAGAAAGACATTAAGATTGCAGTAAATAACAAACTATGGAAAATCCAGCCAGAGAGCACTTTCTGTTCAGCTGAGCTACAGAGTTGGAACGAAAGCACAGGTCGATTATTCATTTTACTGGCTCTTTTGCATTCCAGCACTATGGATCTTTTAATCTCAGCACTAATTATTAGTTTTTTTCTTTTCTTTTGATTTTTTTGTTAGTTTTTCTTTTTCTTTTTCTTTTTTTTTTTTTTTCTTTTTTGGCTAGTTGTTCCAAACAGTTAATTACATTGCCTGATAGTGTTCTGGAGGACTTGAACTTACCAACTATGTCAAACCACAGAGGGGTGTTGGCTGGTTGTACAGACACCACCCCCACAATCTCGGTTACTCTATCACTTTCCATGACTGTGAAGTTATAAAATGGCTCGTCGAAGGTCAGTGGTATAGGTGAAGGGGGTGGTTTCTTAATCCATTCAATGTGCAGGCGGGCAGTGGAGGATTTCTGTGGGCGGCCATTGTCCACGGCCTTGATCTACTCACACACAGAGAGAACACAGAACAATGTCTTAGAACTCTGATCTTCTGGAAATTAAACTCTGTCACTCACATGGTGTTGGGCCAAGAGTTTATCTTCAGCAGAGTGTCAGCAAGAGGAAGAGAAGAGTGGAGACTTGGGGAGAGTGGACTCTGGAATGGGGGGAGAAACTACCTCACTCCATATTTGCAAGGGCTGATCTGAACAACCACCAGCTTTACCGATATAAAAACCTTGAAAATCAGATGTTGCACTTATACTTTATAGTGCTTTATGGGCATGGATGATAGTTTATATAAATAGGAATAGCTAATTTGATTCCTTATAGCATGAGCCTGAACCTTTCCTCTGGTGGTGAGACGAAAGGGAAATAAGGTGCATTGTGAATCCCTGTGGGTGGAAAGGTGTGTGTGCACATGGTTGTGTTTTGCAGCTCTTTCCTTCTGCTGCATTCTGGAGATGCTCTCCACTTATAGAGGCCTGGAAGGGCGAGTGAGATAGGCATGGGGAAGGCACAGACTCAGATGAATTGCCCTTAAGGCCCTTCAGTTATGTCAACTGTGAGAAAGAAAGGGAGAGTTCTCAGTGGCATTGTGGGCTCCTGGAGGCAGCATGGTGGGAGGATGGAGTTGGTGACTCCTCTGTGGTCCTAAACTGGCTCACATAAGGGCTATGGGGTGCACGACTTCATCCAGCAACATGAGACTGCTATAGTATCCTGGACCCAACGGGAAGGTCAAAAAGTTCAAGGTGCAGAACACATTGACAAAAAGGCAAGCCAAAACAAAACAAAATAAAATTTAAAAAGGAATTTTTAAATATTGTGTTTTAAAATAACATTGATGGGTACAGAACCAGTAGTGATAGCCTTTGAAAATAGCAACAATGCATAGCACTTTTCTGATATGTGTTAATGGATGACTGCTTTGCCCAGAAAATCCCCGTGGGAAGGAGAAAGCTTAAAGATATATGACTGGGGCCAAGTTCCCTAAGGAGTCAAGCAGGGATTTAAGTCCAAATGGTTTTGAAGAAAGTGCTTTCAGGAGAAAGGACAAAAAATCAGGACAGGCACTAAGCAAGGATGTGGACCTAGCTTAGAAACTGAGGAGTCATGCTTTCTTCAGCAATGATGAGGGGGTCAGTAGGGCTCTGAATTTGCAAGAGGTTAATCCACCTCAAGGTAAAGGGACTGAACTTTTGCATTTTGGGTTCCATTAAGATACTGGCTGTAGACTGCTAGGGTGGGGGGTGGAAGTGTGGAATCTCTTGGGTCAAGGATCAGCCAAAAATTATATTCTGGATGAGGGGGCAGCTGTGAGCCCTTGGCAGGCAACACTCACAGCAGGTTGGGGATAGATGAACCAGTGTGTTAGAAGAGATCTGGGCAGGGCACCAATAGTGTCCATTATAATCCATCCGATCCGCAATGATTTCCCAGCCACAAGTGTCATACAGCTGTAATAAATATGTACCACATCAAAGCTTCCAACAGTTAGAAACAGGATGGCACTTTCTTATCTTGTCTCTGCCCACTGTTCTAGACATGTACTGAGCAGGGGATGGAACCTAGTTCCAGAACATAGATGTGAAAAGAAAAATCAAGGGACTTTTAATATAATAAAGACTGTCTACAGCAGAGAAGGCAGAGAACAACGAAAAGGATGCTGGAGGATGCTGACTCTTGACATTTTGGGGGCCTTGAAATGGTCCATTACTTATAAGAATGACCAGTACCCTATGCCCAAAGCACAGGCATTCCATGTCTAACGTGGTTGGGGTAGGAACAGCACATGGATACATTAGCTATGAGAGTTTAAGTTTCTACTTGAGATGGTGTTAGGTTTGTGTTTATTTTTAACTTTCTAACTTACCAAAACATTTAGTCACTGTTTTCTTGCTTTTTACAGAATAAACATCGTTGTGGTTTGTGTCTCACAATTTATACAGCTAAATTCAGATTCTATCACATTGTCAACAATTACAAAATTTGTTTTCTTTGGAAAGTCTTGGGGATACATTGACTGATATGTTGAATATTAGGGAGAAATATATCACTCTGTTATTCCCCTACTCTCGGTTTCTGTCTATGGTCAGTGCCTTGAAAATGACTTAGGACACAGGAAGTGTGGTTGAGCATGTAGGCTCCAGAAGACTGTGGGAGTGGGAGAGATTGGCTTATGGGACACAACAAAAGGGAACTGTTTCATTATTTAAGAATTTCACCAAAATAGCCAAGAGGTCTTACCTATGCTTGCCTCCCAGAAAGAAGTCTTCCATATCTGATTGGTTGCACTTTTTGCTCTAAAGATATATTACTCAAAGAAATAAACACAAATAAGAAAGTAACACCCTCTCCCATCAATATTGCTGGAATTCAGAAGATCTTACCGTTAGGATATCATAACTCCCTGCTGTAAATTGCTTTCTGGAGGATACCATGCCAGTTTTAGGGTCAATGAAGAACTTTCCATCATCATTTCCATCCACAATACTGTACGAGATTTCTGCATTGGGTCCCTCATCTCTATCATAGGCAAAAGCCCTGTAGATGGGTTCTCCTCTTTTCTTTCGGTCACGTTCTGGCAGTTTGATCTGGTAAACCTTCTCAGGGAACTGGGGCTTGTTGTCATTTTCATCCAGAACCTGAACCACCACCCAAATGGTTGATTGTTTTGGAGAAGAACCACCATCTGTCACAGTTACCTGAGTTTGGAAAGAGAAAGCATGATGCAGTTAGAAAGAATGAAAGTCATACTCAGTACTTCTTCCCTTGCCCACCCCACAAAGACTCATTTTGTACACTAGAGCATCTGAAACTTTCTTACGACTGGTTCATACATGTGTATGACCCTCTCATAGTTGGCCCCTAAAAGGGAAGAATGCCCCAAGACCAGAAATGGAAGTCATGCAGAAAGGGTAGGAAGCAGTAGGGCTAATAGTCCCTGTTGTTATATAAAATTACCTTTGCCTAGTGGTCTTTAAAAGTAGAAATGCATTTCTCACAGTTCTGGAGTCTAGGAAGTCCAAGGTCAAGGCATCAGTGGAGTTGGAGAAGGGCATAATCCCCATAGACAGCACCTTCTAACTGTGTTCTCATGTGGTAGAAGGGTCTATCTAGCTCTCTGAGGTCTTTCTTTCATTAGGGCACTCACTAATCTCATTTATGAGGGCAATCCTTCATAACCTAATCACTTCCCAAAGATACCCATCTTCTGACATAAATGCTCTGGAGATTAGGTTTCAACCTGTGAATGGGGTCAATGCACAAATATTTTAGTGAATATCAACCCATAAAGTGGTTTCATTGTGGTGTGAAGTGGAGAGAAAGAAGAAATAGGAAGGACATTATAACATATGCTAGGTTCTTTGGTTGTAGCGAATCTAGAATACATGTCTCAAACAGACATAAAATAATAAAATATAACCCTTATTAAATGTTGACCTATGGATGTTTCTTCCCCGCGGAAAATGCTATTGCTACGAAATTCTTTTAGAACTCATTTTCTTCTCTTATTTATATCTAGTTATGAGCTCAACTGCATCTCCTCAAAATGCATATGTTGAAGGTCTAATGCCCTACATCACTGCTTGAGATAGGGCCTTTAAGGAAGTGAGTTAGATTAAATGAGGTTATAAGGGTAGAGCTCTTGTAGGAGACACCAGGCAGCCTCATCGTTCTTGGCCATGAGCCAACAGCAAGAAGGTGGCTGTCTACAAATCAGGAAGAGATCCCTTACCAGAGATTAAACCCTGCCTGAACTTTGACCTTGGACTTGCCAGACTTCGTGTGGTAGGAATCATATCCCCAGTGTAATAGTATTGATAAGTGGGGCCTTTAGGTTATGATTAGGTCATAAGGACTTCATGAATGGAATTAGAGTCCTTATGAAAGGCAAATGAGACTTGTTTGTCCCATCCTGTCATATGAAGAAGTTGCCAGAGGTACCATCTCTAAAAACAGGCCCCTCACCTGACACTGAATGTGCTGATGGCCTGATATTGGACTTCTTAGCCTCAAGAACTTTGAGCAATAAGTACCTCCCATAAATTACCCAGTCGAGGTTTTTGTTTGTTTGTTTGTTTGTTTGTTTTTAAAGTAGCCTGAATAGAATTAAACACTCCAGAATGGTGAGAAATAGATTTCTCTGTTTAAACCACCTAGCTTCTAGTATTTTGTTACAGCAATGTGAGCAGACATCTTTGTGTAAAATTTGTGATTTTTTTAGAAACATTGTTATGAAACAAAAGGAAAACTGTGATGTACACATTGCAATTAAGATGGCTGATTTTAAGTACATTTGACAGTTAAAATACTTTTTGCCAGTCACAAAGTATTCCTTTTTTCTTCTCTAGGAAACAAGAGGGAGGTGGAAGTGCACTCCCATGTCTCTAAGATGCTATCCTATGTGTCCATGAAAATTGAGGGGAAAGAAACTAATGAAGAGTACATAAGTGACCTAATGGAAGATATAAAAATTCTTTGAGTCTTTGGTGAATAATTTTCTTGTTGGTCATAGTGATAAAAATGACTAAAATATGAACACCTAATGTTTGATTGGTAAGACACAATTTTTAAAGTACTCTTTCTTCCATCACCTCACTCACGTTCCAAAATGTGCTCTTCTGTAAGTTGGAGAGGTTTATTTATTCCCATTTTACAGATGACAAAACAGAGGCTTACAGACCTAATTACAGTGCTAATGTTGAGGTGTTAAAATTTTGGTATTTCATTGTTTACACACAAAAACTGAGAAGCAACTATATTGAATCATTACCTTGAATAAGACAGTTTATTATTTCAAAATATGTATTTGGAGACTAAAAGGAATGTAAAGATGTGCTCAGTATCAACAGAAGAAGAACAACAATGAATCAGTATGCCTGATCAGCCATTTTTGAGTCAAACAATCTGACTGCAAGAACTGAAAATAAGGCCAAAAAAGGGAGAAGACAAATTAAAAGCTTTTTTTTCCCCCCCAAATGGAATCACAATCTCTTTTGTTTTCTCTTACAAGCTGTCAGGAAGGATAGCTTTAGTAGATGTAGGATAAGTTTTCATAGAAGTTCCTGCTTTCTTTGAAAAATCAATCAAGTTTCCTTCCAAGGTTATTTTCCCACTTGGTTTGTTGTGTTTCACAAAAGAACCACTCAGGGCCAATATGTGCCAGGGCTGGATATGGACTTTTGAGCTTTTTCCTAGATAGGCATAGATCTAAAGAGGCACGTTCGGCTGTTGCTGAACACAAACGTTATCCTCCCGGGTGAGCTATGTTGACCAAAATACATTGATTCTTAGCTGCTTAACCACTCTGCCTCTCCTTACTTCTAGACCAGCCCCTTTCCAAGTTCAGACAACTGACACTGTCTTCAACAGGCACAAACACTTTGCCTTCTCCTCAATGACTGTCCATAAATGCCCTGCCCTGGACTCCGAGGCCTGGTAGCTGCTGAGCAAAGAGCTATCCTGCCTATCGGAGTATCCTGCTGCTTACAAAAATGCTCTTTGGAGCAGACCTGGTTTCCAAGCCCAAGTCTTGCAGTCTCTGCCCATGTCCATGTGCCAAGGGGAGTGAGTCACCTATGTCACCGCCTCACCACAAGCACCCAATTCCCTGGCTTCCCCAGGCCACAGTGGCACCCCTCAGGGACCCAAGCACTCTCCTCTGGAATGCCATCCCTGTCATTCACTCATCCTTTAAGTCCAGCTGACATGCCACTTTCTCAGGATTGCTACCTCAGAGACAGAGTGACATTGTACTCTTAAATACTATTCTTCTGTAGTGCTTATTATTGTGAAAATAATTAGGACTCCATGTAAGGAGATAGGTTTCTCAAAGGCAAAGGCCAACTCTGCTTGTTTCTTCATTGCCCTCCTCCTGTGTCCAGACAACATGCTCTATAAATGCTTGTTTAATGAATTGAACTGTAATTCAGGTCCTACGTGGACAATTTCTTTAGACAAAGCAGTTTCACCTTGTAAAACCTTGTGAGATCATTCAAGGCCCTTCATAACATAGCACTGAAAGCCTTTCCAATCTTTTGGTCATATACTTCTCTGTCTCCTTACTCATGGCTTTAACTATATTTTGATATAGTTAAATATATTTTGATAACTCTCCATTTTGCATCATCTCTTGTCCATGCTTTTTGAAACATCATGTTTAAATCCTTACTGGGATCCTCTTTATGAACTTCTACGGTACACCTGAACTCCCTTAACTCTCCAGAGGATACAATGTGAAATCATTACCCTCAGACTTCCTCCTCTTTTATTCATGGTCTCATTGGATGACACTCACACCTTCTCACAAATTGGTGCCCACCAGAGTCCTGGGTGTGCACTAATTGTTGAACTAGCCACATTTAGTCAAACTTGGAGGCCATCAAGTATCTTATGTGCATCATCCCTCATGCCAATCTCTCAGGCCACACTGTCCTAGGATGGGCTTATTCTCATCTTAGTTGGCCAGCTGTCACCTGTTGGTCTCCCTGCCCCTAGGTTTTATCTTTGTTGTAAAACATTATTTCTTCTTCAGAAATTTGATTATGCCACTGACCTAAAAACACTCCTCAAGAGCTCCTTGAAGATGATTCTATGGATGCCTTTGATAATCATCATTCCCTCTCTGACCCTTTCCCACCTGTGTTCAGCTACCTGGTGAGCTTGGGTAGTCTCTGCATGCTAGGTTCTACACCTCCATGCCATTGAGCAGCTGTTTGTCTCCATGGGATGTCTTGTCTTGGAAATACACTTGACTCATTTCAGAAGCTTCAGTGCAAACACTTCTGGGAAGCTATTCCCTCCCTCTTGTGGACTGAAGGCGCTGTCCTCCTGATGTTCCTTCTCACTGAATGTGTGGTTCTAAGACACTGATTATCATCTTGCATCTTAAATGTCTATTTGCTCATTGACCTCCATTCAGTCCTTTCAGACTGTAAGCAACCTGAGGTCAGGGACTGTGTCTTAGTCATTGTTATGTTCTGGCACCTGGTAACCTCTAAATGCCAAGTGAATGCTATTAAATGAAATCGAGAATTGATGTACATAAAACTTATCACTATGATAATAAAGGGAATGAATGCAGACACTGAAGGGTCTCTGTGAGAACTAAGCAAATCTCCCAAGTGCTTCTTCCTATATGAGTCTATGAATGATGATGGAGAAAGCTGTGGTTTTAACCATGCACTTGGTTTTATACCCACTTCATACCACTGAGAGCAATACCAAGCCCAAGCTCATGCAAAACGATGGTCAGCCACTTCTCAAAACTGTGCTTGCGTTAGTGGGCATTTGTCAACAATTTACTGAAATGACTTACTCATATAATTTGGCTTCTTCAGTACACCGTGAGCTGCTGCAAGGCAAGGACTTTGCCTTTTCCAACTCTTTCTTGGAATGCTGTGTACTCTTTTTAAGTGTTTGCTGAAGCATGTTACCACCCTCAAGTTTTAATTTCCATTGTAATTTCTCTAAATCCTTCATTTTCCCTGCTATGTTTGTACCTAGAATATTAATTTTCAATGCTCAGATTTCCTACTTCAAGCTGCCCTAGGCCTCAACCCACTCTTTGGAACTAGCCCATGTACTGGGGACTGAAGCAAAACTAACTGAGGTAAATACCCTTTACCTCCTCCTCTGCATCATTTTTCATTAATGATGTAAGGGATGATCCATTGTTCAGCAGTGATTCATGTGTATTCTGCTGTCACAAGCTGACAAGAGAATATGGCCATGCTAACCTAGATTAACTCCTCTTGTCACTGATCAATAATCAGTGGTCCTAGCAATTAATCAAATCCTGAAAAATTAGCTTTTAAAGGTGCTAACTTCTAACATGTAACAAAAGAAAACACAATAGTTCAGTTACACTGAAAAGACAGTAAAACCCACTCTATTCATCTTTGGTGCCTTTGTGGTCTACAAATGCCAGGCAGAGCCAGAAGGTCCCAATACAGGTCCCTTGACACAATTACAAATAGGGATATGTTTTGAAGTCTCTTCTTGGGAGATACAAGAACCTCATAAATTCAAAAATTGATAGATATTGAGAAATCTGTAGTTATGACATGCTTTTTATGGCTGAATAGTATTCCATTGTGTATATACTACATTTTCTTTATCCATTTGTCAGTTTGGTGGACACATTGGTTGTTTCCATTTCCTGACTTTTGTGAAAAATACTGCAATGAACATGGGAGTGTAAAGCTCAACATATTGTGTCCTTTGGATACATGCCCAGAAGTGGGATTATTGGATCATATTATAGCTCTATCTATAATTTGGGGAGAACCCATTATTTTAAATAATGGCTATACTAGAATACATAACCACCAGCAGTGTATAGGGTTCCTTTCTCTCCAGATCACCCTTCTCTCACAACCACCTCATGAAACTCTGAATCCAGATTTACCTGCCTGTACATCCTAATTCTTGACTGCCTAAAAAAGACCAGGATTATTGTTTGTAATTATAAAAAAACAGATTCCTCTTCCATGTTATATCAGTTATTTATTACTGTATAAGACAAAACTAGATGGCTTAAAATAACTGGAATCTTTTTATTATTTCCCATGATTCTAGGAATTGAATGAGGCATTCTTATTTGGAACCTCTCAGGCAATTGCAGTCAAGGTGCCTGTAGTCATCTGATTTTTGGTTGGTTAGAGCCAAGGGCTATGACCTTAGCTAGGTTCTAAGAGAAACAGACAAAGGTTAGAAAGGGCAGTGGTCAGCTTCTTAAACTAGGCTCACAAACTGGCAAAGCATGACCTGTACCATATCCCATTGTCCAACAATCTCAAAGTTCAGGTTTAAGAAGCAAATTTATAAACCCCACATCCAGATGGGATGAGGGTCAAATAATTTGAGTGGCTATGTTTTGCTACCCATAAAAAATATTTGAGAATGCTTAACTGAAACTGAAAAACTCAAATTCATATAATCATCATCCATAATTCTGTTAATGTCTTTCAGGATGTTTTCCCACATACCACCTTCATTCTTAAAGTATGATGGCCAAGGCACAACAACAGCAGAATCACCTAAGTCAGACCTGGGCAAACTACCTCCATTGTCCAGGAGAGAATCTCACCTCCATAAATTCAGCTCCTGACTATGCTTATTTTAGGCAGCAACCATTTCACAAAACTCTGTGATATGAAACAAGTGAACCAATTAGGTCTTTTCCTGCATAAAGCAATAAACTGTAGGTGGGTGGATTCCTCTTGCAGGGTTTTACATTCGTTCCTTAATGTCATCTCATAGGCTATTTTGTTTGCTCTTCCAGGCTATGGGGATAAGGACAACAGGTGCCATGTGTTCACACACCACGAGCAGCACAGCCCACACAAGGTCTCTTTCAGTGCTACCACCAAGTTGGTACTATTGTTGCCTCCATCAGACACAGCAGGAAAGTGAACTTGGTCTGGGCCAAGGTAACACATCTTGCAAATGGCAGCAACTTGTTTCAAACTGGAAATTTGGCTCTAAACAAGGGATCAGAAAATTGTAGACCAAATTTGACTCTTGCTTATTTGATTGATTGATTGATTGATTGCTATCAGGGATTGAATCCAGGGGTTCTTTTGCACTGAGCTATATTTCTATCCCTTTTTACTTTTTATTTTGAGATGGGGTGTCCCTAAGTTGCCAATACTGGCTTTGAACTTGAGTCCTCCTACCTCGGCTTTCTGAGCTTTTGGGTTTACATGTTTGTACCAACAAGGGGGGGGGGCTCTGGTTTTGTGAATAAAGTTTTATAGTAATGCTGCCATGCCTATTCACTAACATATTATCTGGGTCTACTTCCTACCACAAAGGCATGGTTGAATAGATCAGGTAGAGACTGCAAGGATAACAAAGTTAAAGTACTTGCTATTTGATACTGAATAGAAAAGTTTTCTGACCCTGGTCTAAGCCATTAGGTTCTGCTGTCCCTTTAGTTGTACATGTTGGTCACCCTTAATCTGGAAATTTGATATTCAAAATGCTAAAAATCTGAAATTTCTTCATCTCTGACACAATAGTACAAATGGAACTTTCCACAGTGGACCTACTTCATGCAAGGGATTGTAATAAAAATATAGGCATACAAAAAATATGGTTTAAAACCATTTTCAGGCCTTGTATATAAGTTGTATATGACATGTAAATGAATTTTGTGTTTAGACTTGAGTCCCTTTCTAAGATATCTCATGTCTACAAATATTCCCAAATCCCAAACTCTTGTGGTCCTCAACATTTCGGATGAGGGATACTCAACCTACACTGTTGTCACTATTGCCTGCCAACTTTGCTCAATTTACATCAGGCCGTCATTGTTTTCCACAGGAGTCCTATAGGCCTTTCCATTTCTAGTCTATGGCTGCAGATAAGAAGGCTCTGAAGTTCAGCAACTTGCAGAAGGCCGCTCAGCCAGTAAGTGACAGAATGCCAGTCTGCACCCAAGTCAGGTTGGCATCACAGCTCATGCTCTTTTCCCTACCCTGTACAGCTAAGCTAACAGCATCTGTGAACCATATGTTTCACATTCTTTCCCCAAATATGGCTTTGGATCTGCATCAAGCTCTTAGTTGTGCTCCTAGAATCAAGTCTTTCCCCTCTTTTGATAACTAGGACCACTGTGGACTGTCTTCAGTCTTTGGGCACCTTTCGGGTTCTCTTCCTCCATTGCTTGGAACCTATCAGGTTGTGGGGGAGGGGCACAGTGACACCTTCTTTCAGCACCCCAAGGCTTGAGACTCAAACTCACTGAATGCGGCTAGATACTTGTCCACTCTTGTTGAACTGCTCTCTCACAAAATTTGCTTTGCCCTTCTGACATGAGAGGGAGGAGGGACTGTACAGTCTTGGATTCTCTATTATTCTTATTTATCATGAACTCCATATTACCCGTGTATCAGAAACTTGTCTAAGTGCTTAACAACAACAACAACAAAAGAACTATTTATCTTTAGAAACAAATATGAACTATCTATCCTTTCATCTATCCAAGGGGAGGTGCAAATATTATTCCTATACTACTGATCAGTACTTCAACCTGGACTGGGGTCTATGCTCCTAATCTCTACCTGTTACTATCAGTCTGCCTCTGTTCGGGTTGAATACTGCATTCTAGGTGTAACCTCCCAAATACCAAACCTCTGTGCATTCAGACTTGGTTGTCACATGTCTTTTCCCTATCATGGCAACAACTCCTCTTCTTCCCCAGTACTTTGTGTCTTTATTCTGATCCTCTTGGTTGTTTTTATGAACTACTTTAACACCTGCTACTCTTCTAAAGAAGAAGATGATGCTTAAAATGTTTATTCCTCTCTCCTCTCTTTACCAAGAGTCTTAGGATGTAGATGACAGGTTCTGGGCAAGAAAGAAATCTAAAGATAAAGCCAATTAAATTAAGGCAGAGCATTCAGACACATGTGGTGAGTAGGTTTCAGATGTGCTGCAATACTGATCTCTTATTTCTTGGGGAGATGGGCATGACTGAGCCCCATGGTTGGATTGACCATTAGGTTAGTCACCTGTATGTGGATTTTTTCCCTTCCCTTTACCTAAAGGTATTGTGCAAATATAATTTTATAGGTGCATCAACATGAGCAAACATTGGGAAACCCTATGATAATTACTAAAAATACAAATCTGTTACCTTGTTCTTGGATATGATTACATTTAAAAATATATCTATGAAGGTTGCTGAATACAAGAAACAGTTCCCACTAGCCCAATTTTAGATGCTGTAGCTGTTGAAAATTAATGGTAGTGAGGATGCCTGTCTATGTTCACTAGTTCCTCACAAGACCATTTGTAAGTCAAGTGCAGTTTTCACCATTCATGTGTGACTGGGTGTCTCCATTCCGGATTAGTTCACAGTATAGAAATAAATAGAGAGCATTTTCTTACCCTTACCATATTCTCTTATGTACAGAAGATCTTCAGGGTAAAGAAAACTCTCCTTCCTTACCTCTATTATACTCAGGAAAGCCAAGAAATATTAAGAGAACACCTGAGGAAAGGGGACTTAGACATCATTCTGGTTCATTTCACCCATTTTGATGAGGAAACTGAGGTCCAGGTGGATGAGCTTCTTAGCCCAACATCATCTTACTAGAAGTAACCTCAATCATTCTAAGAGATTGGTTCCACAATTCCAGGTTGGCTTTTGAGCTTTGAACACATCATGCATTCATAAATTCATATGAATTCAGATATTCAGTTGTGTGTACGTATAGATGAGTATGTATACATACATATGTATGTGCATGTATGTATACATATATATTAAAAGTTTTAATTTAGGTATTTTCCTAAATGCCGAGGTCTTTATATTAAAAGAACAGATTTAGAATAGACCTTATATTTACTCTCTACTTTTTATCTTCAAAATGCTTCACAAACATTAAATACTTTAATCCTCCCAAGATAACAGAGAAGTTGAAAGTAACTTTATCTCATCTTCACAGGTGGAGAAACAGGGAAGTGACCTTCTCAAAGAATACTCAGGAGTGGATGTAAAGGCTGGGGCTGGAATACAGATCTTCCTGCCCATGAGCTCAGACTACCACAGTCCTGGAAAGACAAGCGCTTCCTGCCATTTCTATAAAGAAAACTACGGGCAAATGGTAAATTAAAGGGTAGGTCTCAAAGGAGCAGCAACTCTTAGAGATAAACTTTCTGAAAGGTGAAATCATAGAAATAAAATTAACCTGTACCATCCCTCACATTTTCCAAGACAGAAAAGCAAGAGGAAGCCAACATTAAACAACCTGCCCTTAGTTTCATTACATGTGATTTCTACTATTTGACTTATAACTTTGGCATTAAGAAATCAACTGGAGATGGGGAGATTCCAGTCACTTCCTACTCCACCTTCCCCATTCTGTGGTGGCTATTTACTAGGTATAACTGAGTTGAGTGGATTGTGACCTGCTCTTTCTAATTTCATCAAAGCAGATGTTTTAAGAAATGTATACATACCATGTTGAATGAATTTATGGAATGGTTTATTTTATAAGAAGTTTTCATCTGAAATCAGGAAAAGAAAAAAAAATAAAAGGAAATAAAGGAAAGAAGGAAGAGAAGAAGGAAGAATCAAGAAAGGAATAAAGGATTCAAGGAGGGAGTGAGATAGAAAAGAAGAAAATGAAAGAAATAAGAAAGGGGGGATTTGGAGAAGAGGTGGATCTAGAAGGCATGAAACAGTTTCCTAAAAAAAAAAAAAAATGGGTATATTCCATTCAGGGAAAGTTGCTTACATGGAAACAAGAAAAATATTCATTAAATGTTATGATTGCCAGTTCTATGGAAATAGATGAGAAAAATCTTCCAATAAGAGTTTGCTTCGAACTTTCTTTCAGAAATTTTGTTTTCCTAAGGAACCAGGGAACCTAGTTCTTGGGGCCACTGATTCACACTAATCATTTTTGTGGCCTTTCTTTTTTTTCTCACTACAATTAAGAGAAGCCACAATATTGGGAAGCCTCAGGACAAAATCAGCTCATAATCCATCCAGAAATCCCCTCTGAGTACCTGTGGTCTGTCTTCCACAGGGTGTTGATGTACACAAGTTTGTGAGCCTCTCAGGGTCTTGCATAGGGCTACCACATAAGTAGTTTTCAATAAATCTTTTTTGGTTGAATGCATGTGTGAATCTGGCATCTCAGAATGACAAAGAAATCTTTTCCTCATCATGCTTAGATCTACAACTTTTAAGTGACAGTTTTTTAAGAAAGATCCTTGACCAATTCACTTTGGCAGTGACTGCTAATATTACAGCTTTGTCCAAATCTCTTCCTTGTACTTCAGAAAATAAAGTATTTCCCAGCCTGAGGTCTCTTAAAGCTTTTTTTTTTTTTTTCCCCTGCAGAGAGGTATGCATCAGCTACTAATCTCATCACATTTCCATTTCCTTCCAGTCTCATCTGCTCATCATTTTCTATTCATAAAACTTGCTTGATTCTAATCTTCCCTATCAGCAGGAACTAAACACCTCCTCAAAGTTTCTTTAGAAGGATGGTGATTACCACCCATGTGCTAACTCCCCCTTTCAAACAGATGGGTCTAATCTCTGTGCTCACATGTGTGTCATTAAGAGTTCTGCCATGAACCAAGATGTGACATCATGTTAGCTATAGGACTGAGTCTCCCTGAACTAGTTCACAATTCCCCTGACATGGAGGCCTTAGCTAATACTGTATTCCACATTCCTCTCTGTATGAAATGGAATCTTCCAGGTATTAAAGCCATTGGAAAGTATGCATTGGTGGTTTCACTTTTATTTCACAGCACTGGACTTCACCCTGAATTTCAGATATTTTGATCTTGGCAGTTTCTCATGCTTTAGCTACAATGATGATGCTGTTTGGATTTCAGCACTCACTTTTCCACCAGGCACCACAGTCAAGAATTAATACAAGAATAAGGACTCTGTTTAAATTACTGACTCAGGAAACATGATTTTTCTCTTCTTACTTAGCAATTCAACATAGATTTATACAGGGCAACTTAGCAGGTCATTTAATATCTTGTCCACCCTAAAAATATGAATCTTAAACTTAGCAACACATAGGAATTAGACCTCGTGTATGTACGAAAGCAAAAGCACGTACTGATTAAGGTAGAGATTGTGAACTCAGAGATGATGCTTTTTATTTGGCCCATAGAGTATATTGAAAAAAATTGTTTAAAATGAGATTTCACATAAAACTTCAAACTCTTTTTGCTTCTCTAGAAAAATCAAAATAACCGGCTCACCAATCTCCATTGTGTCTCTGACACTGCAGATGCATCAGTTGTCATTCATCACCCCTACAGTGCAGAAGTTTTTGTTAGAATAGAGAAATGTTCCTATCAAAAATGGTTATAAAATATGGATGGAGAAGAGTGCATATTTAAAGATGAATGGAAGGGAATACATTTCTTTTTTAAATGAAGAAGTTTCATGTAAATTTAATATGCAAACACTGAGCTTGCTACACACTTCACTTATTTATGATGCTTGAGTGGGCTCTGAAGGCACTGGAGTTGCAAGGTCATGGTAACAATGTATCTGGCATGACAGTACATATCTTTTAACGCCTAGTAAAGATAAAACCTTTGCTCTGGGCAGAGCCTCTTCAGAGCAAAAGGGTTGCACACTCATCATTCCTTCCCTAGGAATCATGATTTCAGATTTTAGAAAAATTAAAAGAAGTGTGAGGAAAAAGCCAGACATCTTTGGCCATGCAATCATTTAGACTCAAAATGTGAGTCATCTTGGTCACTCCTCTTGCTACCTGTGAACATCTGATGAGGCATTAACCAGAGAGACCAACCGCTATGAATTAGATAGGTCCTCAGGATGAGGACTGGAAACAAAGCTTGGCAACAAAGAATGTGGGCCACATTCAGTGCCCTGTGAAATATCAGTCTACCTCTGAAGTACCAGCGCTATCTCTTGTCCCCTTCTCTGTTCTAGGTGTCAGGCTTCCATCAACTACCCTCTAAACTATCACACTTGTCTTTAGCCTGATCTCACTACCTCCGATTCTGCCTCACCCCCATTCCACTTCTTAAAAGAACAAAAAGTCATCTAAAATTAAATTCAGACCATATCAATAGCCTTCTGAAAGGTTTTAACGGCTCCTTGTTAGAACATATTTCATAAAATGTGTTGTGAAGAACACTAGACTTGCAAGCTGATTGCCTTCAAAGAAGGTCCAGGACTCTGGATGTTTGAAGAATAGTATAGATCCCCTCTTAGAACTTTATAATGCACATGACCAGAGTAAAGGTTCAGAGAAAGTCTAAGCAAAAACGCTGGTTTAACTTTGTTTTTAACCCAGTATTCTCAAACACATTAGATGGAAGAAATTTTGAGTGTTGCTGATAACATCCTTCTGTTCAGACATTTCAAAGTACATTAGGGAGTCCTTAAGTACCAGAAGTCCGTACTCTCTCACATTAACATATAAGATCCTTCAGTATCTGCACAACTTGTCCACTGGGCTATCTGTAGCCTCTGGTTTCTAGGCACTCTACACCTAAAGTGCTAATCATGCAGACAATCAGATCACTCCATTCAACACACATTAAAGTGCCTGCGAGGCACAGTGTTTCAGACACTGGGTGTACAGTGCTAAGTACAAAAGCTTCCTTCCTCTGTGGAGCTTATCTGTGCTTATTTGTCATTCAGTGGAGTATGTACTTCAAGGTCCTTGTAACTCAGTTGGGGTTCCCATCACGTGGAATGTCCTTTACACTCCTACTTTTGCAGTTTTTACAAACTCCTCTGATAACTGATGTATCTCTTTGTTCCTATATGCTGCTCAGGTGGAATTACTCTTTCTTGTGCTTTCCTTGACTTTGTCCCTATACCAATGTGCTCCCAAATCACACATCTAAGAATTATGTATCTGTTCTCTTTAACATTCCTGCATTTAACTAGCCTGTAAGTTGCCTAGGGGTGAAGACAAAGGCACATCAACCACGGAAAAGTCAATATTCAGAACAGTGACCTGAAACATAATAGATGCTGAAGGAACGCCATTTCCTGTTATTTTTCATCAGAGACGTGAGGAAAAGGGCCTTGCGTCAGTGAAAAAATTATTTATCCTATTTTGTTTTCCTACTCCTAATGGCATGTTATTTTAATTTTGAGTCATAGCAAGGATCTTAGATTGCTAATAAATTAGGTAGATATCCTGTCGGTTAGAAACAAATGTTATTCATTATCCCATTAACAGAGCTATTAAAAACCCTGTTTATTCTTGTGTTCATCACACAACAGGTTGTATTTATTCTTTACACATAATAAAATTAAAATCCCTGGGGAAATACATCTCAGGATACAGCTGCTAAAAGAGAAAGCTGCTTCATCTTAGATTCTGAAAGTATCTTAATTACTTTCACAAAGATGACAGGGAGTATATGTAAGTTTTAAGTAAAGACTAACTTGGTATACCTAACTACACTGAGACAGATGAATTCAAGGGTGAATATTACTATCAATAACCAATACTTATCATGTATCTGTACCCAGAAGATTCATTACATGTGTATTTATATTCACTAGCTTTTGCCTTCAAGATAGAAAGTCAGTCGCAGGTCTAAACTCTTTCTCCTCTGGGTTCCTTCAAAGTTCATGTTGATTTGCATCAAACTGCCTGGAATCTGTGTAAAACTGTTTTGGCCAAAAGTAGGCCTGTGAGTTCTTTGAGGTCAGGAATTATGTCTTTCATCTTTCCATTCCCAAGACCGACATCAGAATGAGTGAAGGAAATGTATGGAAGAAGTAAACTGCCAAAGATAGTAAAACTCAAACATGAAAAATATTAACAGTGAAATAAATTTTCATATCCAGAAAATGAAACAACCCATCAGAGATATAAAATAAAAAATTGACCAAAGAAGCAAAAAGCCTGAAATGTTAATATTATAGTAAGGAAGAAACAAAAAATCATATGGATGTTTTAGTATTCCCTTTGTTATGAATTCCTGGAAATTTGAAATGACTTTTGAAAAGAAAGCAACAATCTTCTTTTGAGCATTTATATTATTTCTAAAATCTCTTCACAGAGAGGGGCATTTTTCTTTTGACCATCCAATCATATGGATTCAGAATAAATAATATCCTAAAAGAACAATTTAAAAAACTGAAAAAAAAACTTAAATTCCATTTAAATCCTTAAAATGATTCTTCACTTTTGCTCTTCAAGAATAGGGGCAGATTGCTAAAGAACATTCTCTTTATTAAGCCCCAGACAGGCTCTATCATCAGGCTTAAGTAGGATAAAAACTGTGGCTGGGGAACTTTCTGCCCATGTCAAAAGCAAACTACATTAAATATGCTAAATCATGAAAGATAAATCACACCATCCCAGGAGTCAATTAAAAATGTATAACTTAGTTGTATATCTGTAAACTCCAGAAATAGCTGTTTGCCTAGCCAAAACACTGGAAAGACATTTGAAAAGAAAGATTTCCAGTAAGTACTCAGTTTCTTTGCTGAGTAAAAACACAATAAAAGCAGATTTTACAGATGATATTTTCCAGTCTTGAAGTTTATTTTCAGTGTGTTATAATGATGATAAAATTTAACTCCCTACTATGAGCTATATTAACTTAGGCCAGAGGCATCCCTGAGCTGAACAGATATATCTTCACCATTCTGGTTGCAAAGCAGGGCATGACATTGCCAAGACAGTCCTATTTCCTTCACTTCCTCCCAAAATGCTCTTCTCAGAAGGTCAGGACCACAAGTACCTATGTGTAAAACCTTCTGCAATCCCTGGTGGGCAGCCTTGGAGAAAAGTGAGCAATGAATAATGAATGTCTCTTTGTAAGAACTCTATTTAGCGGGCAGCCAAAGCTATTTTTACTTTATGGCAAAAGCTCTTTGGGAGAAATATTCCCAAACCACATTACAGAATGTGTGAGAGGCAGTGGAGACTGCCAAGCACTGGCGAGATTTAACACCACAGTGCACGCTCACGGAAGGTTGAGTTATTTGCTCCAGTTGTCCTGAAAAGTCTCATTCCAGACTGAAACGTGTAACTTTGTGAATAAGCATCTTTCTTTTCCTGCTGGCTTTGTCAAGGGAGTGTACTGGGATTCTAGACCAATGGAGGAAAATAATTTACCAAAATATACAGAGAAGGTCTGGGGAAGCCTTGCAGTATGACAGTTCAAGGAATCCGTGTATGAAACTCCCTAGCTGATTAGATTTTTTTTTAACTAGAATAAAAAATAGAAAGAAATTTGTGATTAAAAATCATTACTGAAAAGACTTTATGGAAATAGGATATTGATGGATCATAACGTTGTTAGTTTCCATGCTCCAATGAATGGACCATTACCATAGCATGTGGTCTTACAGACTTCCATGGAAATCTCCAGAAATTATACAAACAAAAAGACTGCACGAGGATCTAGGACATTGCCTTTCAGGCAGCTGAATGCTACCTAGTGAAGATGAAAGGCTATTCTCCAGATTCTGGTCCACCTGGTTTTGAACCATGATGGTCAAAAGCCCAGGACACATCATTGCAATCCAGGGCAGGCTGATGATGAGACTCCTGTCCTCTTCTACAGCTTCTCCTGGACTGGACAGACCTAGGATTCCCAAGCCAGCTCAAGTCTCAGTGCTCTTTCTTGATGCTCTTGAGTTTGGTAGTTCTGATGCCAGGGGAATTTACTTTTGAAAACCACAGGGTGGTGAGGACTTGTAACGTTCTGGATTTTTAGTAGCAAAATACTACTGAGACCACCTCATTCATATAACCTTTTCAGAAGACTTCCTATCTGTGATCTAATTTGATCCTACCAACAGCTTCACTGGGGAAAGTTGAGCAATACTAATTCCATTTGATAGGAGATAAAAGACCCAGCAAGGTCAAAAGCTTTGCTGGAAATTATTCTACTCAAAGGTGACAGTGTGGTCTCAACAGACTTCACAATTTGTGAAATTCAGGCTGATGCTATAAAACCATTGCAGACTTATGTGGTACCACCTCAAATTCATATACATTCCTAGGAAAAGAATCAACTAATTGTATCAAAATAACTGCTACATGGGTTGGGTAGTATGTCTTCATCCATCAAAGTATTCGGTTGCTTGTGTTCAAATACTTTGAATCCGTTCTTTGTCTATAATATGTGTTCCATGCTCAGTAATTAGACCTTGGGGATCGAATGTGAATGCACTGAGGGGAGAGAGGTGAATAAGAGCTCAAATGTGGTCTCCAACCCAAAGGAATTTCCCAACTTGAAGAGGAGACAATCATCTTTACAAATAATGAAGGGATGGGGAAGACAGAATAGGCTGTATACATGCACTGTGTATGAAAGTAATCAAGTTAAAAATTCCTGGTGGTCACCGATTTAAAAGCCACCCTTTGCCCTGGAAAATCTGGTTGAAATACCCTTTATGTTAGGGAAATCAAATGCCCCCCCAAAGAAATCTGCATTACTGAGTTTTCTTTTTATAAGGTGATTATGGAATTCTTTCTCATAAAATGGAATATTTTAAAATCTATCAGGAGTGATGTATTTGCATTGTTTTGGAAAGCTGCCCAGATGATTTCTCAATGTCCTGCTTATTCTTAAGAACTGTACTTCTCCCAAAATGCTATGGAACAAAAGATCATAGGTTTTATACATCCTTTTCAAATGTAAGAATTATGAGTTTAGAGGACAGTGAGTTTATTTGCCCTGATTTTTCTCTACTACCCCGGCATCTTATCTCACTGTGAATCAGCAGCTTTTTTTTTTTGTGTGTGTGTGTGTGTGTGTGTGTGCGCCATCTTAGAAATAAGAGGGAGCCAGATTCAGGATGATCCAACTTCCATCATGGGTGGGGCTGAGGAATGGGGCTTCCTAATAACATCATTACACAGATGAACAACTCCTAACACCATGTTATTCCTGGACTCCTGATTTGTGAGTTATATGAGTAAAACAGTTATTCAAAAATTATTCTTCTCAAATTATAGTAATCAATTCCACTGAATTTTTAAAAAGCTCATTGAAATAGATCAAAAATTCTGACTGCTTATTTTTTTAAATAATTCTATGCAAAAATTAAACATCAACTCTTAATGGCTAGGTGATTAGTTTTTATTATTCACATGACTTTATTTTGTTCCATTATATATAAATAAACATACTCACAGAGTCACATCCACACACTTTTGACTGTGTTTTATGGAGTCACTCTGAGAAAAGCTTCTAACTTGCCTACGGATTGCTGCAGATAGGGATTAGGGTCAAATTACTTGTGTCTGAGGCTACCACATAATGAACAAAATGCTTTTTGCTATTCCTTAGACCATCAGCACCATGACTACCCAGAAAGACCCTGATCACAATGAAAGGCGCCCAGATGAATGGAAATCAGAGACTAAAATCAGGGCTGGTAGACCCTCTTTGTTGCAGAGTGTAATCACCAGAAAGATTATTCGAAATTCCAATTTATTCCCCCTCCTCTGACAGTACACTTCATCTTCTGCATTTCCAAACATTTTGAATTGTGACTAAAGATTCTCTGAGGTATTACTGTTTCAGTCTCCCGAAAGTTACAATTAAGTGCACTCTAAGTAGATGTCACCTTGCCACCTTTTTGGAAAGGTATAAGAGAAAAAAATTAACCATCAGAGAAAAAGAATTCATAGTTAAGGCTCTTTCTTCTTCCTTAACCACATTCTGTTGTCTCTTCATGGCAACAAATGTCTGTAATCAGTCTGGTTCCAGCTTTCTAAAGACATCAGTGAAAGGGGGCAGGGTAGGAGGATTTTATCTCCTTTTTACAGATATGAAAGGAGGAAAAATGAAAGACCACCCCAGAAGTGACTGAGATTGCATGTGAGAAATAGATTTTTTAAATACATAGATCAGATTCTGACTACATCATTCAAATACTAGGAATCTTATATTTTCAAAAGTGTTGTTAAATTTATGAGTTTCTTTATAAAGATGAAATTTCAACCATATTCTGTATAAGTAGTTAAATAAGGTCTGACAACTTTCTGGAAAGTTTGGCAGGCCAGTGCTAATGGCATGGGATTCCACGATGGTTCAGA
This sequence comes from Ictidomys tridecemlineatus, assembly GCF_052094955.1. Classification (NCBI taxonomy): domain Eukaryota; kingdom Metazoa; phylum Chordata; class Mammalia; order Rodentia; family Sciuridae; genus Ictidomys; species Ictidomys tridecemlineatus. The sequence continues at coordinate 79,212,294 of NC_135480.1, read as the reverse complement.
TCCCCTAAACCTATTTTCTTATCAGTTTTATATGGGTCTAGTCAAACATCTCAGGGGTCAATTGGCATTACTTATTTTATATCACTTAACTGTTCTGCCTGCAAATGCCATTCTTCTACTCCATTTCACTCTTTTGCAGTGTAATTGGGTCCTACTGAATCAATGGGAGTCATTTTCATGGTTATCTGCACATGGTCTGATAGTCTGTGGGTGAGGAATTATGGCTTGCTCTGCACAGGGTATACTTCTGGACTTGGTGAGTCTGTTTCAAAACTGGTTCCATGAAAGTCAATATCATGATCATTTCTTGAAGCTGGTGGGCTGTGGCCCATCTCAGCTTGGACAATCTGCTAGTGCTTCCCATGAGCAGCTTGAGATAGAGGTATGGAGTGTCTGTCAGCACAAACAGATCAGCTGCCCATTGTGATAGGAGTGCTCCATAATCTCAAAGAGTTAACTGAGTTCCCAAGCAGGAATGGTGCATAAGTTCACAAAGTGCCTTTGAAAGAGCTGTCTCAATGACAGTGGAGAAGAAGAGAGAAACAATGTTCCGGAACAGACAGGCTCATATGAGAATTCTGGTTTCCCTATCACTTCGTAGCTGTGTAACCTTGGGCAACTTTAAATTATGACTCAATGCCCAGGTCTGCTTTATAGAAGTAGTAATTTGTGCCACACAGAGATTTTACCAGAATTAAGTGAAATACCATGTTAATTATTCAGCAGATATTTATAGGGCACTCACACTTGACAGGAACTAGGTTAGGCACTAGGGATTCCAAAGCAAATGACTCTCCATTTCTCTTTTCCAAGTGCTGGTATGTAAAAGCCCATTGCTGTGCTTCATATGTAGCCAATGTATAATACATGTCGGCTTGTGTTTATGCTGAATCCTTGTAAACTCATTTTTCTTTACAATTGCTAACACATTTATGGAAGCAGAGTACTATCTGTTATCATTAATTTCTATCTATGAACCTATCTATCTATGTCCACTCATTTACCTTCTAATCATTGATTTTTGAATGATCTGTGTCCATAAGTTAAACACATAAACACTTAGAATGAACAAAGGATTTAGTATTCAGTGGACTTCTGAGGTGGCTAAGAATTAGAGAATAAAAGCTGTATAAATAATGACTTTCATGACAGTGACCTTATGAAATGGTCTTAATGCAAATGACTTTGTTCTAAGACAGTGACATCATCTTCCAGGAAATGCCCCTGTGTAAACCAAACTGCCATGATTATTCTCTCAAAACTGCAATTCAGTTTTACAATCATGAAAATGGCTATGATTAGCCCCCTAGTGACCTGAAAGTGTTAATGCTACTTTCCAAAGTGTCATGCAAACAATCAAGGAGAAGAGCATTGGTGCTAGAAAAATCAGGCTCATCATTCTGCAACAGAAGGGGTCAGATACGCGTGCTCTAAGACAAACATGCATGCTCAGATACCATGGGAGTTCCTAAACTGGCATTCTAGAATCCTCACTGATTTATTCACACATTTTATTAGCCATCAAGTTCTGTCATTCTACCACCTAAGTCTATGTGAAATCCATATTCTCTTCTCCATCCTCTTCTCCTTACTTCTAGTACCCTTTCATTCCTACCTGAGGCAGGCAATAGCCTCCTGATGATTCTCTTTTTATCTGGTCTTGCTCTGTTTACAATTCATGCTTCCCCTTTGCAGGTTCAGAGATCCGTTAGTAAAGCAACCATGATGGTTCATTTGCCATCATTTTCAGTATGATTTCCCAACAAACATGTGCATTATGCCTACTCTTCTTGTATTTGTTTATTTGCATACAAAACTTTTATTTCTGGAATATTTACACCTTGTTCTTTTCTCTTCCTGCCAAGAGAATGAATAACTACCTTTTTCCCCTTCATTTTTGACTACTTATAATGTTCCATATAAACAAGTATATTGCTTTTAAAAATGAATTGACTTTATTTTTCAGAACATTATTAGGATGGCTAACTGACATCATCACATTTCATTGCTAAAAAAAAATCTGACTTAGCTGTGGGCTAAGCTCAATATCATTACACAGTATATTTCCTTTTATCCTACTGCCCAAGCAAAGTCACTTCTGCCTCTTCTAGTGCTTTTCAGGTTTTTGTTCAACACCTCCTCCACATTCATTGTGACTATTTACTTGACTTGTCCCACTAAGAACTTGCTGCCCCTTTTATCTAATCTGGTGCCCAGTACATATGAGGAATTCAACCAGGCTGGGTTCCACTGACACAGTGATTCAACCCAAACCTTAGCTCACTTCTCTCCTTTGTCCAGAAATCATCCTTTGTTTAAAAGAAGGACACAGACTCCCATATACAGAATCCAGATATTAAGAACTCTTCCCATTATTTAACTAGCAATGTTCTTCTACATAGTAGAACACTGGGCTGGGGTGTGGCTTAGTAGCAGAGAATGTGCTTAGCATATGTGTGACCCTGGGTTTAATTCCTATCACCCCTAACAAGACAAAGTATCGGATAATGTTTTGAGGCTGGGAAAATTGACACAGCTAGTGCCAATTCATCACAAGGGAGTTACTGAGGCTGCAGGGCTTCTTAGCTTATTAGGTACTAGTATGTATGAAACAGATGTTTACCCTCAAAGAAAAGTTTACCTAAAGTTCTGCACTGTTCATCAGCTAATTGAATGTCACACAAAAGCAAGTAATTAACATTAGGAAACTTATTTTAAAAACTGACATAAAGAGCATCAGAAACTATTTATGTACTTTCAAGACAATATTCTATTTTAAGGATATCCAAATCTGTACCTCCGGCTTCAATTTACTTCAGAAGCTTTTATCACATACATCCAAGGTCATAATGGGAGGTGTCCCTTGTCCTTTTTTGACTTTTCTGCATCTACAACCTAAAGTGCTAAACATAACTTCCATGTCTCTCTCAAATACATCTGACCTATCTATTTGACCCAGAGACCACAATGCTTTCATTTATCTAAGCTCACAGAGTCCTAGGTCCCTATCCTTGATACTTAAGTAACAATCACATATCTGGTATTCACACCCTGGTTCTTCTTCTCATCCAGGACACTGTGTACATGGCGCTAAACACTGTATCACTTTGTAGATGGGGGACCATCCAAAAGGTGAAATTCTAACATAGTCTTGCCTTATCCTACCTATTTAAATTGATTTCCTGAACTTTCAAACACAGGTCTTGAGCTAATAACATCAGAATATTCCAATCCACTTGTCTTCACATCCAACTTCCCAGAACATAGAATTATTTTATTCACATAAGTCGTGGCCACTGAATAATCCACTTCCCCCAGTGGCTCCCAGTTGTATCCAAACTCACTAACAAGGCACACAAAGTCTGTTGATACCCAGTTTCATGCCAGCCTCCACTGCTCTTGGGCTTCCTCCCACTGTCCCTGTGTCCTTTCCCACTCCGTGTCTCTTCTCTTCCAGCCTCCAGTAAACTACTTGTCCCTAGAGATTGTCCTCTTTGTCTGAACAGGTTGTTTTTGGATCTAACTTTCAATAATTTTTCTAACATGAAATCCAGTGGTTACCCCTCAAGGATGCTGCCTCCATCACCACTCCATCCTCCAACTCCACCTCTGCTCTCTGACCCCTCTAATAGCACTTAACAAACTGTCCAGGAAGGTCTGTTTACTGTCCTTTTTCTCCTCACCAAGCCATGATCTGTCTGAAGATATTGACAAGATTTTATTCATCTTTGAATATTCTTACCAAATAGGTGAATGGGTGAGTAATTGATGAAAAAAATAGATCCTAACCTACATGCAGGAGTACAGATTGAGTACTCCTTTACTTCCACAAGTTCTTTCTCTATGACCCAAATTCTATTCTTATCTTTCTATGAATAGATTCTTTTAGCATCTTGTCTCTCTAAATATTATAATTAAGTTACATATTGCCTTGACTAAAGTTTGGCTTCCTCATTTCTGAAAGATCTTATTCCTTTCTGGCAATGTTACCTTCACTTAGAATAAGAAATAATTAGTAAATTGGTGAGTTAAATGGGTGAAAAATAGATCCTCAGATTGCAATAAAAAAACAGTGGATAAACAAAGACAGAAGTCAGAAGGAAAAGCAATTCTGAAAATGTGCTGATAAACTATAGATTACTGGAATTTATGATCTAAAATTGGATGTGAAGCTCTAATAACAGAATTAAAGTCACCCGTTCAGCAGACATGTAATTAAGTGATGTTTATGTGCTGCCATTATGCTTGGGGCTGGCATGATGTCATAATTGAGTTTACTGAGGACATGAAAACAGCATCCTTTATTTTATAAAAACAAAACCAAAACCCTGTTGATATAGAGGTGTAAATAGAGGATATAGATGAAGACACAACTCACTGGACCTTTGGGGGTCTTCCTACCGTCCTAAAAGCTTTTTATCCAAATAAATGAATCTCAGGCCTTACAGGAAATCCTTGCCTTACCGGGTAAGAAGGCAGTCTCATTACCCTAGGTAAGGTGACATGCAAGCCATTTGCTACACAAAGTTACCAAGAATAAGTAAGAGTGAATCTCAGTCACTTGAATAGTTTAAGTGCATGCAAAATCTATATCTTTGTGTCCTTCAGTGGGAAAAGAACTGAGAACATCTATAAAATGGAGATGAGAGTTAAGTGCTACTGATCTATGCCAGCCTTTCTCCACATGAGCACTATTGATGTTTTGGGTTATGTAATTTTTTTGTTGTAAGGGGCTTTCCTGTGTACAGCAGGCTGCTCAGCAGCCCCCTGGGCTTTTGCCCACAGACACTTGTCCTTTGCATTGTGACAACCAAAAAATGTCTCCAGACATTACCAAATGTCTCTTGGGGTAAAACTGGCCTCAGTAGTGAACTAATGATCTTGTGATGCTTTGAAAATATTTCTAGCCTTGAGAATAACTGGAAATCAAAACATCAGTTAACTTCCTTGTATACACTGCCATATTTATTAACTCAATACCAACTTCTAGAAGGATGATGGAGAGTGTTGAACTGAAGGACATTCTCACCACATCACTAACATTCAGAAGAATTTTGCTTCAATGTGTGAAAGTTGGTGGGTAAGGACATTGGTAATGGGGAGACCACTGAAAATCAAAGTGACTTTGAACCAAACTTTATAAAGAAAGGTCAACTTTCTGGAAAGAACTTATTCTGCTCATTTTAGAAAAACTGCATGAGTTCTTGATAGAAGAAGACATAAAGGTGGGGAACAGAAAAATTGATGGAGGTGAAAGTTTTTTTATAAAATGTACCTTGTTAAAATTTGTTGTTTATGAGACTTGAGTAAGATGTATCCAACATGTAAATGAACATTTCCAAGAAGTTTCTAGAAGTTTGTAGAAATAAAAAGAATTGTGGAAAATGTTAATTAATATGCCAGTAAATACATTCTGAAACTTCTAGGAATTCTAATGGAAAATGGCATTTGATTTTAGAAAAATCCTCTTTTTCCAGCACACATTTAAAAACAGGCAAACATACATTTTTTTATGGAAATCACCAACCTCACAGCAACTTGAAATTAAGAGAAAAAAGACTGATCCTTTCTTTCTTTCCTTTTGCTTGCTGTGTGAAGCCTTGGATTGTGTTCTCACCTTCCAAATGGGGAAATAATGTCAACATCATAGAGCTGGGATTAAGATGATCTATGTAACTGTAAACTCTAAAGCTCAATATGAAAAAATCAAATTTTAATAATTTTTACGGTGAAATATCTGCTTACTGTAAGATATCATGAAAATAGGAAATAAAAATAAGAAAAAGCTCATAATCTTATTAGTCACTAAAAAATAATCACTAGAATTTTCATAAATTCTTTAAAAAATGTTATGATGCATTATAATTACACATAAGAATTGGATTTACTGTTACATATTTGTACATGCACACATTAAACAGTACTATTTGATCAATTTTGGTCCCTAGTATCTCCCCTTTCCCTTTCCTCCTCCCTCTTCTTAGCCTTGGTGTCCTTTATTCTACTGTTTTGTCTTCCATTTTCATGGAAATCTCATAGATTCTGAGTAAGAGATTTACTGTGAATTCTAGAGCAGTCTCAAGAGCATTCAGATTAAGTGGACATTTTAAATTAAAATTTTAATTAATTTTTAAAAGTAAAGCAATCTGACACCCAATTCTTGTGTCCATATAACATTTGTTGTCTTAGGATTTTCTTTTTAAGAATTTCAATCTGTTTTCCTGCATGGGGATCTAAACATACAGCAACAATACTGCCATCAACAACTGACATTTATTGAGGGTTCTGAATTTGCCAATTTTTTTTTTTTTTTGTACTGAGGCTATACCCAGAAGTACTTTACCACTGTACTATATCCCTAGCCCTTTTTATTTTGATAAAGGATCTCAATAAGTTCCTTAGGGCCTTGCTAAACTGCCTAGGCTGCCCTCAAACTTGCAATCTTCCTGTCTCAGTCTCCTGAGCGGCTGGGATTACAGGCTTCTAGTATTGCTCCTGGGTCATTTTTTTTTTCTGTATGCATTTGTCTAAGAAAGCAATATTATAACCCTAACCTAATGATCATGCACATTGGGGAGGAAAGTCAGGTAAAAAAAAAAAAAAGCTACTTTATATGGGGAAACAAATAAGATAGAACATCCTAAATTCAATTTAAATTAAATCTTGGATCTTTTTCTGTGAATTCTGATCCTCAATAAAAACAATGTAACCCTTGTGTAGTGGATTGAATAATGGACCCAAAGATTAGTAAATCCAAATTTGTGGGACCTGCAAATATAACTTATTTGGAAAAATCATCTTTGCAAATGTGACTAAAGGTCTTGAAATGAGAAGGTCATCCTGGATTACCCTGATGGGCTGTAGGGGGCATCACACCTGCATTTATGGGAGACAGAGTGCTGTGAAACATGGAAGAGGAGACAGTGATTGGAGTGATACCTCCACAAGTTCACTTGCCACTGGAAGAAGCATGGAACACACTCTTCCCCAGAGTTTCCATAGAGAGCCTGGCCCCACTGATACCTTAATTTTGGTAGGAAAATCAGTGTTGAACTTCTGACTTCCAAAAGTGTGAGAGAATAAATTCTTGCTGTTTTAAACCAGTAAGTCTGTGCTGATTTGTTTAATAGTAGCCCTAGGAAACAAATGTGGACTGATTAAAACCAAACCAAACCAAACCAACCCAGATTGTGTTCGTTATTATAGCAGTTAGTTCTTCTGAAGTCTAAACTTCCTTGTAAACGTTGCAAGTGAAAACACTTTTCTTTTCTTAACATTTGATCCTGATTTTTACACACACACACACGCACACACACACACATTTAGTTGTCAATGGACTTTTATTTTATTTATATCTGGTGCTGAGAATTGAACCCAGTGCCTCACACATGCTAAGCAAGCGCTCTATCACTGAGCTACAACCCAGCCCCCTGATTTTTTTTTTAACGAAGCACTTTATATATTATATATGTACAGAATTACATGGGTATGCCTTGATCACAATGTGCATACAAGTTCATCTTTTTAACTATTCAAAATATTCAGCATTTATCTTAATATACCAATAACATATATAAGATATATGTCTTCCTGCATTAAGGAAAAATATTGTGATTTCTAATCCAGACTCTGGCAATTCATAGGTTTCTAAAAAATACTTTACCTGGGAGTAGAATACTCAGAACATCATAGCAATGTAAAACCACTCCTTGCAAAGTGTGAGACCCAAGCACCTCACTTATGAACTTCAGTTGTTTAGTCCACCTTTACAGAGGTATGGAATTGCCACAACTGGCCAGCGTGTTCTTTTAAAGGCTGAGAACCCCAAGAAGAGCAGTAGGTGACAGATAACTGCAAGAATTTAAATAAAAAGAAGACAAGGAAAAAGACGTGGGGAGTGTAGCCTCAGTGGTGGCCAGGACGAGTGGTAACAGGAGCAGTGAGTAGCAGAGTAAGAGAGTTGGCATCTTCAGGAAGCCCAAAGACAGAGCCATGTGGGAAATTTAGGATGTTGCCTTATAGACAAAGATCATCCCAGACCATGTGGGATAAACGTAAAGGATCCCTGCAGGAGATGGGTACCACTGTGTACTCAGTTTCCTAACCAGGGACTGTTGACACTTGATATGTGTTTATTTTTAAAAATGAATCTTCAATTATCCAGTTTATTCTCTGAGGGAAGATATGATAAGAAAACCAAATCACTAAAAATCAATATTCTGAAATAAACAATATATAAAACAACCAGTCTTCCAGAAGCCAATTTGCCAAAAATCAATGTGCTAAATTTACCAAAACATTTCTTTCCTGTAACTGTTGATGAAGTTAATGGAAATTCATATTAGATTGGATAGGTTTAACAGCTTTTTAAAAAGACTTTAGAGAAGCTTTAGATGACTATTTTTTTTCATTTTGTCTTAAGAGCAGTGTTTCAGTGAATGTTCATTTTATTGGGTTAAAAATCATAGAGTGACTTAGACTTCTATTGAGTAGATTTAATACTAGAAGAACTTGACAGTGTCCTGCTCTCTTGAGTAATCCTATTCATTTCTTTTCTACTGCTTTGGACAGTATTCACTTTTCATGCTGACTCCATCTGCCCACTTCTACAAAGTGGATATCCCATTTATTACATACCTAGATTATTAGATAACAGCAAACTAGCTTATCATTTGAGATGGGATGTCCTTGACCTGTTCAGGTTTTTCTGGAGTTGTTCTCCTAGTCAAAACCTTGGCCATTTTTCTATTTGCAACCAGAGAGACGTATCAGCTTTTAATTTGGTAAACCAATTTGACAGCTTTTCTTGTTAAATTTTATCATGTCATATGTTTAGGGGTTATTCCAGACACTCAAGTATCTTTCCATTCTCTGTCATTTAAATCTTTAAATTTTGAATTCTAGGCATTGTATTATCCTTTTGCCGATGCCTCAAAACATATAAGTCTGCCACATATAAACATATGTATGATTTATATTTATGGCATTTAGTAATTAAACTTCCACCATTTCTTGTTGATATGGTTGCTCATATCATAAATCTTACCTCAGCAAAGTTGCATATTTGTGAGGAATATATGGACCACCTGAAATATTATGATTCTTGGCTATAAAATACATTTTACTAAATATTAGACATATTGACAAGAAGATTAAATCACTTGTGATCCTTAGTTTGGGGGTAGTTGAATAGCCCTGAAAATGCTACTATGAATACAGAAATGAGAACTAGAACATCCTACAAATTGTCTAGCTGCTAAAATAATTCCATCTAATGTGAGATTCTTTAAACTCTATAGTTGGTATGTTAATAAATTTGATGAAGTAATTAAGAGCTCTAGAAAGCAGTTAGTAATTGATTAATTTGAAAATCAAAAAATAAATGATTGTAAATGAAAAGATAATGTGTCCACTTATAGAGGTCTATAGAAAAAGGGGCAGCTTCCCTACTGTGGCACTCTGACAAGGCTTTAGCCTTTATTCCACCCTTGACTCAGGAGATAAACATGTAAAACATGTCTTATAAACATATTAGCCTGAGGTCTATGGCACAGAAGAGGTATCTCTACTTCAAAGAATAATATATCAGCTACTTATCAGCCTAAGATAGTATGCCACATGTCGAGTACTTTCATTGGAAAAATCTCAACTGTTTCTGAGGCAACATAATACTGAAAGCAAGGGCCATTTAAGATACCTCTTAAGATGTGAGGATGCCAGGTTTGTGGAAATTTCTAGAGCAAAAAGATCTTTTTAACTTTTTTCTTCTATCAGATAAACTGAAAGTTTTGACAACATCACACCTGGAAGCTGTGTTCATTGAAAACAAATGCCTAGGGATAGGAGGTCAAACTGAATGCTACACTTCAATGAGGAGGTTGAGCTATGGATTTTTATCTTTGAGACCCTAGCTTGAACCTAAAGATTTTCAAAGTTCAAGGCATGACTTTCAGAAACTTCCTTAAGAGGTTGATGTTTGCATCTTTAATCTTGCAATTGCCATTTGTTTCAACTGAGAATTTATTAGAATCACTGCTGCGTTTCTAAGTATATATAAATTACTATTATTTCATTCTCTCACCAGGATACAGTCTTTTTTATAAAAAAAAATCAGCTTTATTGAGGTGTAACTATCATACCATAAAGTTCATCCATTTAAAGTATGCAATTAAAACATGTAAAACATTTTAATGGCTGTGGACAAAGGTCTCTGGCACTGACATAACTAACGTCAAGCACCAGAGGAGTTAAAAGTGGATTTTCTGGCTGGCCTTGGGCATTCTCTTCTCTACATTAAAGGGGAGCCCCTTTTGTAGGGACAATTGGCAGTGGGATGATGATTTCACAGTTTTGACAGGGTTGTGAGATCACATTTGGCAATTTCTCACTACGTGCTAATTTTTCTTTGATGGATAGCTTAACTGAGACTATAGATTTTATAAATTTCTGTTATAAAATTAGTCAATAGAGTTTGAAGTGTTTTCCCCATTCTTGTCTTGTATTCATGTAAATGTTTTGGTCTACTCCTGAGCTTTTTCTTTTGCTGTGAGAAATGTTCTAATCGGCACATTAGCAGAATCAGAACACATGTTATAATGTAGCTGATTTGGAATTATCCAGTATGCACTAACCATAGTGTGAAACCCACCTTGTGTTTCCCTAGCTTCCCTCCTCTAGCGTTAGGATCCTATTTAATAGCATGTACATTAGGGATACAAAGCAATCTTTATGCTAAGTAAACCCGTGGCAAAAGTTCCAAGCAAAATTTAAAGACCAAAAGATGCTGTTATTTTTACCCACTTCTAATGGAGCAATTGTAATTCAAAGTTTTAATACAGACGTGATACTATGATTACATATAGTATTACATGTTCATATAGTATTTGTAACTCACATGGTACAGTCATAACTACAGCAACCCACAATTTTCAAAAAATTCCTTAGGTAGTTGATGCTTGCACTTTAATGTTATAATTGCTATTTGCTTTAGCTGTAGTTTTATTAGGACCCTGCTACCTTTATAAGTATATATAAGTCAAACCACTTTACCCAGGGCAAAGTCATCCTTATCATGACACTTACTACCTAAATTAAAATAGAAGGGACAAACTGGGTAGATTTAGCTAAATTGTTGTAGTAGATTGCAAACATGGCCATTGAATTTTGCATCTCCTATCGATTAGTGGATTCTATTGCCCTACCCTTTGAATTGGGCTGGCTTGGTGGCTTTGCTTTAACCAATAAAATATAGTCTAAGTGATCTGGGGCAAATCCTCATCCTGATTCTCAAGGAGCTTCGCGGTTTCTGACCTTGCTGCTCTTGAAATCTGAGACCATTATAAAGCCAAGCTACAGGATGTGAGACCACACAAGGAACTGAGTGCCTCAGAGGATTTTGTCAGCTGCCAGACACAGGAATGAGTTCATCCTGGATCATCAATAGCCTTGTTGTCAGTTGACCACAGTCTCTTATAAAAACCCATCTGGGACTACCTAAACCAACTGAGAACCTAGCACCCCACAACACTGTGAGCTAAATGAAACAAATGGTGAGTGTTTTAAGCCACCAAGTATTGTTACATAACAAAAGGTAATTGATACAATTGTGTTTTATATTTTATATCTCTGACTTTCCAAGAAAAGCCTCTATTATCACAACGGAACTCAAAAAAACATCTGCTGATTGGCATGAGCATCCGGGATGCAGCATTTGTAACTCATATGGTACAGTCATAACTACAGCAACCTACAATTTTCAGAAAATTTCTTGGGTAGTTGATGCTTGCACTTTAATGTTATAATTTCTATTTGCTTCAGCTGTGGTTTTATTAGGACCCTGCTACCTTTATAAATATATATAAGTCAAACCATTATTTCATTTGTTCACTAGGAAACAGCCTTTTAAAATATCAGTTTTAATGAAATCTAACATATATACCATAAAGTTCACCCAAGTGTTAAAAAAATTGTTTCTAGTAAATTTATAGAATTGTATAATCCATCATTTCCATAATCTAATTTTAGAACACTTTCATCACCCATAATTTTCATCACACAGATTTTTACTTCATATTTTTCTGATACTGATAATGGATAAGAACTTAGACTTCCCACTTTATTTTGTAATAACATATTTCTTACATTATCTGGATTTGCTGATGTGGCCACATAAACTGTGTACCTTATTCCTATAAGCCAGGTTAGAATCCTGGATTGTTTCCTAACATTTTTAGAAGTCCGAAGAATATCTTCAACTGTCTTCATTTATTGTTTACTTTATCTCCCTTTTCCATATTCCATACTCCTATCTCTGGAAATTAATTTTTCTCTGTATTTTTAACAGTAGTTTGAAGTATATAAATAGCCATCTAACTTTGCTTAATGTCTTTCATTTTATAATGAATTATTAAAATTACACCAATTCAAAATCTGCTAAATAAGTTCCTTTAATATGAATTATCTTTGAACTTAGTGTTTGTTGTATTGTTGAGCTACATCAACTTCATCACAGTTCATTATCTTGAGACATGTTTTTCAATAAAAGCATATCTTCACTTGTACAATTAAAAAGTCCAGGAAAATAGATTCGTTTACAGAGACTGACATGTAGCCCAAGTTACTGTACCTATCTATTCCTTAAAGAAACTGTTAACTGCCTGAGTGTGATGTTATACCCCTGTAGTTCCAGTGACTCAGAAGGCTGAGGTAGCAGTAGCAGGATCCCATGTTTGAGGCCAGCCTCAGCAAAATTCATGAGAATCTATTTCAAAATAAAATTTATAAATACAGGGCTGGGGATGTAGCTCAGAAGTAAAATAATCCTGGGTTTAATCCCCAATACCCCACCCTAAGAAGTTAGTTGGATTACATTTTAAAAGCATTTTAAGTTACAGGTTAAAATGACTATATTAACAGTGACTTCTTGTTTAATTTTTCGTGTTTCAAGCTCTAGGTAAAAGATAATTAATCCCAGAGATTCAAAGATATTAAAGTGGTCCTGAAGATCAATCAGTAATTATTTCAAAACACATTTTAGGGCCTAAGGGTTAGTCATTATATTAAGCAGTGGGAAGATATAGATACAAATCAATCTCTTACTCTACCTAGAATATATACTCCAGGTTATCTCTGGAAAGTAGATGTATTTCAAATTTTAGCTCTCTATAACCTACAAGTTCAGGTCACAAATTACATTATCAAGTCCCTGTGGTATGGGAAAAAAACCCAAAGGAGAGCAAGCAATGCAACAAATATTTATTGACCCTGAAATGTGCTCTGGGAAACATCATGAAGTCCACACCACCTCTGGTGAAGCAACCCGACAGTAGAAAAACTCTCAGCTTTTACCCAGGTACCAGTTTTCCCTTAAGCAAAAGAAGAACCATTGAAAGTAAAGTCTTATTTGGACTTTTCCCAATGTGTTTCCATAGTAAGCACAGAATTATTAATTATTAATATCATACCTAGTTCCCAAGAAAGTGTGAGAAGACTCATAGAAAAATAGATGTATGTAAAATTATTATGTACAAAGATAAGAACTGGGGGTTTGGTGGATAATAAGAAAAAAACTAGGGTAAGGGAAGCTAGTATGATTTAGTATCACAGTTCATTCCATAATAGTTGACAAAAATAGTATGGAAATAGTCTCCACCTCTTGAAAGAAAATGCTGCAAAAATTCGTGACCATTTTACAATCCATGGTGACTACCTTGCTAAATCCAGAATGACACCATCCATTTTACCCTTATTGTTATGAATAAAAAACATCTTGATAAAGATCATGACTGATGATTTTGTCCTGATGAAGGTCTTCTGTACTTTTGAAGAGGTAGGGACAAGAGTCCCAGTGTGCCACATCTTATTCATCTTATGTCCCCATAATCCTGAGCACAGAATCTGCATATCTTAGGCTTTCAAGAAATGGTTGTAGAAGTGAACTAAAATTAACTTTAAATTTAGAACATCATGATAGTGAAAGAACAGAAATAAGGAAGAAAAAAGGCTGTCATAAAACATTTTGAAAAAAGTCCTCCATATAGGTTCATACATCATCTCATACAATATCTGCATTTTTTTCAGCTATTTCAAACACAGCAGTATCAAATTGAGGTCTCTTGTCAAATGGATGACAAAGACATTCCAGATAATTCTGACATTCTAATAACATAATTAACCAACCCATCTGTGGGAGGGTGAGTCATGCTTAGACTCCTGACAGATCTGTGAGGTAGAATAAAGCCACTCACCTTTGGAATTGCAATGCACACACCCACAATCCTATAGATGCACTTTAGCTGAAGAGCTTTATTACCAGTTCCCACCCACTGGAAGGAAAACAAGTCTATTTTATTTTATTGCTACTTTTTATAGTCCTCAAAGTTTCCTTATGCTTTTGTATTCACTAAGTTAAATACTTATTGAATATGTTAAGATTGTGCTAGGGGGTATCAGGGACAATGAAATATGCAAGATTTCCCCCCCCTAATTTTGCCTTAAAGAAGAAGGGAACTAATAGTTGACATAATGTTATCTATAAGACATTCTGTCATTCTCTCTTTATATCCCTTCTATCCAGCACTTAAAACAACCAATGAATTAGTTGTTATTATTGTAATTCACAGCTGAACACACTGAAATTATCATGGAATAATAATTTGCTCTAGATCATTCTGCAAATATATGACAGAATCTTGATTCAAACCCTGGATTGTCTGAACCTACTATCAACTTTTTTCCATAAATACCTCTCAATGTCAGCCTGCCACAATAGGCTTCTTCTTGCTATGCAAATGCTCCATCAGTTGCTATTCTCCATAAGAACATTAGACCACCACAACACAAAGGGAAAACTCCCTCCTACCCCCAAGTGAGTCTCTCTCTAGATTCCTTCTCCACATAATAGCAGTTAAGATAGGATGATGTATTAATCAGACAAAGTGAGTGAACTACATACTCCTTGGTGTCAAACCCTAAGGAAACATGCAGTTAAGAAAAAATGAAAGCACATGGCCCTAAGTCAAACTCAGTTGTTCTAAGAAACAATGAAGATGGCCAGAGTAATCATGATATGCAGGGTACAGAACTTTATGGAAAAAATAAAATGAAAACACATGCAAATTTACAATTAAAAAAGAATAACAATGATTTTTCTATTTTTCCAGAAAATGCTTACATAAGACTTCTTTTCTACATCGGAAATTCAAAGCTCAAGACAAGAGTAATCCCGAGTTCATTTATTATGGTGAGCAAATAGCTGATTAGTCAGGTAGCAGTGGTCAAAATGACTACATCATTTCATTTAGAAGAAACCTGGATGAACCTGGCTGAATGAAGTCTATACAGATCTGCTACGTAATATCACCTTCTGACTTCCTTCCAACGGGTCTACCCTTATTCTTCCCTTCAAAATTATATCCAGTCACAGAGTTTTGCCCACTCACTTGTCCATTCCTCTTATATCTTACTGATTTACCAGGTGTGGTTGGGTTGCTATACCTTCAAGTCCAGATCTGCTTCCTCTTTACTGGCTGGTTTAGTCACAGTCTCTTTGAACTCTGAAGTTCCCTTTCATCAGACAAATGTCTTTGCACATGACTTTTATCATATCACTATTATGCTCAACAACCTTCCTTGGTTCTGTATTTTCTCATGTATCAAATTGGAACTATATGTGTCTTCCTCCTTTTCTGCTCTCCAATTCCTACTTTCCTTACTACTTTTGTCACAATTTCCCAAGGGTGCCATCCCCATCCCTTGGATATCTGCTTGGATCATGAATGTTCTCTTCTGTGACATTGTTCCTCTTCTTATCTGAGCCCCAAATATTTCCTCCCACCTGGGAAGTCTGCCCTTTAACCTCACAGAACATAAAACCTGTTTCTCATAATCAGGAACATAATTGTATTATGGACTATCTGTCCTGCAATTAATTAGTATTTTCCTTATGTTAAAGGAAATATTAATTGATGAAAATATTAATTAATCCTTATGTGGTATCCCCTACTATTATAGGGTAACCTTGTGTTTTAGTTAGCCTTGCATTGCTGTGACCAAAGTACGTGACAAGAAAATCCTAGAGGCGAAAGGTTATTTTGGTTTACAGTTTCATGGATGGCCAAAACTCAATACTTCTGGGTCTAAGGTGAGGCAGAACGTCATGGCAGGAGAGTGTAAAAGAGGAAATTAGCTAAGGACATGGTGACCAGGAAGGGGAGAGAGGGAAAGAAAAGGAAATATGGGGATGCCAGGAGAGGGAAAGAGAGAGATAAGCAGGCACTCTGCTCATTAGGTACAAAATATATACCCTAAAGATCCCCAGTGACCTACCTTCTCTAGTCACACTCTACCTGCCTACAGTTACCACCTAGTTAATCCATATCAGTTAGGTTATACCTCTCATAATCTAATCATTTCACTTGTGAACACTGTTGCATTGTCTCATACATGAGTTTCGGGAACACCTTATATTTAAACCATAACACCTCCAATGTGATTACTATGGCTTATGTGGTAGAAGAATTCACATGTGTGTATATTTATATATGTTCTAGAGTAACTTATCAACCATGGTCTGTTAACTGAATCTCACATCAAATATTTGTATATTATCATGAATGATAATTTATATTGATTTAATTTCAATTCTCAGATCATTTTATTATCTTCTTAACAAATTAGATTTTTAAAATCAGACTGGTTGCCTTATAATCTCCAAATGAGATGCAAGAAAAATTAAAACGATTTAGTCAGTTAACCCAAATAGCAGTTTTCACTTTGTATTGTGTGTGTGTGTGTGTGCTGGGGTTTTAACCCAGGGCCTCATAGATACTAAGCAAGTGCCGTACCTCTGAGCTACATACCCAGCACCATTTCTCTTTTAGAAGAAGCAATAAAATAACCAAGACTAGAGTTTCTAGAGAAACTTAATGTTTCCCTTCCTGGATCATTCATTCATACAATACAACCATTCCATGGGGCTTACTTAGATGCCAGAAATTGTGTCAGTAAAAAACTTGCCAAGGATATTATTGTTATAAAAACTGTTTGGGGGTCATTTGTATTAATCAAAGAGGAAATGTAACTTCATAAGAGAAAATGTGTAGAAGCCAGCCAATTTTCCCAAAATCTAGTGATAAGTAAATTAGTCTGAAGAACAAATGGCTGGCCTGAACTTCTTCCAGGTCTTTTTGATTTCTATTCTAACCTCTGTTGCTGTTTGATAAAGGTTGATTTGGGCTGTTTAATTCTCAGAGATCTATTCATAGTTTCTCTTTTTCTGCTTTTTTGGCGCCTTGAGGAATTGTGACATAGATGGCTCAGAAAGTAGTGATTGGAAAAGCTAGTAAACTGAGCCTCCAGATTTTAGTGTGGGAAGTAAAGTTGCTCTGAGTTTTAATGAATTCCTGGACAACTCAGTGGCTTTGCTCCAAAAATGTCCTGCTGAAGTGGAGGATTATCTTACATGGGTCATTACACTTCCAAGCTTTAAGCCTCAGAATGAGCATTAAATTAAAATTCCCTGTACCTAGTAGGCAGAACATTGTGACACTCAAAAGATGTGAAAGTGCTAAATGAATTCTGAGCAATAATATTATCACCACTGCATATTTATTGAGTTCAACAGGGTGCTAAGTACTGTACAGACAGATAATACAAGCAGTCTATACAAAAAAAAAAAAAAAAAAAGCAACAGCTATCGTCTTATAAGAACTCTCCCATTCATCTGCTTTAGGAATAGACACTCTAACCAGCCTTGTTAGAAATAGTCTCTTTTCAAAAGTATCCTCAAGGTTCTCTATGCCTTTGTTTGATTTGAAAGTAGCCGATTTTCTACAGTTACCATTTATGAATGTGGCCAAGTCTCCCAATTTCAAAATTACCATAAGAATGCTGTAGGCATTAAACTGAAGAACTTCATCCCCTTGCAACTGAAAATTACAGATGGAGTTTTCTGGGAAATCTTAAATCAGTTGTAAAATATGATATATGCACCATTATGTTTTTGATTCAGCTAGGAAAATATGCATTTTCACATTAAATAATATTGGTTTTTTAACTAGCCTTCAGTTTTCAGAAAAGTATATACATTTGAATCCCAAAAGAATTTAGATAGTTTAGTCTTAGAGTGAAACTATTAAAAGTTAAAGCATGAAGCGAATTTCCTATTTTTAAACAAATCTAGACACAAATGGAAAAAACGTTAAGATACAGTATACCTAATATGTATGTGTGTAAGAACCAATATGCATGTGGATGAGCACAAAGAATAACTTTGCATATATGGAAACTAATTGAGTTTCAGAATCTTGACTTTCTTTATTTAAATGCCAGCCCATCAGGGTTAAGAAAAAAAAAAAATTAAGCACTTTAGAGAAAATGGGTTATAAACTGTCATTGTTGAGTTTAGTGTTCTGACAACTTTGAAAGTAGCTACAATGTAATTTCCCAAGTTGGTAGCTAAAATAATGGAACATCTGGATGCCATTGAAATGTATGACAATCAAAAAGAGAACAGAAAAGCAGTGAGAACAATGCTTTTACCCTTTGCTTATATTCTTTGTGGTTCTGAACTCTTACTCCAAATCTCAGTTGTGGCAGTCAAGGGCAGTTCCCTTTTCAAAACTCACCTATCACCCAAGATCAGGAGTCCATCTCTGGGCCTACTTATCACCTCCAGCAGCTGCACTTTCCACTGGCTTGCCTCCTTAATCTGCTATGTCAGCCCTTGTGCCTGAACACCCTTGTGAAGTGGAAAGCAGTGTGAGAAGCGGTATGTAAATTGGTCCGAGTGCTGATTTCAACCCTGTGTGCTTGGGCTGGCCTTTGGAAATCTCCAGATAAGCAGGAGCCATGCACTCTATCCTTCTGGGGGCAAGTAACCCAGTAGATGACCTCATGAAATTGAACTGTAAGAGATCCAGATACATTCATCTTACAAAGTGGCAATCTCATAGATGGGGCTTCCCCCTACAGTTTCTAAACTGTTCTTTTTGTTTGTTAGGTGTCCACAGTTTCATACATATGTCTTTAGGAATACCTGGACACAGCACTAAATAGCTTAAAGCTCCTCCCAAATTAAAAAAAAAGTAATTGTTAATTTAATTTGAGATTCATCTTTTCTTTCTTCTGCTTGAATACAAGAAAGTAGATGAAAAGAGTATAGTTTTTGATTCAATTCAGCAAACACTTTCTTAGACTCTAAGTATAAACTCTATACCAGGAAGAAAACAAAAATAATCTTAAGGACTTTGTAATCTGTGGTCTCACAACAGACTCATGCATATGAATTTTATATTCCTTCATAGTTTCATTGCAAAAAAGGATATTTCATAGAATATCATTATTTCTCTTGCCCTCCCTCACTAAAACCACATCTCAAGGTTGCCTGAAAGTGGAGTTTTGTTGAGGGCAAAGATGACTTATTCTTGGCATGCATGCTAGAGTCTTTCCAGAGTCTCTTTTACTGAATAGCTCTGAGTTGAAACTGATGGGGAATGTGTGAAGGGAGCCCAGGGCTGCTCTTCTTTCTCTTGCATCTTCTGATGGGAGTTTGCTTTTAAACATAGGAAGGCATATGTGCCCTCTCAAAGACATGTCAAGCCTCAGTCACAGTTTGGTTTGGATCCTTTCCCTCTTTTTACAGTACAATTTGTTACTAGTAGAGAATGCAGACAGCTATGCCAAATGTGAATGTCGCTCTCACATGCCCACATTTGGCAAATGTTTACCCAGATCTTTCATTTGGGATTTAAATAGTCCATCATCTAGACTAGATGATTACTGGGGTACTATCTATCTCTGAAATTTTATGATTTTGTAGGAATCATTTGTACTTTTGGGAAAAGATGTTTATAATATCATTTTGTCTTCAATGAAAGAATGTCAAAAGGTAGAATATTAATCTACACCAGGGCAGAGGGAAGCTGTTCATATTTGTGGATAAATTGCTTATATAGCTGATTACTTGTTTAGGTTATATGTTCAGGTATCTGATATAATTTCCCCAATGTCATGAGTTAATATTCAGAAGTCTTTTTTCCAAGTGTTTTAGAGTTACTTATATAAAAATTTTCTATGTATTTTGTCCTTTAATCAGTGAATTTTATAAGGTAGAGTAGTTTAACAGGTCAGAAGAGGAATGTTTTGCTCATACCTATGTGCAGACTGGTCAAGTACCTGAAATGATCAGCAAAATTACATAAGACGATACTGGGATCTTTGTATGAAATCACCCCCAGGCATAAGGAAGGATAATAGCCTCAAAGTGCACACTAAACCAATCCTACAGAATTATGAATAGAGAGGGAGGCTGGGCTGTAAGCTGTAGTTCTCTAGAAAATGTGATGGATGGCCCCCTACTTGAGGATTATATGCAATGTATGTGCATATGTAAATACAAAAAAGTCCTGAAAGATTATATATCAAAATGTCAGATGTCATCATCATTAGTTGGGTAGATTGTAAGTATCAGTCCAAGTTTTCTCATTTGCTTATCTCCATATCATTTTCTCTCTGTCACTCTCCGCTTCTCCATTTTTCTACAAGGAACATTATTATATATGGTTCTGGTACATTGAGTTGCATGTTTCCAATTATATACTATAATTAGAAATAATTGTACTTTAAAAAATCATAACATAGGCACTGTGGAATTTCTTTTACAAGAGTTTTAGAACAGATTCTCATTTTCTCCCTCTCACTAAGGTATGTACATACATGCTTTAAATCATGAGAAATTGAGTTCACTCTTCCTTAGAGGTTGATGTCCTTGTGGTATGACAGGAACTTTAAAATGACTTGCTCCTAGAAGCATTATTTTTGAAGATGGGTAAATGGTTTTGTGCATGTATCAAAGCACACATCATGCATCTGTCACGGCCTTGCACAGGGATATTTATAATTCTTCATCCAGAGGTAGAGCAAGCAGGCCCTGGCTACTGCTGATAGAGTCAGAGCAACATCTCCTGTTGTAAAAATGCTGAACAAAAGCTTGTCATGTTCTCTAGCCAGAACCAAACAAGAGAACCTCTAATTCCTGCATACCAAGAGTCTGTGTGTTGCTGTTACAGCTCTCTGCTGGCAGGCTATAATGTGGCTTTGATTTAATGCAGCCTTTCTGGATTCTCCTTCACTCAATTGGAAGAGGTTCTTACACCTTTGGATAGTAATCATGGAACGCATAAAGGTGAGGCTTTGCCAAACTCATTCTCAGTGACTAGGCTCCGCCTGCCCTACAGCATAAAGACAAAAGCTCAGTCATTTGACAATTGAGGTGTTTAGAAGTTGCTTTCACAGCATTCAACTTAAAAACAAAACAGTGATGTCTCTCTCCACATGAAGAGAATTAGAATACATTCTAAGTTGGTCACAAGCCCTTTGCTCTGTGGATTCTGTGTAGACTGAAGTATTTTGCCTTCATGAAGTTTTGAAACAGGGCTACTACTAAGTACTAACACATTTCTTAAAAATGTAATATTTTTTCTATTTTACTTGAAAATAGTGATCTAAAAGAAGATTTTATCTTAATTATGAAAGTATATATGAGCACAGGGTTAGCCCCATGTCTAATTTTGATTTATCAGCATATTTAAAAGTGTATAATGGCAAGCTAGGAATTATAACAGGGTACTTCATGAAAAATCTAAGCTCCTCTTAAATTATATATTTATGGCCTTCTGAGGATGATGGATTCTAGGGAGGTAAATGTGATTTAGGAACTGCTCTTAGACTCCAAACAGGGGGTAGGATGGGCCAACAGCCTTTTTGCAATCTGGGACGTAATGCAATGAAACCAGTTCCCATCCTTTGTCAGCTGGCCCTCTGGGAATCCTGTGAACCCTCAGCTAGGAACCTCCTCTGCATGCTCAGCCTAATCTCTGTGGATCTCTGGGTAAAGATGGATTATCTGGTTGTGAATTACCTAGAACCCTAAAGTTCATATCAATCAATATTCATTGAGTGTCTGGCACTGTTCTAGGTGTTAGCAGTAAAAAGAAGTGTACTCCTCAGCTCTGACCCTCCCTCTTATTGGTGACCTTCACCAAAGGTAGGATAGGAAAGAAAACATACAAAATCTCCATGGAGCATATCCTGCAACTGGCTACCAGAGTGGAGAATGGCCTGAAGGAGAGGTGGCATTTGAAACTACTAATAGCTATGATTTCTGAATTATGGTATTATTTGATAATACACACAAATTCCCATTCCTTATATATTAAACATACCTATTGCATTAATGAGTAAATACAGTTTAAGGCTTTAAAGGAGTTAAGATTCTGAGGGAAAGCTCTGGGATTAGTAACAAGGATGGATAAGCTTAGAGATAGCTGACCGAAGGAAATTACTTGGCTCTCCCTTCCTAGTCTCAAGACTAATTTATTGAGATCTAGGATTCACGAGAATGCTTCTGCTCTGCCAACTGAGCTTGAATGCCTTTGTTCCCATCTCAGATTCTGGCTTAGAAAAGCAAAGGGACCACAGATCCAACAGGAAAGCCCCCAAAATCTTCTTCAAAGCCATTCCAAAGCCATTCATTGTCCTATCTTAGGAAAATGAGTATTCTGAATTACCCAACCAGAGGCCGTGTATGTGAGAGGGTAAACTGTGCTCTGAAGCTTTGGGTTCTTCTTCAAAAAAGGAAGGAGAGAATTAATATTTTGAGTATGTACCAAGTTCCATGAACTTCTCTGGGAACATTCATAGATGCTATCTTAATTTAAGTTCCTTAAGTATATTCAACAATTATGCCAAACTGTTAATACAATGCATAATATAATATAACACCTTAAATACTAAGAATTCTGTCCTAAGAAGATTACTTCAGGAAACATAGGGTAGAAATTTAAGCTTCTAATTATAATTGCTAATACATACTGAACATTTAATATGTGCATTGCACATGCAACATGCCAATTCTCATAAAATCCTATAAAGAAGGTATTATGATTGTCCCATTCTTACAAGTGAGAAAAGTAAAGTTTAGATTAAATAATTTGGCTTGAGTTTACAGGGTTAATGAGTGGATATGTCTGTCCATCTCCAAGTCCTGTGCTTTAAACATCTTAATCTATACTTATAATAAAAAGATTAGTTTATATAAACTTTAAAAGATCACTACAATTACGATATTGTTTTATAAGAGATGCTTTATTTTTCAGAAAGTTTAATTGGATAATTATGTAAATACATAGAGTGCTACATCCAGAAAATATATAGCCATATTTATTGTTGGTTTCCCCAATTTTAAGATGCTAATGGCATTTGCCTTGGCTGACATCTAGGGCTCCTCTGACTTAATTTTGTTACAGCATTCTGCATTGTTATGCTGACAACCATCTCAACATTTCATTAAACCAGTCTTGCCACAAAATAGATGAGGTTGGTAGCCTCTGATTTGCCACAAAAACAAGTCACTTGAAAGGTCCTGAAACAACAACTCCTTTGAGCAAAACTCTATGCTATAAACTGGAAGCAAGCCAAAGTAGAATATCCTGATAATTAACAGAGTTGGCACTCATGTTCTAAACCTGACGCTCATGTATATGAGAGGGTATACACACATATGCTCATGCGCGCGCGCGCACACACACACACACACACACACACACACACACACACATATATATTATACACACACACACACACACACACACACACACACACACATATATATATATATATATTATACATTTATTTTCTTACAGACAGACTTGAAGTGCTAAACTGGGTCATATATATCTGGTGTTAGACATTGGCACCAGTGGTTTCTGAAAATCCCAAATGAAATTAATCAGGACAGATCATCGTGGCTCAGAGAGTGTGCTATACAAAATAAACTAGGAAAGCAACACAAAGGAAAGAGATGGAAAAGGAGCTGCAGAAGCAAAGGTAGAGGGCCAATTTACCATCATTGCCCTATGGGGGAGATGCCAGTCTGGGTTCCCTGGATATGTGATTGGCAGGTGGGAGTTCTTGTGAATTGTTCAGACTTATCAGGGAAATGTGAACCTCTTCTTTGAGAAGGAAAAGCCATTTGTATAAGTCTTTTGAGGTAAGAGGTCTCCCCTCCTACTCACCCCAAGAACCCACGAATGCTTGGGGATGTTACAGCGGTTTGCCCTGGAAGACTTAAAGGAAGCAACAACATAGCATCACATTCAGAAACCATTCACAAGTGAAAACAAAGCAGAGCCTCAGCTCCCTACAGCCTGTGTGCACAGCTCAACAAGCTGTGACCTGCCTGGAGCAATTATCTGCTTGCACAGCACGGGTGAGCAGAGCAGCCAAAGCCGGCTCATTTCCATTTCCAGGCTGAGCCACTAGATAGAAGGACCTCCCCAGGTCCAAGTGAACAGGTCTCATAATGTTGCTCGACTTATCAGTGTTCAGATTTAAGGGGAAACAAATGAAACCTTTCACAAATACATAAATTAGAGGTGGTTATACATGGAATCAAAGATTTATTCCAGATAGTTCTCCTAGCATATATAAGTGTTTGGCTATAGATTATTCAGTTGGAGGTTAACCAGGGACACAGATAAACAAATTTAAAAAGTGAGGAACTACTGCCAGTGGGAAATAGAGCAGACAAGATGCCCGTGACTATGTAACACAAAGACCCACGGCCACCCCTCCCTTTCTCAGTCAGAGAGAGCTGGCATCTGAAGAGGGGTCATACAGCTGAGATCCAACAAATTCCTACACACCATCATTTCCAACTCTAACAGGCCTCTTAGGACAGGGTCATGGACTCATTTCTTATTTTCTCTCTCTCTCTCTTTTTTTTTTTTCCTTCAAAAAGGCACATTTAAAAAAATGTGGTGTGAAGAGAAGACAAGAAACTAATTTCATTCTCCAAAATGTATGAATTACTTCATTGTGAGAGGACTACAAATTATGAGACAGATAAGGAAATACACCTTCCTTTCTATCAAATGCTGTAGAACATGAGCTGACTTCTTAGCTTGTAGTGCTAAAATATGAAATTCGAAGGGGTATTTGGCATGTAGATGTGATTTCATTTTTTGTTTTCATTTTCTTAAGTAAAACTTTCTGAAAATATTGGGCCTGTCTACTTCCATAACTACCACTGGCTAAGTCCTACTACCCTTCTCTCTCTACCCTCACCTGCAAATGGGCTCTCCTCAGAATTACCTGCCATGTTCTGTGGGCATCTTGCAATCTAAGTTATTTAACATGCTTACTCTAAGTATTACTATTTGCCTTTAAAAGCCTGTGTGTGTCAGATGTAGAATTTACTATTTGTATCATCATCGCCACCACCACTATCACCCTATCACCATCACCATCATCATCATCACCCCCATCAATAATACTCTTTGTTTACCTGGACTTGGAGTGTCCAAGGCCAGCCACCCCTGATTGGCTTCCTGATAGCTTTTGGGGATATTAGACTAAAGAATCTCATAGTTTAAAGAAATCTAGAACTGGGGAAGAGTTTGTTCTTGAGCAAGAAAAACTTATTTGAGGAAAGGGTCAGGCCTTTTAGGAAAGTGGGATGGAAATATTCACTGAAAGTGTGGAGGAAGGAGCTCCCCCGCCCCCCAGAAGACAGGGGTTTTAGGGTAGAAAAGTAGCTAGATGCCACCATGTGCCATTAGAGGGCCTTCTGTGGGAATTTTAACTGGGAGAATATGTCTTTCTTGACCTGTGTAGTATGGAAACCATCATATTTAAATGAAACTGTTTTTCTCCCTCCCTTGAAATATAGTTTGGTAGGACGGGATAGTAAATGAAGTCTCTCTGCTAGATTAGTTTGCTAGGGACACCATCATAAGTACATAAGACTGAACGGCCTAAATTATAGAAATTTATTTTCTCATAATCCTGGAGACTAGAAGTCTGAGATCAAGGGTTTTTCAAGACTTCTTTATGAGATCTCTTTCCTTGCCTTGTAGAGGACTTTCTTTTTCTTCTGTATATGTCTATGTCCAAATTTCCTTTTCTCATAAGGACCAGTCATATTGAATTAGGGCCTACCCTAACAACCTCATTTTAACTTAATAACTTCTTCAGAGACCCCATCTCTAAATAAAATCATTTTCTGAGGTATTGGGGGTTTGGACTTCAACACATGCATTTTGAGGAGACACAGTTCAGTTCCTAAGAACTGTTCTGCAGTCACTCCTTGCTGGAGTACAAGCTGCCACCTGCAATGTGGATATACCACCTCCTCAGATGGACTTTGTCCTGCAATTCAGGGCAGTACCCTGCAGAGAACAAGCCCTGTCTAGAGCTGGGCTTACAGTGAATGGCAGAGGAGTAGCAAGGAGTGGTGTATAGACAACCAAAGGGCAAAAGAGAAAACCTCCTTTCTTCAGATAAGTAGACATTAATGCTGGAGGGTGCACTGTCCTGATACCTGAGCCAATCAGTCATTACAGAAGGGCTATGGGAACCAAGAATCAATTAGCCACATTTCAATGTGCTGATGGACATTTAGAGTCATATCTGTCCTAAAAAGACAAGGAGACCTTTACCAGACACTGCTAGGAAGTGCTTGTGACCTTGCCTCTTGTTGTACACTTCTTGAAGTCTGTGTCTAGGTCCATATAATGGGAGAGAAGAAGTTTTTTTTTGGAGGAGCAGGTACTGGGGATTGTACTCAGGGGCACTAGACCATTGAGCCACATCCCAGCCCTATTTTATATTTTATTTAGTGACAGGTCTCACTGAGTTGCTTAGCCCCTTGCTATTGCTGAGGCTGGCTTTGAACTCATGATCCTCCTGTCTCAGCCTCCCAAGCCACTGGGATTACAGGCATGGGCTACCATGCCTGGCAGCATTTTTTACATGAATGAAAATCAGCTCTTTGATCCAAGACAAAGACTAAGGGAAGTGCCTCCTCCACCTAACTCACAGAGTCAGGCACTCTAAGAGACTACAGTGAAGTCAAAGAAAAAACAGTCAGCAGGAAAACACACTGACTCCCTAAGAGAACTTTGGTGACGGGCCTAATACCAGACCCAGAAGAGAAATTTGATAAAGCATTTAAGAAAGAAAGAAAAAAATAGACAGTAGATTCCCCTTATCTTTACTGAAGTTGATATGATAAGAATGTGAACAACTGAAGCCTGAGAAGGGGAGGTTGTGGAAAGAGAATGACTGGAGAGGATGGGAAGGGGTGGGCAGCTGCATCACAAGGGATTTGTTGGACATCAAGCTGCATGGCCCTTTCCAGGCGCTTGGGAACACTGAAGTTGGGACAAACTCATCTTCTGAGACTGATGCCTGATAATGCTGCTGTTTTCATGCACGGACATACCATTTTTCTTTTAGGACCTATTGACACCTCTAGAACGTTTTAGGGTGGCTAAAAAAGGAGCCCGGTGAGAGAAACGTTCATTTCTTTTGGACTTAAATGGTCAAAATATGGACTGCTTAATGGAAGAAGAGGACCTGCAGCTGTTCTTTGTCAGTAGAAATCATCATTTCAAAAGGAGATGCTAACCAAGGTAGGATGTGCACTCATGAAGAAATCAGTTTGCATCCTAAGGCAAGAGGAAATGTTATAAAAACTTACTGAAGAGCAATACTTTTCCCTATGAAAATCAAACTATGAAAAGGGATGAGAATTTCAGACAGGAAGAAAAAAAAATGGTCTCCTGAGTTGTGTCTTGCACAGGATGATGGATGAGTGTTTTAGAAGGACAGACACTAAATAATATGCATTCCTATGGATCTAATGTATTCCCCTGTAATATGCTTTGATATTTATACCACCTTCACTATAAAATCTCAGCACATTTTCTGGGCTACTTCAAGTTATACGTACATACTCAGCGTAATTTCTCATCTGCTGTCTTTATACTGGTTACTGGGGCTTGTCATCTTTTTTTTTGATTTGCAAATAAAATACTCTGTTCTCTTCTCTTTGGGAGACTTTTATCAGAACCATCCAGCCCTGAACAGAGAAGCATTTCAAGATCAAAAGGGAAGCAAAATAACACTCTTTCAGCAAGCCAGATAAAGATTCACACATAATTAAGCCACGACTATAGGACTATTTAAGTGGATATATCTTTTAAGAATAATCAAATTGCTATATGCTATTCAAACTACCAGAGTCACAGAAAAAGAAAGGGAGCTGACAATGTATATTTTGAAGACAAGGGAAAAAGGATGGTGTGGGGGAAAGGGAGAGGGCCAAAAATTATTTGGTGGCTTGAATGTGTGCCAGCCCTTTATGTAGTTTATATGCTAGGTAGGTCTTATCATTCCCATTTTGCAGATAAGGAAAAAGAGGAATTTACTCTAGCTTAGCAAACTCATGAAGATGGAAGCAGGTGGAGAGTTCCTTCTGTCTCTAAACTCATGTTGTTTCCCACATGCTAATCCTGCCCTCTCTAGGATCTCATTTAGGGGGAAATAATTCTTTTCACTCACATATTTACTGAGTGGCCCCTGTTCCCAGGAGCTGAGCTAACTACTCTAAACACAGAGGCCAGTCGGACGGTCTGTGCTGACCGCGGTCCCCACAGCTCATGGAACTGCACAAACAGATGCATCTTTTCAGCTCTGGGTTCATCTATTCTCTATCCCAAGCCTAATGCAGGAATTGTTATTCACTTTACAGATGAGGGAAAGGGAGCTCAGAGAGACTCAGTGGCCCATCGAAGCTCAATGAAGAGTAACAAAACATAATCTCAGGCAGGCTGGAATTTAGTGTCCAAGCATTCCCTGAGTTCACCACCGTGATAAACTAAGGTTTATCCACAGGGAGCTTAAAAAAGTCCTAGGTGAGAAAACAATCTACAAGTGATTATAAGAAAGAGGATATTCATTCCCTATTTCACAGCTGCCTTCTCTGATAATGAAGCAATCAGGAATAAAGTCAAAACTACCAATCTAAAACGTTAATTCACTATTTATTTTATGAATATTTTATCAACTTTCTGTATCTACATGCTGTAATTAGCCTTCAATCTCCTCTACAATTATAACAGGCTTTCAAGAGATGAACTGGACTTGGATTATATGAGCTAAAACCTCTGTATTTTTGCACTTTTTTGGTAGGGAGAGATTAGTGTAATATTTTCACATAACATAGTTCCAAACCAGAAGAGTTTACACTTAGAATTCACTAAAGAAGTGTAAGCTTGGGGGCTGGGGATATGGCTCAAGCAGTAGGGCGCTGGCCTGGCATGCGTGTGGCCCGGGGTTCGGTCCTCAGCACCACATACAAACAAAGATGTTGTGTCTGCTGAAAACTAAAAAATAAATATTAAAATTCTCTCTCTTTAAAAAAAAAAAAACGTGTAAGCTGTACTTGTGAATTTGCCTACAGTTCTTTGCTGCTCTTGTTGCTTTAGCAAGTCCTTTGAATTCTAATAATGACAGCCTTCCTGTGATAGCCACAGATTTAAGGTGAATGCTTTACTGATTCACAAAACCTTGTGGCCCACACAAAGCTAAGTAGCTTCAGTCGATGTACAGAGTGCCAGCAGGGAATTAAAGTGCCTTCTATCAGGGGGACAGCAAACTACAAACAAAGTCATTAATGTCCTCCTGGTTACCTAGTCAGAGCATACCTGCCAAGTCAGCTTCTAAGTAGGTCCTTTCAAGAAGAGTCAATTTTGTTTTATTGGAAAAGAAAAGTACAAAATAGAGCCAGGAGGTGAATGTGAGTTTAAGAGGAGCATAAGGTTATCTTGGCAATTAAAGGCTCTCCAGGAGGTTAATTACCCACACCCAGTCTTCACAACTCACAAAATGTACTTTCAGTTACAAAATTTTGTGTCTGACAAAAGACTCTGTCCCACACTCTGAATAATATTCTTTTACTCATTTTTTTTTTTAGCAGAACTAAGTTAAAGCAATATTCCTTCCATGATCCTTTCAGAAACAAAGAACTGGAGGGTGTTCAAATTCTTACAGCAATGTTATAGAGAACAAAATCAGCATGGCCAAGAAATGTACAATAGTATGTGCAAGTAAGAGAAAGAAGGTAGTGGAGAAGGAGGAAGAGGAAGAGGCTGAGATTCAGCTAGTTTTTGAAAGTCTTAAAAGAAGATTTACTAAATGTGACAGTTGGGGGATCCTGGGAGCTGGCAGGGGAATGGAGGACCAACTTGAGGAAAATTGGTAAGATTCAGATGCTCTATAATACATACGATTTCACTTTGAAAATTTTTTAAAAAACGACTTTGCTGCTTTTACGAGGAATCATGATGGGATCTGCATTAGACAATTCCCTATTTGACCCACTGCCCTCACCCTCCTCCAAACCACGATCGTCCATCATCTCATCTGGACCTCTCTAAAAGTTTCCCAGGCTCCCATATCTCCCCACAGCTCCTGCTCCAGCCCAACTCTGCCGTTACAACACAGATTAGACCCTGCCACCCATTTACTGGCTCTCCATTGCACTAAGGAAAAAAATCAGAATCCTCACTGCAGCCCTCTGCTTTTCCAACTTGCTTTCCCGTCACCTACAATCTTCTACCTCTGCTCCACTTTGCACTTTTCACCACACTGGCCTTGGTTCTGTTTCTTGAACAGAATCTAGGCATCATGTCACCAAATGTCACCTCCTCGGGCTTTCCTCATCAATCTATTGAGTTTTGCATACCACCTCCGTCTGCTTTCAGGCAGTATCATGGAACCTATTTTAGTGGCCTCATGGAGCTTCTGTCTGATTATACCATTTACTCATGTATCATGTGCCTTCCCACTCTCCTGTTCCTTCTGTGTCCCCAGCACATAAGGTAGTCCTGGAATACAAGCTGAGTTCAGTGGTTAGTACCTGGGCTCCTTCTGTATTTCTGGTGTGTGGGAAAACCATCCTTCCTGAGGTATGGAAATGAAGTTCAATCTTTAGGAGGATGCAACTATCATGTCACCATATAATAATGATTAAGACCACAATGATTATTTAACTATGCTTTCCTGAGCATGTACTTAGTGCCAGATACTGAACTGGATGTTTTACAGATATTTTAATTGCCCAACACTGCTAGGAGGTTAATTGCTATGCTACCCTACCTCCCTAAGCAGATTATAACCACAACAGTAAAATTATGTTCTAGATCCCAAACTGGGTTTTCCATATCTGCAAACACTACCAAACTGTTACTCAGCATCTATGTAAGTGTGTAGAGGACATGAAAGCACTAAGGATTCTTTGGGGAAGTAAATTCAATGCCTGGAAAACATCCTTGCCTCTTTTCCTTGTAGCTTTATCCTATAATGGTCACTCTGCACCACATACCCCTCATGACACCACCTAGTGAGGACAAGGCAAGTGATCTCAGCAGATTCCCTAGCTAATGAGATGCCCTCCCTTCCTCCTGCTGGGAGGTAATGGGTTCAACTATCTAAGAACATTGTCTCTCCAGGAGTCCTGGACTCTCTTCTGAAAAGGAAAGAAGCACATTAATAAAACATAAGGTGTTATTTCTCTAGCAAATGTACTGTAATTCTGGACCAGGTAGGTACTGTGACCCATTAATAGGATTTTGAAAAAAAAATCAATTATTATAATTATTTTTGGCAGCCTGGAATCTTCCATCTTTATGAGATGATAGTAATGTTTTAAAAGGATTATCATAGGGCTGCATGATAATAATCACCCTTTTCTATATCTAATACCTTGTAAGTTTCAAAAAATACTTTGATACAGAATATAAGGTTTGATTCTAATAGTGATCCTTTGAGGTATATGGATTAGCAATTATTTGCCACATTTCACAATAGGGGAAACTGAGATCCAGGTAATTAAATAGCACTGGCCATAGCTTTGAGTTAATCATGTCAGGGCAGCTTAAAAACCCATGGGCCCAGACTCCTAGTTCAGTATTCTTTTCTTGGGATTCTGGGGATTGAACCCAAGGGTAGTCTATTACTAAGCTGCCACCCCAGCTTTTTTTTTTCTCTTTAAGAATTTTATTTTAATACAGGGTCTCCAAATTGCCAAGTCTGGACTCAAACTTGCTATCCTCCTGCCTCAGACTCTCACATCATGTATTATAGGCCTGTGTCATGACTCCCAGCTCCAGTGTTCTTTAACTAGATCATTACTGCTGATATGACTTAAAGGAAGATGCTAGAAGAGATCCTGTCATAAGATTTGAGGAGGGTGTGTGCATGCACACACATAAGTATAGTGGATGAGTTCCGGTAAGTGGGTCTGAGAAATAGAAAGATCATTTTAGAAGCATGGACACATCATAGACCCTTATCAAAGCCCTAGGTTCTGAGTTTTGTCATCCCTTCATATCACACAGTCACACTCAGATCAAAGTGCCATACAAACTATGCAGACTTCAACCTTTTCAATAAAGATACTCAATACGTATAGGAGGAATGTTCCACAACGCTCTTTCATGTCTATTTTCTCATCCCTTGCCTTAAAGTGGTTTTTTTTCTCTACCAGAAATAATGCTCTTAGAGTTTCCATTGCTGCTGTTCCTGTCTTAATGAATTATAGGAGAACATTTTATGGTTTCAGAAACAGTCACCTTGAGCCATGAATCAACCAGCAGCCTTCTCTTTCTCAACCATCTCCCCAGAAAAAAGAAATGAGGGGAAAGAAGTACACTTCACTTGAACCGCAGCACTGCTGCTCTTTCTCCTTTCATGGGGCAGTGGGCCTACGGGACATTGCTCTGGAACTTTCTTTTCTGATTATTGACAAAGAGGTCTGAAGTTAAGGCAGAAATATCCATGCAGCTGCCTGTCTTTAGTGCGGGTAAAGGCCTCTTTATCACTCTTGCTTGGCTCACAAGAGCAGACGGATGGGAATGCATCAGAACTCTCTAAATTCTGAATCACTCAGCCTAAGAGAGGCAACTTCATTTTGCAACCGATTTTTCCAGTGTATTAAAAGTTCCCATTTGTGATGAAGGCTCAGGGAGTTTAGCAAAAATTTTAACAAGAGCCATTTCCTCTGTGCGCTTACCTCCAGAAAATGCTCTGCCTGCTGCTCTCGATCCAATTTCCTTGAAGTTGTGGTAATCAGACCTGTGTAGAAATGAGAATATTTGACTTTTAAATATCTGGGGCAAGTAGATTACCGACTGTGGGAAACAACTCCATTTAAAGGAAAAGCAAAAGTGACAGTGGACAGTAAACTCTCCAGTTCCCCTATGACAATCAGAATAGGCTCACAAATCATTGGTAAAGCAAAGTTGATGAAGAAAATATGAAAAATTGATCTGGTTTTGCTTACCATAGCCAGGTGTTGTTATCTTTGGGGACCTGAGAAGTCACTAAAGAACCATTGTTGTTCTGATAATGAGGCATTTCAAAGATTCATTTACATATGACTGAAATTCTACTGTTGGAGCCTCATTAAAGATTTTAAAGTTCTTGAACAACTAATAGGTTGTTGACACTGATTACATTAGGGCTATGTAATAGCACTTTCTTACTTAATTTTTATATACTCATATAATGTTTTGTTATATTTTCAAAAAAGGTTATTTCTATAATAACTACTTGTACACATAAGCATTACAAGTTTAATAACTCACACACCAAAGATCACATACATAATTTTATCATTCTTTAACTTGTTTAAATCTTGATACAAAATAATTCCACAGGGAAAAGGTCTCCCTTTCTTCCAACAGCGTTTCTCATAAATGAATCACCCTTTGAGTATAAAGACAAAGAAAAGGGAATGAGATGACGGAAATCTTCAAGGCCTCCCAGCCAATTGCACCAATTTGTCTTTTGCAGGTTTTATTATTATTATTGTCAAGTGGCAATTAGAAGGTCAAATTTATTTTCGGTTTTTCAATTCCACCATGTCCCTGAAGTGAATGTGAGTTGGGTTGTTTTCATGGTACATTCTGATTGACAAGGAAAAAACAGGAAATCATGAAAAACGAAATCCCAATGCTGGCAAGGCACATGGAATGGGGGAAAGGTGTTTCAGTGGGATCCGTGGAGAGGTTCTTGACCTGAAGCTTCTGTGTCATACCCAGTGGTGGATGGGAGAACATGCATTTTAGTGAAAGCAAAGAAGAGGCATAGGAGATTAAATAGTTTCCCATGGGCTTCAAAACAATATCTTACTCAGGGTGGCAAGGCTGTTGACAAGCTGGCCCACAAGATATTTTGTTAATTATCATTTCCTTGTTTTAGTTCTGTGCTATATTTTCTCTTATGTCCATTGACAGGACAGTGACAAAGAAAATTCATGAGTGAATACTTAATTTAGAAGTGTTAACTTTAATTCTCAATAAACAAATTCCGTGTGTGTGTGTGTGTGTGTGTGTGTGTGTGTATGAGAGAGAGAGAGAGAGAGAGAGAGAGAGAGAGAGAGAGAGAGAGAGAGAGAGAGAGAGAGAAACAAGCTGGCCTGAGTCCCTCTATCTCTGCACCCCATGGGGAGAAAACCTGTTTCCATCACAGAGATCTTCCTTTTCATGAATTCATTCTGGATGTGGCCCACCACACAATACCCTTAGGTTTTTCCTTTTCTTTCTTTCTTATAAATTGGAAATGTGTGTATGTTTGTGTGTGTGTGTGTATACACACACACATATATATGTATGCCTGTGTATGTATAAATATATATGTTAAGTCCAATGTGATGTTATGATTTTCGAATACTGCGTGAAATAATTAAATCAAGTGAATTTACATATCCAACATCCAAAATACTTATTTTTATGGGAAGAGAACATTTGAAGTTCACTCAGCAATTTTTGAAATGTACAATCACTACTATCAACTCTATTCACCAGGCTAAGCAATACCTCCAGATTCTCCAAATTCAGCTCAGATGTTAGCCTTCACTGACCCTCATTTCCAGGATTGGGTGCCCATCTGATTTGCCCCCACATAACCAGTACACTTCTCCATCATTGTTCTTTAATCTATCCAAAAATCTTTTGCTCCCATGTCTGTAATTTCCTACTAGACAGACAGGTCCTTCATGGGTAAGGCCTTCCTTTTGAGTCTGAAGCTCTGGAGTGGGGTGGGAAGCACCTAGCTCCCTGTCTATAACAAAGAAAAGGAATTCAATAATGCTTAGCTACCAATATTTGCCATGGAAGAGATTGTTATGTTCTAATCTTCAATTTTGCTACAGACTTAGAATGTATTTGTATAGGACAGTATTGTTTTGTGTGGGGGGAAGTGCATTTGTGGGTGGGGAAGGTTATGTGACATTGCATGCACTTAAAACCATTTACAGAGTTCCTCTGTGTGAATGGAGAGTGCTAAGTACTCTTGGGTATAAGTAAAAGTTACTGTCAGAGGTTATGGAATGAAGAGTGTCAGTAAGAGTTTCAAGTGAGAGGGTCAGTACCTTCCCTTCTCCAGATACCCATTAGAATCTTCTGGGAAAATCTGAAAACACAGATTTGTTCTCTATTTCATCTCTCATTTAGTGTACCAGATTCCCTTGAGATGATGCCTGAGATTGTCCTCTGATTCTAAAAGAAAAGTGCTGCCTAATTCTACTATCCTTTGTTGAACTTCACTGTGACTTTATTGACATGATTTTTTTTTCTGCCTGACTAGCTATATCCAAGAATGAAATACACTCAGCTGCTTTAGTACCTGGATCGGACCATTGGGCTTGATGTGTGTGCATGTGGTGCTACAGGGGGAGGGCAAAGGGGAGATGTGTGAGTGATTTGGAGGATGGGGTGATACAGGAGGAATAAAGGAAGCACAGCTCTCGGATTCATATTGATTAAAGGCCTGTCTGCTTGCACTGGTAGGTGTCTAACACAGGATCTTCATTTCCAGGCTACACTCTCCGACAAGGTCATATGTCATGGATAATCTTTTCAAGTGGGGGGTAGCTGTCTTCTAATAAGGCAGGGGAGGCTTTCTTCCAGCCTCACTGCCTCCTCAGGGGGGCATCCTCTGTTAGAGGTCACAATGAGTATGAGACATGCTTATTATGTAGAGGTTGCAAATGGGTGAAATGGCTATGGGCCTCCACCCTGCTGCTCATCTGTGGCTTTTCCAGGCACAAAGGAGTAGCCACCTCTTTGCCCCCTGTTTCCCTGAGGACTCTCATGTCATCACTGCTCCTCCTCACTCGGAGTCACAAGGCCAAGACTGTACAATGAAACAGTCAGCTTCCTCTCCTGATGACTCTGAGGGCAATTCTTTAGAAAATTCACATATTTTCACCATATTTCACATATTTCCATGGGCAGGCCTGTACCAGAATGTGTTTACATAAAATTTATTAGCTAACAGAGAAAGAGATGGGCTTCCTGAAAAACCCCAAATGTCACACAATAGAGAATCTGGAACTATGGGGAGCCAGGAAGATCCCATTCCTAGAGCAAAAAGCACAGGAAAGCATCTGTAGGATTCAGCTCTCTGGGATTCCATCTTCTTTATTTTCACAGAGATAAGTAAAAGGCAAGAAAAAACATCCAAGTCAAAAGTAGAAATCATCAGGAAGACAAATACAGTCAGGCAGGGGAGAGGGACTGTCTGATAATGGGTGTGAGGTTTCTTTTTGGGGTGATGAGAATCTTCTAAACAAGATCATGGTGATACTATGGTTATAGTTTTACAGTTCTGCACACATTCTGAAAGTATTGAATCATATTCTTCAAGTGGGTGAATGTTATTTTACATAAGTCCTTTATCAATAAAGGTGTCAACATCAGTTGGAAATCATAAACTCTGCCCATTTAGGTTTAATAAGTCTTTCATATTTGGAAAAGACAGACACTTGAATGAGTCAGTAAATGAATAAATGAGGGAATGAATGGAATAAATTAGGCATCAGGCATGAAGAGGGGTTGGAATAAATAGAATGATTAAGATTGTCCATGGGAATCTGGAACACAGAAACAATGAACTTTTCTGGGTTAAGGCAACAACTGACAGTTATTCACAGTGAAACATAAATCTTGTTTTCATGTCAGGGCCAGCCATATTAAGAAGAATCAAAAGCTTTCTTTCTTCTAAAGGAACATACTTCGCATGAGCTATAAAACTTTAGCAGCACTGCCATATAGTCATAAAGGAAAGAAGTGAGTTGCTCCTCATCGTCCAGAATTAGTTAAAATCACAAATGCCGCTTCTTCATTTTTAACAACTTTGTGGTAGCTGCGTGCATTGGGGTCTTAGAATGGAGAAGAGAAAGAAACAGAACAACTTCTCTCTTCAACCACCGGACTCATTGCTGTGGAAGGCAATCCCATTCTGTAATCTAGGTAAGAGAGAGGCGAGCACATCATGCATGTAACTGTAGATCCACTGGGCAGAGTAAATTGAGGACTGACATGATGAAATTGAATTTCAAAGATAAATCATAGGCAAGCTTTGAATGTGGTTTGGAGATATAAACAAACACATCATTTGATATAATTACTTATGCAAACCTCCAATTTAGAAGGGGAATTACACCAGTTCTAAGTGAATGATATTCAATAAGGGGGGAGGGAGGGGGAGTACATGGTTGCAACCATGCAATTAACTTTAAAAATGGCCGCTTTTGATTTTTTTTTTTTTTGTTATTGTTGTTGTTGTGGAGACAGAAGAAATTCTAACAATCTCTCTCTGAGAAAAAGCCTGAGTCAAAAATGTGACTGCCTGTTCAAAAGAGAACTCCAAATGTTCTAAGTAGTTATGGTCAGAGAAGTGATACTCCTAAGCATGACATAGTTTCCCTGATTTTTCTCCCTGTGGGTGTCCTGGGTTGCAGCTGTGTAATCTATTGCCATGACAGACACAGTTTCCTTAAGTGCTACTTGAAGCAGTGCGTGTCTTAGCTGTTTCAGCATAATTCTGTTAAGACTGCTGGAAGCTGGGCTTGGTCTTAAAACAATACAACTGGATTTATCAACCAGTGAGCTACACTTTCTGAGTTCTCTGTGTTTTTCATATCATATTTCCTCTACTGACCATTTCTGCATGGTCAGGTCCAGCTATCTGGTAAACCTCTCACCATCCTTACAGAAAATTCAGGTGATGCCTTCTCAGTGAGGCCTTCTCAGGCTTCCTCCACTCATCAGGCTTCCTGCAGCTCATCTGTTGTCGGTTTCTCCCTCTCTACCACAGTTTCAGGAAGGCAGAGACTTTGGGAGTTCACCAGTGTAGATCAAGGCCCGGGATCAGTGTCTTTCAAATTTGCTGAGTATATAAATAATATTCTTACAGCTCCCAAAATTTTGCTCTAATTATTTGTTAAAGAGTCAGTCTTGCCTAATAGGACAGAAGCAAAAGGATAGTGAATAGCTCTGATTCGTCTTGTGTTCTGGGTGTTTAACAAGGAAACTGGCACATGGTAGGTACCAAGCAAATCTTGTCTGAGTGAGGGTGATGTGGATGATCTTCTAGAACTATCAGTGTTGTTTCATAGAGAGTGCCATAAAAGTCCCAATGTAAAGAAATTAAAGTTATCTGAATGTTCTCTTCCAGTGTTTTAATAATTTTAATGTTTCTCCAATTCTTTGGAGTTCGTTAGAGCTATTCCTAAGAGCCTCTTTTTAATTTTAATCTGCCAATTTAAGATTTGTAATTGTTAATCTTCTGAACAGCAGTATTATGGCCATTCCATGGTTCTCCAACATCCTGATTTCTACTTAATTTATTGAGAAATGTGGGAAATTACTACTGCATACTATAATGCAGTAGTATACAACCTTTAATGAGTTCTGACTGTGTGCCATGCCCTGTCCTAAAGAGTTTATACAAGGTCTTTTGAAACGTCACAATAATTCAGATACCAGATGCCCTAAGTGCACACATTATTCATTTATTTTTTATACAGACCTAATATATGTTTTCACTCTACTTTAATTTTTCTTCTAATTTTGACATTTCAGGGAAATAGAAATTATTTGGATTCCATTTATAGGGAGAATAACTTAGTTAAATAACTTGCCTAATGACTTCCAGAATCAATCTAAAGGGCTCTAATGTTGAAGCTTCTTCCTTGTCTCGCTACAGAAGATGTAGGGTGTTAGCAAAATCGCCTTCCCATTATCACTCTGTCAGCACCTGGTTGAGATTACCAGCAACTGCATCTCCTCCTCATCTAGGGATATGCAAAGTCTCTCTCCAGGCAGTGAGAGGCAGGCAGCACCTTCCAGCTTCTCTTCAGCTTGGAATCAAAGGAGCTGGAGGACAGTGATCAGTGAGGTGGGTGACTGAGGGAACACAGGGTGAAGAGTCTAAAGGCTTGAAAACATTCCAAGAAGGTGATTCTTTTGTCCCTTTCCTGTTCTCTCACCTAATCCCGCTTTCTTCTAAATGTCTGAAGTCCAGCTGTGCGGAACCTGCAGTCACTCCTTCAGGAAAAAAAAAAACTGCTCACTTTTTCACAGAATTAAGCATCCATATTCATATTTCTCAGAAAGTGGAAAATGTCAGTTAACTGTAAGTGTGAGCTTTTATATAGGGAACAACAACAAACCAACCAACCCCACATTGATTATTTCTATATTTATTATCAATTCCACACAATTCTGACTTCCAAAACCTCTGTTTTCACCTCTCTTTTTGACCTGAATAAAATGTTCCTTACAGTATTTTCACATGGATATAAAGGCTACACATTGAATTTGGAGAGAAATGAAATGGACAGAGAGCAAATGTATATTTCAAGATTATAGGAAGAATTAAAATTGGGATGAAGACATGCATTTGGTCTGTATAAAGATAAAACAACCAAGTAATAAGTATTATTGGAATCTCTATATAATATTTATTTGAAAAGAAAGGAACAGGCAGAAAGAAAAATGTGTACAAGAGATTCTGTATTAGTTATTGGGGGGTGGTAAAAGAAAGATTCTAGAAATTGGCTCATGAGATATATTCCTTAACTAAGGGCTGTTTCTTCAGGTGTAAAGATTTGGATTTGCTCAACTGAGCACATACTGCAACTATTAAATTTTCTTAGGGAATTTGCTAGGGAAAATCACTGATGGAATTACTTAAGCCTGCAACTTAGACTTTTCTTCATAAATAATAATCTACAATATGCTAATTGAAGTTTTTAAACTGTACAAGTGAGGGTATATTGCAAACCAATGTATGAAGAAGATAACCATGGGTCAAACGTGGTTCTTCGCTGTTGGTTTTTGTAACAGATAAGTTTCATTTTCTTTCCTTACAAGCCAATGGATGGCATTTCCCAAATCTGCTTTAGCAGCAGGGAAATCTCAGGCAGCAAGCACTCTTCTGCCAGAAACACTTTTCCCTTTGGATTGAGGATTCTGTAGCCACTAAGGTAGAAAAGAGAAACAGCCAGCTTGTGAAGGAAGAGTGTTGATGCTGGCATACACCCTGCACCTTGCCTTCTGGCCTAGTTGACAGATGGAGTTGCCCACAACCCAGAGGGAGAGTGCTGAGGCTTAGGCAAGCCCTGCTCCCTCACAGAAGGACTCATGACAGACTAGATGGGTGAGGGGCATCTGGGTCAAGGCAACTTATCATGAGAGTGAAGAATAAGGTAGGGCCAAAACAGGAGGGAGCGGAGAAGATGGTGTTTTGGTTAGGAATACTCCCAAAGGCCTCTCCTCTGTGTAATTCTCTCCTGTACCTGATGGCCCTGCCACACATCCATATATGCATAGTATAAATGTGCTCACATGCACACGCATCTACTGTTAGGACCAGTTTTGCCAGAATGCCTGAAGACTTCCCAGTCCCATCTGTTCCTCCCTCAATTCCTCTCCTCATCACCAATCCCTCCCAATCACACACAGCCCTCGGGCTCTACTTTCTGATTCAGTCTAGATGAGGAAGCATTTATGCACCTGAAGAAGTCTCTAGGCTATTTAACTAAACCTTAAATGCCATATTGGTTTCTTCAGAGAAATTTAGCTGCAGATGGCAGATCAATATTAAAGATGTCATATAAAATGATGCCATCTTTAGGTGCCATTAACATACTACTGGTGTGTGTTCTCAGATGTGCAATATGGCATACATCTACCCTCTTCTCTTTCTGCCAAGATTTTTTTTTTTTGCACAATTCCAAATATTGGATGATCAAAATAAAGAAGCAGAAATGGCTGGCAATCTAAATTCTACCATATAGATGGGTCCTAGAGATATCTATTCTGGGAAGCATTGTGATGCACCGTTAACAGTGTACTAACCAGTACTTGGGCTCTGGCACCAGACTAGTCACTTGGCTTCCCATGCCTGGCTTACTGCAGGCAGCTGCATGTCCGTGGGCAAGTTACTTAGCTTCTCTAAATTTCTGCTTCCTCATCTGTAAAATGAAGCTTATTAAATTAAGAAATCAATTTAAAATGCTTAGTTCTGTTCCTGGCTCATATAAATGCCCAAATAATATTATTGTTATTATCAATCTTCAGCATAGCGCCAGCAATACTACATGTGTTCAGTGGCCTAACCTTGCTTCCTGAGACTTCCCTGAAATGTCTCTAAACATTTTGGACAAAAAAAAAAATATATATATATATATATTCATCTGACAGAGAAGGAAAATGAGGCTCACGGCTTAAATAATAAACTCAAAGACTTATTGATAAAAGAACTTTCATTCATGTGTTGTTAAATGTTAAATTTCATTGGGAGTATGGTATATGTCCTTGCTACTCAGAAGGTGAATGGAGCAGCATTGTGAGTTTTATTGGGGAGCTGGTTAGACTTGCAGCGCTTCAGATTTCTCACAGACCTAGGTGATTGGTCTGCATATTAAATGTTCAGAGGCCTGGCTCTAGAACATTGTTGATTTTCAAATTTGGTTGCACAAATGAATCACTTGAGGGGTTTTTAAAGAACATACTGACGTTAGTGTCCTGTACCCAGAGATTCAGAATTATTCAGTATGGATTGAGACCGAGGAATAGTAATTGTTAAAAATTGGCTAGGCAATTCTAATATTCAGTCAAGGGTAAGAGTCACAGTGACCATTGTCTGATTGGTGGTTTATCATAATTAATTTTTTGCCTTATCTAAATCATCTATTTTTTTCACCATGAGCAATGTTCAACTTCATGATACAAAAGAAATGAAAGTCCAATAAATGGAGACAGCTGGAGTATGGTCTCCTGCATATTCTTATCTGAATTCCACAAAGTTTTGTTCTGAATCTCCAGTAAATGTCTACATTAGGTGACAGCCATGTTTGTTTTAACTGTAGATCTGACACATGCTTCCTGTCTTTCCTTACTTCTTTGGCTTATCTCAACTACAGTTTCAAGGCTTCATTTGGGCACTCTCTTTTACTGCCTGTAGCATTCACCCCATCTTGATCCATCTGGCCCCAAGATCCTCCTAGCAGAGGAAAGACACCACATTGCTGGTGGTAACACGTCCTCTTCCCCACAAAAGCATACGTGGACACAGGCACATTGGGAAGAGCAAAGAGGCCCCATATTTGTTCTCTTGGAAGTAACAATCCAGTGAGAGAAGAACTGCAGCTCAAGGCATGGTCTAATATACACCCTGACAACTCTGAGTGTTCCTGAGAAAGAACCAATGACACAGAATTGTGCTTTGGAGCCAGGTGCAGTAGCACACCCCTATAATCCCAAAGGCTCCCAAGGGTGAGGGAGGAGGATTGTAAGTTGAAGGCCAGCCTCAGCAACTTAGTGAGACCCTGTCTCAAAATTTAAAATTTATAACAAAAAGTGGTGGGGGAATGCTGGGGATGTGGTTCAGTGGTTAAGCTCCCCTGGGTTCAATCCCCAATACCTAAATAAATAAATAAATAAATAAATAAATAAATAAATAAATAAAAGAATTGTGTATTTGGAAAAGATGAGGGAGTAAGTTTCATTTTTGCTGAAACTCTAATGTTGAATAAAATTCCTACAGAAAATTTGGAGAAGGTTAAAATGTCAAATCTTCATCTGAGATTAACGGACAAAATTTTACTGAAACAGGTAAACCTGAGTATGAATCTTGGCTCTGCTTCTTTTCAGCTGTGTGAATAAAGAGAATTTACATAACTTCTCTGATCTTAGTCTTACCTCTGCAATGGATACAGCACTAAGGTCCTCAGAGGTTTTATTAGAAACAGTACAGATAAAGGGCTTAGCATGGAGCCCCATGCTTAGCAGATTCTGTTTTTACAAAAAGCAGTGCATTGGATTTTATTTTTTGTTACAAACCCCAAGAACACTGGGGTGGCATATCTTACATGCAAAAGGTAAACCTGATTGTTTCTAGATTGGTCACTCTGACAATGTCTGAAAATTTAATAACCAAGCAACTAAAAGTTGACATTTCTTTCTGTTATTCAAATGAACACCAGAATGTTCCTTAACTTCTGCCACACTCCAGAGGTGTGAAAACAGCCTTGGCACCCCCCTCAGAAATCATTTCACTGCAAATAATTTGTTTCTACATCTGTTTTCATGTGATAAATAAAATCAGGAGGATATATAATGTGCAAATTACTCATAGAATGTGCAGAGTCTTGAAAATGTGTCTGTTTTGTGGGCATGGAATTCTTTAAGATCATTTTTACTCCATAATTTATACAAGATCTCTTAGGAGCAATGTTTTGAAACCAATTTTTTTAATCTGCAGAAAATATCACTTTCTAAGGAAAGCTTTGAATGTTATCTGAGCACTGATAACACTTTTTTTAAAATACCACACATTTTCCTGTTAATTTTCACATAATTTGACCCTTTCCTTTTCTCTTAAGTTTATATAAACACTATAAAATCTCATTATTTTTTCATCCCACCTATCTGAGAATTTGTAATAGTTCCATGGCTGGTTGAAGCTTACCTTAGTACTACCTAGGTAAATTAATAGGACAGAAAAGTCTCAGGGGGATATTTAATGTACTCAAGGCAAACCATTTGCAAAGCACTTTAATTTTAACAACCATG
Source organism: Ictidomys tridecemlineatus (assembly GCF_052094955.1). Taxonomy (NCBI): domain Eukaryota; kingdom Metazoa; phylum Chordata; class Mammalia; order Rodentia; family Sciuridae; genus Ictidomys; species Ictidomys tridecemlineatus. The sequence goes on along the minus strand of NC_135480.1, from coordinate 79,168,522 downwards.
ATTTTGATGTCCTAATTACAAACAGCCTGTGTCACTCTTCATTAAAGTCTGGCTAAGCAGGTCTTGGGCTTGGCAACAATGTGTTAATAGTAGCATTAACCTTATGTGTTTATTTGAAAGCAGTAAACATGTGTTTCCTGAAGTAATTCAGGAATCCACGTTTTCAAATGTTAAAGAGATCATCCTCAGTGAGAGTCTGAATTAATGGTGTTCCAGAGTTCTTGTGATCTTTGGGAAGAAGATTCATCTCTTATAAAAATGATGGAGTTTGTACTTCATCAACACAGTGATTATGTGTGATTACTTAAAAATGTATGTTGTATGCTCCAGTTTCTTCCTCTGTGGCATGGCAGTGATTTCACAGGGGAGAAGATAAGCTCTTCCTTCACTGGGGGTATAAAACAAGTGGCAATAAAAGATGGGTTAGAATTATAAGTCCTTGGAAGAAATGGCATATTAATTCAGGAGGAAGAGTTGTATTTTCCTTCTGCTCATTGTAAATAATTCCATTATGAACACAGTGTTTATTTCTTCAATAGACTGTGACTTTCACAGTATAAAACATGTTTTCATTCGTTTAGTGTTCATTAAAGGAGCACATTTTAAGAAGCTCAGCTAATCTTTCTATCGTCCATGCTTAGCACAGGACCCACCATATAAATTGTGATCAATAAATATTAGTGAGTTTAATGGGTAGACTATAATAGCAATATAATTAAGTAGACATAAACATAGCTAAATAAGTATTGCTATAATAAAATTTATAAGTACGTGTTGTTTGTGTGTCTCACAAACATGTACCACCACCATACAAAGCAGGTAATGGTCCATATGTGTGAGAATATTCACTCAGCATTTACATTATGGCTTGTAAAACTTCGTGAATTTTTGAAAATGCTTCCAAATAAATTCAAAATGAAATTGTGTGCTGTGATAATTATTGTTTAGGTTTTTTTTAGCATAAAGTATTTCAGGTTCATAAAAAGCCATGTTTTCTGGTATCATATGTCAGAGTCTGCAGTCTGTGTGGTTAATTGAGGTTAATGGGGGGAAATGGCAGATTGCCAATGCTAATTAGTTTTTCTTGACTCTTTCTAATATATATTTTATTTCTCTTTTGCTTAAACTTTTTGTTTAACTAAATCATGTTATTTTTTCCAAGAATCTGTCACATGTAAGCGGAGACTGGTAGCCTGTTGGAGAGGGCTTAGATTGTGTTTCAGTTCCTAAAAACTGTTAAAACAGTGAGGGGTGGGGGAAAAGAAAGAGGGAGGCTGCACAAATAGCTAACTTCTGAATTCTCCAATTCACAATGCACTGTAGAGTAAGTGTCAAAATAGAGTCTGCATCAAAGGGCCTCGTAAGATCACACTTCTTGGCTGGAGACTGAAGAATTAATATTTCGAAAATGCCACTAAGTGCCTAGAAAGGATCATGCAAAGGGGGTGCATCAGCCACGTCTTATCTATAGGATGAGTTGGGAGGCATTTTAGTTTCTTGTTCCAGGAAAAGAGAAAAGAACAGTCCATCAAGTTAGAGAACCACCAAAAGGGTTAGAAAAACTAAAGTAGAATCAGTAGCAAATACTGGCTTTGTGATTGGGTTGGGACAGGGGTTGGGGAGAGGTGGGCAGCCCTGAAGACTGCCACAGCAGCTATCCTATTTATTATTCCATATGTATCCACAAAATCACATAAATACATATCATTTATTGAGTGTTACAATGCTAAGAAGCTAGATCTTCCTAACTCCTAAGCTTTCATCTTTCTGTAATTATTTTTCATCTTTATCTGCAATTATTTGCTCGGCTGTCCTTTACTGGTTCCCTTAGTAGTGGTGGAAAAAGTCTGTTTGGGTTTTCCTTTTCGATTTCAGGGACAAGAACGTTGATGGCAGAACTGATATGAGGCACGCCCTCTGGCTATTTAAAGTAAGCACCATAGCTGGTGGCCAGTCAGCTGGGCTCCCAAGTTCAGGTTCCTCTGTCTCTCCTTCCTTCCTCCTTTACTTGTCATCCCCAGCTCGACCTCTGCCCAAGCAGTCCGGTGAAGGGCCAGAAGTATAGCTGCAAAATGCTTCTCACATTTTCACAGCTTTCTATTCTTTCTGTGGCACTAAGGATTTATAATGGGTAGGCACACAATTCAAAAACCAACTAGCCAAATGAATATGCCACCAAATTAAAAGAAGGCTTCTTTATTCATACTTTGAGAAATTCAGTATCTTTTCAACAAATGGCTATGCATAGAGCCCAGAGAGTGGATTTTTAAACCCTTCACAACACTGTGTCGGTCCTTCATTCTTGGTGAAAATGAGCTCAATGCTACTGTGGTTGTAATTAGTGGATAATTAGTACTTGTACATGTCGAAGCTACATGTCACAGAACTGGCGCCTGGCTTAGCAACCCATTCAACAAGATTATTTAATTTTGATGCAATTTTAATTCTTTTGAGTCACATTAATGCACTGACACTAGAAATCGTGGGATTCTAGCTAGTCCCACTAAGGTTGGAAACTGTTTTAATGGGTTTCATTTTTACCATGGAAAAGAAAATTGTTGGAAGGTTTTGTATTAACAAACCAGAGCAGTAGATAGGTCAAAGGGCAGGTCACATTCCACAGCCTCATCAGCCATTCTGGGCTCCAGAGTAATTTTTGTGTGTGGGGACGGGGTGGAGGTGTGTGCGTCTATGTCTTTAATACAAAGGAATTACAATGTTGGCTAGACTTGGCACCTGGCCTTCAAAAAATGCTGAGAGCAATAGGCAATGTTCAGTGAATAAATAGAGATATGTGGCTAAATGCTCAGGTATAATTATGCAAAAGAAAACACAGAGGCACGGAGGAGTCAGCCTTTAACCACACCTAGGCCTGCAAGGGAAGGCTCTCAGGCAGGGTTCTCTTATGTTAGAAAGACTTTTTTTTTTTTTTGCCAGGTAGAGAAAGAGGAGAAGCAAATTTCATATATTCTGATGGGAAAGAAAAAATACAGAGATAAAAAAGATCCCCTAAACCTGTCCCCAAGTTATTTCATGAAATTTTAGGGGAAACCTTGGAATTTTGTTTTATATGTTGTTGGGAATGGAAGGAAAACAGCAGGCAATTAGTCAGCTCTGCAAGGGGCTCTCTGAACTTCTGGCATGGAAACATTTTTATACATCAAGGAACGGTAGGTGATAAAGGGTCAAGTCCCCTCTCTCCTGCTGTTAGGCTCAGAATAAAAGGACCAAGGCCACATTAGAAGCAAGTATGTGACCCTTACAAAGCAACAGGCTGGGAAGCAGAAGAGTGCTAGTCTGATGCCATGGAAGTACCACTTCTTCCCCATTCCCTCTTCATCCTCTCAGAAGCAAGTGACATGTGTAGGGTAACAAGCCATCCCAGTTCACCCAACACTGTCCTGATTCGGGCATTGAAAGTTTCAGTTGTGTGTCCTAAGAAATCCCTCAGCCTTTGGCTGTTCTAATCCATTTTTAGATTGCAGCTAAATGCCAGGTGTCTGTGACTAACTAATTAAACAGTAGAGTTTCAAGACTGAACTCAAGTGAGAACATTTATTATTTTGCCCTGACATCCACTTTGGTTTACAAGATAAGGAAAGTAGGGCCCGGAGAGCAGCAGTAATTTGTGGGATTCATTTGTACACACTTCCAAATGGATGATGCTTCTGCCCAGAAACACTCAGAACTGCTTTATGAACTCTTTTTGTCTTTTCTCACATACCCACACATTTCTAAAATCTCTCCACAGATTCTTCTTAATATAGTTGACAATTAATGACATTTTCTAATGATTGCCTACATGGTAGGCTGAGTATTTTACATGCAATTTTTTTTTCCTCAAAATAATCCTAAATTTCAAAACTTTTAAAATACTATTATTACCCCCATTTTGCAGAGGAGAGGATTGAGTCTTAATAAGACCAGGTAACTTGACAAAATTTTAAAATTAATAAGTGACAGAGCTTTAAAATACAAATGTGTTGTCAGACTCCACAATCTTGATCCTTAACCATAACACAAGACTCCTCTTCCTTTTAAATTTTATCTTCCACTAGTCTATCTTTATTACTATTCTTTCTTTCACTCATTTACTACAAAGCATGTCCAGATAAGAGTCTGTACTGCTTTCTGGTTCCCAGTGGGTCTGGGGCCACATCCCCCTCCTTCCTACTCCAATACTGCTTCAGAAAGGCTTGACCTTGAAGATGGGCAGTGCTTTTATTTTAAGGCACTGAGCTACTGTAGGATCAATGCAATTAGATATCCAGCAAGAGCACTGTTAACTGAAGAAGGCCCTAAAGATATCAAATGCAACATGTCTCCAAAGAGCTCTACCAGGACTGTGGCCATTGGACTTTCTCCTACTCCTTTATGGGATTTCTCCCTTGGGTTATATCCTTTCCAGATATCCCTCTTGCTATCTACCTAACATACACTCTACTTATTTCACCAAAGTATTGATTATTTATCACCAGGTTCCAACTATTCTACTATTCTTCCTGTTTCTTATCCATGTAGACTTCATTCCTCCCTTAAACTTTTGCCCTTGAGCTTCCTTTAGTCATTTTTCTTTTCCATAGCTAGTTTCTTCTTTATCAAACAGATCTCAGGTCAAATGTCACCTCCTAATAGAAGTCTTTGATTCTTTGATCACCACACCTGAAGTTGCCCTGCCTGTATCTGACTGAAACTATGCTGCTTGCATGTTTGTTCACTTACCTATTATCTCTTTCCTTCTCTAGAATGTAAACCATAAAAAGTGGGTGCTTCATCTCTGTCTTATTTGCTCCCATATCCCCTTGGTGCCCAGAAGTTCTATGGCACACACTAGGCAGTTGATTAATGATTGTTGAATAAAAAAAATGAATGCCTCTATGCAAAATACTTACAATCGTCACTGAAGTTATCCTTTCCCTGCTTTTAAATATTTTGCATGCTTTCTGTCCTAAACAATATTAAGTATTGGTTTTGACTCTACCACTAAAAGTTTTTGTATACTCTCCATCAGAAACTAAGCCGAAGGATATTATGCGGAGGTCAGAAAGGCCCAGACTCAGCTTCAAGCCTCCACACTTCCCAGCTAAATGACTGTGGGCCAATGACTCAATTTCTTTGAGTTTCAGCTTTCTCACTCACACAGTGAGAATATTCACATCCACCTCCTGGGGCCACAGTGAACATGGAATGCCATTGGTGGGAAAGTACCTGGACTCAGCAAGGACTCAATGTGATCCTTGCTTCTCCCTATAAAGTTATTAGCATATTTAACAGTTTCACATAATAACTCTCATATAAATACCAAATAATCACATGATTAATTTGAAAATTAAAAGCTCAGAATATATTCAGGAAAACCTTAGAACTTCCCATTCTCTTTCCAAAAACCAGGGGCCTTTGGGGGCCAACTATCAGGAAAGGCCATCATTAGAAATTTGCTCTGGTAACAATGCCTCATGGTCAGCACTGAGCTGCCAGAAAATTCCAGTGCGAAGGATGTAATTTCTGCCATCAGACAAAAGAGGTCAGTGTGCAGGTTAAAAAATCTAATCTCATTTAGGTTGATGGCCTGGATGCAAGTCTCAGAGTTCATTTTTGTCTCCTGTGAGTGAGGTCATCAGAGCAACTATCAGGGCAAGCATCACTTACAGATGATACACCCTCTTTGCTCAGGTATATTCTTCTACCTGTATAAATGGGGCTATTCTGTGGCAAGTCCCAAACAAATGTTTCCAGCTGTTTATTTTCTTCCATCTTGCCCTTGTTTAGGCAAGGGCATTTGTGGTTTTTGGATTTTAGAGAAGAATAGTGGAGAAGGCACCAGAGACCAGACAACAAAGCTATATATCCAAATTTCTCCTCCTAGACACTCTACATTCTTGAGAAACTTTATAACCATACTGAACTCAGTGTTTGCACCTGTAGCAGAGATCACAGTACCTACTGTAACTGCACAATTCATGTGCTTATCACCATCTGTACATCCCTTACCATGTCTTTAGGAATCTGTTGTGTATAGTCCCAACTCAACCTGATACCCAGGGCCTTCAATGCTTCCTCACCAGCCCTGACTCTCCTTTGCACAGTGCCAGTACTTAGTGCTTTAATAGGTACAAGTGGAGACAAGGGATACAAAGTTCTATTTCAAAGAGAAAGTATTGCTTTCAGCAAAAACAAAACAGCACTTAAAGTTTCTCCCATCTCAGGCTTCAATACAGAGATGAGGATAAAAAAAACAATATGCATTGATAAACTCGCCAGCCATTCTGCAACGGAGCAGTCCTGCTCAAAGGTCTTCATCTTCTTAGCCATACCTATTTCAAAACACAGTTTAAATTTCATCTCATTTATTGATTCAGTTAAAAAAATGTATTGAAATTAAATGCAGACGAGGCACCAGGAAGCCTTAATTCCTTCAGGAATTTTTCAGGTGTGACCTTTGGAGATAATGCCTGCATTTTATGTCTCTGAGCGTGCAGTGCCTTTATGATGATCATGCAGACCTCAGCCAAATGTAAGTTGAGTGGAATAAAACAGATTGGATTCCATTCCAGATTTTCTAATTTGCTTTCCATGTGGTATTGGGAAGACTCTCATTCCTTATCTGTTAGATGGGAACTAACACCAATGTATGCACTTACTGGAAATATAAATTAAATATAAATTATGATGATAAAAAGCATCTAGTATGAAGGTCGAAGCGTGTGAATACCTGCCTTATTCTGTCCTCAGTGGACAGTTCCTGTTTAGAATAATTGTCATTTTGGTTAAATTGGAACAAAGGTAACAAGCACTGTCTTAGGTATTTGCTGCTCGCTGCTTCACAGGCATTCACTGTTTTTGTTTGTTTGTTTGTTTTGTTTTATTTTTGTTGTTTTGTTTTGTTTTCTGGCCCCTGTGGGCTCCCTCTCTGCACTCATCGTCCCCTCTCAGGTTATTATACATTGGCAGGGATCTCACAAAAGGTCACTCCTGTAAATGATCTCAGAATGAAAACAGACGAGACCAGGTCATCCAGGCAGCTACAACTCTTTACAGCTTTCTTACCTGTTAAAGTGAGGGGCTGGAGTAATCACCCCAAATTACCCAATCAACCTAAAAGGGGAGATCATTTTTCCCTGGAAAAGCCTTTAAACAAGGAATAATATGAGAGAAATAAATCTTGTGTTTCACTCCTCTCAGAATGGTTCTTAGCAGAAAATACGATCAAGCGAAATTTAAGTTCAATTTGACCCAAGTTCTCGTAAGATAAACACACCTCAAGTGGAGGGTGGTGGGAACCTCATTACTTCGAATTGGACAAATAACCTAAGGCAGCATGATTATCACCTGGCAGCAGCAATGGTTTGCTTAGCAAACGGCCTGAACCTCCACTGGGAACATTTAACACCACTTGTATTTTGGAATCATAGGCTGCATCTACAGGCAGTAAAGACTGTTATCTCTCCGATTCATTGCAGTTGCACAAACACCCAGTTAATTCAGCTATAACACATCTGTCCAGAGAAATATTTACTTTTGGAGCCTCCTGGGTATGCCTTAAATTTCTCCTAATTGCTACCCATTGAGCTCTAAGTTTAAGTGCTGTTGGGATGGACTTTAGGTCCATCTATACCGAGAAGTTCACCACTAAATTGTGTTGAGGAACAGATTCTGGAAAGACCTGGCTATACATTTAAGAACAATTTTCTTCCTCCTATTGCACAGATGAGGTTCTCTCTAAAACAAAGATAGGTTTATCTCACTGCTCATTTCGTCTCTCAGTAGAACAGACACCAAATGTTTCTCAAGGACCACAAAGAGAATAACACTCATGCTTCCTGCTTGAGAATTAGATTTTCTTGACTACTAAAGCTGTAGGAAATGAATTCTCAGGACACCTTTTAAAATTATGAAGGTAACAAGCATTCTCATCCCATTAAAATGATAAGAAAGTGAGTCAGAGGAAGATCAATTTCAGAAGAGAAACAAGGAACAAAATCTAGCAGTTCCAATTCTCAGAGGATGTCCTAATTAGGAAGACAATTTAATGAATACAACGCATTTATCTTGCTCCTTCCAAAATCTTAATTATGTGTATTTCTTCCTAGATAGGTTTGTGCTTTTAAAAAGCAAGGTGAGGTAACACAACTAAGGACCAAGAGGCAGAGGACATAGGAAAAAGAGGGAGTGGTCACATATTGACCCCAGAATTTCAATGTTCTTGCATCAATATCCATGCTTCTCTGGGTCCTCAATACACTCAAAAATATCTTTGCTCTAAACGACAGAAGCTCATAGTCATCAGAGGCATCAAGAATATCACAGCATCCATCCTCTGTGTCTCCAGACTCATCATTGTTTCTGTATCACACCCAGCACCTTGTCTGAACTGTATTACATGTTTATATTGACAGTTGTGAAAGATGCCAAGAAAAATCTCTGTTTTCCCACTGACATTCCAATTTTGCATCATCTCCTTTCCAGACTCCTAAGAATGGTTTTCTTAATTTCATGACTAGAATCCAGACTACTTTGAAAAGTGACCTTGTCATAGCTAAAAAATCAATAGGAGAGTCCAGTACATAAAGAAGCAGTATAGCACCCTGTGAATGTTTAGGCACCTTCTGATCACAAAACGCCCACTCTATAACAGTCATTTGGAGGAGAGAAAACACATCTCAACTGTCTCTGCACTTGAGTGCCTATGGATGAACCTTCTTAGAGAAGCCTCCCTCACCCTTATTCTCACATGGGATGCTTATATAGTCTTCTCTGCACTCAATTAGTACTGTAGGAACATGCCTATTACTTCTGAGTATTTGTCTGAACTTGGCCATGAGTTCTCAAATGGCAAGTTCTACAATGTTGCCCATGGTAAACATGTAATAAAGGTTTGTTAGATGACCACATACAGTAGGTGCTTATTAGTGTTTTTTGAATTGAATGTAATCAATATATAAATAACAGTTGAAATATAAACAAAAATGCACATGGAAAAACTCTGTGGTCTATAATTTTTGCCGAGTATGAGTTGGTTGAGTAAGACTGAGCAAATTATCTACTTTGGAATTTTCCCCCCTTTAGACCAATTTGGAAACTTAGATTGACCTTCCTATTCTGAGTTGTGTAGTTAAGTAGCCTAGACCCAAAGCCAAGCCAAATGGAATAAGAATCACTATACACTAGAGTTGGAAAGGGTTTCAGAGTTAATACATGAATCTTTTGTGCAATATCCCTACCAGATGGTCAACCAACCCTTACCTGAATTCTGCTCAGGTCTTCATGATAGGCCATCCTTCCCTTGTGAGTACTAAAACAAAGGGAAATCTACTTTGGTTCTATATGGTATCTCTTTGAATACTTAATGACAAACATGGGATTTTTTCCTTAGGCTCTTAAGGATAATTTTTATGTCTCAGTTCCTTTCCCTGATTCAAGAATTTCAGATCATGTCACAGCAGCTTGGTTACCCTCCTCAGAACAAACTCCCCAATCTGTATATAAAAGAGGTTTAGATCACTATTCTGACTTATAAGGTTTTTGCTTTGTTTTGTTTTCTGGTTCTAATTGCTACTGAGACCTCTCTGATTCTACCAGGTATGTTTGTCACCAGAAACTATACAAAAGTACAGCTGCCAGACATTTTCTATCATAAGTGACAACCATTTAAAGCAAAGGGCAGAGACTTCAGTAGTATTTACCTCAAATTCTCCAGTGTCTGGAAACACTCTATTTCTGCTGTAAAGATGCTTCTGCTGGCTTTTTCTGCCTATTTAATAATGGGTGGGCTACAGACCATGCAATGGACAGTCTGACTATAAGGGTGTTTCAAATGGGATAATCAAGTCTGAGAACCAAGTCCTGTGAACTGTGATTAGATGGATGGGTCTGCAGACTGATCATAATACTGTAAATATACATTGGATAACATATATTATATTCTGTATGCTTGGCAGTAACTATACCAATAACTTCATTTATTAATTCATCACAAAGTTATTTAGGAAGCCACCATTATTATCTAAGCATTTACTCAGATAAAAAAAGAGATGTAATGAAGAAGAAAGCAGACTCAACCCTTGCCCTGGTGGAATTTATAGCCTAGTATAAAAGACATATTAAGTAAGTGCACAAATATTGGATTGGAAATTATAGTAAGTGCTTTGACGGAAAACTAGTGAACATGATCAAAAGGGGATAAATGGTCCAAACTTTGGTGGATATATACAGAGAAGGTCAAATTGAGCAAGAGATCTTAAAGATGAGTCCAATTGGATAAACTGAGAATAGGAAAACATTCTAGGCAGTAACCAGTATGTGATAATAACCTGAGGTTGGAAAAAGACTGGAGAATTAGGGTAGTGGGAAGGCAACCAGTATGGCTTCGGAAGTGTAAACCAAGGAGTGATGTAAAATAGGCTGGAGGGGCTTGCAGGAACTTGCAGGGGCTTGCAGGGGCTTTGTACATTAGGCTTAGCATTTTTAAAAATTTATTTTCATAGCAATGGAAAGCTACTTAAGAGTTTCTGAGGAAAGGAGTGACATGAATGATCATCAGTGTGGGATTCAGTGGCTTCCTGAGCCTTCCTCTTGTCCTATGAGTAAGCTCTGGCTAGACACGGAGTGTTTTTGTGTCCAGACAATTTGTCCACCCTAACCTGTCTCATTTCCCTGCCACAGGTGTGACCCATTTATAAAATGCCTTTTCTCTTTTGAAATTTAAGCCATTTCTTCTGCAGATGTTATCACAGTGTAAATAATCTAGCTCCCACTTTGCTACAGAAAATTTCAGGCAATGGAATTCAGGAAACTTGTGTCATGAAACACTGTCTGGCCCCAATTCCCAGGCGCTCGGCAAGCTGGCTCAAAAGGATACCTGATATGTCAACACAACTCATCTCCCCAAACAAGGCGGTTCAGCTCATTAACAAAGTGCTTCCTCCCAGAGGTAATCTGAGTATCCTCTAAAAGGATGCTATTTGCTATATTTCATTAATAAAGAAACATGTAACACGGTTACAGATCCCTATCAAGAAAAGGCTGTACTGTGACTTTGTCTAATTGGGCAGGGAGAGACATGGGTTTGGGTACTGATCAGCATGGTGTCATTTGAAATTTGCAAATGCAAAGCCTGCTTTTAAGGAATCTTCCAGAATAAAAAGTAGTTATTTCAGTGAAAAGAAATGAAACATTCCTATCACAAACATACTCGTTTAAGATAAATGAGAGGCTGCCCATGCCTCAAAAGCTTGTTGATAAAGCAGATGCCAAGTCATCAGGAATGAAAGCCATCTCTGGGCAGCACCAAAAAGGATAATTAGAGCATTAATAAAAATAATGACACCACTTTTATGTTATTTCCTTTTAGTCAGAAAGCACCACTGTGGTATCTGCATGAGAAGAATGATTATGCCTTTTGACAGCTTGGGAAAAAAAAGACACAAATGGGTTAAATGGCCCCTCTGCAGTCATGTAGCCAGTTGGTGGCAGAATTGGATCTTTGACTTCTGATCCATATTCCTTCTGTAGTCCCTGCTGCCCATTTGGAACAGCAGTTTGATAGTAGTACTAATTAGCTGCAGAACTAATAGATGCATTTATATGTTCTCATGTAATCTTCCCAACCCATTGCAAGGTTGCATGATTATTCCCATTTTATGGATAAGGAACAGAGATTCAGTCATTAAATTACTTTCCTGAAGGCTTATAGTTAAAAAGTGATTGGCCCAGAATTGGAAGTCAGAGATGCTTTTCCAAATGCATATGCTCTCAACTCTCATTACACTAAAGTCCTCCCTGCCTTTAAATATAATGACTAAAACATCTTACCCTAACTCAGGGTCGAAAAATGAGTTGCTTTTTCATATGGACCATAACAAAGATATGCAAAGTACTGAGGAACAGATAATTGGTGTGTTCACAGTATAAATTCTGTGTAAGATAGATCAGTTCTGGGAATAACAGGCATGAGAAGGGATATGGTCAAAATATGTATCCGCATATTCACAAAGCATGGATACAATGAACATAGGCTTGCCTAGAAAATCAAGAAGTAAGCCACTTTATGTAGGTCTCCTCCATGTGATTGCAGAGGGCGTGAGTTATTTCATTCAATTTGCACAATAGCTGTGCTGGCTCAGAAGACTGCTATACAGGCTCAGGGTCATTAAGAGACTGTGTGAGATCATAAAGCTAGAAATCTTTGGAGCTGGGATCTCTCTGTCTGAAACCAAGCTCAGGCTCCGAAGGGTGAAAGAATTAGTTCTATCAGCAAGAAGAAAGTATTCCTTGAGATGGTGAGAGTTAACTTAGATGTTTTCTTGTAGGGCACAGTGTACAGTGAAACCATAAATAAGCAGGAAAAATTTCTACCTAAATCAAGGCTGATGGTACTGTAAAAAGTGTCTTGGGAAGCTGGGGATATTTTACAGGACCCTTTGTAATCTTGTGAAATAAAATCACTGAAGACAGATATGTCTTCCCTCAGGCATTTTTTGGTCCTGCTTGGCTCATGACTTTCTCATTGGATCCTAGTCTATAGAAAGAGAACTAATTTCCTTGCTGGGAAATTTTTAACACTGCTTGGATGCAACCCACCTGGAAAGTTTATACCAATGCTAGAGTGGCACCACAGAATGTTAAAGCTTAGAAAAGCAATTAGAAGTAACCTTGACCAACCCTTACTTGTTACAGATAAGAGCTTTGAGAAACCTAGACCAAGTGTAAACACAGACCTATGTAAAGTACTCAACACTGTGCTAGGAGCTTGATATACATTATTCTAAATCTCACAAAGATCCAGGAAGAAACTGCTTTTCTTGTTTTACCTATATTAGCAAGCAAGGTTCAGTAATGTTAAATAATTTGATGAAGGTCTCATAGTTTGTAAGTGGTATAGTCCAGATTCAAACCCACAATGGGTGACTCAGTGACCCATGTTATCTCTCCATCTCCATGTAATCTGTCCAACACTACCTGAATCTGAACCACCTGGAGCACTGGAAAAATAGACATTCCCAGGCCTACCTTTAATCTCCTATGGGAAAGGACCATGTTTCATTCTTAGAGTCTTCTACTCTATGTGTGAGTACATGGAAGGTACGGAGGATGTGCATTTGCAAAAGGCTTATGTTTCTGGTATAATGGGATTGAGAGCTATTGATTTAGGTTGCATTTGGCCAACCTCAATCCTGATATTAGCTAATATTGGGACATGTCCATTTGGAACTTCCTGTAAGAACTCTGAGTTCTCATAACTTTGTGGTCTTGCCATCTAGTCATAAAGACCTTTCTGCTTCCAAACCAGAGTTTAAAAAGCAATATCTGAATGCAACAGGCAATGTAAGTTTCATGCAACTCTGATGATCTTCCCTAATGGGAAGCCCAGGCAGGCTCACATCCTACTGCCCTCCCTGAGACAGGTTCACCTCTATTTGCACAAGGAAAGCACACACATTATTATGCTGCTATTGAAAAGGCTTCAGTGGCGAAAGTTGCTCAAGATCCACTTTTATATGAGACTCTGACATTTGGGCAGCAGAAAAAAAGAAATCAGTTCAAGCCAATGACATTTCTATGGGAAAGGCCCCAGTTCTACAAAGGAGCAAGTGAAAGTGGCAGTTAACCCCGTGGATGCCTTATTGTTCCTCATTCATGACTGGGAACACTAGGACCTCTGCTAAGAGGGCTCAGAGAAAGAGGGCTGCCACCTGTTGCTAGGGATGACATCATCGCCCCAGCAAGAGCCAACATTCTTTGGGCAGTCTGTGTGTGTGTCGTTAATCAGCACTGGCTCCTCTGCAGGCCCATTCACTAAGGTCTCAACTGTCAGCACTCTGGCTTCAAACTTCCAAAGGGATCTGCCAAAATGCTTGGCCTCTGTCCTAAAGGGAGTTGGCATGTGTTCAAAATTACCTTGGAGGGGAAGTGTGATAGTGGTGTGGTGCTGTTTTCTTGGTATTTTGTTTCTGTTGTGTTTTGTTTATGAGCCTGCTGGGGTTAAGTAGCAGAGGGGAAAGGGTAGAAGCAGCTAAGGAGAAAAGTAAGAAAAGCTACCTCATCCTAGATGTCAGAAACAGGAAAGAGATGACATGGAATGTTTCTTCTTAACAAACCCCATGAAGCCCATGTCTTACTAGTTTTAACTTATAAATGTTGGAAAGTTCCTCTAAGAAATTACTTCTCATGAAGTAGCACAATCAGGTCTACTCAGTTGGCATGAAAGATATCAGAATTACAAGTAGAATCTTAGGCATCACTGTTTTGATTTTACAAGTGAATAAGCCAAGGCTCAAAATATTTGTTTTAATCTAGGTCCTGTGCTGCTTGGGCACATGGCTGGACTAGACTACCCAGCCTCCCTTGGAGCTGGATGTAGCCATGTGATGGACTTCAGCCAATGGGATGTGAGGAGCGGATGTGTGCCATTTAGGTTGACCCAGGATAACCTCCCACTCCCTTGCTTCTTGCTCTTTGCCCTTCTGCTGGCTAACTACAGATAATGATAAGGCGGGGAGATAGCTCAGCATCCCTGTCTTCCTCCTCCCCCTGAGAGTCCTAAGCTATGCTGTTATCTCTTACTTCATCAGAACAAATAACACTTTTAACCTGTCCCCTGAGGATATATTTTAAATGACTTTTAAACTGATCAATAACTATGACCTAGAAATAAAAATCTGAATAAATGACCCTATTGAGTATTATTTGCTCCCTTGTCAAATGAACACCTTTATTAATTAAATCATTAAACAGAAATTTTTCACCCTGACTCTTCTCATGCTTGATATTCCTAGTTCACTATTTTCACTACTTGTTTAACTCAACCCTTTTTGAGCCTTTTTTTTTTTTTTTTGTAGCAACAAGCTACCAACAGGTAACATAATAGAATTTGCATCAAATGAAACAGAAAGAACAGCATGATCAGAGTGCCAAATGAGAAAAAATATAATCTCAGTGTGCGAATGGTTTTTAAATAGAGGAAAAGAAAGACTGGATTAGAGGAAACAGTATCTCCACCACAGGAAAAGTCATCTTCACTGTAACACTGGGGCTACACCAGAATAGGATCAGGGGATTTTCTCTGGTGGAGAAAAGAGAGAGGACCACAGCAAGTGGGACAGGAGATTATGTGCACACAGATGGTTTCCCTCCCAGAGCTTGGAGCTGAGACCATATGAGGAAGAAGGAGATCATGTTCGATTGATCTGTGGTATTCCCTTAATTTTTTGGATTTCAGTGAACAGAAACTGAGTTGGCACCATTTTTTTTTATGATTCTATTCAGGAACACCTCAGAAAGCCTAGAAGAACTACTTTGGGCACCCTTTGAGAAATATATCTATTGCTTTCACTAGTGTTGCCTAATTTGAGTATTTTCTTTCTTTCTTTTTCTTATTAATTAAGAAGAGAAACCTTGTGTCAGCAGAACCAGATGAACATGACTACAGTTGGTACTTGTTAAATGTTCCAAAATCTGTTATTTTCACTGGAGTCATCCTTCTGTACTTGACAACGTCACATCGTGAGAGGCATCTGGTCAACCGTTCCTTGCTGACAATTATACCATGTGAGGTCAAATAATGTAAGGCTGTGGCATTCAAACCAAATGCCAACTTGCACTTGTGGGTGGTTGTGGAGGTATCTTCATTTATTTTTGAGGCAAACAGAGACTCTTATAACCTCTTTTGTCTCATAGTATTAAAATGATTTTGACTGTAGGATGTAATTGGATAACAATGACCCTATAAGCTCTTGGAGTTGTTAAGCACAGATCAACACTGTCACAGGTGACTAATGAGACCAATGACACTCCTGCTGAAGATTTTTAGGGTGGAAATTTCAGACCAAACATATAACAGTATTAAGATGACTCTTCTTTATTAAATAGAACATTGCAAAAAAAAAAATCAAAACAAATAGCCAATCTGCCTTTGTTGGGAGTATGGGTTGGAGGGAAGGGTGGGAAAGAAAAAACCTATTAAATAGAATAGGAATTCATAAAATCATCCACTTCTAAAAGAAAACAAATAAAAAAATCCCCTAATATTTAAATATATTATATGAAGAAGATGTTGTCTTAAAGGCATTCAGAAGTTAATTTGATGTTTAAAATGCTGGGATGAAAGTATATTTCAAATTAATGACATTTTCCATGTTCTTTTCCATAGGTCACAATGACATCACTATTTTTTAAAAGGATATAAATGATCTCTTTTTAAAAGTGGGAGTGTATGTTTGTGGGAATAATACATTTGCAGATGCTGTGCTAAGTGTTTTATCTCTATTAACACAATTTATAGAATAATAAAAAGTACACTGAGTGGAGACTTGAAAGCCTTGTTAAGAAGTGGCACATTGACAATTTCATACCAAGATTGTGAGTGTAGTCATCTCTGTCCTTCATTCAATCTATAGACATTGAGTACTGTCTTCTGAGTATAAACTGACAGGAGGAGGACCTAAGATCAGAGCACCTTCAAGAGATTCACAGCCTGACAGTATAAGCTGATTTTGTGAAATAACTTGTTACAATTCAACAGATTAAAAATGCTACACTATTTTAAGTACTACATGTTCTAGAGTACAAAGTAGTAAGCTAGTCATTGTGAAGAGGTAACAAAGGAAAGGATCCAGTTAGATTTTTAAGTAGGAGTAGGAGTTTGCCAAGCAGATAAAGAATGCACCATGCTGAACATACATTTTTATGTAAAACTGAAGAGAGGCGAGCAATCATGTACATCTGGAAAACACAAGCCCAGACATAGTGCATGTGTGAGGCGGCAGTAGGGGGATGTCAGTATTTAAAGGAGAAGATGCAAAACCACGAGGGTTCTTTTATGATTCCCTATGGAGCAGGGTTTTACTTTGGTAATGAAGAGCCAGTTATTACCTAGAATCACCAACTTATATAAGCATATCTACATTTTCAAACAATTCCCAGCAGTCACATGAAAGCTGGACTAGGAAGAAAAAGAATTAGAACTTACTTGGCTGATGGGGACCTGCTTTAAGCTAGTGGGATGGTGATGAGAAGAGGAAGTGAGTGAGTCCATGAAGTGGGAGTGAGAGCTGTTGGGTATGGTGACTAGTCTGATGTGGAAAGTGGAGGCAGGGCATTTAAGAATGAAAAGAATCGTATTTTTTTATATATAGTTTTTTTAGTTGGACCAACTGAGTGGGTAGATGACCCATTTCTCAACAAGGAGAAATCAGTTGAGACTGGTAGAACTTTGGGGCATACTGAATATAAGATTTTACATGAAAAATTACAGAGAGAGCTGCTGCTTGAGTCAGTGAGTCAAGTCTCAAGCACAGGGTAGGAGGCAGACAGGGAAAGGGGCAGTGATTTTCAGCCGGCAACTGTACTCTTCCAAGCTGCAGAAATGGCCATGTCATTTCCTGCATCAAAGGCTTCACTGACTTCTTGTCTGTCTAGTGAATCAGGCGAAATCCCCTTATTCTAACCTTCAAGGCTCATTACAATCCTGTGTCAAGCTCTCCTTCCGTCCTTAGCTCTCTCAACCTGTATGCCCAAGACAAATAAACCACTCAATGTTCCCCAAATGCATCCTTGCTATTTGCTCTTATTTTTTCAGCTTAGAATTCTCTTTTCACCCATGTTCAGTCTACTGACCTGTCTCAGATTTCATCCCAAAGGCCAACATGGCCTTTAAGTGTCCTCCCAACTCCCTAGGTGGTAAGCAATCTCAATCTCATCAGCCTCTGGGATTCTGGAACACAAGGGCTCACATCTCTAACCTGCCCCATTACCGTCTTCATAAGCCAATCTCCCACAGTGGAGTAGGAGTTCATGGGAGCAGGGCCATTCCTATAGACATGGGAAATAAAGGAGTGCTGAGTGAAAATGGCTCCCTGAGCTTGGAGCCCACAATCTCCTTTGCTCCATTCCTGGGAGAGAGCACAGACTTCCTATCACATCAGCAGCTAAAAGCTCCAAGCTGATCAGCCAGGTCCCAGTGGGGAAGAGAGAACTGAAGATGATGTGATGAAACATGACAAATGACTCAGTGAACTGACAAAATTGCAAAGATTAGACCTTCCTTATTCTCTGGTGTTCATCCGCCTTCTCTGCTTGTCGTGACCCTTTCTACCCAACCCCATTTCCAGACTTCCATAGGCAGAGCAAGACCAAGAGAAGTGCCTTTTATTTGGCAATGTAATTGTGAGGTTTGGATGTTGTGTACTCATCAGATTTTATAAAAATAGATTTGTTTCTTGCATAAAAATACAAGCTTCTGTGACTCTGGCTAAATTCAGGGTCTAACCCCAATTATCAGTTGTTTAATATCTTCCAGGAAAAAAAACACCACAATTTGTCATCTATTTATGAAGGAATTACTCTAGAAAGGAAACAGGTTAAATAGGAGTAGACCTCAGAGCAGAGGCTGACTCTTCTTTGTAAATTCATTCCTCACTTAAGAGCTGGGGAATACAGAAACAAGTAGGGAGAAGTTCTCCAGCCCCATGTGTGATATACAGTTTCTTTTATGCTTGCAAGAATGACATCATGCTTGTGCTGGCCTCTGAGAGTAGATTTTGGCACAAAATGCCCTGATCTTACTCTACATTAGTTGACCTTGCACTAGCAACTTGGATTCTGAGTAACAATGTGAATGGATAAGATTCTAATCATAAAATACTGCTCCTCCTGTATTTACACTGGCCTGGCATGTTATAAAAACAATAGTAGTGATATTTACACAGAGGTAGAAAAAAACACAGAGCATCTGCTTGGCTGTCAAGAAAGTCAGTTTTCTGTATAATAATCACCCACATTCACAGAGATATGAGGTATGCACCTTACATCTGCTTGAAAATCCTCTGGCCTCAAACAAATCACAAAAACTCTTTGTATGTCTCCTTCTTTAATTCCTTCTCATGGTCTCCACCTGGGCTGTATAAACAGTCAGTGCTTATTTTAGTAAAAAATAGATGCTGATTTATTGATAATTTGTAAAATGCCTCTTCCCTCTCTCCAGTTCTTTCTGAAACATTCACTTTTTCAGATTTTCTAAAGACAAATGCGTTTTCTCCCCCACATGGATTTCTTGATACTTCCAAACAGATCAGTGGAGATGAGAATGTTCATGTATTTGAGCGGACATGTGTCAACATGCTCTAAAAGAAAAAAATGACACCAGTGCATTGTTGAAAACAGGGGGGGGGGGGAATTAAAAAAGCATTTCTCAGCCCACACTCTGATGCCCTTCATTGTGCCTCAGAGTCCACCTGTAAAACTATCTTCATGATTCTAGGGGTTCCTCAGAGGTACAGTGAAATCCTGGAGTCAAATTCATCACCACATATACTAAGAACATCTCAGAGCTGCAGGGCAGGGCTGGAAACATCACAGCCCATGGCCAGGGTTCAAAAGACCACACACACACCTTTGTCTCTGTATGTGGCTATAGTTTATCAAGTTTATTCCAGGAATACTTCTGAAGTAGTGTTTTTGAGAACTGGGAAAATCGGTGTCTGGAGGGCTCTCCTGGGGAGCTGCCCTCTTGCCCTGTTCACCCTGCCTCAACCCCCAGCTCCACCTGTTTCTCTGGTCCTCTGTGGTTCTGAGCCATGTACAGCACCACTCAGCACACTTCTTTGTCTCAATCTTGTGACTGTTTCTGCTTTATAAAAAAGTTTTAATATAATGAACTGCCCGGATTAAAAAATATATATATGTGCAGATAGAGAAGTAGAATAATATTTTTAAAAGATTAACTTTTACTAGATCTGTTGACATAACTCTTATGGCCATTAGTCCCAAATGTTGAAGAAGCCCCACTGAGAAGGCAGCTGTTACTGTTTAAGATGTGATCTAGAACAAGGTATATTTTATGTGCTTATGGTTTGGGAGAAGATTTTAATCGACAGCTGTATATGATGAAAGCTTTTCAGTCCATGAGGTCAGTGACAGCTGACTATGATTTACCTTTGTCTCAAAGCCATGAATCTCAGTATAAGGAAAGGTTATGTCCACAGTATAGGACCACAACTGAAACCACAGCAGCTGAGACCAGAAGTGTTTCCCTCTGAGCCATATACTAGCTCTTACACTGATTATAATCACCTGTGAAGTCACAGTGAAAGGATACCTCTCCATCGTGCTTAAAACAAGCTATTAGCACAAGCTGCTGAGGGCAAGCATGACTTCTCTGCATTGCAGGGCAGGTTATTACTTTTGGAGCTCAGTGGACAGACCTCCTGAACCTCAAAAAGATTATGCTTGCTTATTCCATCACCTGAGTCTGGCTGAACCCTGCCCTTCCTACCTATACCTTAGTACTTTCTACGATGCTGCAAGAGAAACTGAGGTACTCTTGGTATGCTCATTCAACTCTAACGTCAACTTAGGAAATCATCTCTTTCATGCATTTAATACACTTTTTAAACTGCCTGCCTCCCAGATCTCTTCAGTACATCAGCATGTCTTTCAAATCAGTAATTTACATTTAGGTTATATGTTAACCCAGTTTGCCACAAACAAACAAATTTCACTGGAAATTCAGTGCATTATTTGGGTTCTTATGATGCTTATTATATTGCTCCTTTTATTTCATTAGATCAAGATAAAAAAATGCTGTGGTGCTTATCATTGCTATTCTAAGTTGTCTCTACTTTTCCTCTCAAGTTTTATTTATTTATTTATTTTACATGCATGACAATAGCGGAATGTATTTCACTTCCTATTACCCATTTATAGGACAAGTTTTTGTAACTCTGTATATAAAGTATGTTCATGCCAAGTTATGCCATTATATATGGTCTCTGGAAAGCTTAGCCAAATTCTCAATATGTGGCTAAGTGAAAATCCCAGGAAGGAACTCTAAATCTTGGATGATGCTTCAACTGTTTGTTTGTTTAATCCTAATACCTTTCAACTTTGCTGAAAGTTACTATGTACGAACAGCATACTTCCATGGTCATTGTCCACATGTGTAGGAGATCCAGTCTGAGTTTCCCCAGATGCCCTTGGCAGGCACTCTCTCCTCTCTCCAGCTGGGCCTCTCCATGCACTATACTTTCATCTGTCAGCCAGCACTACCATCAATGTCTCCCTCTTCTCTACTACACTCTGGGTTCACAGATGGGGCCTGAAGTTAGGCAGAAGCCCTGAGAGATGATTTCGCAAGAAGCAAATGGCCTTACCCCAGTACATATTTTTTTCTCTCAGAAACTACCTGAATTTTTCATCTACAAAATGAGGATAATTATGAGGCATGGAGAGTAATTCTTATGATAATATCAGTGAGCATTCTTAGAAAGTGAAGGTGAAAGCAGAATCCTTATCTGATGTTTCAGGGACAGGAAGGTAGTTTGCCTATGAGTTTATGAGCTTCCTAAGCTGAAGACTGCATCCCCATTTGGCTGTAGAAATTCAGTATACACCACAGTCGTCAGAATGAACTCTCACTGTGCTATCAGATTCCTTGAGCTCTGTTATCCAATAGGCATGAATAGTAGAAATAACAGACCTGGGAGGTAATCCCTATGGATTCACACCTAAACCCTTCTGTGTGATTTGCGGCAAGCTAGTCAACCTCTTTGGATTTTAGGACAGTGTTCTCAGCTGTTAGAAAAGAGGTAGGGGAAAGCTGACCAGTCTTTGATCTGTGGGAGTTATATAAAAACTCTACAACATTTTAGTTCTTTTCTCTTTTCCATAAACTATATAGCTTGACACATGGTACAAGAATCTAGTTTTCGTTATCCCAAACGAGAGCCGTGGCTGTATACTTGGGGTTTGATGGACTGAAAAAAGGGCCAGAGGAATGAGGGCAATAAAATGATGATGATGATGACATTCATCAAGGCACCGGGGACAATAACTTCTTTTTAGACCTTTTACCAATAAGGCACTTACAGCTCCTTACAGGCTATGCTAAACTGATAAGCTTGGAGTTTGTTTATGCAGAAAATGTGACCTGTCCTTGAGGACCTATAAGCATGTCTACTTTGAGAGAAACTTATGAGACAGGTGGCACAGTAAATATACAAGAGACTAAAAATGCTCCAGCCTTAGTCAGTCCTGAGTCAACTACCTCTAGGAAGGGAACAGGCAAAATGACAAACCCTTGGACCTAGGTTCTGGAAAACCAGATGAACTTGAATGAAGGCAGAGGCATTCAGTTCAACCTCCTCCACTATGCCCTGACACGTAAGCAGCTCCTCCAACAATGCCCACTGTTTCTGCTTGAGACTGGGACACCTTCTCACAACTACATTGTGGATGACAGAGTCTAGACCTATGCTGTGAAATATGGTAGCCACTGTCTTCACATGGTGACTGTGCACATGAACTGTGGCCAGTGTGATTGAAGAACTCTTTAAATTTCACTCAATTTTAAACAGTTCAAACTTAAATTTTAAAATTGATAGTTGATTTCATTTTTGGAAAACATTTGAATATGTTTGAAACAACTTGGATGTGTGAATTTATTTTTTCAACTGTAAATTTTGTGAAATCTAAATACGGATGAAGTATTTCTGAAGAAAACTTAGCATTCAAATTGAGATGTGCTATTAGTGTAAAATGCACATTGGATTTTGAAAACAGTATAAAAAGAATGTGAAATGCGTTATAACATTTTTATAGTCACTACACATCAAAATTTGAAATGTTTAGAATATGTTGAGATAAATAAAACATATATTGCAGAATTAATTTTACCTATTGAATTTTACCTTTGTAGTGTGGCTGACAGAAAGATTGAAATTATGTATGTGGCTTCTACTCTATTTTCATTAGACAGCACTGGTCTATATAATGCAGAATTGGACATAAAATTTCTGATATTGTCTGACCACTAAAAATGTGCTGGGAATATCATGTCCTTTGTAGTGGATTTGTCAAGTCTCACAGGGCACAGGCACTGGAATCACAAACTAAACTGAAATGTCTTGAACTAATTTAGATATTACCAACCTCTTCTCACCATCTGAGGTCTCCCTGAGTCCTGATTCACTATTTGAAAGTATTTGCTTTCCCTTTTATCTTTATGCTTCTGAAAATTTGATAAATATGCCTATTTTGATGAATGACAAAATGCTATATAATTCTTCTGGGAAAGCTTCAAAGAATATGTGTGAATTCCATAGCTAGAATAAATAAACACTGTAGACTACACTTCTTTTTTTACCCTGGATTTATGAAGTGAATAGTTTTTGTTTTTGTTTGTTTGTTTGCTATTAGAGGTTGAACCTAGGGTGCTCTATCCCTGAATTATATCCCCAGCCCTTTAATTTTTTTAATTTTGAGATAGTGTCTTCTTGCCAAGTTACAGAGGCTGGCCTCAAATATGCCATTCTCCAGTCTCAGCATCTAAAGTAGCTAGGATTACTGGTATGTACCACCATGCCCAGGCACCTTTATCTTTATTTAGTAAAAAATTCTCACTTTAGTTTACTGGGCAGATGTCTGCATGTGCTGCTGGAGATGTATTTTTGAGGTTGGTCAACAACTCAGTGTAATGGAAGATCAGTCCAATCACATTCTGAACTTTGGAATGGGTTTTTTAATAATGCCATTGGAAAATAGGCATGCCTTATATAAAGATGTCTAAAGAATGATTAGTGATGTGACTTCCCTATGGAAATATAAACCCCTGCTTCAACCAACACTCTACTTCTACAGAATCAGGTCTTCTTTAGCTTAACTCCTAGGGATGGTTGGTAAGTTTTATTTTGTGTCACTGCTGTGCCTCTCAAACACACCTCACTACACACACACACACACACACACACACACACACACACACACACAGATGCACAATGGAATCTGGAAGCCAGGTAGTTAGGTAAGACACACACACACACACACACACACACACACAGATGCACAATGGAATCTGGAAGCCAGGTAGTTAGGTAAGACACACACACACACACACACACACACACACACACACACACACACACAGATGCACAATGGAATCTGGAAGCCAGGTAGTTAGGTAAGAGACAATGTGGTTAAATGAGCAAGGGAAGAAGGACAGAAAAATAAATGGTAAAATATGAAGCTCCAAGAATCAAGTTTCAAGTTTGAGTCAACCTGTCTCAAGTTTGAGTTCCTCCATCAAAATAAATAAAATAGAGTCCAGGTTGATAAAAAAAATCTTCCACCCAGGGATGCTGTATTAATTGGCTAATTAATGAATGTGACTCACTCTTAAAAATCCAAAGAGTGCCATTAATGCTAAGTACCTTTATACAGAAACCATTTAAAGCAATTAGCAAAACTACAGTTGCTCTGAATTAGAAGTAAATTTAAACTCGAAAATCCATTCTTGGAAGAGCACAACATGAAGGACTAATGGTGGTCTAAGCCATTGTTGAAATTTTATGTCTGTGTGTGGTGGTTTTGCCCTGTCATTATATTAAAAGATGGGCTGTGTGCAATGAGCAAGTGGCTTAGATTATAAAATCAAATATGTAAGAGGAAAAATGCAGGTGCTAAGAATAAGAGAGGAAAGAGGGCATCTATTTCCTGGAGGATGAGGGACTGAGCCCAGGGCAAGGATTCACTTCAGAACCCCTAGGTTACCTGATCAGCACGAGGGTAGATTGTACTGGAACAAAGAAATTCATAAACAGTTTGTTGTCTATATCCTGTTTTTTTTTTTTTTTTTTGTACTGGGAATTGAACCCAGGGTGCTCTACCACTGAGCTACATCCTCAGCTCTTTTTATTTTTTATTTAGAGACAGGATTTCCCTCAGTTGCCAAAGTTGGCTTTGGAATACTCATCTCAGTCTCCAAAGTCACTGAAATTACAAGCATGTGCCACTGTATAGTGCTTGGTTGTCTACATTTTATAGCTGTAACAAAGGTAAATTCAGCAAGCAAGCCTCATCTTTATAATACTAAACACTGTATAATTTTGTTTCTACATGGAAGATGACTTGGCAACATTACTAGTATCAACTTTTAACAACAACAACAAAAAAAGCAAAGCCCATGAATGGATTGAATCAACCATGAGGTCAAGCAATCAAGTTTTGGGGGCTCAAAAACCCAAAACAAAGAGGTCTCTGGGCCTCTGCCAGTGTAGTAGGCAGAGAGTCCAAGTATTTCACAGTGACTCTGTGAAGTACAACAATGGACAAGAGGGAGTGGACTCAGTACATCTAGTAGCTAAAGAGTCAAGCTTAAGAGTCATTCATTCATTCATTCCTTATTTATGAAATGGACTGAACGCACAATGTAATGCTGGGAAAGATGAGGTTGCAAAGCAGAATCAAACGCAGAGATGTTCTCAAGGAGCTTCTGAATGAAGTTCAGAAATGAACCAACACAGTTTAACTAACCCATTCCTGAAATGTTTGGGATTAGAAGTGTTTCGTATTTGGGAGTTTTCTGGATTATGGAATATTTGCATACAGTTTATGAGTTGAGCACTCTTAATCCAAAAATATGAAATCCAAAATGCTCCACAATACAAAGTTTTTTGGCCAGAGTATTGGTACTCAAAAAAATTCAGATTTCAGACTTTAAAATTAGGATTCAGTGTATCATAATTCACCAAAATAAATATTTTTGCACCTATCACAATTCTCAGTATACTATAAACACTAAAAGGTGATTGAATAGTTGAACATATGACAGAGAAAACTGCCATGTTCAAAGCACACTGGCATGGGGGTGGTCAGTCAGGAGAGGTACTTTCAGTTGAGACAGTCAAGGAAGATTTGTAGAGCACTTTATGGAGAGTTAAGCCCAAGGGTTCTGGACAGGTGGGACAATGAGGCAAAAAATGTAGAGGTGGTTACAAATATTTACTCTTGCTTATTTTACTGAGAGTTTACAGAATTACTATATTTTGGCTGAATAATAAACATAATTTATAGATTAGTTTATTAAACCCAATGATGAACCCAAGGGGAAAGGAAGAAAAGAAATGTAGAAGAATTAAGCAATATATCCATAGTCACAAAGAGATAGAGCCAGTATTCCTGCATCCCTCCAGTTAGTCTTCCATTGTCTAACATTTATTGTGAGTCTGTAAAGTGTCAGAAATTGTTCTAGATGCTAGGGATCTCACACATGAAAAACTGATCCTATTCCTACCTCCAAGAGACTTTGTACTGTTGGGAAGAAACAAACAATCTTATTTATTCATTTATTCCAGATAGCGATGAATGCCCAGAAAGAGAATATAGCAAGAGAACAAGATATTCACTAGCTGCACATATGTGTGTAGTGAGAGGGTGTGACCATTTGAGAGGGATTAGGAAGTTCTCACTAAGGAGGTGCCATTTCAATTGAGACTAGAATAATTAGAAGCTGATAACCTTTCAGAAACCTAGAAGAGATCACACTAGACTGTTTAGTCAGTTTTTGCATCACTGTCAATATACTGTCAATATACCCAACAAGAACCACTTAGAGGAGGAAATGTTTGTTTTGGCTCATAGTTTCAGAATTCGGTCTATGATCAGCCAACTTCATATCTCTGGGCCCAAGATGAGGCAGAACATCATGGCAAGTGCATGGTGAAAGCAAGTAACTCAGGACACGGTACTCAGGAAGCAGAGAGAGAGGGCTCCACTCTCCAGGGACAAATACAGACCCTATAAGCACATCCTCAGAGACCCACCTCTCCAGACACCCCTTACCTGTCTACGGTGAACTCCCAGTTAATCCAGATCAGAAGATTATTCCACTGATTAGGTTAAGGCTCTCATAACCCAATCATTCACCTGTGAACATTTGGGGGACACTTCATATCTATGTGAGCATTTGGGAGACACCTCATATCTACACCATAACATGGACTAAGAAAGACTGCACATGCCCTGAGATGGGAGCTTGAGAGAAGTCATAGAGATTGTACTACAGAAGAAGTGAGGGGGAGACAACTTGGTGAGGTCACCTAAGATATTAAGGAACTTGAATCTTCCTTCTTCAGGGGGGAAGTTTTTAAAGGATGATAATCAGGTGTTATAGTTTGGATGTGCCGTGTCCCCCAGAAGCTCCTGTGTGAGACAATGCAAGAAGGTTTAGAGGAGAAATGACTGGGTTGTGAGAACTTAACCAACCAGTGAATTCATCCCCTGATGGTATTAACACAGTGGTAACTGAAGGTGAATAGAGAGTGGCAGGAGGAGTTGGATCCCTGGGGACTTGATTTTGGGGTACCTATTTTGTATCTGGCCAGTGGAGTCTCTCTTTCAACTTCTTGATCATCATGTGATCCACTTCCCTCCACCACCCTCTTCCACTATGATGTTCAGCCACACCTTGAGCCCTGAAAAATGGAGCCTGCTGTCTCTGGATCGAGACCTCTGAAACCTTGGGCCCCCAAATAAACTTTTCCTCCTCTACAATTGTTATTGTCAGGTCTTTTAGTCACAGCAGCGAAAAAGCTGATGAAAACATCAGGGAACTGATATGTTCTGATGTATTCTTTAGAAAGATCATTTTGGCTGTTGCAAGGAAACTACAGTGTAGTAGATAGGAGTAAAAACAGAGGGACCTGGTGGGCTATGCACCCATCTGGGTGGGAAAAGGGATGGACTAGGGTTTTGGTAATGAGAGTAGTAGTGGTCAGGGTAAGGGCCTCCCAACAGGATTTACTGATGGAAATGATGAAAAGGATAAGGGAGAGAGAGAATAACGGGTGACTCATATATTTAAATTTTTTTCTATTATTTGGTAAGTTTGGTTTGGTTTTTGGTCTGGATAGCTAGGAAAAAGAGAGCATTATTTATAGAGACAGGGAATAAGCAAGAAGGATCTCATTTTAATAAAAGACAAGGTGACCACAGGGCACACAGATATCTAGAGTTCTGTTCTGTGCAGCTTAAGTTGGACAAATCTTTTGGCTATCTGAACTCTGACTAGTGAAAAAAAAAATGAGACTTATAGGTTGACGGTACACTTTTGGGAAACAATTAGGCATAGATGTTCCAAATGGCAGTCTCTGATTTCAAAAACAATGCTCACCCTGGTTGGGACTTTAGTGAAAAGGAGTAAAGGGAAACCAGACTGGAAAAGTGAGTTGAAATTCTGAGGGAAATGTATAATAAATTCATCTCATTACTACTTCTTCTGAACGATACAGTGGGTGCAATATCTAAAGTTCATTAAATAAGTGGATTTCTGTCGTCCTTTGCAAAGAATGATCTTTAAGCTAGTTTCAAAATATGCTTCAGGAAAAGAAAGGAATAATACTTTAAAATAGGGTGATTTAATAATTTATAAGTAAACTCAAAAACAAAACATGGAAAGGCTTAGAAATGTTTTGATATCTCTATAGGATTTAAGGAGAATTTTGAGAAGTGGTAAACAATATGTGCAGGAATCATTTTTCTAGAACAATGAGAGGCCCTTTTTAAAGGCAGCACAACTAATACATTCTGTTGAAAAATAAAATAAGAAAGTAGACATATTTAAAATTCACTCAAGAATTAATGCCAATTAAGCTCATACTTTGGCAGTGAAGAAGAGAAAATGTAATTTGTTAAGCTCACAGTAGGAAGGAAATAATAAGGAACTGGACTTTCCAACTGCAATATATAGAAACAATTAACAGTGTAATGATTTAAGATCTACTGTGAACCAGACCCCATTGTTTCTCAATCCTGCCAGAACAACCCATTGCTTTAGTAAAAGGAGTTCTGGATGTTCCCCAACACATCTATATTTTAGTATGTTTTTGGAAAGCAGGGATCCGATCTGATAGCCTTTTAGTGAACACTAATAGATACATAATAACTTATTGGTGGGAGGGTGGGGCTGCAGAGATGATTCCGGGCCCCATCTTCAAGTTGTTTATCCAATCAGTTAATAATGGTATTTGACAAACCAGGTGCACCCACAACTTATAATACCATAAGCAGCAAAGAAAGGCCATGGGAGAAAGTGACATCAGGAAACAGAAGCAGATTCAGTGAATCCTGGCTTAGGGATTAAAGTAGGTTCATGGTAGGGGGGATATTTAGGTTAGATGTTGAAGTACAGACACACATATGTACACACATGTACACCTGAAGACTCTCTCCTTCTCTTTCTCTCTCTCTCTCTCTCTCTCTCTCTCTCTCTCTCTCTCTCTCCCACACACACACACACACACACACACACTTGCACATGTGTACACTTGTGTTTGACAAGCAGGAAATAGTATCTTAAGCATACTGTGAGCCCAGATGCAGGACCAAGGCAACAGGAATGAGGCAAAAGCCAGGACCAGCAAAGGCAGTAGCACTTTCCAAGAGCATCTTCCTAAGTATTTCATTTACATGGAAGATGTAAAATTGTTACACTAATAGGTACTTGTACAAATGAGTGGCTATTTTTTTTTTCCTGAGAATCTTAAGATTCCTTTCCCTCTCATTTCTGAAGGGCTTTTAAGCCAGGGGAGACATTCAGCTGAAGACAGCCTCTTGGGAATTGGAAGAGAACAGGAGACGCCTCATGTTTGGAGGTCCTTCTTCTACAGTTATTGGTGTCTGCACTTTAATCCAAAGTCTTGTTTGTGGCTCTGAGTAACCTAGGATCAGTGGTAATAGAAAATGTGGGTCAATTTTTTTGTGTAAGTTTACTTCTTTGAAGAGCCTTAGTATATATTCTTGAAAGCAAAAATCAGTTTTATGGACTTGAAAGTACAGTGGGAATTGAATATTTAAAAATAATGTTACTCTGAGTATCTGACCCCCTTAACTAGATAGAAAAATATATGTAAGTGACCTACAACTCTGATGAGAACGGAGGTTATTCTGGATGGATACATGTGGCCAAAGGTGGTGTCTTGCTGTAGAGAGGAAACGAGAAGGGTGGTGGCAGCAGAGGCACCGGGAGTTGGATCTTGGAGTTAGACTGTGGTGCTTTTGCCCTGGATGAATTGCAAAGAGAGGTGGGTATCAGACAGTGTGTATATAAAAGGAAAGAGAACAATGTCTCCCTCACAGAGCATGGTTCTCATTTCCTTTACATACTCACTGAGTCTAGGTGCTCCACACTGTCAGCTCTTTGTGGGGATCGGGAATACACGAGTAGGTCTTTTAATCTCAAAGTGTTTACTATTCAGTATCCAGACAGGAAAACAGACAATTAAACAGTTCATGCAAATTGGTAAACAGTTTTCTATTTCTTTAAACAAAAGCATCCCCTAGATGTCAGACACAACACTTAAATACTTGGAAGTCCAAGAGCTGACAGTAATTATTAGGCAAAGATAGCTTTGGCCTTGCTTAGGGAAGACACATGATCCCCAGTGGATTCTTATTTCCCACACAATTCAGAAGATGTAAGTAGACTGGAGAAAAAACGGGAAACCTGGATAGGAGTAGGGGCTCCCTACCATCAGCATCATTTCCAAGTATTTATGGTGCACCTTTGACTCTGACGGGGTGAGATGGTTTAGATATCAGATGTCCCCAGAAGCTCATGTATGAGACAATGCCAAAAAATTTAGAGGTAAAATGATTGTGTTATGAGAATCTTAACCTAATTAGTGTGCTGATCCTCTGATAGGGCTTAGCTGGGTGGTAACTGTCAGCAGATGGGGTGTGGCCAGAGGACATAGATCACAAGGGCATGCATTTGAGGCTTGTATTTTGTTCGTGGTGAGGAAAACCTCTCTCTCTCTGCTTCTTAGTGCCATGTTTTGAACCACTTATCTCTGCCATGCCCTTCTGTCATGATGTTCTGCCTCACTTTGGGACCAGAGCAATGGAGTCAGCCGTCTATGGACTGAAACCTCTGAAACTATAAGACAAATAAATTTTTCCTCCTTAAAATTGTTTTTTTTTTTGAGGACTTTTGGTAAAAGCGGTAAAAAAAGGTGACAAAAATGCTAAGTGAGATGGAATGCAGTAGAAGCTTGCAAAAAGAAATGCCTCAACTCTTATTAAAAGACTCAGACTTCCCCAGTGAGGTTCTAGTCCAAAGCAATACACAGTCCCAGTGAGATCAGAAGAGCAACAGACCCTTTTTCCCCATACTCAGAAAAGACTGACACAACATGAAAGCATGTTCACGCAAGGCCTGTCCCTGCTGATGGGTGTTGACCAAGACCAAACAGTCTGCTGCAAAAGAATTATCCAACAGTGATGGTGTTTCCCTGGCTTCTATCAGCCTGGCTGTCTTATAATTCTATGCCTTGTACACAGGTCCATCTCCCTCCACTGACCATAAACTGCGTGAGCAAGGTCTAGACATAATTGGGTATTTCTCCTACCAGTATCTAGCACAACACAGTCTTTCATGAACAGCAGCTATTTAATAACTGCTCTTTAAGTAAATAGAATGATGGAACCAGAGATGACCAGGATAATAAGCCCCACTCTGCTTGTTAGGTATTATCCCTAGGTATTTTCCACAGTGGAAACCAACCTCATGAACTGACTTGGTTTATAATGAAACTTCATCAGAAGTAATGATATTCCAGAGAAGGATCTGGATTACTGACGAGATTAAGGTATGTAGTGCATCTAGCTAACTAGCCATTCCTTACTGAATGGTTACTATATTCCTCTTGCTGAGTGCTGTGCAGGAGACCTGCTCCCCTCTTATCCTTGGTTTCATTTTCTACAATTTCAGTTATCTGCAGTCAACCCCAGTAGGAAATTATTAAATGGAAAATTACAGAAATAAATAATTCATAAGATTTAAATAACTTTTATTATATCATTATAACTATTCCATTTCATTATTAGTTATTGTTAATCTCTTACTGTTCATAACTTACACATTAAACTTCATCTCAGAAAAAGCATACAATATTTAGGGTTTGGTATTATTCTTTCTTTCAGGCATTCCCCCAGGGTCTGGGTATATATCCCCTGCAGATAAGGAGGAACTACTATTCTGAAATATCACTTAGTTTTCACAATAATCATTTAAAACAAATATTTTCATGTTAACTTCATTTCACACGAGGAATTTGGGACTTAGAAAGGGTGAATGTTCCCTAGGATGGGCAAGGGATGGAATCTAGGCTCAGTCCTAGACCTGATGGTGTATGACACCAGTTCACAGAAACCAATCATGCTCTCATACTTCCCAAACTCTCTGTTCAATGATTTTGTTTTGGTAGCTTAAATTTGGCCAAAGTGAAAATATTTACACCAAAAAAATCAACAAGCACTACTAATTAGGAGTGTGAGTGTAAACAACATTTACCTGCATGTTCACTGCCCATGGCTGTCTGATTCTTACTGCTAAATGAACCCCTACCCTATATCTACTCAATAAATAATGGACACTCAGCAATAGCTGTATGTTGAAATGACAAGGACAATGTACATATGCAAATATGGGTAGGGTAGAAAACAAAAAAAACACTGAGTGTTAAGATTTCTCAGGAGATCTCCAGTACAGAGAAGACAAAGACTGGGTATCTAGAAGATCCAAGTCACCAGAAAGTTAGGGCTTTGGAAGATCAGAAGGAATTGCATCTTAGTATCCATCACATTCTGGAATGAGTATACATTAATATCAGCTAGTGGCTCTTCTCTGATTCCTAGCAGCCTTCTGATTCCGGAAATGAAGAGCAGACACTACCATTCTGGTAGCTGAAAAAGTATGCACTCAATCATAACAGCAGAAAATGACATGTCAATCAGCTCCTGTAGATCTGGTCACTGGCTCTCTAACATTTGGTCATTCATGGAGGGCTGAGGAAACTACTCTTCTCCACACACAAAGGTGATAATCCAGCAGTCTCTTTGTTTCTGTTTGTATATTTGTTTGTTTTGATGCTGAGGATCTAATGCAGAGCTTTGTGAATACTAAGCATGTGCTCTTCCACTGAGGCACATCCTCAGCCTCTCCGCCATCTTTTAGGAAGGGGACTCATTTCTTAATTTATTTGCTAGAGAAGTAAAGTAAAAGGGGAGAAAGGAAGCACATATATATGATGGTATCAAGTAAGTACTCAACAAATACTTGCTGAAGAAGTGAGAAAAGGACAAAGAAAGAATGCCCATCTGATTTCAATGTGATCTCTGATACCAAACTTATCTAAGAGCAGCCTGGTTTTAGCAGGACACAAGGTCTGTTTTCCTCTTTCTGATATGCCCTGCATGACATGGCAACGTGTGCAGCCCATGGAGATGAGGTTTAAAAAAGCACTCAGCCAAGAATGCAGCTCTTGCTATGTAACTCTGGAGAGAATCTTTCCAAAACACGATGATAGATGCCCAGAGAAGGAATATACTAAGAAGACAAATCCTCAACAACAGATAAAAGAAAAAGGATGAAGACAGCAATTCCAGGAGAGCTCTAGAGCTCTGCTTTCACTTTGCCAGTAGCTTTTCCTTCAGTCAGGCCGGCATTACACAGGATGGCTGGGAAACATTTGCGGATAAAGTGCAAGCAATTCTTTAAGTCATAAAACCCTAAGACAAGCGTCAAAGTCTGATTTTTATGGTCCTCTCTAGAGTCTTGCTTGCAATAAAACACTATCCTAAGGTAGCTATAGCTGTGGACTTCTATTTTAAGATTCATAACTCCACACAAGTTTAATGGAAATCAATAGGTCCAGGAATCCTATATTCTTTGTAATTAGTGAGAAATGCCGGTCTTCATCACAATCCAGGGTGAGCCTGTTTCATCATATGCCCAGACACTTCTCCACACACTAGATATGAAAGACAAATATCACCATTTATGCCTCAGTGGGCAAGTACATGAAACTGAATTATAAAGACAAATGGAGGCAGAGGCATTCAGAACAGGGCTGCAGAGGAAAGGAACAGAAATGGAAGGGAAAATAGAAAGGAAGACAGGCATCGCTCAATTCTAGAGGCAGTTACCCAGAGATACTCTGCCGCATTTCTGGGTGATCCTGTGTGTGTTGGCAGCTTCCAACTGTGGTATCTTCATAGGCCTCATTCAAATGTGTGCCTTTATTCCTGCTGTGAGCCCCTGGTTTAAAATATATATATATATAAACACACACTTATACATATATATTTAAATATAAATATATAAAATTGTGAATCACATACATACATATACACATATATAAACATGCATAATTATAAATCATGCTTATGTATATTTATACAATATATGATTAATACGTATTTGTTGAATTTTTGTAGATAGTTCATTGCTTTGGGTCTTGGCTCAGCTGCTCTGGGAAGCAGATGGAGTTGGATATCAGCATTCAGGTTGAAGAATCAACAGTCATGGGGCTAAAAATGAAGCAGGATGGGACAGAAAGAGGAATTGGATTGCAACAAAGGCTTTATTTGATCCAGAAGGAGCTATAGAGCTGGGATGGCCCCCTGTGTTGCCACCTTGAGGGTGGGGGGGCTCAATACACCCAGGGGAGTGGAGTGTCCCTGGAGAGATCAGATTGGCTCTCTTCACTAGAAGGTTATTCCCAGAGATGGAATTGACTGAGAGTCACCAGCTTCCAGCACCCCCAGAAGCAGGAAGAACGAGTGACTCAACCTTGAAGGGGCCTTCAGAATATACCAAGGCATTCACCACAGTGCATGGGTAAGAGAAAAAAAGGTGTCACCTGTGTACAAATGACTAAAGTGCCTTGTCTGAGTTTAGTGGTGTCAAGA
The DNA here is from genome assembly GCF_052094955.1 of Ictidomys tridecemlineatus. Lineage (NCBI taxonomy): Eukaryota > Metazoa > Chordata > Mammalia > Rodentia > Sciuridae > Ictidomys > Ictidomys tridecemlineatus. The sequence continues at coordinate 79,134,004 of NC_135480.1, read as the reverse complement.
CTTCAACTACTCTTCAAGTAACAACCTTCATGTTTCCTCTTTGTACGAAGTTCCACTCCTCCAAACTAACATAGGACAACTTGATATCTGCTATTTGCATCCCAGAAAGAATTTTGCCATCTTCCCTACTCCACCCACCACTACCCTTGCTAGAATAGAGTATGACAAACTTTCAGAATTAAAAAAAAAAAAAGACAAAACGAAACAAAACAGACAAATAAACAAAAACCCAACCACTTCCTACCTCTACTGGTCCTGGCCTTTTGATCACATTCCTCTTCCTAGAAAAATAACCAGGTGAATTTTTACTGAAATCCTCATTCAGACCATTTTATCCCTGAGAGGTGAGAGGAGCCTACTGAAATGCAGGCTTATGAGTAAAATAGAACAAACGAGTCTTTTTAAAAGTGTGAAAAACAGCATAGGAACCGAGTGCACATAATTTCCTGTAATGATTTCCTGTTCTGTACATTTAACATTTATTAGGAAACTCCAATTATGCTGGAGCAGTCTATTTCTCTCACCAAGTATCAGGCAAATGCTACCATTTCTGTGTTCCCTTGTTAAGAGGAATAGGGGAATTAAAATTCAGAGACACAACTGGGGAGATAAGGATTACTTGACAGGCTCTCATTGCCAACGAACCAAAGCACTGTCTCTCCAATTGAACCCTGAACACACCAGAAGCACAAAATGGACTTACTGACCTAGCATCTTCCAGACCCCCCTAGTAAAGGTTGCTGCTTATGTTGGGACTTTAAGCCATTAGACCAAAAAATGTTTTAAGAATTTTGACCTATTTCCTGTATGAGGAAACAGTTCAGAAGAACATATCCATGAAATATTTAACTTCGTGAGAAAGTACACATTCCATGCATTTAAAATAGCATGTCATAATGACCTACTGCTTTCCCAATTAGAAGCAGGCTTTGGACTAGAGCAGTCAAGGACTCAGTCAGTTGTCCACAAGTCACCTTGCTCATTTTATTGTTAGCAATTACTGCATTTTATTGTCAGCCATTACTCCATTCCTCAAATTTGCCATTGTCTTTAACATTCTCTGTACATGTATCCTAAGCTAAACTATTGGTTCTTTTTTAATACAGATCTATTTTGTTTTTCATAACAGTGTTCATGTCTTTCTTTTGTAATTCTAAGGACTAGAAGAAGAGCTCAGTATGTGGCTGCTGAACTGATTCTGTGGGGAGTTATTGAGACAGATTAAGTAAAATGTTCATACAATGAAAGAGCAGAACAATTAAAATATTAGGATCCCAAAAAAGGAGACGTTACAAATACGCCAAACATAATCACTTCAGTTTCAATTTTGGGTCTGAGCCTCCTAGAAGTCAATGGGAGAAAGAAAATGAGAATTGTCCTAGTTCTTACTAGGAAGGAAAAAGAACAAGTCTAACAAGCCACGCCTGGATTCTATAAAGAGGGATGCAATTAGCATTCCACAGAAAAATGCAGTTGGGAATTTTGAGATGGCCTGTTCTATAACAGTTGCTAGCAAACCAGTCATAAAGATCCAGAGGTTTAAGTCACGTATTCTACTTCATTTACGTATTCCCTTCAAGCAAGAGCTATGGGATACTCACCATACATACCCAGTGATATTGTGGGAGCTGCAGATCAAACAAATAAGATAAACTCTCTGTCCTTATAAAGCTGGCATGCTAGTGTGAGACAGACAAGGGAACAGAAAACAAACAAGGGAACTGGAAAACAAACAGTGTCACTTTTGTAACATCCAAATTTCCAGGCATGGTGCTAACTACAGAAAGTGAGTGAGAAGGTTGCACTTCTGTGCACATACAACACAGGAAAATGTCCTTCTGAATTTTACCTAAAAGAAAAACAACAACAACACCACAAACACAAAACAAACATAAGGCTTATTGAATCCAAGTATTTGAAAGACTAAGTAACTAAGAAGACAAGTCAGATAAGCCAAAGAAGTTTATAAACAACACATTTCTGTTATAATGAGGCTAATGAAAAGATGTTTACATGTTTCTCTAAAAAAGCCTCTCTAAAATGTCTCCTTAACCTGTGAAATCCTAAAACTTTTATTAAGAGAAAGGGCAAAACCCCCCAGTTATTTTTTAAAAAATGTAGGTTATTCTCTAACCAGAGTAGAACGTATTGCTCCATAAAATGTCAACATCAAAACAATATAGAAAAAAATAATTACAGACAGTACTAGTGTTGTACGCTGATAAGGACCAGATGGTCTTTTGTATTTATGGTTTTCCTTGTGCATACAAATGCTTTGGGGATCTAATTAGCCTTCTACAAAACTCAAACTGGGTAATTACTATCATTATCCCCTTTTCAAATAAATCTGAAGTCTAAACTGCAATTATGTTTTTTATCTTACATTTGGTTTTCACACATTTTAAGGATTGTTCTTTGCCATCGACTCAGAAAACTTCTTAACATGGACCAAAGTAAAAAGTGCAGCAGGATTATGAAAACATTTTTTTTTAAAAAAATGGCTCACTCTGTTAGAGCAAAGTGCTAATAACAACTGAAGGTCTTCCTCCACAAGTCCTCCCTCTGTCACCTTGTCACTCCCATCAAGAGGAAAGTCCCTGTTCTCTGAGACTTTGTATTTCTACTTATGCTTGCACAGCAAAAGGGAAGAATTTCTGCATGGAGATATAAGCAGTCATCCACGTTAGAGAAAGGATTCTCTATGAGATGTGATGTAGAAGCCATTTCAATTAACTTCTGACTCTGCCCCCAAAGTGCAATACCTGGGCTGGCACTGAGCTGCGCAGAGGTGGTGGTGCACATAACAAGCCTGGTATGTCATCTTTATGGGATTTTTGGCCTCAGGACAGTAGAGTCACATCTCTGTACTGCAAAGCAAGCAAAGGGAACGTAATCATGTGCACCAGTGAACTCATAACAGAGAATTCATCAAAGTCTATCTCCTGCCAGAAGTATGTGTGAGAATACGTGTGAGAAGGGGATTTAGGAGGCAATCATTTTATTTTAGGCATGAGGCCAAGGATTAGAGTTATCAGGGGGACACGTGTGTCTTCTTTGGCAATAAAAAATCTGGACAGTGACAGGTATCAGAAACTATGTTTTTCACAGCATATCCCAGTGAAGAGGTCAAGAATACTCAGAATGTCTCCTTGACATCTCAAAATTTAGCAACATGATTACTGATCCAGGGAGAAAAAAATCCAAAAATAGTTGACAGAGGGAATATTCAGGTTGATGAACTGAAACTGAGGTGGGTGCTTGGCACTTCTGCTAAAGATAGATGCTAATGTGACAGTTCAAGTTTCAGAAGTGGCCTCTGGCCTGTCTGATGCTCTCAGGCTGCCACATGGGTCCTTAGCCCCAGAGATGGCCTTGGGCTGCCCTGGTGGGCAGCAGCACAGGCAACCAGACATCGACAAGGACAGTTGCAAAGTCAGCACTTTCTCCTCCCTAGTATGATTGCAGTAAGCTCACATCACACTGAATAGGATCTCACAGGTATGTATTCATTCTTTTACTTGTTTACGAGGTGTCTGCTTGTTGTGATGCACTCCGTGAGTCAATCTATGTAGGTTCATATGTCAGTACAACACTGGCCTTACCAATATCATCAGGTTTGTAAAAAGTATTAGATATCCCTCCCAACACTGTGCTGTAGTCAAAGTGCTTAGAGTAGAACGGCTTGCCTGCAGCGTCTGAGCCCAAGTAGTGGTAGAATCTTGTGTTGCATGCTTCCATACCAGTCTGGAGTGTTCACAGGGAGTGACTATGGCTGGGGGGTTAGTGATGCAAGGACTATCTACCCATCTCTGAGTGTGGCATATCCTTGTAATAGCACCTTAGTGTCTATACCACCATGTTTACAGGTTACAGTGTATCTTTTACTTCACCTTCTTGTTGGAGGATGACAGAGATATTATCCCCATTCCACAGAAGCACAAGATGTTTCAGAGGCATTAAGGACTTACCCCAAACTATACAGCCACATAAGCATAATCAGGGATCACAAGGCACATCATAAAACTGTCTGGACAAATTTCCCCCACTGTCTGACTGGAGTTTTACTGAAGCCTCTGAGCAGAGTTTGGGTGCCAGGGGAAACTCACTACAGGGCTGTCTGAGCAGGGTCTTTGGCTAACATAGTCTGCTTGGCATCTAGAATGCCTCTCTGCCTCTGAGGGTGCAGCTCTCAAGCTCATGGAAGAGGAGGAATCAGTGAAAGACCAGGATATCTGCATTAATCTACAATCTGGTGCAGCACGAGGGTCTAGGCTCACATTTCAGCCTGATCCCTGAAGCTTTTTTGGAATGACTTCCTCACAGGTTATTATATCTGTAGGTATGTAGCAATCAAAAGCAAAATATAAGCATCCAGAAGCTGAAAAAATGTACTGATGCCTTTATTCATTGTACCACCTCACAGGGCTAATGTGAAGATGGAATGACATGATCTGGACAAAGCAGGAATGTGATGCCTGGTGGAGAGTAAGGGTTAGCTCTGTCTTCTCTGTATCAGACCCTTGGTGGTTTTGTTCTGTTCTGCAAAGGAGAGGACAAAGTTATTAAGAGTTCCCATCATGGAAATGCCCAGCACTCCAGGCATCTATAAAAAGCTTCTTGCTGGTCCCATTAGGGGGGAAGCTGGAGGGAAATGTCAGTGATATATTCTGCTATCTCCCAAGGGGTGAGGGCTGAAAAGCCATGCTCAGTGCTTCGCAGAAATGCTCAGCCATTCTCAAGTAGGCAGTAGTGCTTCACTATCTGCCCCTGTTTAAGGATGCAAATTAAAGGGAAAAAAGTAACAGTCACCATCTTTACATTATCATAAGAATTTCTTGTCAATTTAAATATAGCCTGAATTCTCTGGTTAGGATGACGTCCAAAAACACCTTCCAATATCTGCTTAGTAGAATGGGCTTCCTGCCAGTCAAATGATTGTGTGGGACCCAGAGAATACTTGAGATGACAGTCCAGTTTTGCACTAGTGGTTAAAATACCAAATTGTATCCGCTTGTTGTCCTGGTGCTGATTGATCCTGCCAACTTGTTAGACTCTGCTGATGACAACTAAAGGGGAAGGCTAGCCATGCTCTTATGTGAGGACATCCCTGAATCATGGCACTCAGGGATCCAAAGGAAATCATCAGTTGAAGATATGAAAGAGGATAAGGCTCAAGGCCAAGGCAGATATGGCAGGAACTTTTCTGTACCTGCTTCTGTGGCTGTCATAAATCAGTTTCTAACTTTTTGCAAAGGCAGATCATAAAGAAAGATTCTCGGGCTCCTTCTTCAATACATGCATCTGATGACCTACCACAACTCTTCTCATTTGGAGGAACATACATGTGGTTTAGGCTGAATAAGTGGTTTTCATAAGAATTCAGTATTCCTCAAAGCTCCTGTAAGAGTGCTTTGTAATCTCCTTGTAGCTTCCTTTGTACAATCACGGCATTTCTGTAGTACTTAATTTGTGAATGTAATGTCTCAGCTATTAACAAGTACTATTTTTTTGTTTACTTGAGTCTTATAGTAATAGTAATAAACTCCATTTTGATGCCTCACAAAAATGATACAGTAACAAAATGGCTATATTGTGCATGTAGTGTTGAATGGTGGTTCCCCTTAACCCCTAGAATGTATGAATATGGCTTGAGCTGGAGAAAGGATCTTTGAAGACATAATTAGGTTAAAGCTCTTGAGATGAGATCATCCTGGATTATCTGGGTGGACTTTAATCCAATAACAGATATCTTTAGAAGAGAAAGGCAGGGGAAGGTTTGGGACACAGAAGAAAAGACGATGGAAAGACAGAGACAGAGGCTGCAGTTATTTAGCCCCACACCAAGAAATACCTGGAGCCACCAGAAGCTGTAGGAGGCAAGAAAGAACCTTTCCCTGGAGGCTTCAGAGAGAGCACAGGCCTGCTGAAACATTAATTTCAGGCTTCTGACCTCCAGAATCATAGGGGAATAAATTTCTGATGTGTTAAGCCTTGAAATTTGTGGTGACATAAAAGCCTTATGAAAGCCTTAGGAAATAAAGAGCCAATCTGGTATGTTTATAATATGTAGATGCTTAACATATATTATAAACATACAAACATAAAGTGTGCTCATACATACATATGGAGAGAGAAAAACAGAACACACATATTAGAATAAAATTTTGTCACACGGGATATAAATTCCTCCATCTTGTCAGGTTTTATAATGGGACACAAAATCATGTTCATTAACTATTGAATGGCATGTTTCATTATGGGCCAACCACAATCAACAACTCTGCCTTGCAGGGGGAAAGAAATGATGGCATACCCCCATGAAATGTGAACGGAGCATCAACAAAACAGGGCAAGCATAATCTTTTAACCTGAAGAAATCATTAAATACTAGGCAAAGTTGGAGTACTCAAAAGACCTCATGCTAGCTACACTCATAAGATACACACTGAAAAGAGAAGGTGCTATGTGCTCACAATTCAAAGGGATGTACCACAGAAAATTACAATCTGTCAAATCATTTTATAATTTTGTGTCCTTATTTTTATGTGTGTGCATTTTGAGTAAAGCTTTCCCATCTTTCTAACTTGTTCTATTAATAACAATGAAATAATCACTATAATGGTTATAATTAATAATTACTGAGCACTTACTGTGATTCAGGCACCAGGCTAACCCATTTGTGTGCATTACCGTGTTTAACAAATACATAGAGAATTCCTCCGAGGAACTTATCTTAATATAGTATTTGATTTTCAGATAAAAAGAGCAAAAATCATGTTTGGCAAGATGAAGTTACTTGCCAGAGCTGGACGTCCTTCCTTACCACTAGTAGGAGTAATAGGTTTTTGTTTCTCCAAGCTCTGGAACTCTAAAGTTCCTGACTACAACACTAAACCTGGGGCAGGTGGGACCTAACTTCTCTATAATCAGTTAGAGCACCTGATGTAGCCTCTCCAAACTCTCTGCTCCAGTATTTTCAAAAAGAAACACCCTCCCCAAATCACAATTCCAAGACAAAGAGTGCTGGGAACGAGGAGATATTAAAAGAAGAACAGGATTTGAACAGGGGGATTAGGGGAAATGGATGCTTCAAGGAGGAGGGATAGGGAAGTAGGTGTATAGCACATTTGGGCACCTGGCCTGGCACTGTCCACAGAAACCTTTAACACCAAGCTCATGAGTTTGAGTGTAGCCCCTGCCCTTCCTTGTAATGTGATTTAATAAATTAGATTTTCATTCTAGAAAACATTAACAAAATAGGTGTGAGTAAAACTCACATAGTTCATAAGACTAAGTAATAGCTGTCAATAATACAGTCTACCTGCAACTGAATCAACTAGTAAAGGACTAAAAAGCATGATACATTCATAACTGAAAGGTCCTAGAGCCCCTCAAGTACATCCTTCTTGTTGGTAGAGAAAAGTACATGACTCTTAGACATTTCTACTTGGAGGTTATTTCTATACTTGGATGTATTGTCAAGCTCCATCCGCACCCTAAGTGTCTCCCAGTAGAGTGGACAGGCCAGATGAGTTAGGAACCTCAGAGAGAGGGGGGTGATATATTCATGACTACATTGCAGTGCTATTTGTATAAAAATAGGGGATTTGGTGATCTTCTTTCTCTAAACTGTGGAAACCAACACCCAGCCCTGAGCATGCATGGTTCTCATGGTTCTCATTTATTCCACTAAGATAAAACACACTCTTGTGTTGCTTCCCAACACAAGGAGAATGGGAGATAGCCTAAAGGTACCCTCTGGGAATCTTGCTTTATGTGATAAATGTTGAAGCTGAGGTCCCTCAGACCCTACATAGGTGTTGAGGTCATTATCCCCATCTCTACCTCCCACCATTCATACCCTAATTTACAAGCTAAAGAAGGGCTAGATGGCTGATTCCTGAAGAAGAGGGATTTAGTTGGGAAGGCAGCCTGGACATAACTTGTCCATGTCTGTGCCTCTCATTGTAGCATTAATATACTTTTATTAGTATAATAACTAATGCATTAATTCAGAGAAATGTAGGTCCATGAGGAATAAAACATGCTGATTATGCTTGTGGACATGGGATCTGTATCTTCTCTATTAAACACAGCCTTTCTCAGACTAGGAGGGGCTCTAAGGGGTTAATAATAAGTCAGTGAAAAAATACTAGAACAGTCTGAAACATGATCATTATCTCCTCCAGACAAATCATCATTGGGTTCTTTAAAGAACATTAAATTTTTACAAAAAAAAATTAAACAGGTATTAGAAATCAAGTATGCACTATACTTACTTCGTCATGAGCGTAACCCAATACAACCCAGAAAAGCAAAATTCACATAGAAGTGACTTTGTGACTTCTGAAAATTATTATTAGAGATGACATTTTCTGGGAGGCATGCTAAGTTTCTGATTCAATTATAAAATCTAAAATGGGTCCAAACATAAGTAGAACAACCACATTTTCAGAACTCACATTCATTTAGATTTAAATGAAATACCAAACATTTCTTTACAGATTTAAGAAATTTAGACTCCAAAATTTTAAATTTATATACAATATAATTAGAGTTAAGGGGAGAAGCAATGAGATATAACCTGTACTGACAATCAGGATAGAATGTACTTAAGATATCAGCTAAGGCAAGCTGATAGAGAAATAAAAGTAAAGAATGCAAAGACAAAGGGTCCTAAAAGGACCCTATCTACTTTAGTGCATTTGAGTCAAGATCATGTTCAACAGATCATGAAAATGCATGTGAGTTCAGGGTGAGATCTTCACTTGCATTTATATACCTATTTAGTTAATGTAAGTTAATTTTAAAATGCAAAAAGTCATCATCTAGTCCAATGAGCATCTCTCAACCTTTTTGTTTGTGTTTTTTTCCCCCCAGTGTTCTATGTATTTCAAAGTGAAGTCAATAAAACCCATTTGGCAAGATTTGTATTTCCACATGACTATGCTCCATTCCAGAGCATGTGCCAAACATAACATGAAGTATATGGACTTTCTAAACTTCAATAGTACCCATCGCCTGAGAGAGAGATGTGCAGTATATTAAGGTAGAAAAGGTAATATTCAAATAACATGAGCTTTTTCTGAGTGTTCAATTTATATCCAGGATTTCCATATGCCTGATATACTAGTTAATTTATTTTTAAAACAAAATACCCATGTATAATGAGGAGATGTCATTATCAAGAACATGATAAAGTCAGAAATATTTCCATAGTATAGAAAATATTCAGAAGCTCAGCAAAGAAAGATAAACCTCATTATTCACAGTTATCTTGCTCTTGTTTTCTTGGGAGATTTTCATAACCACAGAGGCAAATATGCATGAAGTGCTTACAGTTCTTGCTGTGTGTTCATGTCAACATACAGGTTATCCAGCTACTCAGTAGAAGTGAAAATTGTGTTGCAATTTGCTCAGTCCTTCTGTGAGGAAGGCATTCATGGCTTCAATGCTATTAACTGAAGAGATATGCCAGAGTTATTATTATTCTTTATGACAATTCATTACAAAAATGAGAGAATTTTACTTTATGTTTTCAACAAGAGGCGAGGCAGGTTACATAGCCCTTATTTTGTTTCTGGTGAGACAAATGGTGTAAACATAGGCATTATCCTTCCCAATTCCTGTCAGACACTCTCTCTACCAAGTCATCTTCTTTTCTGAAGGAGTAGGATAATAGGTCTGGACATTTCTAAGTTAGATCCATAGCTCTGAGAAGAGAAGGTATACAAGAAGTCTGGTGCTTTTTCTAAAACCAATATGCAATAAAACACTTGCTTTTCCAACATTCATTCTCACAGCTGACAGCCCCTGGCAACTATGAGCCTCATGATACAGGGGACCATCTTTTCCTTTCCATGTGTCTTTGCAAGCCCATCTCACTTGGGTCCACACTTGCAGCAAAACACTTGGCACTGAGTACTAGCTCAGTGATGGTTTGCTGCAATAGACAAGTGATCTTTTGAATGTTAGTCAGAAATGAGCAAGTTGGAGAAGCTTGGAAGAACAATTTTGAAAAGAAGTAGTAAGTGGATTGGCAAAGGCTATTCACAGGGATGACCAAATATCCATGTAGAGAAGGGAAATAGGACCAGCACCCAAATTGTGGGTAATATTGATATATGTAGCCAAGGTAAATTAATTTCACTCAGGATTTGTCATGAAGAATATAATGGCTGAGACTGCTGATGCAAAAGACATTCCTGGGTTGTCCTCAGGTGACTTTTGACAGAAACAAGTTGACTAAGAAATTTAGTTTGTACCATTCACCTAGACCCAAGGAAAAGTTGTGAAGTCTGGAGCCCAGCACAAATATAGTCTTGGGTAAATTCTGAACTGTGCTATGCAGTAGAAAGCCATCCGCTATTATGAGTCTTGCTGACTTTATTATTTTTCATAACACATTGATTTCTCTTTTATTGTTGGATCTTTGTTTCTCAGAGACTAGTAAATGCCCAAAGAGATTGTTGAGAGCTGCTAAAACTCACTTCCCAACAGTTAGAATGACCTAATTTGTCTCAATTCTACCTAAACGTCTTAAGACATGCTTGTCCCTGATGCAGGAAGTCCTTTAAGATGGAATGATGGATAGAAATTGTAATTTCTGAAGAATTCTGACTGGAATATGGATTATGAATAAGGTAATGACAAGTCTCTGATTTATAGAAAGAAGAGTCCCTGGTATAACTTAGCCTCAGCTTCTTTCTCTGTCCAATCACGTAAAATGACCAAAGTCAAAGAATGGCTTTGCATCTTTTAAGAATAGAGGGTCCTATAGGAACTGCTCACATCTATTTCTAAGACTTTGTTACTGAATACCAAATGACCCAATATGCTTTTCCTAAAGAAATTATAGCCACTTCAGACTGAAATATTTATTTTGAGTTGTAAGACAGAACATTTTTCTCCTACACTTTAATCTTCTGTTAACACAAAGGACTGTAAGTATTTAAGTCACTCCAGTTACAGCAAAAGAGAATAATCAGTTTCTGTTCAGCGCTAGCTGAGTTAAATAGCAGCTCTGTTTCCAGAAAGATAATAATGTCAAAAAATAGAGAGAAAACAGCAGGCATTCTGGGGAATTTAACTGTTGAACAAATGGCTGAAAGGTGCTTCAAAGTTAATTTAAATATTTTTTTTAAATTACACCCTGAGTTGAAGCCTAAGAACTCTTTTTCTCCATATATAATTAAAACATAATGCTGAAGACCTCATCAGACAGTGATTCCTGATATTTTAATAATGAAGTAGAATGCCCTCATCATACGGTTATTATTTTATTTGAATGTTGCACAGATTAAGTCAATTCTAGTGGAAAATTGCAGCATACAGTAAGACCCTGGTTCAAGAATGAAACTGCTGCAAAATGGATTCCTCAACATCAGTAACATGAAAATGACTCCTGAAAATTTTGTCTTAAATATTGTGTGGGATAGTGGATTGGAGCAATGGGAGGAGAAACAAAAAAGAAGAAAAAAGAAAGGAAGGAAGGAAGGAAGGAAACCCCACCTAAGCATAGTAGTTCCTCCCAAAGTCACAGACCTCATGGTGATGGAGGCAGAGAGTAGCAGCACCAGGACTGCTGGAGAGCTGTGGGGCTGCCATGACAAAAGACCTCCCGCTGGAGAGACTAAGCAATGGATATTTATTTTCTCAGTTCTGCAGCTGGAAATCTGGCATCAAACTATCATCAGGGTTGTTTCCTTAAAGGTCCCTCTTTTTGGTTTGCAGATGGCCATCTTCTTACTATATTCTCACATGACCTTTCTTTAGCGTATAGTCATGGTGGGGTTGGGGTCCATGTGTAGTAGGAAAGAGAGAGAGAGAGAGGGAGGGTCTTCTTTTATAAGAACACTAATCCTAATCTTTCTGATCAATGCCCCACTCTTATGATCTTATTTAACTTCAGTGACTTAGAGGCCCCATCTTTAAATATAGCCACACTAAGGACTAGGAGTGCAGGATATGGACTTAGGGGGAACATTAATATTCAACCCATTACACTGCTCCTCTCATTCTTTCTTGTGCTGCACTCATCTATTCCTATCCTGGGTAGGGTGCCAATTCCTGCAGAGGATCTCATTGTCTCTGATTGCTGGGGATTTACAAGAAGTCCTTTACTCTACTCCCTGGCGTAGATAACTATAATCATGATTCAGGAGTAGAAAATAAGATTTATGAAGACAAAGCAAAAGAACCAAAATTGTAGAGCTAAAAGAAGAGAATATGGAGGTGACTTAATTTCAATATATATCTTATTCCCTATTATTACTTATTCCCTATCGTTCCCTACTGTTACTGGGAATCAGGAGAAAACAGACTTAAACAGCAGCACTGAGGGAAATTTAAGTGAGATGTAATGGATAGATGACTAGAAAATACAAGTTCATCTACGTCATGAGGCTTGCAAGAAACAGGTCACAAAATGAAAATTTGGGTTCCCAAGTAGTTTAATGAATAGATCTGGATCCAAAATGGCTAGAACAAATAATAAAAGGTAAGTCATAAACAAAGCACTGAGTCTGTCATACCAGTCCCTGTCAATGGGTCTCCCCTGTTCGGGATGTACCCATTTAAGACCTTAATGTTGGACTCCCTTCATTTCTGATTCTGTCTTTGCCTATGGTCAAGAGGATGACTGTTTATCACACAGTTACAAAGTCTTCAATTGGGCAGTGAACAGAGAAGTCTCCCTTCCTTAAAATGAAGACTAAAAAGTTGTATGCATACCACAGTGTTGCATGGTCATGTCTGAAATCTCTCCTTTAGTGTGAGCTCCTTGCAAGAACGCACTGCTCATTAATGCCTACATCCACAGCACTCAGCACAACTCTCAGTATTAGAAACAATGGATAAGTGACTATCCTAAATCAGAAAACAGTGACAGCTGCATGCAAGTGAGGAGTCCAACTGAATTCTGACATGCTCAAGTTTACTTTCTCTGCTAACCTTACCCATTAAAGTTTACATTGGAATAATACCATTGGAAAGAGGTTCATTAGAGACAAGACTCATATTTACCAAGTGATAAATTTATTTTTCTATCCTTTAATTCCAAGACCATAAGCTGTGGGAGGAGCCAGAGCTTGATGGATAGAACATGGCTTGCTAATCTATACATTGCATAAAAGGGGAAGTTAACTGCTATTCATTCTTATGCCAAAACTCCTTGCTCTTCTTTCTCCATGCCAGTCTTCTGAATTTGAGGATAAGAGGATGAGTGACACACTGTGGGTTATTCAACCTTCTGCTCGACTGTGCGACTTCCATTCAATGATTGACAGTTGTTGAGTTCACAGGGGCATCAGCCTTCTTGTTAGCATGCTGGCAGACAAAAGAAAGTTCTTAAAGTCACTGCATGGCAACATATTTGGCTTCTGTTGGCCTGGATAACATGACCATCAAATGCATTGTTACCCATCAAATAAGAAATATCTGCCTGAGTTCACTGGGAACCAAAACTCCTTTATATCAAGGCTGGAAAAGGACTTTCTTCTAAGTTAAGAACTACTGGCTGATAGAGCTTAAAAAACAACTACAACAACACTCAATTGTAGCCCTCTTGTAAGTGAAAAGTTCCTTCTGTTTGCAAAGTTACTTACACATAAGTAAAAAGAGTTGTGACATTGAGTCAAATAACAAGTATTATGAAGCACTAGAAAACAAAAGAAAATGAAAAATGAAGAACAACTATCAATATAGTAAATTTTAAACCCAAGACTTGAGTTATTATCAACATCCAGAACCAATGCAGAATGAGGAGAAATGTGTTGGGTGGCAAAGTCCCATAGAACAAGAGACATTTTATTAGAGGAAGTGGCAAAAGCTGCCCACTGTTCCCATGTGATCTAAGACAATTTATTTCTGCAAAGACTGGGAGTTGAAGAGAGGCACTTCTTTCTACTTCAGGCCCTGGTAAGAAGTGGCCTCTGAGTGTTCCCCATGCTGAAAAGTGGAGAGCAAATGTATGGGCCAGAAGGTGAAAAGCCACTAACACTTCTTTGCCTTCTGCTGTTGCACCTGCAAAAAAAAAAAAAAAAAAAGGAACTTCCCTGATGACACTGTGTCATAAGAGGCTCTGTTTTACATAGTAATTTTTGTACAATATCCTCTTGTTTACTTTCCCAACCTCTCCTTGTGCCATTGAACAGGACCCGGCCCTGAGGAGGCCTTACTCCATGCCTACAGAATAGAAGTGATTTCCTACCCTCCAGGAGCAGTCAAAATGAGCCTAATAAATGCTTTCTAGAGCTGATTTCCAGGAGCTGATTATCCAGTTGTTGCCTGGGCTCATGCCCTTACTATAGCTCCTCTGCCTTAACCCGCCTGTCTCTTGGCCATTTGCCTCTCATTAGTGCCTTTCATGAAAGCACACTGGGAAGGAAGAGGATATAAAATTCAAATGACTGCTGGCTTGACAGCAGGAAAAGATAAAAAATACTGGGAGACTCAAGATTTTTGTATTATCTGTAGGTTTAAATTATCCATACCATGCCTAGTCCTCATTAGCATGGATAAGTCAGTCTTGCTAGAATAGCTATATTTACTACAAGGCAGGTTATGCAACAAACTATGCTACAAGTCCTTACAGATGTTCTATGCTGATGGTCTTTCATAAAGAGTGACTGAAGCAAAGAAAAATACAGCAAATATAATCCTAAAAAGAGTAACTGTAAACATAGGCTTTCAAATGTCATCTATCACCCAATAATCACTTATTTCAGTTGACATGTTTCCTCCCAGAAACTACAAGTGTTCTTTATACATAATGTAGCTATCCAGTGAAGGGGCAGAAAAGCTGGCAAGTTTTACAGAGGGAGATGTAGAGTCACAGGGAAACTCATCAGCTTTGTGAGTTAAAAAGAAGATAGGAGCATTCAGTTTTCCCAAATCCATGGCTTATTGGACAAGCACTTGCTGCCCTGAACTCTGCTTTCTGCCTGTGCATGACATCCTATGTAATAAATGAGTGTCAGGTTTTAATTTCTCAATGACATTTTATCACAGTAGCATATCTACTTTCTGAAAGATCCAACAGGGAAATCAATTTCAGTGAGGAGATGGCCATGGTAACTCTGTATGGCAGCAAAGACCCAAACCACATTGAAAATGTCTATACTTCAACACTAATTTGAATAAGTCAGGAGAGAATACACAAGTCTGAGTAACTCACTGTAAAGTTGGGATTTGAGGCAATGAAACTAGAGAAAGGTCACTTTTAAGTGAAATGGACAGTTCCCTCTCACTGTGACGGAAAATTTACAGCTGACCTAGTTTGGTGCTGAAGACCTGAAGGAGGGAAATAAATTGCAAAATTCTAGACTTTATACCAATAGCAGCAACCTGAATGCCAGCAATTCAAGTTTTAAACACTCTAGCCCTAAAGCTCATCACTTTATATGTTTGATCTGTAAGTAAGAACTTCCAAAGGAGCTGTGTGCTGGATGGTTCAGCTTTCATTTATCTAACTATATTGATCACCTGCCAGACATTGAGCTAGGTGCTGAGAATTCAGCATGAAGAAGCCATATTTTCTGACTTCATGGAGCTAGCTATCCAATAATGGGGGTGGGGACAATAACATAAATTACTACTAGATACCTAGAAAACCTGTTAGAAGACTGTCTCGAGGGGTGATGAGAGTCTTAAGCTGAGATACACAAAAAAGAAAATATATGCAAGAAATGTTTAGGAAATAAATTGAAAGATTTTGTGATTGTTTAATATTAGAGGTAAGTTAGACAAGTATGATTTCAAGTTTTTATCTTTGTTGACAGTGGAATGCTGTTACATGATAGAAGCTTTAGTAAGGAAGACAATAGGTTCAGTTTAGGACAAGTTAAGTCTAAGCAGCTTGTAGGGAATTCAGAAACATACACCAGCACATAGGTATAGCTCTGATTCTTCAACTCAGGTAAGAGATGGTCAAAATTGTAGGTGCATATGGGTATCATCAATATACATGGGACAGTTAAGCCTTTAGAAGAGATGAACTTGCTCAGTCTGCAGAGAAATAAGATTAGAGGGCCAAGCATAGTATATTGATGTATAAACCAACATTTAAGGTAATCTACAAAAGAAATCATAGGGGTTAAGGGGAGACAATTCCAAAGTGAGAAAGGGTAGCAATATAAAGTATTTGGAAGTGGACCAACATGACATTGCACTTGACAGCTGTGGTGATTCTGGCAAAAGTATTTTCACTGTCAAAAGGATAGAAATCAGATTGTTTATGGATGATGGGAGAATGGGAAAAGAGAAAATTAGAAGCAGACAGTACACAATTAATGTTCCACTACCTGACAGTTCATTAGAATCATCCAGGGAACTTGTAAAAAATAGAAAGATCTGGGCCACATTCTGAATGTTCTAAGTTGAAACCAATGAATGGGAATCTGAAAGTCTGTATTAAAATAGGTTCCCTTAATGATTCTGATGTACAGGATGGTTGGGAACTGTGGGTTATCCTTTCAAGACACTTAGTACAAAGTGGAATGAGAGAGATGGGGTAGGAGTATGATTTAAATGGGAGTGGAAAATGGAAACTGGATGGGAGAGATTCTGCTAGTGTTTATAGGTTGTTGCTGAAGGTAAAAAAAAAAAAAGGTGCAAGCAGAGAAGAGGAAGGTGGTCCTGGGAATGTTAACTACTTAGCATTTAGACAGAACTCAATAAAATATTATTCTCCTTTCCTTTTCCCTTTAGCAGACTACAATTTTTAGCTTAGTTATGAGTAACAGAATTTTACTCTTCTACTGTATCTTGATTAATTTCCAGTCACACTGATTAAGAGTGATCAACTTATAGGGAAAGAGCTAAGTCATGCTACAAATTAATTGGTCTTGGTGCAGAGTGATACAGATTTGGTTGGTAACTTAAATGAGGAAAGTTGTACATTCTTCTTAATCTTGACTGAGAAGCCAGAATTTCTGTAAGCAGAATATAAGTTCCACTTGATTGAGAAAAGAAGGTCTGATGCATTTCTCCCTTCATAAATTCTGTGATAGGATCATTTCAAATGATTCCTGCAGTATATGTATGTGTCTGTATGTGTGTGTGTGTGCACAGACATGGCATGCACCTCTTTTGTTTCAGAATATCTGGCTGCTAAGTCACCACTTTACATAATAGCTCCACACACATGACATCATAATAGTTTCCATGGCAACTGTGAGTGATATCACAAACTTGCCTGGGATTAAATGGGAAGGATAAGCAAAAAGAGAAGAGTGGACAATCTCCTAAGCAACAAATGCGCTTTTTCCATGGAAACACCACCTTGTGGAAAAGAAAAGGAAACACAGATAATAGACATAGGTACACAATAGTTCCTAAATATAGCATTCCACTAAGCACTCTGTCAATTGCAATTTAAAGACCATTCAGCCTATGAGAACAATCACTGGAAGAAAATCTTCCTCTACTTTAATTTTTCAAGAGAGGAGGGGGAGGCATTTTTCTTGAAGTCAGTCATCACATATCATCACAGCTGTTCACAAAAGAGGGAAAATGTGAATAAGCAAGATATTACTAAGCTTTCAGGGTTGATCTTCCTTAAGAAAATCCAAAAAACTGAAGTCAAACTTAATAAATCAGATAAATTATATGTAGGCAATTAGCATTGTAAAAATTCCCTTATGAAGAGAATCAAGATTTCAAATACCAAACTCCCATGGAGGACATAAAAAGATCAACTTTGTATTCTAAGAGTTATTTAGAATGATTTTATGGAATATTTGCTCAACATGCCAATGTGTGAGTGCTCTTATGCTTTACTCAACAATAAAGGCTCTACTGTTGTTGGCCTGCCACAGGCAGATACGATGCTGTACCTTGGACATACAGTTTCTAAATTACACCACACAGCAAACCAACAAGAAAGACTACCTTGTCTTGTGTGTCAAATGGCAAAATGATGGCAGAGGGAAATAAGCATCCTCCGTGTCACGCAGTAGGTATCAAGCCACTGTTGTGCTATCTCCTGATTCCACAGCCCCATGCTCTGTACAGCTTTGCTCACTTGCAAAGCTGCTGCACCTTTTCCTGTAATCCTTCATGATTAGCATCATCTCATCCTTATAATGCCATCACCCTATTTATCAATTGCATACATGCTGTGCTGTCTACATTATAATCATTGACTCTTAGAGCAAGGGGAAACTTCAAGGGAACCTGTCTTAACTACCTCAATTTATTGTTGAGGAAATCAAAGTCAAAAAAAGTGAGACTAGAATTGTCATATCCACACGACACTCAATTACCCCATAAGACAGAGTCTTTGCTATTCATTAATAAGAAGTTATTTTCCTAAGTGGGCATCTCTGTCTGTCTCTCTCTCCTTTGCTCTCTCTGCCCCCAGCCAACTATAAATTCCAGGAGATTTAGAAGCTCTACTATATGAGAAACTTTTAAATCTCAGGGAACACTTTTATGATAGAATCCCTTCTATGCTGTGGACTGTTACCAGAGGAGACATTGAGAGGAGGTAGCTTCCTTTTCCATCTCTCTCCCCCAATCATAAAGTCATCCTGCCTTAGGCTGCATTTATCTCCTCTAAGGCAACAGAAACTTCACCTGTGAATCAAGCCATTGACCCAATGTGCTCATGCAGGGCCACTGAAATCACTGCTGTGTCTTCCTTACTATCCTCTATAGAAAGAGGTCTCTCTTATTAATCTGTGATGAACACTCATTAATTTTAACATGAGCTACATACATATCAAAGAAGACCCCAATGATTCAACAACATTTAATTTTCTCTGAAGGCCTTCAGAAAGTAAGACATCTGTAGATTAACCATAACTAATAAGCGGGAATCCACAGGCTGATTAAAATTCAGAGGGAGGATGTCTGTGCCTAGCTCAATGATGGTGCAGCTTCATTTTAAAATCCACTCATTTTTTTTTTCTCAGCATATCACTGGGTAAATTAGAAGTGTAGGTACATCAAATGGCTGTTGGTGGGATGTGGAGTACAGAGATGGGGCTCCCTTCATCGCAGGACAAGTACCAGGAGAAGTGAAATAAGTGCATTTAATAGCTGACAGATCCAGTGGAGCAGAGGATATCTGCTCCGACAGCTCCTGACAGCATCCCATTTACTCTGGGTTCTCCTTAACTCTTTGTTGGCTTAGGGGTAAATTCTAAATCACCTCACAGTTATTCCAGTTCCTCATAAAAACACCATTAATTTCCCCAATAGTACAAAATTCTAGAACTACTCTCCCATTCGTATTGATCTTGTGGGCTATAATAATTTGCCCCCAAAAGGATCCAAGAAACTACCCAAAACGGAAGCCACTGAGCCATTTTACAAATGAACACATTAAGAAAAGCATCAATATCTCTTTTTGTTTGTTTTGAACAATAATAATAAAAAATTACAATGTGGGAAGCCAGTTTAAAATTCCCTTTTACTTGATCTAAAATAATCTTTCGGCTTAGCTTTAAAAAAATTAAAAAAAAAAACCACACACACACAGTCAGATCATTTTTTAAAAATCTCTCTAACTTAAAATGTCTCAGGTTGTTATGTTGTTATTTATCCAAATTCTCTGCTTAAGTCAGAGAATGAAATGAAGCTACCAAATTAAATCTCAACTTTCAAAACTATTACCCAAATTGTCTTTCTTTAAAAGTAACTCTCAATAATAATAATTTAGGCAAATATAATTCTGATGTCTCTCATAAACTGGGGAGAAAAACAACATTGTACAAATCTAATGTCAGACTGTGGGGCTGCTCCAGGGGCTGTAATAAAAGGAGTTTTCCAGAGTAATACTTGGTAGTTTTCCAGACCTCAGGCATCTTCCAGCTAATCCTCCATTAGGATGTCATTTGTTTGGTTCACTTCAAAGCTCTGGCTACTTTCTTGCATTTTTTTCTGAAAACAAGGAGTTATCTGTGGAAATCATTTTGTCAGGCAATTTGGCAAGTCACTTACAATACTCATCAATTTCAGTACTTTAATTAAAGCCAGGAAGTCTTTCTGCCCAATGTGATTCTCCTGTCTGGGTCACAATTCATCTTTGCCTTCAACAGGACCCAATCTTTCAAAGTGACAAAGGAGAGGAATCTCAGGCTTGAGGTTCACTAAGTGTGCCTTGGGATTTGGCTAATATTGACAATCTTGCTTTTAAAAAAATTTGAAGGACAGATTCTGGGTTTATTGACCTGGGAATTGACAATCCACCCATACTACTTCGCCCCACAAAGCACCAAATGGCCAGAGCCAATGACAACTCTAGGGAAAATAAAGAGTCCTCAACATTGGATCTGAGCATATTTAGCTGCTAAATTTGACAGCAACATCTTTGCCTCCTGGCCTATGGGTCTTGAGTTTTGTTGGGGGCTCTTGCTGACAACATGATTGTGAAGAGCTTCTAAGGGCTAATTTTACTGGCCTCAGGTGTCATTCTCAGTGATGACAGCCCCTGACTTGGGGAGGGGCGGTTGAAACATGGATTAATGTCATCTAAGCAGAATGAATTCAACACTATAGGATCTGACAGCTGTATATAAGCTGCGCAGCCCAGGGTTTCTCCACAGCCCCATTCCCTCAGGTACTGTCAGAAGAATCAAATAGTAAAGCAAGATAAACGGAAACCAAGTTACTGTACAAGCATAATATAAAAGTCACAAAAGCAAGCAGCAAATGAGACAATGATACTAGTATATTTAAGGAAAATGCTACATGAGCAGCATAGCATGAAACCAATTTCATCCTCTTCCCCCCACATCCATCAAATCTCCTCTTGCCTCTCTGTCTCAGCAGATTATCCCCAACACCATTAAGGGTTAAATTGTGTCCTGTTTAGAGAAAGGGCCTTTTCAGAGGTTACCCAATTAAAACAAAGTCATTACAATAGGCTCAAATTCAATTTGACCAGAGTTCTTGCAAAGTGGAGAAATTTAGGTACAAAGAAAGAAATACATCCAGGGAAGGTTATATGAAAAGACATTAGATGCCATTTACAACCCAGAAAGAGACCTGAAACAGTTCCTTCCCTCAGCCCTCAGGAAGATCCAACCTGCCCAAACATTGATTTTAGATTTTCAGCCTCCAGAACTATAAGACAATAAATCTCTGTTAAGTCACAGAGTTTGTAGTACTTTTTTATAGCAGCCCTAACAGACAAATAGTTCCACCAAGGTAGACTTTGACTCTTTTTTCTTTTTCTCTCTTTTGACCTAGAGCCAAGAAGTCTCTGGTCTCACTGATTTTGTCTGCTCAATTTTCATAGTCTTGCTTCCTTTTCTCTACCCCACCATTAGACTGTAGCCATCTTTCACCTGGATCTCTATGAGAGGTTCCAGAATCTTGCCACCTCCCAGTTCTCCTGGCTGCCTTTCTATATGGCTAATCTTATTCCAAAACATTCAGTGCAATTCTGCTAGTACCAGGGCAGACAAAGTGTCCTTAGCCTAAACATGCCAGGTCCTTCAGAATCTGACTCAGCTGACTCCTCCTAGATTTTTATCTTACTGATTTCTCCTTCTTCGAGTCCATGCTTTCCAACTGATCCAGCTTTTCAAATCTGTCAGACACCTCCCATTTCTATTCACATTCCTTCTTCTCCAAGGGAATGTGTTTTCTGTTGCCCTTCACCTGGAAGGACACTACACAACCACAGTCAGGTGTCATCACCTTCAGGGGCTTCTCCAGGAAGCTTTCCCTGACTTCAGTAGGGCTTATTTCCTCTCCTGAACTGCCCTCACAGTGTGTGTGCATGGCTATGTCAAGCTACTGTAATGGTTTCACTATAATGGTTTCTTGCTTTCGAGCTTCTAGGGATTAGGGGCCGTGTCTTGTCTGTTTTTGCATCCTTGTTTGTTTTGGGATCTAGTGCAGTAATGAGCACACAGTAAGAGTCTCAGGTTTGTTGTAAGGGCTAAAAATTTTAAATATCTACAAGGCAACAATACTAATTCTATAATATTTTAAGTGTTGCAATTTAAAAACAATCAGTATCTAATCTTTTCCCCGCCACAATTTAGTACCCTAGTGTAGCATGTAAGCAATAAATTATCTTGCTTTCATACAACATGATATGGAATACTTACATTCTCTTCTTGTTACACATACTACATAAATTAGTTGATACATCATCTGCTAATCCATCTGATTTAACAAATTAATTTGTTGTAACCTTAATAGGCACATATGTAGCCCAAGTATTGCAGTGAGAGTTATTGCATTAAGTGAGTCAACGGAGGAGGTGAGGTGAGAAAAGCAGGTGATGTGAAGAAGACTAAAAATGCTAAAATTCATAGGACAAGGTACCTGTATTCATCAAGATCATTGGAGGGAACACACCTTCTTTTTCTGCAATATTTAATTAGAATTGAATTGCTGTATGGAACCGTTGCAGGCTGACATGATAGAAACTTTTTGCATTCAGGCTTTTCCTAAGGTTTTAAGACAATATCAGGGGTGAACACCATGGATTTCAAAAGCCAAGTGGGAAAGGCCTTGAAAGACATCGGTAGGGTCAGCCTCGTTGTGGGAGGTTCCTTGGATCCAAAGTTGCAGGGAGGCCCCTGAGGGGATCTGGCTGTCAGTGACTGATATATCATCATGGAACACCCAGGAACAGAATCGTAATTCTTTGAGAGGAAGCTTGTTCACAGAGCAGACGCAGACACGAGGCTGCCAAGTGTCTTGCGGGGAGTCTCAGAGAAGAGACTCATCTCAGGCAGAAGATTTAAACTCCTTTTTATTAACTTTTGTGGCTTCACTATGAAACTACTCAGGCTCAGACGAGAACTCTATGTGACCCTGCAATTGAAAAGCCCTTTTTCCTCTCCTTTTAGCTGATTTTTCACTACTTCTTCTTAAAATCTCATGAAAGCAGGTCATGTGTGACTTGTGATATGTGATGCTTCAGCTAGGAGGTTGATAAATAAATCTACTGGCATGCTTGTTTCTTATCACAAGGGAAAACCTCAGATGTACCTCAGGAGTCAAGGTTGAGGAAACAGCGATGATGGATTCCAATCAACTCTTACTCGACAATGGTCTCACCCGCTATTTATTTGCCTGTGTAAAAAGTTAGTGGTTATGAACTCTACTCACGAAAAATTGCTTAGCAAGCGATTATAGTGGGAATACTGCCTGATCAATAAATAATGTTGAGTACAAAAATAACTACATCAATAAGAGAACCAATTATTTGCATTATTGTCAGGAACTCTTTCATAATTATATTCCACCAAGTTTTTTAAGGTGTTAGGGCAAAATTAACTATAGGTTAACCACAAGGTAAGAATTCATTCCTACATGGAGTACCTACCAACAGTGCTAAATCACCAGGTCTAAAACTTTAATGTATTAGAATTAAGTGGATTTTTAAAACATAGATTGCTGAGCCACAACCCAAAGGTATTGTATCCAAATCTGGCTTTTAAACAAACCTCCCAGGGGTTTCTGATTGAGGGGTTCCACTCACCAGGGCATGAGAAACAATGCTGTGGCTATTCATTGAGGTTGGCTTTTATTACATGTACACATAATTTTAATGCCATTGTTATCATACCAACCCAAGCAATTCAAAGAACGGCTATCCAGAGTCACTCTCAAAATAGCACAGATTACAAGGACAAGGCTTTAGGGTAAAAGACCAAGTAGCAGAACCATCCTGATCAGTAATGTAAAGGAAACAAGATGGTCCTCAGTGGCACGTACTGTGGAAGCTAATAACGCTGCCGTGGAATCTAGAAGAGTGAGCCAGATCACAGAGGGGGGCTTATGCCAAGCAATGTTGTGGAACATTTCATTCTATTTAGTCTCAAGAGCGCTGATCTGGTTAAATGAGCTTCTACATCTCAAGGAGGAGGTTTTGGGAAAGAAATACAAGCCTTAAAGATAAGCTAGAAATGTTGGTGATTTTAATCTGTCTCAAAATAGTGACTTTTCAAAGGCCTTCAAAGGCCTTCTTAAAATTAATTTTTATCTCCCCACCTCCTGCAAAAGACAAAGAATTATTGTATGCTCTCCACTTCTCTGCTCATTTGGATACTCCTGATTCCCTGATGAAACCTCAGCATATGCAAGTGTGTTCCCTTGGTTGACTGGGAAGGAGACATTCTGATAAGGATAAAAGACAGAGTTCATACTTCATATGTAAACAGATATGAAAAACTGTGGTATATATGTGTAATAAGAATTATAATGCAAAAAAATAACAAAATACATGTATAAAGGCACGAATTGGCATGAACATACTCTATATACAAAGATATGAAAAATTGTGCTCTATATGTTTGATGAGAACTGTAATGCATTCTGCTGTCATGTATTTTAAAAAAATAAAATCAATCAAACTAAAAATAAAAAAAGACAGAGTTCAGTTTTGGAATTAAACCAGGAGGTGGTTTTCAAGATCATGTCTTGATTTGAGATGGTAAAAAATACAGACTGTGTGTTTGTAACCACTTCCCCCTCAAATTCATATGTTGAAACTTTAATCCCTAATATTAATATATCTGGGATGGAGCCTCTGTGGAGTAATTAGGTCATGAGGGGTGAGTCCTCATGACAACACTTGGTGCCCATAAAAGAACAGACACAGGAGGGCTTCTTTCTTTCTTTCTCTCCATCTCTCTTGCTGACTATATGCAAATCAGGAACAAGGCCCTCACTAAACACTGAATTTATCAGCTCTTTCATGTTGAAATTCCTAGAAATCTCCAGAATTGTGAGAAACAGATGTTTGTCGTTAAGCCACCTAGGCCTCTAGAATTCTAAGATTCTATTACAGCAGCCTCGGACAACAAAGACAGTGATAGAGGTAACAATGAAAAAAAATCAGCCTTCGATTGGTTGTAACTGGGAATCTTGATGGAATGGTCTTACCACTGTGTCAGACCAACTGAAACTTGTGGATAACTGTGGGTTTCCAGTCTCTCTATTTTTCTGGTCTATCCCGTAATTTGTCACAGTCCATCTCACTTCTAATTTAGGTCCTCACTGCTGTGTTCTCATTCTTCAGGTTGTACTAATCAGAGACTTTTGTTTCTTCTGGACTTACAAGGTCATATACGTAGGCACCTTGTCCTGAAAAAAATAGCTTGCACAGATGGAAAGGAAGTTTCCATTTTATGGCCTGATTTTAGTTGAAACATTTAATTGTATTTTATGGAATGGAGTTTTGCCCTATTCTAGAATTGCAAATAAAGCCAATTAAGTCTTCAACCAATCCAGCCTTTAGTGGAAATAAAACCAGAAGACATAATCATAAATTAAAAATATAAATTACAGACATTATCTTTAAAATAATTGGAGGATAAAAGGGTGAATGAGAGCATGCCAAATCAAAGAAAATGACAGTTTCCCTAAATAGCTTAAAAGATAGTTTGACTGAAATTTTATTAAAAAAAAAAGTTAAAATATTGCTACAGGAAGCTATTGTGGAGAAAAAAGAAATTTTTTGAATCATGGAGATTACATCTGGATGAAATTTATACTGTTAAAACTTCTATATCAAAGAATTTACTTTATAGACCATATCTTAGAGCATAAAACCAGCCTCAAACTGGGTGCGGTGGTACATGCCTGTAATCCCAGTGGCTTGGGAGGTTGAGGCAGGAGGATCATGGGTTCAAAGGTAGCCTCAAAAATGGTGAGTTGCTAAACAACTCAGTGAGACCCTGTCTCTAAATAAAATACAAAACAAGGTTGAGGATGTGGCTCAGTGGTCCAGTGCCCCTGAGTTCAATCCCTGGTACCTAAAACAACAAACAAAAACCAGCCTCAATAAATTTAAATATAATGAAACAATACAAAATATGTTCTTTTACCACACAAAATGATATTCATGAAAATTATACATATTCCTAAATGATGAGACAGTGTATATAGGAATTACAAGATAAATTAGACATATTTTGAGACAAAAGTAAAATATAAGCACAATATACTAAAACTTATGGGATAGAACAAAAGTAAAGTTTAGAGGAAAATTTCTAGCTATAAATGCTTATATTAAAAATATTTAAATTAATAATCTAAAATTCCACTTTTAGAAACAGGGAAAAAGATAAGTAACCTAAACCTAAAGCAACTAGAAGAAATTATACACAAGATAGTGGAAATTAATGAAGTAGGAAAAAGGGAGAGGGAGGGGAGTTGGGGAGAGGCGTAGGGGGAGGAATCATCATAACCAAAAGTTATTTCTTGAAAAGGTACACAAAATTTAGCAACAATGACTAAGAAAAATTGAAAAAATTCAAATTACTAAGATCAGAAGTGGAAGAGGGACATTACTATCAACAAACAAAGCACATATTCCATCATTTACTCTCTGCCCTGAATGCCAATTACTAGCTTCCCCGTGAGGCTTTAACAGAAGCTCTTAGGGAATCAACTGCCTGCCGCACTTCCTTGACCAATTTTCAAATTGACTGAAAGGTGGGATTTGGGAGGTATTCTCAAAAGAGTAAGGAAAGAGGAGTTGGTGGGTAATTGAGGGAGGATATTTGGTGAGTTCATGTGTGCTCATATGATTTTTCAAAACAGATACTAAAAAACACCTATTACAAAAAAGAGTTATGATTTTCATTACTTTTTTCTTTGTGGCTTCTGGGAATTTAATCTAGTGGCACTTAGCTTAACAACTGAGCCACATCCCCAGCCCTATCTATGTACCTATCTACCTACCTACCTACCTACCTACCTACCTACCTACCTATCTGTACTAGGGATTGAACCCAGGGGGCACTTAACCACTGAGCCACATCTCCAGCCCTATTTTATTTTGTAGATATTTTATTTTGTCTTGCTGAGTTGCTTAGGGTCTCACTAAGTTTCTCAGGATGGCTTTGAACTTATGATCCTTCTGCCACAGTCTCTAGAGCCGTTTGGGTTATAGGTATGTGCCACCATGGCTGGCTTTTATATTTTGAGACATAGTCCCAATAAGTTGCTTACAGCCTCATAAATTACAGAGGCTAGTCTTGAATTTTTAATCCTCCTGTCTCAGCCTCCCAAGTTGCTGGGATTACAGATATGCACCACTACACCTGTCTTTCTCATAACTTTAAAAATCAATCCAAGTTGGTTCAGAGGCTTATGGCATTCTTTTAACTCAGTTCATTTTTTTTACATTTAATTATTTTTGAACTCAATAGTCTCACCTCCAAAAAAAAAAAAAAAAGGTGTTTAATAAACCAGATCTCTGATTTTCCAATTCTATAAATGAGGAGAATGAAGAGGTTGGAAGTCACAACTGTGGCTTCCAATGTCTGCCTCAAAAAAGAAGGCCATGATCCATTATTCTAAGCTATGCTCTGGTGGAAAGAACAAAAGATGGCAACTTTAGATCCTACTGGATGCTTCAGCATGAATCTGTAGGAAACTTCAGCCTTAAAATTGAAGGAGGTGATCCTTGTGTTTGACAGCTGGAATTTTTGTTTAAATAATTTTAGTGACTCCAAATTTAGGAGACACTTTTGGTAGGGTAATGTGGTTTTACTCTGACCCCATTCATGCTTTATGGAAATACCATCATTTTCCCACACATCTTCATGCTCTTGTTCCTTTATTAAACCCATT
Source organism: Ictidomys tridecemlineatus (assembly GCF_052094955.1). Lineage (NCBI taxonomy): Eukaryota > Metazoa > Chordata > Mammalia > Rodentia > Sciuridae > Ictidomys > Ictidomys tridecemlineatus. Next base: position 79,106,452 of record NC_135480.1, on the reverse strand, counting down.
TCCTCTGCAGGACCCTTTCAGGGTTCTATCTTTACCCATTAAAACTTCACCAGTCCTTCAAGGTCCATCATCAATACCACTACTTTCCAGGAAGCTGTTATTCCTCCAACTGATGTCACTTCTCCCGCCTATGAACTTCACAAAACACTTCTCTGGAACATTTCTTATTTAATCATGTGCTAGCAGACAGTATAAATAGTCTTTACATTATAATTTAAGTTAGTAAGGCATTTAGTTCCAAGCAGGCTTGAATATATTTGTGAAAATCAAAAGAATACCATCACTTCTCTCTGGCATAATCTGTATTATTTCTATTTGTTCTTGACTAATTTCCCATATTTTAGTTAGTTTTTTTTTCCTGCAGCCAAACTAACTGAAAAGAACAACTTAGAGGAGGAAAAGCTTAATTTGGCTCATGGTTTCAGAGGTTTAGTTTATGGCTGGCTGGCCTGAGTTGAGGCAGAACATCACTTCAGAAGGGCATGGCAGAAGAATGGCAACCAGGTAATGGCAACCAGGAAGCATAAAACACTCTGCTTCTCAAGAACAAAGTAGAAACCCCCAAAGCACATCCCCAGACCCTACCTTCTCACAGCTACTATCCAGTTAATTCATACCAATGGATTAATCCACTGATTACTTTACACCTGTCATCATCTAATCACTTCATCTCTGAAAATTCTTGCATTGTCTCACAAGTCAGCTTTCAGGGGATACCGCATATCTAATACCACATAAAGAAAGGTCTTCTGACAGAATCACATGTAAATGTTGGCTTTATTCAGATAAAAGAAGTCCCTCATCTTATTTCTCCTGCATTTTCTGGGAGTGTCTACTTTCCCCAATCAGCCAGTGCTTGAATTCCAATTATATTCTCCAACTTTCTCTTGTTCTTCTAATTGAGAAAAAAAAAGCTTTAACTTATAAGTTTCTTATCCTTCCCATATTAGCTGTATCCCCTAATTAAATTTTTCCAAGTGGGGAATTTTGCAGGGATGGGGTGAGGGATACCTAACAAGCTGTTGTGTCTATGGATATTTTGTGACAAAGAGATTAAAAGATTTAGTACAAAATTGAAATTGTTATTTATGAACAAATTCTATAACAATATCAAAAAAATAAAGAAAGAAAAATGAGGGGACACTGGGTTAATTCTACATATGGAAAAAGCAATAAGATAGTTAATTTTTATGGGGTTTTCCCAACATGCCTAATACTGTGTTAATTGAGCACTTTCCCTGTATTAGCAAATTCTCTCTCTAAATCTTTAAGAATAATACTGGGTAGGTTCTGCTGTTTTTCTTCATTTGGGAGACAAAGAAACTAAGGCTCAAAAAGACTAAGAAGCTTGTTACTCAGTGAAAGCAAATCTCCTAGTAAAGGTCCCTGATGAAGTTGCAGCAAACGTCTCTATTCTTCTGTGTTAAGAGAGGTCCAGATATTTAGCCTTTTTTGGCCTTTCCACAGTATTTTCTGAATAACCTCTGATGAGACGATTGTAATTTGATCTCTGCCTTCCCTCAATTATTCCCATACCACTGGAGTATCAAGAAACAGAAAGAAGACAGTCACTTGATAATCTTGGTTGGCCGTTTACTGATTTTTTTTCTGAGCAAAGAAAAAATGTTTTTGAGAATCAAAGACCAAAAAAAAAAAAAAAAGTGTCATCAGAATAAGACATATGAAAGACTCATGGAGAAAATTGGTTCAATTCAGCCTGGATCCTGGATTTTGAAATATTCTCCTATAAACATTAACTTACATGTGTTCAGACAAGAACATCTCTCAGTGAAGAAGGCAGAGGATGAAAGCCTGTCATGGTCTCCACAAATATCAAAGCACCTACTAATTTCTGGGCATCCTCAATGAGCAGGGTAAACATAACCTCCAATCTGCCACGTGTGTAGTCATGAGGGACAGAAAGCACTAAAGAGACATTTTAATTCTGTAATTTCAATTATGGAAAGTGCTATAAAAAAATGTAGGTGCTTTGAGTTCATAAAACAGGAAACAGAGGCTCATCTGAGATGCCAAAGAAAGCTTCCCGAGGACAAGATACTAAACGTGAGACTTCAAGTAAAAGGGAGATCCGAAGCCTGTTTACTTAGAAAGAAAAATGAAAAAAATATATATGTGAAAAAGGCTAAAAGAGAAAAGTTGGACCTACAAGTGACATGATCTATATTAGTAATTAAACTTTAGAATATTTTTAAAGGCCCAGAATGACAGAGCTTCACACTTTAAAATGTCTATTTTTAAAATGTATGTATATTTTTAAAATATATAAAAATGTATATATAATAAATGTTAGCAAAGTGGTTTTAGTGATAATACAAATATGTTTCAAGGCTTAGAAAGAACTCATTAGAATTACTGTACAAAATCTAATTCATATCTAAGAAAAACTTTAAGGGTTAATATCTTTTTAAAAGATTTACATCTAATCAAACTTTTGTATATAGACTATGCTCAAAAAAAAAAAAAAAAAAGACCAGACCTCCTGGAAAAGGTGACTAGAACACTCTTTCTCATATGGCTTTTACTACTAATTTAGTTTCATTGTTAAATGTTGATAGCAGATCCTTTGTAAAAGTACAAAATAAATGTCAGCTCAATCAAAATTAAATCACCTCAAATTTTCACTTAACATCAACTTAAGTTTGTGTTAAATGAAAAAAAAAAATCATTTCAAAAGGAATCTGTTTTAAAATGTTTGTGCACTATTAATGTGGGAACATGAGAAGCCTAAAAGGGGAATTTGTTTCAAGGATTATTGACAAAATTTCAAATTTAATAAGTAAATCTTAGTTTCACTTACTAACTGGGAAAGACATTTTTAGTCTGATGATATCAAATAGCTCAATGTAAATTACTAAATGTACAAACTCTACAAATGATAATAAATGATACAGCTTCCAAGCTTCTTGGAAGACTGCAAACGAAATAAGAACAACATATCAACAGGAACAATATGCTTAGAAATTGTAGACACACACACACACACACACACACACACACACACACACAGAGCACCCTTCCTGTTTGCTTTCTTATTCAGAGATGAAGGAGCTTTCATTTGTAAATATGATAACTGTTGGTTTTTAATTTCATATTTGAATCATTAGTTGTCTTTTTTTAGTCCACAAACAAATTCTGATACTAACATACATTGTATTGTCTGCATATAATTCAGCTCAGAAAGTGCCTAAAGTATAATGAGCTTTTGGTGCAGTTGTTATTCAAAAGCAAATCCAAACTTGGATTCCATTAGGGATGTGTGTAGTGCACATTGAAAAACACACGTTAACATGTGAACTCATGTGCACCACACCAAACATGCACACAGCCACACACACAAAACAAAGAGATACTGACATCTACTGAACAGGTTTTGATCCAAATTCATAATAATTAGTAAATAAGAAACTCTCCTAACCCATTTTGAGCCACTGTAAGCAATTTGCTATATCATCAAGGAGGCACTTAAGAGTTCATTCCTGGTTTGGAATTGACACAGAGATACCATGAAAAAAAAAAAAAAAAAGGTTCACACAGTTCATTAGAGTTCGAAGAATCAAACAATCCACTGTCAGTTATTTAATAATCATGAATAAGTCATCAGTAAGAAAGAAAAGATCCTAGTTTAGTAAGCATTCAAGGATCCAATGCTCAAAATGAATATACAACAAATGGTATGGTGTGAATTGATAAATACAATCAATAAGAGTGTAATTATAGGTTATAGACTAGTAAAAATATAGAGTATAGATATAAGATTTTGATAAGTGAGATAAGACAATTATAAAGCAAGAACTGTCATAAATAGGCCTAAGACTCCATTTTGCTGCCTTCTATAAAACACTGTTACAAGAGCTTTTTCTGAGAAACTGAAATGAAAGCTGTTTTCTTATAAAAAATTGTTTTCTGTACTTTGTACCCCACAAATTGTACCTTACTCAGGATGCATTGGTAGTCATGGTGAGCTACATCCTGGGTTTGAATGTCCTTGTGGGTCTACATGACTTTGAAGTAGATTCTCACCCTGCCAACCCCCAAAATTCAGGATGCGACTATCTAGCACCTGCCTAAACCCAGGACTGTCTTCAACTGAATTGCAAATCTAATGCTTTTTTTTTTTTTTTTAAGCTTTTGATTATCGCTTGCTTGCTGACTGGATTTTCCAGATCCAGTCCTACCTAGAGCCCACAGGTCCCACTTATTAATGTTTTAGTTTCTGTGACTGGCTAGCTTACATGGTGATAAACAAGTCACTGAGTTGAGGTTTTTGTGCTTCTATTCTCCTTGGAGAGACCAGGAAGCTGCTGTCCTCCCACAGAGCTTGAGTCTCTATGTGGGTGACAGTCCCTGGCCAGGTAAATAAAGCTCTCTTTTGATTTGAAATTCAGACTTAGAGTGCTTTCTAGAGCAGCCCGCATAACACAAAACAGCTGCATTTATAAACCATGGTCACAAAAATACAAACTTATGGAGTCCTTGTGCAAAAGATTTCTACTTATTTTAAACCTTTTCCTTCCTTGTTCTGTAGAGTGTCTTTGCCTTTGGAAACTCAATCCATGGCAACAGTTTGCTTTTGGAGGAGCAGACTCCTCCAAAGGGAAGGCTCTAAGAGTATTCCCTAGCTCTCTGACTCTAAAGTTATTTCCACCTGCCCTGGTTGGAAATGCTGGTCCAGAGGCATTGATTCTGCAATAAAATACTGCTGTGATGGAAATGAGGAGGTTTTAATTGCTGGACTCAGGATTATATTTTCATGGAGTATATTATCTCACTATCAAGTTCTTATCCATTCTTAATTCTCATAGGCATAATTACCCAGGAATACTACTATGCAATCAGCTATTCCATTCCATAAGCTATATCCCATTTCATTATACTGTCAGGAAAAAAACAGGCTTGAAGTTTTGAGATATGATGTAGAAAGAAGAAAGAGGTAGGAAATATGTAACCTGTAAATCCACATATTTCACACTCAAGCAGGATTTTTCCATTTAGCTTTCTATTAAAAGCTGAGTAATTGCAATATGAAAGCGTGAACATAAGATTGAAAAGTAACAACTAACAGCATATCATTCCATAAGGAGTTGAAAATGAAAAGTAAATTAACTGAGCGTTGGCAAGTATCAATATCCTGGTAATATAAAACCCATCAGAACTCATGTGTGTAATACTGCCTCAAACAACTCACTGGAAATGGAAATAAAATGCATTAACTTAACGTTTGAAGATTCTGAGGTCAGGGAATTGGTATTTGTTCACAGCAAAAAGGCAGTGATGACTCAGCTCTTTTGGATATATGTGAAATTTGTTACACTTATCATCCATGTATCATTATCACATAGTTCCTGCAGGGATCCTAGCTTTTAATTTCCTGAACACACTTAAAACCTCAACCACAGTGTTGAATGTCATGGTATTTGTAGTATTTCATTTCAAGAAAAAAAAAAGTGTTCATAAAATGGAAAACATTCTATTTACTTGACTACATGTCTAAGGAAATTTAGGTAGATATGAGAGTTGGTGGTCCAAAGTCTTATCAGGACAAAGGAAATTAGACAGGGCTATGCAAGGGAGAGACCAGTCACATTAAAGGCATATAGAGAACTGACTGAAAAAAATAAATAAATCAGTAAGAGTAAACTGTTGCTGTTGTCATTTTAAAAGTAAGTTAGAAGTGAGTATGAGAATAGTTTTAAGACTAAATAATGTGATTCATGTGGAACAAAAGATTATGACATTATGTAGTACATGAAATATGGGGGCAATTTGAATCACATGGTATTCAAAAGGATGCTAACATGTGCATTGTTTCTCTTACTGTTAAATACACGTTTAAAATGTAGTGCTGCTTGGTTAATTTGTTTTAAGACTGTACAGCAAAACAATAATTATCCATTCATATATGCAAGAGATTCCTAAACATTGCTCTAAAGCAAATTTGATACTAGTAGGGTGAAGTAGTTCCCCTAAGGAGACAAAATATTGTTATTAACCAAACACCATTTTAAAATTTCTCCAAAAGTATGTGTAAAAGGATCATGTGGTTGCTGTCATATTTTTTAATCATATAGATGACACCACCCACCAACGGCATGACGTTGGGCAAGTCGTTTTTCCTCTTTCTCTGTAGCTTCTGTCAGAAGCCATGCTGCCTTCCTTACCACAGTGGTACCTGAAGAGGTGCAAGAATGCAAACAGAAGTTATGTCATGGGGGAAATTCCAGCAAGTACTTACATTCACCACCAACAAATATTTCTCAGCATCACAGAAAATTCAAACCCACCAAAAATATGAAAATCCTTCAACTCAGAGAACAAACATTAGGAGAGATGACTTAGGCGAAAACGAGTGGCATTGACGGCCTTCAATGGTCAGCTATTTCTCTTCGTTGCTACTGGGGAACAGAGAGGGTGGAGATGCATTTGTAAATTAACAGTTTTGGGCTCATTAATTGGTCCTCTATTTCCCCTGCCTTGCTGTTTTAGCAGGGCAAGGGTGCCCACAATGAGCCAAATGATCAGAAGTTGAAGTGAGGTGTGGGTACTTCCCAAACTTCTCTGCACTAACGCCCACACAAATTGCTTGAGAACCAGGCTTGTGACTCACACAGGGCAAGTTTTTTAAGTCCTATCTCCAATCTCAGGTTTACTGACAATGTGCCTTGAACATATCAGTTGAGCATTTTTAAGTCTTAGTTTCCTTCACTGTAAGATATGATTTAATAATAGCCACCTTAAAAATAATTGTGAGGATTAAACTGCATATAAAGCAGTTAGCAGAATGACTGACATAGAGACAGCACTCAGCAAATGAAAGTGCTTTTATTATTGCTATTATCATCTTCAAGTGGAGGCATTTGCTCATCCGTGAGCTGGAAAGAAGAGGTGGGAGGGCAGAAGCAGCAAAAGCAATGCATCTTTCCTGCCTGGCTGAATTCCATACAGGGTCCAAGTACTGTGTGCGATGGGTACCAGATCCCTGACCTAGAGAAGCTTCCATTTCCATGGAAGGTGTTGCATGCTGCATGCTCCTCCAGGCAGAAGGAAGATGTTTGCAAACTGGATGAGGCTGGAAGGGATGATATGGCTCTGGCCCAAACAAGAACAGAATTTTCTGCCTAATAATTTAAAAGGAAATAAAATCTCATTAGGAAACTCCTGGGACAGAATTATGAGGCACAAACACTGTAATAAGAGAAATCTCATGACTCGTTTCACTGAGAAAATGCTGATGGTTTTTTGATTCACAAAAGCAAGTATAAACCAGGAGGGAGTCAGGACAGGGAGTCAGTCACCATTTGTTGATGGTCTAATGAGGGGAAAAAGCAGAAGCTTTATCACACCACTAACTTATTCAGCTTGTAAATGAGAAAAGAACATGAGTTTTTGGTTAAAGTATGACATGCTACGTTTACTGGATTTACTGTCTGCCCCTTTTGAGCACACTTCCTTGGCTCGTTACCCATTCTGAAAACCGATACTTGGAAGCAATCTCGCTAAGGGGCCCTAGCAAGGAGTATTACAAATTGATTACCCCACCTGGGCAAAAGACTGGGAATACTCTTGGCAGTGGTCCAAGTTCTGCCACCTTATAGGGGTTGGCTTTGGTAGAATTACTCTCCCCAGAGTTTAGTTTTCCAATTTTGAAAAGGGAGACAACCATAGCTATCTTATGGCATTATTTTGAGGTTAATTTTTATGAGATTTAATTTTGTGAAGGATGGAGGAATACAAAATAAGTCTATATGTGATTTCAATTACTAATGCCTCACTTATTTTTTCTGAGGAGATTTCCAAACTATATTAGTTCTCCCTCCCCTTATCTTTATCATGGTGTGCTCTGATCTCTATTCTATAGTCCTGTGTGTTAATTTAAAGACACTTTCCTCATCTGATAAAACCTTGTCTGAGGGCCAAGATATATCTGTCTTGTTCACCATTTTGCCCATAACTGAATAAGAGTCAGTGCACAGTAAAATAGCTGGGACGCGTGTCTTTTGGCCCCAGGCATTGCTCAGCTCACTCCAAGAAACTTGGTTGGGATGGGGTGCTCTATGGGGGCTTCCCCTGACACACATGCTGCCAATTTGTATCCTCAAAAGGAGGATCGAAGATTGCTTATGTCATTTACAAAAGAGTCAGTATTTGTCAAATCCTTCCTGTCCATCAGATTTGCCTTTGTGTTCAAATTCCAAAGGAGACAGACCATGCTTCTGCCTTGAAGGAAGTTAGTGACTGAGTGCTGGTGGAGCAACACAGCAGTGATGCTGCATGCACTAGGGAAGGGTCTTCACACACTGAGCCCTGCACCTCCCATTAAGCCAGGTTCTATATTTAGTGCTTTACTTTCTTATCTCATGTTCATCTTCATAAATATTGCATGGAAAGCATTATATTTACAGATGTGCAACACCAAGTTCAAAATGGTTAAATAGTTTGTTCACACAGGCACTCAGATAATATCTAGTGGAGACCACATATGAACCCAGACCTACTTGATCTTGAATCTTTTGCTGTAGCCATTGCACAACATTGTCACATTAATCACTTGGCCAAAGAATGAGAGTACCGTGCCAGTGAATGCAGAGGAATGCAGTAGAATAGATATCAGCCCTATTCTATCATCCCTATTCTATCATCCCTATTTAGAGATGCTATTGGGAACAGAATAAGGGGATGAAATGTAAGTAGAATGAATATATCCAATAGGGTCAATAAATGAAGATCAGTGAGTACCAAAATGCCTACATAAAGTTTAAGTTAGAGAAAAGTAATGCTCTACTTGAAACAGTATATATGGTCACAAAGTATTGCAGGGTTTCACCTGGGGTTAGGGTATTGGAAGCTACCTATGAAGGATTATAGACACATAACCTGCAAAAAGGACAGTTCCTTTGCCATTATTTCCTCATGGATCCCAGACTACTATGTAAAGATATTAAATACTAATTAAATATCATTAAGTTTATAAGGTTATTCTGTATTCTTTGAGCTCAAATTTATAATAAAAAAGAAAATAATTTACAACTAGCAAATTGATTCATACATATTTGCTTTTTTAAAAATTCTTTTTAGTTGTAAATGAAATGCAATATTTTTATTTTTATTTATTTATTTTTATGTGGTGCTGAGGATTGAACCCAGTGCCTCACACATGCCAGGCAAGTGCTGTACCACTGAGCTACTGCCCCAGCCCTCATAGTTGCTTTTTAAACAAAGCATTATTTTGAACATTTTATTTTCTATTCAACTGGTACCTAAGAGAAAGACTCTTAAGAAGTTGTCTCTGTTGCCAGGAATACAGAAAACTCACTATCATATCTGCTGGCCCTCACAGAATAGAATTGAACCCTTGGAAACATATCTATTCTGAGGGAGATCTCATAGGTATACACAAATGATATCCATTGCAGTACAAACGAAAACTGAGTTGGCCTCCTCTTCACAGAAAAATTCTGATGCCTACCGTTGCATCTAGAACTAAGTGGCTAGGAGGACATTTTAGACTGAATTAAGAATATGATTAAAATGTATCTTGGTTTGGCTTCACAACATAGAATATAAGAATCCAGTCCATGTGAAAACAGGGAACTTGAAATGGTGAGTAGGGCAGAAAAAAATGTATTTCAAAAGCATATGTTGTGCTTCTTATGGGTACTCCATTTCCACTGCTAGTTACTGAAGTGTAAGCTGGTGAACTTCTCAGAACCATACAACTTCACAAAAATGTATACAAAGCCTGACAGTAAGTGTTGTGACAGTCCAAAGACAGTGAAGACATGGGGACATAGAGAAATAAATAGGACAAAGCAGACACCAGTAAAACTGACAGGGGAAATGAATGGCATCAAACCAAGTAGCTAATGATATGAAATGAACCTACACCTTTATAATAAATATGGAACTTCTGAAGTTCCAGTACCTTGCTGAAATTGAGGTGCAGCTGTTTTTCATAAAGCTTTAATAAAACCACATTTTTTAAAACTGAAATTATGAAGCAATTAACCTTGAGAATTATAAACACAGTTTGTTATTCTTTCCTCATTTAAACTTTGGGTGAGTTCAGGGCTTTGGGACTAATTTATTCATATACAATCTAATCTCTTAGAAGGGAGAAGAAGTAACTGTAGAATTGCATGGTCCTAGAAACGCTTTCCCCAGAGCAACTCATGATAAGAAAAGTTACTATACGGCTAGATCAGGAAGCAGCAAAGAGCTGGAGAAAGCCTGTAATTCTCACTAAGGCTTAGAAGCCCTGCAAAATTTACTGAACTTTAGAAATTACTAAGAAAACATAAGCCATCACTACATGACTTTTATACATTTATTGTCATTAGTAAAGTTTGGGTTAAATGATTTATCACCATATCTTGCAGTATGCACACTGAAAGCAATTATATCTTTGCGATATGAACCTACTATATAGACATCTCTCAGGACTCTTATCGAAAAGCAAATCAAAGTGGCTGGAATGACTACCTTTATTTTTGTGCTGATATCGGCCAGGGTCAACTAATAAATGGATTGAAAATTAACCCACCCTGAGTCTAATGAATTCTCTGCTAATAAGGCTCAGAAAGCTTGATTTTTTATATTTATTTATTTTTTAAATAAACCCAACAATAAACAACCTCCATTGATCTATTAAGATCTGTTAGGCTGGAATGGATCACAGAAGCTGTTTAACAACGAAGAAACCCGTAATTGGATCAGAATAGCCAGCCCGAGAACTGAGTCAGAACCACTCATCTAAACTTCCTAGATTTGCAGCATGTGTTAGTTATGCCTCTCTCCCTAATGATTCCTGCTGGAATCTGGCACCAGTCAATGAAGCCAAAGGCATGTAAGCCAATTTATAACCCAAATGCAGAAGTCAAGACTGCCTGGGTTCAAATCCTGGCAACATCTTTCATTTCCTATCACCTAGAAGAAGCTCATCAGCCAATCTGTGCCTGTCTCCCCATTGGCAAAATCGAGATAAAATAGATGGGGCAATTAAATAAGGTAATACCCATAAGCACTTCGAAGTACATCTTCCAGGCAGTATGAACCTAATAAACGTCAACTATCATTCTCATTGAGGGAGAAGCAGATGCATGTGTGTTATAAATATCTGGCTGGAATCATCCATCTTCCAAATCCACAGATTTGCAGAAGGCTAGATTTTTAAGTACTACACCAATTTGAAATCAGGACCTGGTTACACACTTATTTCTTTTATGTGAATTTTCAGAGGCTATCAAGCGTTGAAAATAATGATGTGAATGCAAACCCTAAACTCTTTTGCAGAAGGACAGAAGAGAAATGTCTCTTGAAGCTACAGAAATTCATTTTTGTGTAGAAGAGTCCATTCTAAGATTGCACACGTTCATGCCGCTCCCTCCAACTTGATATCTTTTGCCTTTGCCTTACCCTTGATCAGACTACCTCCCCCAACATGCCATGAGCACACAGCCACACACACAAACCTTGCAGTTTGTGCTTTTTCATTTGAAGCTGCCTTTCTGAAATACCGTTGCCTATTTTTCCTCCTGCCCCATCCCCACTTTCTTCTTATAGAAGCCAGACGACCTTTTAAAAAGCAGTTGGTTCACATCTCTCCCCACTTGAAATCTTCTCCTGGCTCCTTTTTGCACTTACACTAAATTCTAAATGCCTATGTGCTCCAGCTCTGCCTCCTTCTCCCTCTCTCTCTCTCTCTGTCTCTCTCTCTCTCTGTCTCTCTGTCTCTCTCTCTCTCTCTCTCTCTCTCTGTTTGATGGCACCCTGCTTCCTTCTCCTGGCTCCTGCCTCGGAGGCCTTTTCTCTGTTCCCTGAAGTTGCTGGGTTTGCTCCTATTCTCACTATTCAAGTTTAAGGTAAAACCTTACTACCACCAATATCTTTCCCAGTCACCTTCTCTAAAGTGGCCCCTGATATCTTCCACCAACATTCATTTATTTTTACTAGTATTTTTCATTCTATGAAATGTTTTAATTTCTTTTTTTATTAATTTTTTTTATTTATATATGACAGCGTAATGCATTATTACCATTCTTATTACACAAATAAAGCACAATTTTTCATATCTCTGGTTGTAATCAAAGTATATTCACATGAATTTGTGTCTTTATACTTGTACTTTGGATAATAATGTCCATCACATTCCACCATCATTTCTAACCCCATACTCCCTCCTTTCCCCTCTGCCCTCTCTAGAGTTCATCTATTCCCTCCATGCTTCCCCTCCCTACCCCACTATGAATCATCCTCCTTATAGCAGAGAAAACATTCGGCATTTGTTTTTTTTTTTGGGTTCTTTTCAGCAAAAGAAACAATCTGTGAGGTGACTAGAGAGCCTACATCTTGGGAGCAAATCTTTATCCCTCACACATAGAGCACTAATCTCTAGAGTTTATAAAGAACTCAAAAAGCTAAGCACCAAAAACAACAACAAAACAAAAGAAAACAAAACCCAAATTAGCCAATCAATAAATGGGCCAAGGACCTAAATAGACACTTCTCAGAAGATGATATGCAATCAATCAACAAATATATGAAAAAATGTTCATCATCACTAGCAATTAGAGAAATGAAAACCAAAATTACTCTAAGATTTCATCTCACTCCAGTTAGAATGACAGCTATTATGAATACAAACAACAATAAGTGTTGGTGAGGATGTGGGGGAAAAGGTACACTCATACACTGCTGGTGGGCCTGCAAATTGGTGCAGCCAATATGGAAAGCAATATGGAGATTTCTTGGAAAATTGGGAATGGAACCAGCATTTGACCCAGCTATCCCTCTCCACAGTCTATACCCAAAGGACTTAAAAACACCATACTACAGGGATAGAGCCACATCAATGTTATGGCAGCACAATTCACAATAGCTAAACTGTGGAACTAACCTAGATGCCCTTCAATAGATGAATGAATAAAAAAAAGTGGCCTATATACACAATGGAATATTACTCAGCAATAAAAGAGAATAAAATCATGGCATTTGCAGGTAAATAGATGGAGTTAGAGAAGATAATGCTAAGTGAAGTTAGCCAATCACAAATAAGCAAATGCCTAATGTTTTCTCTGATATAAGGAGGCTGATTCACTTATTTTTATTTACTTATCTATTATCTGTCTATCCTTAGTACAGCATATGTTCTATGAAAGAACCTTCACTTGGTTTGATTATTGTATAAACCTGCACATAGTTGACACTTAAGATTTATCAAATGAATGAATGAGCGGGTGAACATACAACTATAAGTAATTATTCGAGGTCAATCTTATGTTGATCCTATTCCATGAAACCTTCTCTAATAACTTCACCTACGTAATCCAAATTTCTAATGTACTTACTCTCAGAATTAAGTACTTTATTATAAACATGTTTTTGTACTTAATTTGTAGAAATATAAGTCCTTGCTTTATAATGAATTTTTAACTTTCTTGAAGGCAGCATCTTAGCCAGGCAGGAAAAATCAGGAGTAATCAGAAGTTCATGCAGTTAACTCAGAGGAGAGGCCAGCTGGGCCTCATTGAACCTATACACACACAAACTCATTTTTTATTTACTTGAGTTTGTTTGACTTTTAATTTCTTTTTTTTCCTCTACTTCATAATTTTTTTGTTTTAATTACTTATACATGACAGTAGAATGAATCAATGCACTTTGATATACCATATATAAATGGGGTATAATTTATCATTTTTTTCTGGTTGTACATGTTGTACAATCACATTGGTCATGCAGTCATATATGTACATAAGGCAATAATGTCTCTTTCATTCTAATATCCTTCCTATCTCCATAAACCTTCTCCTCCCTTCACTCCTCTCTATTTAATCTAAAGTAACTCTATTCTTCCCCTAGCATCCCACCCCCATTGTGAGTTAGTATCTGCATATCAGGTAAAACATTTGGACTTTGATTATTTGGAACTGGCATAGTTCACTTAGCATGACATTCTCCAACTCCATCTATTTACCTGCAAAAGCCATAATTTCATTATTCTTTAAAACTGAGTAATATCCCATCAAATATATATACCACATTTTCTTAATCCACTCATCTATCAAAGGGAACCTAGGTTGGTTCCATAGCTTAGCCATTGTGAATTCAGCTGCTACAAACATTGACATGGCCATGTCACTGTAGTATGCTGATTTTAAGTCCTTTGGGTATAAACCGAGGAGTGGGATAGCTGGGTCAAATGAAGGTTCCATTCCAAGTTGTCTGGAGACTCTCCATACTGCTTTCCCTAGTGGTTACATGAATTTGCATTCCCACCAGCCATGTATGAGTGTACCTTTTCCCCACATCCTCACCAACATTTATTGTTGTCTGTATTCTTGATGACAATTACCATTCTAACTGGGATGAGATGAAATCCTTCTTTATATGTGGGGCACCTCCTCCCTGGTGAGGACAAAAAAAATTATGGTAACCTCATATGCTTAGTACATATTTTTACTGATGAAAAATCAACCACAAATGTGAACTTTAATCTCTGTAATCACTAATTCAGATTACTAAGAAAGAGGTCATGCATGTATGTGGCAGAGGGCATATGGGAATAGCTCAGTCAAATGTTGGGTCTATTCCTAGTCTTCTGAGGATCTCCACACTACTTTCCAAAGTGTTGTACTCATTTACAGTTCCATCAACAATGTATAAGTGTACCTTTTTCCTCTCATGTCCTAACAAGCAATTACTATTGTTTGTATCCTTGATGGTGGTCATTCGAACTGGAGTGAGATAAAATCTCAGTATAGTTTTGAATTGCATTTCCCTGATTGCTAAGGATCTTGAATATTTTCTTCATATATTTGTTGATTAATATGCATTCCTTCTTTTGAAAGATGCCTGTTTAGATCATTTGCTCATTTATTGAGTGTATTATTTGTTTTTCTGATGTTAAACTTTTTGAGTTCTTAATATACGTTAATCTCCTGTCAGAATAGTAGCTGAAAATTTCTCTCCCATTCTGTAGGTTGTCTTTTTACACCCTTGTTCCTTTACTGTACAAAGCTTTTAAATTTTATGTCATCTCCATTTATTGATTCTCTGTTTTATTTCTTGAGCTTTAGGGTTCTTGTTAAGGAAGCTGGTGACTGTACCAATGTGTTGGATTGTTGACCCCATGAATCTCTTCTAGCAGTTGCAGAGTTTTTGTTCTAATTCCTAGGTCTTTCATGCACTTTGAGTTGACTTTTGTGCAGGGCAAGAGATAAGGATCTATTTTCATTCTTCTACATATGGATAGCCAGTTTTCTCACCACCATTTGTTTGAAAGGCTACCTTTTCTTCAATGTGTTTTTGGTTGCTAAGGAACTACAATTTGATCTGATATTTATCTGGGATGGGGCTTGGTGATTGGCACTATTGGACTTTCTATTAATTTTTTTTCTTGAGCTGGTTCCCTCAAACAAGGCATGTCCTCCTTTGGACAGTGGCACCAAGCAGTGAGGTTTAGAAACAGCAGAGTACTGTTCTCTCTTCAGATATGATATCATCTGAAGAGGCTGCATTTTGAGAATTTTATTCTATGACCAGCAGGAGCAGGTGATATGGAGAAAGGATCACAGAACAGGAGTCCAAACCACTCAGAGAGGACCTGACCTCTACTGAGTATGCATTTTGTGCTGGGAACTGAGCTGAGTACTTTTGACCATTACATCCCTTAATCTTAAGAATAATGCTTTTAGGTCTTTATCTTCATCATCACCATTATCACTTTGAAGAAATAGAGGGATAGAGAGCCTAGCACCTGCCAAAGGTTGTGCATTTAAGGAGAGAACATCCATACTCCTCCTTGAGAGAGCTCTGTGGACCTCAAAAGATTTTGTAGAAACTCTAATGTGATATACAAAGGCAAGCCTGAGGTGCACGATTATGCAGATGGTTTAAGAAAAACATTTTAAAAAGCTAGCCAGAATTTATATCACAAGTTCACATGTTTGATCATTCATGATTCCCATCAGATTCTTCAGTGTAGATTTCAATTTTATTCTCCAACTATGAGCTTCAAAGAAAAAGATATCCTGTAGAGATTGTTCTCTTAAGAAACTCAAAATGAAATACAGATTTTAAATGAATGAGAGCTTTTGTATTACCATAGGTTACTGATGCATTTTTCAATTTTCCTATTTCAAACATTTTCCCAAAAAGGTTTTCTCATTTTGATTCATATCAGTCTGGTATGTAGAACTTAGTTATAAACTTGAGACCAGTCGTGAATCCTTGGATCATTTAGTTTTGTATCCTGTTATCAATAATGTGTAATAGAATCCATTTCATAAGAAAAGCATACATTTCTCAGAATATACTTTGAATCAACACTTTCAGCACTCTTGTAGGGAGGCAAGCAATATGCCAAACCTTGTATTCCTGTCCTCTATGCAAATCAGCAGCTAGGGAAGAATTGCTTGAGAAATGGACAAAGAGACTCACCAAAGCCAAGAACTCTCCAGCCATGAAGGGGCCTCCATAAAGAATATGGCAGAGCTTGGTTAGAGTCACAGAGACAACAATTTAAATCATGTCTCTGTCATTTCACCAACTTTGTGAGTCTGGGCAAAAGATAAGCTCTGAGTTTCCATTTTCTTAGCTATAAATGAAGAATAATGGTATCCTAAGATTTTGTTATAAGGAGTACAAAGTGCCTATTGTTTATAAGTATTCAAGAAGTCTTTAAAAAATAAGTATTTGATGGATAATTATGCAAATGGTATCATAATTAAATGTGTTTTATACAGCTATAAAAGAAGACTCCCAGTCAAGTGTGGTGGAGCATGCCTATAGTCCAAGCTACTTGGGAGGCTAGTGGGAAGATTGTGAGAGCTCAAAAGATCTGTGTAAGCAACATAACAGGACCTTGCCTCAAAATAAAACAAATATAGAGTTTTAAAAAGGAAACTTCCCAGAGTCATTTTCAACTTGACCCAGTTATCTGCAATTTCAGGCAGATTTTTAACAATTGAGACAATTTATGAAATCACATTGTAAACTATGTACTGACATGCAAGAGTATGCAATGAGGCAGATGCAAAGACAAAAAATATTGAGGGGTGGATGTGTGCAGATAATAAAGGGGATGGGCACTAGAATGTGAAGAGAATGAAATTGAGAATGAAAATGTTGGTTATTTCAAGTGATAAAGAGAAGGAGCTTGTGGAAAGAAACTCACAAAAATCTTAGTCATTCAGAGTAAGCACACTGGGAAAGAGCTACATAGAAATTGCTATCAAGCTCTTGAGAACTTACTTGGCCTTGCTGAGGGGAACAAGAGACCAGTACTTGGTGGCACTACGATATATGATAGTGTTTGACAGAATTAAAGACTGATGTAAATTATAGTCAATGCTTTTTGATAAATAAGGCCAAATAAAGGAAGTTTGTTGTTCTTATAACTGGATTCCCAAAGCAATGGAGAAGGACATCCATTCTCTTTGCATCCATGGCTTACTCCCTTCACTCTGTGCATGATAAGGTCCACAGAGACATGGTCTTCTTTCATCAGAGAGAGAATGGGTGGTGGCCTGGTGCATGGCATCAGTGTAACTGCAGCTACCCTATCTAGAAGAGAGTTTCACTAAAATATGGCATCCATAATCGCTATCAGCCTATGAGGGACTTTGAATGAACATGTAATCTAAAAAATAAAACCGTGTTGACCCTGTAAATGTGGCTTTAGGACAGGTTTCTGGAGCACCTTCTAGTATGACTGCTTCTCTAACCCATCCTAAATGGAACTTCTAGAGTTATTGATGTTCTTCAGAAAGTGCGATTTGGGGGAGCCAAGGTCTCGGATCACTCAATGGGGAAGGCCTCACTCACAATGTACCTACCCAATATGGCTATGATCTCCCCATAAACTCTTAAAAAGTTTCATAATAAATACAGTATATTTCTTTAAAAAATAGTAATCATTCTTTGTGAGTCGTGTATTGATTAGGGATGATTTTTGGAAATATCACTCTCATAAACTTCACACCAACCAGCTCTCAGCCATCACAACCTCAACCCCTGCAATCCTTCCTGAGACGCACATACAGACATTGCCCAGTGGTCTGTCTTGTTCTATGCTAGTCAAGAACAGATGTCATTCTGTTGATTGACATCAACAGAATAGATATCAATCATACCTGCCTGCCCCAGGAACTTGCAAGTGAGAGATCATGATAATGGGTTTGGGAAGCTGGTCCAGGGAGTCTGATCAACACTGTTATGTGTAACATTAACAACACTTGAGAACATGCCTCTACGTGCCTAAGATGAAGCTCCATGAAAATAAGGTCATATTTACTTATGCTGTCTAATGCTCCATACACTACAAATGAATATTTAAAGTGTTTCCTATTGAGAAAAATATGTCCTGCACCTTGGAAGGAGATGTGGGAATAAGCCTGCCTTTATAAAGACTTAATTATTACTTCACTATCGGGGTTACAAAGGTCTTGTTCTTTTCTTTCTTAGTTCATAGAACAACAACAAAAAAGACCAAATTCAACAAGCAGGGAAATCCTGGGCCAGGAAGTACCACCATAATGTTCAGAAAGAAAAGCAATTCGTGTTGTGGACAGAATGTATTTCTCTCCCATTATAACCACAGCCTGTTAAAAGCCTGTCAGGAAATAAATAAAACACTTTTTGTTCAGTTGCCCACATCCTTGTACTCGATTCAACAAATTCCAGCCTTCTCAGAAGTGCAATTTAAGGTGAAGCCAAGAAGACACATAGGCTGGAAAGTTGAGGAGGAGTCTCAGAGGAGCCATGATGGGGAGGGATAATGTGCATAATGAGAGACTCCATCTCCACCACCCTCTTCCGAGCTCATGTGCTTCTGAAGTCAGATTCTGTAAGAGGTTCACATCCCTGTCAAATCCCATAATTCCTGCCAGCAAAAGAAAAAAAAGGAGGAGGAAGAGGAAGAGGAGGAGGAGGAGGAGGAGGAGGAGGAGAGATAGAAAGAAACTTAAAAAAAGAAGAAAGCAATGAAAAGGAACACACATAGTTGATATGGAGTCATGCAAAAATCCAGATAATCCTTATTCCTAACTCCATATATATATATATGAAAGAATTTGTATGCTTTGTCCTAACACCACATTTTTATTTTAAGTTAACCTCCTTACTCTATTTCTCTTTCTCTGTCTTTTCCTGTAAGCATTCTACCTCATGTCCATTTAGAAGCACTAGCAAAAGGAAAAGCATTCTGAATCATGCTATAGATTTTGGCAGCAAATAACAAGGATGGGTGGTTAGATTTTACGGAAAGCAACATGTAGTACTATTGCAATATGTATAGGCAGTACTTTGACTAAGAGTTTCTCACTTATGAATAATTCATAAATACCAACAGACCTTAAGTGCTAAAGCT
Organism: Ictidomys tridecemlineatus; assembly: GCF_052094955.1. Lineage (NCBI taxonomy): Eukaryota > Metazoa > Chordata > Mammalia > Rodentia > Sciuridae > Ictidomys > Ictidomys tridecemlineatus. The sequence goes on along the minus strand of NC_135480.1, from coordinate 79,087,068 downwards.
AAGTTGTCCTTTTTACCACTGTATCTCCTGGGTCCAGCACAATGCCAGATATGTACTGGGTATTAAAAATCTGTGTTCAATTTTTTTTTTTTGGTTAACTGATCCAATCAATGAATAAATGACTAAGGTAATAGGTGAATTAATACACAAAGGTGAAAATGGCCATTGTTTGATGGTTCAGAAGATCTGGCAGATAAGGGAGACAAGATTGAGTTCTAGACTTATGCAGCAATGTTAATTAAAAAGGAAAAAAAAAAAAGATGGTACCCAAATGTCTTGGAATGTACAGCTACCCCACCTCCTCAAGACTGACTGGAAATTCTTTCTAGTTCTGGATTCAAGCCTCCTACTATTATGCATGCCACCTCTTCAAAATAGAGGAAGACAGGGTCCCAGAGAAGGGGCTCCTGTTCCTTCTATTTTTTGTTAAGGGTGCATATACAATGGAGGGTAGGAACTTGTGTTTCTGGAATAATAAACTAGAAGCAGGAACATATATGATTTAAATAATGCTTTCTAACAAAAATCTACTATGCATAGTTATCATTTTGTTTTGGTTTGGTTTTTTGTTTCAATAGATTTTCCTGGCCTACCACAGGAATCAAATCACATGTTACATTGGCATGTATTCTAATAAAAGTTTAGCAAATGGATTTCAAACAACTTATTCATAATCATGGGACTTTTTTCATGTGAATCCTTTACACAAAGAGTGCTACATGGTCAGTGTTGTAGACCCTCAGCCTTATATTAGTTATCTTTCTAGAATGTAGAAGATTCAGAGTGTGCCTCATTGTTAGCTGATGCCAATAGATAATTGTTGACTTTTCAACTATTTACAAAGAAAAGGATCTTAGAAGCCAGTACCACCTGGGGCCTTTCCCTCAGTGGGTGCTCCATGAATGAAATTAGATCTCACCTCATGTTCATTAGATAGTTACTCTTTTTAAATATTTTTATTTTTCAGTTATCGGCAGACACAACATCTCTGTTTTGTATGTGGTGCTGAGGATTGAACCCGGGCCACACACATGCCAGGCAAGCGCGCTACCACTTGAGCCACATCCCCAGCCCCAGATAGTTACTCTTAAAAAATAAACAATCAAAGAGAAATAACAAGAGGGGTGAGAAATTGGGCCCCTGTGCACTGTGGGTGGGAATGTAAAATGGTGCAGCTGCTATGGAAAAAGATTATGGAAATTCCTCAATAAAATTACCAGATTATCTAGAAACTCCACTTCTGGATATATACCCCAAAGAAATAAAAGCAGGAGCTCAAAGAATTTAATATTCATAGCAACATTATACCCCATTGCCAAAAGGTATAAGCAATCTAAATGTCTTTCAACAGATGGATAGATAAACAAAATGTAGTATATACTTACAATAATGGAATATTATTCAGCCTTTAAAAGGAAGGAGATTCTGAGAAAAGTTACAGGGATGAAACCTGAAGATATTTTGCTAAATAAGCCAGTCACAAAAAACCAAATACTGCATGATTCAACTTAGAAGAGGTACTTAGAATAGTTAAATTCAAATTCATAGAGAAAAAGTGATTGGCGATGAGACATAATTGCTTAATCAGTATAAAGTCTTGAAAGATAAAAAAAGTTCTGGAGATCAGGTGTACAACTATATAAATGTACTTGGTATTACTGTGTTATATACTCTAAAATTTTTAAGATGATAAATTCTATATGATATTTATTTTACCACAAACAAAAAGGAAAATCCAGAGAAACAAGTAAGTTGAATGTCCATAATACCTAAAGAAATATAAGTCTAATATCATCACATATCTGTCAGTGTTTAAATGTCAACTTTTTCTCATAGGTATAATGTTTTTGAATAGTTTGTTTTAATTATTATCAAAAATGGTTCATACTCTTAAAAATAAATTAGAAGGTATCTGAGCAAGGTATTAGAAGTTATCTGGGCAATACTGTTGTCTACAAAATATTGAGGAGACAAGTTTAAAGGTGATGCTAGCTCCTTGACCATAAGACTAATGGAACTGTCTTGTTTATGCTGTATCCCTAATACCCCCAAATGGATACTGAATAAATGACCCAAAAGTCTACCTCTGGAGTTTAACTATTGTTAAAACAAGACAGGTCCAAAGAAAGAAGGATAGAAAATGTTCATTTCCCTTTCTAACAGTTCACGTGCCAGAAGTTAGATGCTTGCTATTCTGCCTGCAGGTAAAATGATAAAATTCGATACCTATGGGGAGTAAAAATATTTTAAGCTCCTGTCACGAGAGCTTTGTACAATAGCTGGTATGCTTATAGCTTAGCAAAAATTGACTTGGCATTCTTACTAGTTTCTGCAATCGCGAAACTGCTTTAGATATAAAAACTCCTTCTGAAAAGGTAACATTACAGGCAAAGTAAGGGAATTAAAGATGACATAATTAATACACTAAGTGTCCTGTCTGCTCTGCTTTTGTTGCATTGATGATACACTAACACACTCTGGACTGGTAGCAATGCATATATGCATTTCACTTCGTTCCTGAATACTTCCCAAATTGCTTCTCACAGTGCTTCCTACTACACGGAAGGCTCATGCTGAGGGAACCAACCCATCGTGGCAAGCACAGGGGCCCATTAGGTACCATAAGCTATCCCCTGGCTCATAGAGAAGAGGAATGTTAAGCTTCAGTTTAAGAGGATGTGAGATCCCCAAAGCCACATTTTCAAAGCCGGAAGGCCTTTATAAGTGCATTAAGTGGGTTTTATTGCTTTATTTCAGAGGCAGGTAAATTTACCTTTGGTGTGGTAATAGAATTCTTTCAAAAAGCCTTGCATTTGATTTAGCAGTTTGGAAACCCACCATAAACCATCCAGGCCATTAGCTTGCTAGCCCTTATTTATATTTCATTGAGAACACACACAGAGGTCAAACTGATGGGTTTGTGTTTGAATTTCTATCAGTGCAGTAGTGGAAATGGGTATGTGTTGACTCTTAAAATCTCGAACTCATTTTCTATTGTAACCAACTAGGTATAGCTTAGGCTCTGTACCAAAATCCTATATCATGTGGCCACATATACTGAGCTAGAAGGATGTTAACAATAGACAAAGAAAAGTAAATGATGTCGGCCAAAACCTGATAAATGTTTGCTACATATTTCTCCTTTGTTTTTGCCCCCATGTACCAGCAAACCATGCTCAGCCTGTAATGAATAAATAGGCAATAAACTCCTGTTTGGTGAAGCACTTGTACCTGACCAAACTAGGAGATTACTATACAATACAGAAGACTAGTCTATGGATAAACAAGCATTTGTTTGGGGGCATTATGTAATTTTTTTATATCCAGTTAAGACTCTTTTTAGGGTTGATAGAAGTAGTAATAATTAATTAAAATCTTAATTTTGATTTTATGATGAGAAACCTGAAATGTAGCTTCTGCCTGTTTATGGCCCTCCAAATGTACTAGGGCACTCCCTTTCTTATCTTTTTCCAGCTCTGTAACTAAATTCGTCTTGCCAGGCACAGTCTTTCTACCATATCTTCCTTTCCCAAATGGCCTTTCTGAAACTTTTCACTTTGAATTCATCTCTCTGCTGTAGTTTGCATGCTGAGTGTCCCAAAGGTTTGTGTGTTAAATAAATAATGGCTTTATTCCCAGGGTGGCACTATTGAGAAGTAGTGGAACCTTAGGAAGCAGAGCCTTATTTGTGGTTCTTAGGTCACTGGAGACATGAAGGGAACTGAAAGAACCTGCTCTTTTCTTTGCTTCTTGGCTTTGTCCCACCAAGTAGCCCGACCATGATGTGCTGTCCTTGCCAAAAGCCTAAAGTCATAGGGCCACTAGATCTCAGAATGGAACCTCCAGGAGAGTGGGCCAAAATACACCTTTCTCTTTATAAAAAATTTGGTATGTTGTCATAGTGACAGAAAGGTAATTAACATATTTCCTTCTCCTATTGTATATTGTTTATATATATTAATTATAGCACATATGAATAAATTCACTGAACTAAAAACTTCTATATGTGGCAACTTTCACCTGCTAAACTTCTGAATCATACGTAGAACTTGAATCATAGCAGGTTATTGAAAAATATTTACTGAAGTGATATTAAATAAGACCAAAAGAAAAAGATAAAGAAAAAGGTGAAAAAATATATAGAGAGAAGTTTGTTCCAACTTATAAATCTACTGGAATTTAATTTAGACCTTTTGGGTCAAAGATGCACGTCTAGACATCTATTTATATTGGTTTGATGAAGCAGGCTCATGTTCCATGCATTTGCTGTTGATACAAGATTGATTTCCTTTATTTAAGCATCCTTTTATGACAAACGACACTTGATATAGAAGTGGACAGCAACCTCACAATATGAATCACCTCAATGAGGCCTCAGTTATTCGTGTCATATCTCTGTTATTGAGATCTGAGGAGAAGGAATGCTATTTATGTTGAGGGAGAAAGAATCAAAACTCATTCAAGAATAAAAGCTTACTCAAGTAAAACAAATATAATATATCCACTTTGCTGAGCAAGTGAACAGGTTCAGGCTTAAGCAAGCAGCATGATTAAATTAGGAAGAAAAACTTGGGCCTAGATAGTGTGTATGTTTTGCAAGGTCAGGACTTGGATTGTGCAAAATGGAATTTCCTCCATTTTTTCACACCTAAAGTAGCACATTCAACCAACATGGTGAGTACTTGCACATGCTTGTCATGGGCCCTCAGATAAACCTTTTAAAGGAGAAGGGCCATGGCAAATATATCTGTGGTGGATCTGCCACCTGCTCCCAAGATCTGTTTTCTTCTTTCACCAGCAATGGGAAATCAGGGCAACCCAGTTAGAAACCACAAACATTCCTTAGCCTCCTTTACAGATGGGTTTGCTAGTCCAGGCCAGTAGAATGCTACTTCTGGATCATTTCCAATGTAAAAGTCAGGTCATGTGTGCCTTGAGTTTCCTTTCTTTCATATTGTGTGAGCTGGGACATAGATTTGTCTATGACCCACCATCAGCCATGGAGATAAAGACAACGTCCAAGGAAATATATTCATGTGATGAGAAATACTGGTCCTTGTTTAACTGCATGGAAAAGAGGTAGCCTATCAACTTGTTCTATCACTCCAAACCAACTGACATTAAGGGGAACAATTTTGCATCTTTATTATGGTACTGTACTTTAGGAGTGTCTTTGTAAGGACAGCTTAACTTTTATTATAATTATTGTAATTCCTCACTAATTCCCTAGTAGGAATTGGTTCCCAAAATATGAGAGAGTGGCTGCATTTCACGTTTCTATCTACATTTAAAAATGGGAACCAGGCAGTGGACAACCATATTTTGTAGGAAACATGCCACACACAGTTTGCTTTTCTGTGGATCTTTGGCTGCCTTCATCCCACCCAAACCCAGAGAGCAGATATGCAAAAAAAAAAAAAAAAAAAAAAAAAAATGGCTTATTTCTTCTCATGCCCTCTGATGGGTGCAAGTGACTTGCTGAATGGCCTGCAACAAGTCTCTTAACCCCTTTCATCTATGACAGAATAAATACCCATTTTCCTCTGTGGAGTGTTTTGCTAATTAATGTCAGAAGAACAGAGAGTGTTCCAAAGCAGGACTATTATTGTAAGCCTCCTTTACCCCAACTGCATAAGCAACATTGGAACTAATCACTCAGGAAATAAAATCAGTAGGAAGTTGTCAAGAGGGTCAGCCTGTAATTAATCAATGAGGTCACTGCCAATAACAATAGTACATTCTGTTACATGTGTAACTGGATTTAATGGATGTACCACACTTGCAAGTTACTGGAAAAAGAAAACATTTCATCTCTGCCCTGGAACAGCATCCTACTGCAAAAAGCAAATGAAAAATGTGTGAGTCATGCCAAAATGACATCAAAAAGAAACAGCAACTGAGGCCATCATTAAAAACACTGTTTTCTTAACACACTCAAGGAAAATGGTGGGGAAAAGACACCATGGTTGAAAAGATGTGCTCTGAGTCTTGAGCATGAACCTACTGGGAGAGGTCAGAATGTGGAGATGTTTAGACCCTCTGGCCATCCACCTGAGAGTGAAGCAAGGTAGGCAGGCACTGCCTACAGACCTGGAAGTCCTGAGACTGAGAAATGGTGAGGGATTTTACAACAGACACTGGCTACCTTTGTTCCAATTCTACTGCTGAAGAAAAATGAACAAATATGATCTTTGTTGAGATTTAGCTGTAGATAAGGTCAGAAAATGTTTTAAAGTGGAAAAGGGGAAGAATTTGTATTCAATTTCCCTAAACAAACAAACAAACAAAAAACATGTTTCCCTCTTAAAAAAAAAAAAAAAAAAAAAGCAAAGCAAAAAGGTAGGAAGAAGGGCCAAGTGTTTATTTAAGGGAGGAACATCATTTTCCACTGGGCCTCCACTATGTCTTCAGGGGCCAGAATTTATACTCCCATTTTTTGAGAAACCTGCCTGGGGACAGGTAATATCATGACATGGTCTGAACCAACAAATTCATCTCTCTAAGAATATACGGGAAATCCAAACTTGAGGCTTTATTTATTTATTTTTTTGTTAAGTTAAACATGGTGGTCTGCAGCATTTATTTCTTTATTTTTGTGTGTGTGTTAAAAATAATTTGGGTAGTTAAAATGGATGAGGAACATTTTAGTATTTGCGATTTTAAATAATTTGGCAGCATTTATAAAAACCCTAAAATGATATACATTCTTTTGACCTGCAAGTTTATTTCCAGGAATTAATTGTAAGGAGAAAATAAAAACAAACTGTCTACAAAGATATTGATCATAGCATGTTGGAAATAAAAGTGAAAAACTGGAAACTAGAGAAAAGCGGTACATGAACTTTGCCTTAACAAAATTATACCAATAACCAGTTTAGTATTATTAAATACACCACTTCCTACTGATCCAGGTCCCTATCCTGAGGATTTACTGAATTAATTCAAATTTAAGGGGATTGCAAAAACATGTCAAATTTAACTGTGGGAAGCAGTTCTCACACGTGATTGGGCACCTCCCTGACTGGGTGTGAGGCGTTCTGGCCAAGCTGCATCAGAACTTATCCCCACCCTTTTTAGCCCATCCGTGTGGGGGCGTGACTGACCACTGACCCTGAGACCAATCACTGACCCTGACCTTGGAATGCTGTCCCCCTCGACTTTCATTGGATGGAATTTTCCCCTGAATTTCTTGTTCCCCAATAAAAGACCACTCTCTGGCGTGCTCCCCCCACCCCCTCTCCTGCTAGTCTCTTGTGTAAACCTCGCTACCCCACCAGGTGGCTTGAGGCAGGAGCTGGGAAGGGCCATCTCTGAACTGGTCAAGAAAAAGGTAAATTGAGTTATGTGTCTTTATTTTGATCTCACTAGTTAACTTGTATGCTTAGGACCTTTAGTATGAAGCTAGCGTGCTGGTCGCATGGCAGATTTAACATACAAGAAAACATCCTTATAAAAAGATTATATTGATATTTGTCCATCTCTGGAGGAAAATGAGCTAAAGAAAACAAAAACAACTGTAGGAAGATTCTCAGCTACAAATCCAAGCAAACATATACTAATAGAAAATCTGCTGGGTGGCTTTGTGCATGCCTCTCACAGTTGAAATTATTCCAAGGCAAAGAAAGTACCTTTCCCTTAACTACCTGGGACCTATGTTCTAAAACCCTCTGCAGTTGGTATCATTCAGAAACATGATTTTACAAAAAGCAATTCAGGGAAATAGGTTGCTGAAACACAGCCCATTTCTTAAAAGCATGGTATTTTTGTGAATCAAAGTACATTCCGAAAAGAAAGAGTACAAAAATACTGCCATTATTCAGATTCATTATTTGTAATTAACAGAGACTCATTTTAATCCACGATTAGTGGAGTTTAATCATCCTTGATTCTGGGAATTTGGTCAAATCCCAAAAGTTTAAATTTACTGACAAAAAGAACAAGAAAGCAACAAGACAATTATTATTCTTGGCCATTATTAACATCTTTTAAATTTCAATTGTTACTTATTTTCAAACTTACAGAAAAGCTGGAAGAAGTGTACAAGGAACAAGAATTCATATTCCCTTCACTCAGGGTCTCCACTCAAAGTTTGACTAGTTATCTTGATAATTTCCTTTTTCATGAAATAATCTAACCTGAGGTCACCTGTGGTACTAGGTGTTCACAAAGACAGTCTTCAGTCCCCATGGCCTTCACCACTTCTTCTGTTGAGGACTGCAGGCTGGGCTCTGGGTGTCCACCTTACTCCTGAGATGACCCAGCTCCCAGTCCTCTCTCGTGGACAGAGGTCAGAAGTGCCTTTTAATACATAGGCATACACACACTCTTGCATTTGTATTTATTTCTATAGCTAAATATATATCCTGAAAACATGCCAGAAAAATACTGATTTCTTTTATGCACTGACTTATTTGCTCAATAGAAAGCCTGTGGCCAATCTCATCTCCCCACATGACCAGCTACTGCCCTCCGCTCCAGTTCTGATTTCAGTGTGCCACCCTGATCAGTGACCTTCCTCAAGTGCACCCAGCCCCACCCAGTCTCACACCTTTATTGGAAATAGGAAGGGAGGGAGGAAGTTTTAGGAGGAAGGAAGGAAAAGAGGAGGGGAGGAAGGAGGAAGGACAAAGGAAGGAAGGAGAAAGGAAGGAAGATAGAAGGGAGGAAGAAGGAAAGAGGAAAGAAGAATTTATTTATTTATTTTGGTAGCAACAGATATGGTACATTTAATGTGTGTGGGGGGGGCAGGTGGGGAGGAAAAGATAAAGAAGAAGGAGAAGAAAGAGAATGAAGAGGCAGCAGAGAGTATGGACCCAAACAATGGGCTCTGGAATCCAACTTCCTAGGTCTGAGTCTTTTTTTTTAATTTTCATTTTTTTATTGATTGTTCAAAACATTACAGAGCTCATGATATATCATCTTTCATACATTTGACTCAATTGGGTTTTGAACTCCCCAAATACAAATTGCAGACTCACTTCTGTTACATACTCACATTTTTACATAATGGCATATTAGTGACTGTTGTATTCTGCTACCTTTCCTATCCCCTACTATGCCCCCTCCCCTCCCCTCCCCTCCCATCTTCCCTCTCTACAATGGATCCACCATTTGACCCAGCTATTGCCCTTCTCGGACTATTCCCTGAGGACCTTAAAAGAGCGCACTATAGGGATACGGCCACATCAATGATTATAGCAGCACAATTCACAATAGCTAGACTGTGGAACCAACCTAGATGCCCTTCAATAGATGAGTGGATAAAAAAATTGTGGCAGCTATACACAATGGAGTATTATGTAGCACTAAGACATGACAAAATCATAGAATTTGCAGGGAAATGGATGGCATTAGAGCAGATTATGCTAAGTGAAGCTAGCCAAGCAAGCCCTAAAAAACAAATGTCAAATGTCTTCTTTGATATAAAGAGAGCCACTAAGAATAGAACAGGAAGGAAGAGCATGAGGAAAAGACTAACAATAAACTAAGACGAATGGGGGGAGAGAAAGGGAGAGAGAAGTTTGGAAAGCATATGGAAATGGTAGGAGACCTTCAGTGATACACAAAATTATAAGAGGTTATGAGGGGCAAGGGGGAGGGGGAAAAAAAGGGAGAGAACTAGGTCTGAGTCTTGAAGCCAGCTCTCACCAGCTGTGTAATTTCACCAACTGGCTTTCCCTTTCTATGCTTTTATTTCCCATTTGTAAAACAGGAATCACATCCCTATCTTGCAGAACGACTATAAAGATTCATGTGTGCATCCATGTAAAGCATTTAGAATAGGGTCTGGTAGTTTGGAGGAATAATTGAATGCCAACTTTTATTACTTATCTGTAGAAGTTTCTAATTTCTCTCTTTAAGGTAGTGTTATAAGAGATGTGTCCGATGATACAACCTTTTAAGACATGGATGAGCTGAACCAAGCTTATTACCTTAAGATATCCTGGCAAGAATGTTGATGATACATATCATAGGAAGACAGTGCAAAATTAAATTTTTAGTCACCCAAATGTGAAACACTGAATATGAAACACGTTATGATATCCTTCCTGTTCTCCTAATCCCTCTTTCCTACAGAATGTGCCCAGCACAACAAAAGAATCTGGATTATATGGTTATCAAGGATTTGCAAATATTAATTACTCTTCTAATAACTTCATTTTTAAGGACTGTTATTATCATTCTGATCTTTCTTCTCCCACAGGATGCTAGAAAAGGTAAAAAAAAAAAGCAGTAAGCATTCTCAAAATGAAAGCTTCTACATAAATACAAAGGATATCATTTTAAATTACAAATCTCTAGTTCAAATAATCTAAGTAAATTCCACAGGCTATTCAAAACACAGCTCTAGGCAAAATACTGCCCTCCAACTGAGATAATGACTTAATTTTCCAATCAGTCTTTTTTTTGCATTTTTTCAATCTCTGAAAATGTTCATCTGCATATTTAGAAAATGAAGTAGTCCCCAAAGAAATACTTTAATTTATAAATAGTTACTACACAGACTTTCTTGAGAATCAAGACTATCAAGAATTACAATAAATGAATTCCCCACTACCTTTCTACCATCACCACTACCTTGTCAGTTGCCCATTGAAGATCCTGTTTCTACTTCTATTTTATATTCTTTGACATAACTGTTTCACAAATAGATGGCACTAACATGCCAAAAAAGAAAAAGAAAAAGGAAGAAAGAAAGACATCCCAAATGCATTCCTTACATTCCAGGGGCAGAGTTAGCTGAATGTCAAGATACAAATATTTCTGTACCAATTCAATAATCTCCATGAATCACAGATAAACCAAGTGTAAAAACAAACAAACAAATAAATAAATACCCCCCCCCCCCGCAAAAAAGAATGGGTCTTTATGGGATCCAATGATCACCACTATAATCCCCAACTTTGTTGCTACCAAAATCAAGTCATTGTTCCCTGGGAGGAAGTGGGTAAAACTATGGATAAGGATGAATGACACTACTGACCTGAGTCATCATCTGTAATAAATACAATAATAGTAGCCATAATTTATGGAGATTCAAAATTAGTCAAGCCATATTACTTCCCTTAACCTTCTCAGAAATGCAAAATGGTAGCTTTAATTTAAACAATGTGTTCAGACAAGGAAAAAGAGCAATCAAAGCCAGAGCCAGAACTCAACTCTGTTCTATCTAAAGACAATCCTTGCCTTGTCACAAGAACTTGCAGTTTTTTTTTTTTGTTGTTGTTGTTTAGTACCAATAAGAACTTTTAATCTAGCTAACTTAGATGTCTCAATTCAAAAACATTTTCTATGTCTTTCTGGTCTATGATAAACTATCAGAAGAAATCATATTCTATAGGCAAGCACAGCCAGTTTACAAGTAAAATTCCTTCCAAATAAAAGAAAAATTTAAAAAATGAAAAAAGAAAGAGAAAAAAGGAAGACATCTGCAGAGATTGGGCAACCTGAGAGTAATTCAAATTACTTTAAACAAACATCATCAGCTCCACCAACATCAATGACAGTGAAAATGAGGTATGACTGAGGTCCACCAACACAAGAGGTACCTTTGAAGCTTTAGAGGCTGTGTGGGACTATTATCAGAGAGGACCAGAGAAGGAAAAAGGTTCAAAGGTTGGGAGGGAGGGCAAGAGGACCAAAAGACATATTGACACTAGAGTTTTGTTAAAGTCTCCGTAGGCAAATTGTGTGTCAGATGGAGGTTCACTTAGGTCTTCACATGTGAGCCAACATATTAGTACCTACCATTTTGAGAAGCTACAGATCTCCCTTCTCCTCCATTAAATCTGGTTTCCATAGACCAGTCCAGTGCAAAGCTTCCCACCAAGCCCTGCCTTCCCTCAACAGAAAGGAGGGAAAGACAAAGCACAAAGAACTCTATCCTGTAAAGCTCCCTAAACTTCCTCTCCTCTTCTTCATTATCAATAGGAAAAAGGATTTCTCTATTCAAGGGGAATATTCCAAGTGCCTTCACTTAATGGGAAAGGACTGCGTAATGCTAATTAGACCCAATAAATGCAGAGATATTTTCTTTTAAACAAGAGAGGCTGAATTAAACTTAATTTAATGTAATTGTGAGAAATGGGTGGGTTTAAAAAAAATCTGCAAAGTGCTAATGTGATTTCACTATAATAAAGGTCTAATAAAGGAAGCCAATATTTACAGGGAAGTATATTATGTAAACACAAAACTGGTTAAGAGTATTTAAAAGGTGCTTCATTGTGAACAACGCATTTTATCTCCACTGCCTTGTAGAGTCCTTGTAGTGACTACATTTTGGAGCTACATTTTGCTTTCATTCTCAGATGAGGTCCATTTCTACATGAAACTAATATTCAAAGTACTGTGCATTTTCCAACTATTGAATAAGTCTTATGTTAGAAGACCTGAAGATGATCCAGAAGTTGTGCAATTAACTATGTGATGAATTAGAGACTGTCCTTAAAGGATGTCATGTCCTGGTGTGGACCAGCTTAGTGCTTAAAGAACACAGAACAACAGATTTCATCGGATGCGTATCTCTGGGCAAATTATTCCATGCCTCTGTGTCTCAGTCTCCTCAGTTATAATGCACTGGATATAACATACACCTGCCCCTCTGAACTGTCATGTAAAGGGTTGCTATAAATATCAAATTAAAATACAGGATGGTCAGTTAAGTTTTAAAATCAGATACATAACAATTTTTTAAAGTTTTTTTTTTAATTGTAGATGGACACAATACCTTTATTTTATTTGTTAATTTTTTTATGTGGTGCCAGGGATCTAACCTACTGCCTCATGTATGCTAGGCAAGTGCTCTACCACTAACCCACAACCTCAGCCCTAGTGACTGATTTTTAGGATAATAACTTTAAGATATCACAGGGTGAGTTATTTATAGTATTTTATGTGGCAGCCCAAGTTGTGCAGGTTAAATTAAATAATTCACATAAAGCATTTAATATCCTCCCTGATACATACCAAGATGTACATTTGTATGTTTACACACACACACACACACACACACACACACACACACACACATTTTCATTATACATATGAACACTTAGAGATAAATTTTGAGGAAGATGTAAGTAACAAGGTTCTGGTATTATCCCCACCTTTTCCATGATAATGAAAGTTAAAATCCTTTTCCATGATAATTAAAGTTACAGAAACAAGGTTACAACAAGCTACTCTGTGACTAAAGCAATTCAAGCAGCTATTGGACATATAAGGCAATCTGAATAACTAATTGCGTGAGAGCTTTATAAATTTGCTGATATGATGAGATGCCCATTCTTGGAACAATCAGAAGATAACAATGCAGTCTCAGCCCAGTTGTAGGTACTGTGTGAGTAAAATGGGCAAAAGTCACGCAGCCCAATTGTCACAGAAATATCGTACAGAAGGTAAGTAGGTCTTGAATCAGAACGTAAAGAAATTATTGTGAAAAATTAAGAATAAGGAAGAGGAAATTCTAGGTGAGGGGCCATCTCAGTGTGGTCTGGGTAAAACCTCAAGCAGGGAAGAGACCTTGTCAAGAGTCAACAAGAACAGCTTTACAGTGAACAGGGGCTACTGGACAGGACACGCAATGAGGCTTGTCTAGACTGGGTGAGGGCAGGTCGCAGGAGTTCCCGGGTGTCAGCATAACAAGATGACTTGCTAGCTACACACAGGCCATGATTTCCTTCTCTGCAAGCTCTCTGCCCTGCTAGGATCTGAGTACATGGAATGGTGAGAGGCGAGGGCCAGATTCACACTGGGGCTGTAACAAGTACAGGGAAAGTAGAGACAAGAGCCAGTTCCTGGGCAGAACTGAAATGGAAATCAAAGCCAAGAGCTGTCCAACTTGGGCAATGACATGATGGAATTAGGCAGAGAGGCCAAAGCCAAATATGTGAAAACAAGGGACCCCAAAGCAAACATGGGGATAGGGAATGGAACAAAGAAGGCAATGGTTGGAGAGTTTCCCTGAGCTGTTAAATCATAGCTCTGGGGCTTTAATAGAGCTCCAAAGCTTGGCAGGAGAGTATGAAACAGTCAAGAAGGCCAGGCAGGCTCAGATTAGGTAGCTGAAATAAAGATTCAGAGGAACCCAGGCTACAAGGGTAAAAATGGGAGTGGCCAGAAATACTTGTCTAAAGGCAAGAGGCAGAACTCTAGGTAAACAGTAAGCAGTATGTAAAGTTGACTCAACATAAATTTAGTAAATAACTAATATGTGCAAGATACCTAGGCAGAGAAGAAAGGATAAATAAGCCACTGACACCTTTAAATGCTCCTAATCAAAAGGAGAAAGATTAAGAATAAGATAGAGAACTATAATTCAGGCCAGATTCGGATAAGTGCCAAAAAGAAGGCATGAGCAAGATACCTGGGGTGAATCTACAAAACTGTCCTACAAATTGGTGGTGAGGAGGGAATGGAGAATCAGTAGAATTTTGTCAGGACAGGTAGTGACGACAGAAGAATACTTCAAACATAAGTAAAATAAAGCATACCATGGTAATATTGTGAGACAACATAGGTCACAGGGCATTGTTATGGGTCCAGGATATACTGAAGCATCTATGTAGAAATCTAGAGTTTGACTGGAAGAACAAAGCTGGAGTGAAGAGGAAAAGTAAGAACTTCAGTAAGAGGCATATGAGTTGTTATTTATCCTGACTCATTGCTTTTTAAAATATAAACCGAAAGCTCATATTTAAAATTATTTTCCATGACAATGAAAGATAAAAAAACAAGGTTACAACCCATGCTACTCTATGTGACTAAAGCAATTCAAGCAGTTATTGGGCAATAAATAAGGCCATCTGAATTTTCATACTATTTTAGTCTATGATAAAATATTTGTTTTTACTGATATACCTATTTAAAACATCCTCAAATACTCAGGTTATATAATTTCTATTTTAAAATAAATTTTTTATATCATTTAAAGTAGATATCCAATTGTTTTTGCCATTTGAGGTACAAGGTTATTCAGAAGATGCTATAATGTGGTGAATTCCATAACCTCATATATATTGTCATAGTAGGTTTCTGATTATGATGATATTTTTCTGATGCCAATGCTAAGGTAGTTAGAATTCTCCAGCTATGAGAAATAGTAACTATATTTTTTCTTTAAAATAGAACACAAACCTTTACTTAATATGCCCAGTAGCATTTGATTGGAGTCCTGAAATACTGCAGCTCTTCTAGTGATAGACTTCACATCCTGAAGTACTATGTCCCCAAATTTAATTATCTTAGGGCATAACCACAATATATGATAGAATGTACCCTTTTATCCACAGCCTCCAGCAATTTGCTGAGATGGAAAGGTGGCCTATTATTGAATATATCTCCAGAAAAAAAAAAGAGAGATTCCATAAATTCAATCAATAGTACATTCCAGTAGCTTACAACCTCAGAAGCATCAGGCCCTCCCTTGGGCACTACCTGTAAACCTCTGGTCATAATTTAAACCAATTTCTTTTCATTCTGTTCTCCAGTCACCATCTGCTGCTCATATTTCTCTCATCCTTCAGCCTTAGCTTCTACTTTATTTTATCCCTCCAATCTTTCCCTAACAGGTTCTGCTTCCTAATTCTTGAATCATTTTCAGTGATCCGTTTCTGTTTTTTTTTTTCAATTGCTTCATTTATTTTAGAATCTTGACCCAGCAGTTTAATAATAGACTGTTGATCTTTTATGTTACAAATTATACTCCTAAATGAATCTGGATTTTAGCTTACAACACAATTAATGAAGCTGTAGATATGCATCTTGTTTTTGATAAAGAACTGTCTTATTGAACCAGAGATTCAGAAATGCCCTTATAAGGCAATGCCATTCCAGTCACCAAGATGACTATTTTTATTTCATCAGTTTTTCATTCCTTTCAACTCCTATGTCAAAGCCACATACTTAATTACCTTCCAGCATTGGTTTTTATGATCTATTACACGATCATGGTGAAAAATGTTACTTTGTCATGTACTTTTATTCCAAAGAACATAAAGCTTCTATCATAAGTGATCCGATGTGTCCTTAACATACGCCTCCCTGAGAGATGGAAGGTTTTATTACCCCTTATTTTATAAACTGGAAAAGAGAGGCCTAGGAAGATTACTTGATTCAGGTGAGATAGACTGGTAAAACAGGGACTAGAATTGGATGCTTTTCCCAGGCTCTTGGCTCCTAATGTGTGTGGAAAAGAGCATAGTATAATAACACCTTCAAAATTGCAGTCCATTATCAAAAGAGGAAATGTATTCAGTGGAGCTGTGTTGTGGACAACATGGCTTAGCGGATGGCCCACACTGGCCTGCAGTCTGAAGACACGGGTCACTGCTTCTTAGGTGTGTGACTTCCAATAAATTGCTCATGCTATCTAGGTTTTTGTAGGATAAAATGATCATGAGAACAACAGGTAATTCACAGGGTAAATCAGGAATGCATGAGTTTGCTTTTAAACTGGTTATAGAAATGGTCATTACAAAACAACAGTCCACCCTCAAAACCCTGAATTTTTAATGCATTGTATAATCATTTAAAATTACTTAGCACACTCACAATCTGTCAGTAATTCTGTGATTACTGGTCACTGTAGGTGAAGTAATCCTCTGACTACTGTTGTTGATATGGAGCAAAATACAAAGTTTTTCTTTTTGCTAAGATTTACATTTAAGACTCAAATTGTTACATTTTTGGGAACTATTTCAGCATTTCTTGGGGTCAGGAATTTATTAGTTTGCACATAATTTTCAATCATGACATTTAGGAAGAGTATATATGAAGAATTCTATCACCCAGTGGATAATGTAAAGGCATAATAAGTATGTGATCTACTTCTAACATATCTAATTTTTAAGCAGCTTACTTTCCAGTATGTGCATTCACTAGTTCCCTTCATCTCTTATTTCTTTTCCTTTCTTTCTCTTCTTTCTTTACCTCTACCACCTCCATCTCTCTCTTCCTTTTCCTTTTCCCCTTAGCATGATTTAGGAAAGAAAACACAATACACTACTGTATATTACAAACAGAAAAAAAGTTTATATCATAATATATCATAAACACATCTGGTTTACTACTCCTCCTCCTCCTCCTCCTCCTCCTCCTCCTCCTCCTCCTCCTCTTCTTCTTCTTCTTCTTCTTCTTCTTCTTCTTCTTCTCCTTCTTCTTCTTTTTCTTTTTTTGGTGGTACTGGGAATTGAACCCATTGGTGCTATACTTCAGCCCTTTTTATTTTGTTTTGAGACAGAATCTTGCAAAGTTACCCAGGCTGACCTCAAACTTCCCATCCTCCTGCCTCAGCCTCCAAATTGCTGGGGTTACAGGCATGCTTCACTGTACCTGGCCACATTTGCTTTTTTCATTGGAATTGGCCAGGTATCTCCCAACATTCTGATGCCCCAATAATTTTTTTTTATGAAGCCCTCCCTAAGCAGCCCACCTTCAGGAATCTCCTTACCACAGTATTAGTTTTTTCTAAAACAGCTCTTCTTTGTTGAGAAAATTCCAAGTTTTCATGTAATGAAAGCTTACTGCTTCTATCTCTTCTTTTTAGTTATCAAAAATAAAATCTAAGTTATAAAAAACTTTTCCATATTTTTTTTCTTAAAGAAGTCTATTCTCTTGCCATGGCAAGAAAGCTAGAATAGTTCTATCTTTCCCCCTTCTATATAAGGCAAAGGCTCAAGGGATTAGAACTTTGCCTCATAATTACTGCAGACTTTCAGATGAGGTATTACACAAATGTGCAAACTTAGAATGCTTTGCTCAAATCTGCAATGTTTAACATTTGATCACAGAGGCTGGAATCCAAGTTGATTATCACAGTGGTAGAAAGTGTTTCAAGAACTGTATTTACTGAAATAAAAGCAGCATATACATCCTGCTTGGGAATGAACACCTGATCTATAGCAGGGAAATATGAACTCTCCTCTTGGGCCAAAGATTTATAAATTTACTTGTGATATAATCCACCTGTTTGTAAAAATGTCCCAAAGACCTCACCACAAGATGCTATTTAATGACACAGACAAGGACAGATAAAGGTTGAGATCAACAAAAATTGAAACCAAACCTAGTAACTAAATATTCTCCAAGAATTAACTTTAGGGAGACCCCTGTTCACCAGAGAAAATAAATGCAGCTCCGTGACAAAGCTGGCACTCATGAAGAACTGCTCCTGCTTCAGTTTCATTCTTTAAGGATCTGAAGTTCTTCCTTCAGAAGCTACTTGGATAATTTGCATGTGCTAAGAATCCAGTACCAGGACTAAGCAATTACCTACACTGGCAGAGGTTGTACTTAAGATCAGCATACATTTTTAAACTCACAATTTATAATTCATTATATGACAGCTAATTATTAGACCAAAGTAATTAGTATGTAAACCTCAAACTAGGTGTGACACATCTGAATACAATCTAAAAGGCAAGACCTTTAATACTTTTAAATATCTTTCCTTTATTTCAGACTTCACCATTCCATTCCAGGTTGGGGGGAGGCAGGGGAACAAACAGCAAATACTTCTGAAGAAAACTCTAGTAACTCATTTAGATTTTAAAATATGTTAAAAAATAAAGCCCTCAGGGAAGAAAAGGAGATGAAGTATTAATGCAGATATGTACAATCTTTTTTTTCCACACAATTTAGAAGCACCAAATATTGGTTAGCCTATGTTCTTATCACTAAATTATAATGGCAAGTCTGTGAAGTAACTACCATCAGTCCCATTTTACAGATGCAGAAACTTGGGTTCAAGAAAGATAGAGAGATGTTAACATTATTGAAAGAAGAATTCCTTCACCCCACCCCACCCCACACACCAGTACTCAGAAAAAACTCAATGAGGTCCTTACAAAGGATTTAATCCTTTACATTTCATTAAGGTGAAAGTATGAGAGATAAAATATAAAAATGATATTTAAATGTAAACTTGATTCATTTTATGACATCTAATTGACTCACAGACAATTGGGACTATTACTATTTTTTTCTGGAACATTGTGTTCAATCAGTTCATGACATGGCCTGAGAAGTAGAAAGAAATAGAAGAGAGCAAAACTTGGAGAGTTGTTGGAGGTGTTCATTGCACAGGACACCAAAGGGACAGTATGCTTTTGTGTGCCATATCTTGGAATGGAGTTTACCCTCATTGGTTTAAGCAATCCCTACATCACCTGCACTTTTTTTTTACATGTTGTCCTCCCAAATACAAGAAGTAGGTGAAAGGTACACATGGAATACAAAAGGACAAATGCTTAATAAAAGAGGAAATTAGAATAAAGGGGAAGTAACAACAGGACTGGTTTTTTAAAGCAAGCTGCAAGGCATAATAATAATATTTTGTGTGGTTGGGAGCTTGGGTTCTAAAGCCTTCATACTGGAATCTGAGGGCAAGCCAGTTCCTTAATAGCAGTAGATCTAGAGGTAATGACAGAAAAACTTGAAGCCTGGGTTTCTTTATTTGCAAAGCAGAGATGATAATGAGGTCATCTTTACCCCATCATGTAATTTCTACAGAACATAAAATCAAAATAAATGTTAAATACTTAGCTCAAAGCCTGAAATGCAGCAATTTAACCCCAAATATTAGTCATCAATACTAGAAATAGCAACATAGCACCAACAAGATGTGCCAAAGACACAACCTCAAACCCAAGTGAAAGGAGCTCATGATTTACAGATTTATCAGAAGAAAACAAGTCAATCCTTGAGGATAAATGCATCTGCTTTCTCCTCCTGTTGTGGAGACTGATAAGCAACATTTCCCGTGAATATTATTACCGCCCAGTTCATCAATAAAGAAACGGAAGCCCTGATTCAGAGGCACATGGTGGGGGCTGAGCAGATACTGGGCTCTATTCCTGAACCTGCTTTCAGGTTAAGGTGTTGAAAGTCACTGAGAAATTTGAATGGAAAGCATCATGGGAAAGAATACTTCTAGGATTTGTGGTGGGTACCATGAGCACATTTCAAGGTCTCTCCTGTGTTTTGTGTAAGAAAGAGGGGTTTGGAGTAGGAATCTTACTTCCTGTGGCTATGCTGATACAATATGATTTCAGATATGTGTATTTAACTTTGGTTGGCAAGGATCACACAGGTATGTAGAGCTACCCTGTGACAATCAGCCTTACCCACGGCTACACTATTTTTAAACAGCATGGAGACATAAATCAAATTTTTCTTCTCGCTTAAGGCCCTTGGGATGTTCTGATGCATGTCAGCCCTGAGAAAATAAATGTTTGCTCTTTTATTAAACCTGCCTTAAGAGGAATGTGCCCGTTATATGCTGTATAAAGGTTCAATGGAGAACTTTTATTACAGGTGATTTCAACTTTCTTTTATTAGTTTTTTAAATTCACCAGTGTATTAGTTTCCTAGGGCTGCCATAACAAATGCCCACAAAAAGGATAGCTTAAGACAATAGACACGTACTCCCTCACAGTTCTGAAGGCCAAAAGTCCAAAATCAAGGTGTCAGCAGGGATGGGGGGCAACAGAGCTCCGAGGGAGAATCTGGATCATGCCTGTCTTCTAGCTCTGGCTTTGCTGGCAACCCTTGATTTTCCTTGGCTTGAGGATATATGACTCCAGTCTCTACCTCAATCCTAACATGACCCACTTCTGTTTCTATGCCTTTTTCAGTTTTTGTCTTTTAAAAGGATTTGCAACATTGGATTTAGAGCCTATCTTAAATCCAGGATGCTATCATCAGGATTCTTAATCACATCTGCAGAGCTCCTATTTCCAAGTAAGATGACATTCTCAGTATTCAAGTTTAGGACTTGGTCTTTGCTTTTTGGAACCACTATTCAACATACTACAAAAGAGAAGCAGCTGCTCAGCAAAACAGAAAGCAGACGGATGTTTCTAGGAGCATGACAGTTCTTACTGAGAAGAGGTATGATCTTGGTGGGATGCTTTTTCATTGGTCCACAGCTCCCCACTCTCAGGGGAGCCAGAAAGATGGGGAAGAGTTGGTGAGCAAATTAGGGTCCTCCAGCAACACATTTACATAAGCACTTACAGCCTGAGATGACAATTTAGCTGATGCTTCCTTACTAGTCTGTAGACTTATGAAAAACAGAAACATTCTTTTTTCATCTTTGTGCTTTTAGCACCTGAACAGGTCGTAGAATATAATAATTTCCTAAATTGGTTGAAACTATAGGAAAAAGTGAAGAAAAAGTAAAGGAAATGAAATATAAGATAAAATGGCTTAATTTTTGTGCAATTCATCATTTGGGCCTAAATCAACCCATGGCATTTCTCAATTTTTGACATGGAAATCCTTTTAATAAATCTGTCTTCTTTTTTTCAGTTGAATTCTAGGCACCATATCAACATGGCATCAATTCCTTTAATTTGCTTAGCAAGATATTATAAGCTCTGCAGTTAACTCATAAGGAAATCAAATGCTTAAACTGTAAGTACTGAAAATTCAATGTATGTTACAGTAGATGAAGGGTTATGTTGTCATGGTAACAAAATAGGTTGCACAAGGACAACTCACCCATTCAGCAATTAGCTACTTCAATTACTAGTTAACTAGGTAAAAGCAGCACAATGTAAACAGTCATTTAATTCTTTTATACCTGTGAGGTTTTTAATTTTTACACCTGTTCTGATGCTAATGATTATAACAATTCGTTGCCACATGCTGTCTTTCATTTAACCATATCATTAAGGTTGCAATATTGGCAGATTTTTTTATTCATGGTCAGATATTAATAACCTGGACTAGTAACAAAAGAGTAGCATTCTTTAAAATGTCCCTTGAAATTTAGCATGTGGGAGAGGAAATACTGAACTATCTTCAGTGCTTATTCCATTTTATTTTCATTGTCAGATGCTCAGGGTTATCATTTGATCCTGAATAGCTTCAGGCTGAAGCTCATTTCAGAATCTAACAGCTTTTCAGCTTAAAAATTACCCATGAGTCCAGGCACGCCTGTAATCCAAGCTACTTGGGAGGTTAAGGCAGGAGGATTGCACATTTGAGGTCAGCCTAGACAATTTAGCCAGACCCTGTCTCAAAATAAAAAGGGCTAGGGGTGTAGCTAAGTGGCAGAGTGCCCAAGTTCAATCTCCAGTACTGGGGGGAAAAAAAAGTTATCCATGAACCTTGTTGACAAGGTTCTGTAACTTAAGCAAATATTTTCTTTAAAATGGAAGACCCTTAATAAGATTACTCATTTATGTTGTGGTTAAATGTCGTTTGGGAATAAAATATTTCATCATAAGGTATACTGTGTGTTGAGCCTCCTAAGGGCAAAAGCTTTGTCTCTTACACACTCATGCAAACCTCTAATGCCAGGCACCTGGGGACACAGCTAACACCATCTAAATGAACAAGAATAAAGCTGAGAGAAAACAGACCAGGGATAGTGAGAAGATAAAGAAATCAAAATGGGACCAGAACCACAAAGAAAATATGGGATTTAGAGGAACAAAACTAAGAACCAGAAAAGAAGAGCTAAACACTAAATGAGAGGTGAAGAAAGAAAGGTAAATACAGAGAAAGAATAGTGACAGCAGCTACGTTAATCTTACTAGGCTTATGCAAAAGACTTGTGAGTGTACAATGGGATCGCACACTAAAATTTTAGGTCCATGGTGACATTTCACAAAATTTGCCTTAAGTCATAGTAAAAACTGTAGAGAAGATGTTATTTGATGGCAGTGATAGTCTCTGTATGAAAAAGACACCTCTGAGTTATGGATAACCAGCTGAGCTAAGCTTCACTGGAGCGGGAAGGAACCTGCTGACTGTTAGGTGTTGGCCATAGGTCTGTGGTGGCAGCTGCCACTTGTAGCAGATTACCAGAGCCCAGGTGGCAGCCACTGCCCATCCTTCCCTCAGGACCCCATGCTGAGCAGCCCAGACTTCAGAAAGGGCATCCTGTCCTTCAGGACCCTCCCACCAACTGTTCTAGCCTGTTCTTGCCTGTGTTTCTCCTCCCTCATTCCTTAAGTCTAGGCTCTCTTGATAGACTCTAAAGTGATTCTGATATTTATAGTTAGAGAGTTCTAGGAAGAAACTAAGACATTTGTTTTTTTAATCTTAGCTCCCAGGATAGTCCCATGTATAGTAATTATAAAATGGTACTTAATACCCCTTACAGAACACTCTTTAAGAAGACAGGCATTTCGTCTTCAGAGTAATCCCATGGGGAAGAGATACACTTATTGACATTCACTGAAGGAAGCAATGAATGAATGAACAAGAATCCTTACTTTAGCCAGGCACACTGTCTCATGCCTATAATCCCAGTGGCTGGGGAGGCTGAGGCAAGAGGATCACAAGTTCAAAGCCAGCCTCAGCAAAAGCGAGGCGCTAAGCAACTCAGTGAGATCCTGTCTCTAAATAAAATACAAATTAGGTCTGGGGATGTGGCTCAGTGGTCAAGTGCCCCTGAGTTCAATCCCTGATGCCAAAAAAAAATTACATTGAAATTGTAATTTGCTCATAGTTTAGTTCCATTAGATATTAAGCTACAAGAGACAGGTTCTGTGTGGGCAAAACAAAGTGAAAACAGACAGGAACTTGACTCCTTCAATCAGAGGCATTTAAAATGTCTTGTAAAGCTTCTTAGTAAACATCCCTTAAAGATTGACAATGCTAAATAAACTGTATATTTATTTAATTTACCAAATTATCTACACTATAGTGTCAAAATCTTGTCTATCCATTTTTTTCCCCCAAAATAGTCTGCTGGGCAAAAGGAATTGCCAGGGTCCTAGAGGAAATGAGATTGGTTAAGGATGGATGGCGGATGAAGCTAAATGGTGGACATATAGGGAGTCATTAATCTACACTCTTTCCTCTTGTGTGTGTTTACAAATTTTCTTAATCAAAACTGTGTGGAAACTTCCCAAAGTAATATCATTGATGATCTAATACTATGCTTAGAGTCTCTCTCACACAATCCCTCATTGGACATCTGCCTATTGTGCAAACACAAGGATAACCAAGGACAATCCTCTCACTCTCTAGAGGAAAGATACACAGAATTTATTACTATTTTTTTTTCCAGCAGCAGCTGGAAAGCACCAGGGAACAGAATTGAGTAAAAGGCTAATGAGAGAATTCAACTCAAATCAACTACAGTTTTGCACTCGCCAACTGTTGCATGTTCACCTTGTCCTTTACTCAACAGCCATCACTCAGTTTTACTACCTGGTACCAAAAGGAGTGTCAAGTAAACACTGACCATAATTCTCATCACCAACTAAAATTGTGGATTCCAGAGACCTTGTTGCCAGAGACGTTAAAAGAGCATGTACAGTCAGACAAAAGAGAGCAATAACATATCACAGGCTGACAAGGAGGCCTGTGGTGAGATGAAGAGCTCAATCGTAACTCCAGATAGCACAAGCTGTTGGAAATCACTTTTCCAACCAATTACTGAGATGAGCCACTGAGATGGTAAAGGCTTGCAATTCCCACTGCATACACCAGGCTCCTAAGGAAGGCAGGGATCATTGTAGCTTTATTAAATATGCAAAATTAAAAAAAAATAAAGGAGGGAGACTTTAACTGAGTAAGGAACTACCCCAATTTCTCATGAATACAATAGGATATATAGCAAAGCTGACAATTTCTCTTGGGGAAATAAATAAAAACAACAGCAAAAAATACATAAGCAGCAGTGTCTCTGGTAACTTCCCACTAGTACCTAGGAAATCAGCTAAACTTATCAATTGCACTTGGGGAAACAGGGGCAATTGAGGTTTTGGTGCTCCATTCTTTTTATGTTTCATCCTGTACTTGACATGCCCTCCCTCCAGCCATGCCATCATGTCTAACTCAAAACAAGCAAGAGCCTATGTGTTATTTATACTTTGACTGAAGGCTACCTCTACTCATTTGCAATTATAAAGACATTGCATTTTAGCAAAAGCAGTTAGCATTTATTGGATGTTCTCAGAGTTTCACATGCATTATCACATTTCTCTTACTTCACAGCAATGCTATGAAATAGATATGATTGTTATCTTCACTTTACATAAAAGGAAACTGAGGCATAATGAGATAAGTAACCTAAGAGCATTGCTATGGTTTGGATATGAGGTGTCCTCCAAAAGCTCCTGTGTTCATGCAGGGAGTAAAGAGAGCTATAAATTAATCAGTGGATTAATCCACATGATGGATTAATAATTTGAATAGATCACTGAGTGTGAACTGTAGGCAGGTAGGGCATGGCTAGAGGAAGTGGGTCACTGGGGTCATGTGTTGGGGATTATATATTTTATCTCTGGCTCCTCCCTTTCTCCTTGCTCCCTGGCTGACATAAGGTGAGTAGCCCTTCTCTGCCATATCCTTTTACCATGATGTTCTGCCTCACCTCAGGCCCAGAGCAACAGAGCCAAGAATCACATACTGAACCCCTGAAACCATGAACTCCAATTAACTCTTCATCCTCTAAGTTGTTACTATCAGATATTTTGGTCACAATAACAAAAATCTGGCTAACATAGTCATGGAGCTGATATGTAACACAGCAGGGATTATTCCAAACTGATATCACCAGGCTATCTTCCAGTCATTAGAAGTCTCAGTTTACTTGCAAACAGAGGGATTGGAAATCTGCAACATGAACCTCAGTCCTGTGATAGCTGATAGGGTATACGTATTGGGGGGTATGTTTTTTGACCTCTAATTAAAGTATATTCACAATGTCCTCCATCAAAACTACTTTACTTTTCACAAAGACAGGATGTTGTCATTAGTTCACAAGTGAGGGAAAGAGAGAAATAAAGATAGTTAAAATACAGTGACCTAAGAATTGACAGGCATCCACTGGAAAATGTTGCTGGAGGTCAGAGCACAGTGTGAATACCTGTCTGGAAATATCCAGGATGACTTCATATAGGAGATAATCTTTCAGCAGAGTTTTGAAGGATGAGTCAAGGACTGTGAAATAAATGGGTGAAGGATGACATTCTAGAATGTACACATATGAAAGAAGAGTTTGCAAGACTAGAAAAGTAAGCAAGGGCCAGAGAGTGCAGATCTTGTATACCCTTTTAGAAGGTAGTGACACTCTGGCTTTCCAAAACTATATTGTAATTGGTCTAATCACAATGTTCTAACAGTTGCCTGAGGTTCTGTCACAGTTTTGTGTATATGGTTTAACAGGGAACACATAGTCTGTTCTTTCCTTTGCTACCTTTAATTCCAATGAGGCACTGTCATACACATATGATCTTTTGCTTGCTTTAAAGCAATGAATTACATAAAGATTTGCTTAATAGCCTACTTCCTCAGCCTACTTCCTACTTCAGGATACTGGTGAATCTGTACCTGGCAGGACACCATCTAATTAATGGATAAGAGGGTACTGTCAGTATTAAATACTAAATATAAGTAAAACTTATATTATTTTGATCTTGGAGGTATTTAAATTAGATATACTTAGAAATGGCAAAATGCTTTTGATTGCCCCCATCTGCTGATCCACTACTGACAGGTTGATTTGTGTGAAGGGCATAGACCACATTGACTTGTGCCTTACTCTATTCTCAGTGTCTAGAATAGGGCCAGGTGATCTACCAGGCATTCAATAAATATTTTGGATTTTTTGAAAGGGATAGATTTTTAGCAGAGTTTCACAGAAGGTCAGATTTAAGTTTATTCAGGATTGAGAATTTCTTGAACTTCACTTAAAATTAGTTATTTTTCATGATGATTATCCATGTTCATATCTTTGTTTTAAAGCATACTGAGACATTTTATAGAAAAAGATATAATAACAATAATATATTTGGATGACCCTCCAGGTTTTGAAGTTGGTTGATATAAATCCAATTTTCAGTCAGTACCAAAATAGGGCAGCATGTGGGGATGCCTATTCAAAAATGATTTACTTGTAATAGTGCATGATCAAAGGCTGGGAGACCACTGTGTTAGCAAATTTTATGGTTTGGATGTGAGGTGATTACACGTGAAACAATGCGAAAAGGTTCAGAGAAAAAATGATTGAGTTGTAAGAGCCTTAACGGAATCAGTGAATTAAAATCCCCTGATAGGGATTAACTGAGTGGTAACTGAGGGTGAGGAGGGTGTGGCTAGAGGAGGTGGGCATTGAGGATGTGGCTTTGGGGTGTATATTTTGTATCTGGCAAGTGGAGATTTCTCTCTCTCTGTCTCTGCTTTCTGATTATCATGTGAGCTGCTTCTCTCTGCCACATCCCCCTGCCATGTTGTTCTGCCTCGGCTCAAGCCTTGAGGAATGGAGCCAGCGGTCTAGGGTCTGAGACCTCTAAAACTGTGAGACCTCAGGTAAACCTTTCCTCCTCTATAGTTGTGCTGGTTGGATCTTTCAGTCACAGCAGCAAAAAAACTGACTAATACAGCAAGTTACAATAATTTATAAACCTTCCCACTTACATATATGCTGTTGCTGCTATGTAGTCTACATATTATGTTCAGATAATTCTCTCTTATAGTCAGAGAATTATGTAGCTTCCCATCAACCAATCAGAATATACTTTCTGAATGTTGATGCTGAAGATGGCATAGAAGTGGGAGAAAAGATTCTATGGTGGAAGACACAGATACAGGATACAGAAGTCTCATTCTCTAGCAACTGCCAGGTTTAGCTTAAAGGACAGAACTGATATAAAGTTTTCTCAATTCATGCTTGCTATCGCACTATGTGATGGTTACTTTTATGTGCTAATTTAAATGAGCTAAGTGATGTCCAGGTAGCTGGTAAAATATTACTTCTGGATATGCCTGTGGAAGTGTTTTCAGAAGAGATCAGCATTTGAATCAGTATATTGATTAAAGAAATCAGTATATAAGTAAAATATGGGTGGGCATCATCCAATTCTTTGAGGGCCTGGACAGAACAAAATGACAGCCAGAGTGAATTCTCTCTCTCTTTTCTTGAGCTGGGTCAAACACCATTTTCTCCTATCCTTGGACATCACAGTTCCTGGTTCTTGGGCATTCAGACTCCAGGATTGCATCAGCATCCCTCTACCTCTCCATCTTCCACTCTTCAGTTCTCTCAGGCCTTCAGAAGTGGACTGGAATCACACCATCACCTTTCCTGATTTCCTAGAATGCAGCAGTATACCATGGAATTTTTGTGACCTTCATAGTAATTCCTTGAGTCCATTCCCATTATATAGAGATGTAGAGGTAGATAGGTATTTTGAAAAGCACATATTGTAAAATGCTATATTTAATAGGTAAGAAGATTGAGGTTCAACAAGGTCAAGTAATGCAATAGAGAAACAGGAAGACAAATGAATAAAAAATAAATATTTATTTTGCCCTATGTGCAAACAGGAGAGACATGAAGATAATAATGAAGGCACAGTTTCCTGTTCTGAACACTATAGGTGGTTACCTAATACAGGAGGTAGACACACATACATATTACTTATGCATATAAATATCCAAGTACTGCTTCATGTATGTAAAAACTTACTGTTAGCTAGAGAAGGGCTGAACAGTGGTATTGAGAATTAAGCAGGGTCAGGAAATGGCTTAGTGAATGCTGTCAGTGGGGACATTAAAACATCCAGAAAACAGGGCAGTGAGGTCAAAGGAATTAACTATCCTAGGTAGGGAATTTAATTTCTCAATATAGTAAATAAATACAGATGCTACTAAAATTAACACCCCCAAATATTCTTTGTGAACAAAGACATTTCTATTTACTGTTTAAAATTATCAAATGGTTGATACCAATTTGAAAAATATCATTATCCCTTCTGTGAAAACAAAAGAAGAAAGTTACCAGATGTATAAGAGACAAGCTCTTTCATGAAATTTGGTAAAATCCTCTATGTTAAAAACAGTGTTTTGGGGCTGGGGATGTGGCTCAAGTGGTAGCGTGCTTGCCTAGCATGCGTGAGGCACTGGGTTCGATTCTTAGCACCATATAAAAAATAAACAAGTAAAATAAAGGCATTCTGTCCATCTATAACTTCAAAAACACATTTTTAAAAAGGGTATTTCAACACTCCAAGGTACTTTCAATTGCATAGTCTTTGGTATCAATTTTACTATATTAAACAAATAAACAATTGACTTTTTCATAAAAATGTCATACTTTCCTTCAAAGAGCTCTTGGAACTTTATTAATACATTTGGTAAATAAAAGTATCATAATGGAAACATTTTTGGTAAACTCACACACACATACCAAGTAGAAAGATCTGAAAGACTGTCAATACCAAAGGAGAACAGCTATAAAAGTGTCAGCCACACTGTATACACTAGGGTACTGTAGTGACAAAAACATCTGTGAAATTTGGAGAATTTTCCTTGCAAGTGACTCAGATAGGCTATTAAGTAACTGAAAGAGAAATTTTCTTTCCTACAGATAAGTGCTGCCTAACCAGCCTTAAATCACCTTTTAAATATTCTGTCAAAAAGTTAACATAAGAGGGTAGCACATTGACAGGCATTCTTCATTTTTCTAAAAGCTTCTCTCACAATTTTTAAAGCATGAAAAGTTTTTACAGTAAATACTCCAGTGTTTCTGCAGAAATAATTTTATAAGGCTAATTCATGAGATCAATGGAGTAATAAAAAAGAAACATAACATCAGATAAAACACAGGAATCTAAATATATGGCTCATTTACAAACTGACCAATGTACAACAGCAAAACTCCAAGCAGAGGTCTCTTAGCACATATAGTGAACAAAAATTATATTTGATGGGCAGAATGAAGTCTTTAGAAAGCTCAAAGCTGAAATTAGATAAGAAAAGTTTCTAAGAGTATGCACATTTTTTACAACAGATTCCAGTATTATAGAACCAGGCAACATATCCACAAAAATGAAAATATATTTTAGAAAAACAAATATAAGTAAGAAAGCAAAACGGCATATCTGTGTGGCCTGGAATTTGCCAATGAGTTTTTGATATGATAGCCAAAGCTCAAGGGAAAAAATCTAAAGAAAAAAATAGATGAATTATGCTTAATCAAAATTAAAATAAAAGCAATTTCTAATAGAACACTATTTAGAAAAAACCCCAAATATTTGCTAATCACAAATCTGACAAGGGTATTATATATACAATATATGAAGAACTCCAACAACTCAATAATGAGACAAAACATTTCAATTTAAAAAAGGGAAAATGATTTGAACAAACATTTCTCCAAAGAAGATACACAAATGGCCCTAGAAGCACATGAGAGACATTAAACATCATTAGTCAGTAATCAACTGTAAATCTAAAACCACAATAAGATACCACTAACCCAGCATGAAGGCTAAAATTAAAAAGTCAGTTAATAAGCTTTCAGAAGGACATGGAAAAATTAAAGACTTCATTTTCTCGCTAGTGGGAATGTAAAATGTTGCAACCACTTTGGAAAACATAGGGAAATTCCTCAATAAGTTAAACATAGAGCAAACTTGTGACCTGACAATTCTATTCCTGGATATATACCTATGGTACATGAAAATACGTATCCAGTTAAAAGTATACAGATGTGTTTAGTAGCATTGTTCATAACAACCAAAAGGTAGGATACCCACACATCCATCAACTTATAAGTGAATAAGAAAATGTGGTATATCATCTATAAAAGCCATGACAATATTCATAAATAAAAACAATATAATATAAATGTATATATTATAACATGGATGAACCTTGAAAACATGCTGAGAGAAAGAAGCCAGTCACAAAAGACTGCATATTACATGATTCCAGTTGCATGAAACGTCCAGCATAAGCAAACAGTGACAGGCTCACTGTTGCTTAGGGCTCAGGCCATAAGGGGTCTGGTGGGCAATAGCTAAAGGGATCAAGGTTTCTCTCTAAGGTGATACAAGCCTTCTACAATTGATTGTGATGATGTTTGCATAACTAAATATATCCTCAACCCATTGGCTTTTACATTTTAGAGAAGTGAATTTTGTGATATGTGAATTAAAATTAAGTAAGTCTGTTAACAGAACACACTTCTGCCTCTCCTCT
The DNA here is from genome assembly GCF_052094955.1 of Ictidomys tridecemlineatus. NCBI lineage: Eukaryota > Metazoa > Chordata > Mammalia > Rodentia > Sciuridae > Ictidomys > Ictidomys tridecemlineatus. The sequence goes on along the minus strand of NC_135480.1, from coordinate 79,056,120 downwards.
CCAAAGAAGACCACCAATGGTGAGTTGTGGTTTTCCAGAAGAAGTGACTGGGTATGAGTATATATTCATATAGAGACACAGCAGTGGAAGCAGTATTGTCCACAGTGGACAATATTTTGGGCATGTTTTCAAGGTTCATCCATGTTATAATATATGCATTTATGTTATATTGCTTTTATTTATGAATATTGTCATGGCTTTTATAGATGATATACCACATTTTCTTATTCACTTATAAGTTGATGGATGTGTGGGTATCCTACCTTTTGGTTATTATGAACAATGCTACTAAAAACATCTGTATACTTTTGACTGGATACGTATTTTCATGTACCATAGGTATATATCCAGGAATAGAATTGTCAGGTCACAAGTTTGTTCTATTTTTAAGACCGATAATTCCAATTATTAATTGATTTGGGAAAAAGAACGTAGTCTCTCTAAACTTCCGTACATCACTTATGAAAAAAAAAAAGGGAGCCGGGGCTGGGGATGTGGCTCAAGCCGTAACGTGTTCTCCTGGCATGCGCGGAGTGCTGGGTTTCATCCGCAGCACCACATTAAAAAAAAAAAAATAATAATAATAAAGATGTTGTGTCCACCAAAAAAAAAAACTAAAAAATAAATATTAAAAAGTTATCTCTTCTCTCTCTTTCTCTCTCTCTCTCTCTCTCTCTCTCTCTCTCTCTCTTCTCTCTCTCTCTCTCTCTTTTAAAAAAAGGAAGCAATGACTACCACACTTAAAAAGAATTATAATGATCTGGGCACAGTGACGCATGCCTGTAATCCCAGAAGCTCAGGAGACTGAGGCAGGAGGATCGGGAGTTCAAAGCCAGCCTCAGTAAAAGTGAGGTGCTAAGCAACTCAGGGAAACCCTGTATCTAAATAAAAACACAAAATAGGTCTGGGGATGTGGCTGAGTGGTCAAGTGCCCCTGAGTTCAATCCCCAGTACTCGCCCCACCCGCCCTAAAAAACTAATTATAATGAAAAGCACTATATGTTCAGCTGGTATTAAAAATTCAATATTACCTGGCACCAGTGGCCTGCACTGTCTTCTGCCTACCAGGAGCAAGTGCCTTCTTGGGAAGAGGGTGTACTGCCACCCAGCTGCAACCCCAAATCCCAAGTGAGGCCCTGCAGCCCACTGAGTTAGCCAGTCCTTCACCACTGACAGATCACATGGTTGGGAGGCATTACTCTAAAGATATAAACATAGGTTCTGAATACTATGCTACTATAAATCTCACTTTCTTCACTTCTGAAATGGAGATCAATAGTAGAGACCTCATTGGTTGTTGTGAAGATTAAATAAGATGTAAGGAAAGAGCTGAGTAAAATGCCTAGTGTATAATAGCATGCTGAAGGATTTCTTTGTATCCCTGGCAGAGGCCAGAAAACTGTTTTGGCTCAGTGTTACTATGCACCAAAGACTATTCATTGATATTAATACCCTCTAAAATCCTCCTTGACCCACATTAAATGGGGCTTGGAGGTATGTGAAGGTGAAGGAATGGACCCCTGGAAGGTTTCCAAAAGTTAGCTCTTTGTCACCAAGGAGAGCGGTTTTTCAGCCAGGTGCAAAATAGCTATTTGGAAAGGCTCCTGAAAAATACTTCTTTGGGTAATCAAAATATAAAAACACCACACAGACAATTTTGTTCCTGTATTATTAATTACCTTTTGGGACAGAAATAAAACAAAACAAATTACCCCTGCTGAGTAGTGTGATAACCAGAGACGGCACCAGATGAGCTAAGCCTGCTTCATGCCAGAGACAAATAGGGCTTTGCTCAGTGCCAGAGATAAATTGGACAGGCTCATCTCCTAGAAATAACCCTCAAAATACAAAGCAGGTTTTAAGTACTCAGCAGCTTAAACACACACAGGCACACACTGCTCACACACATGAACATATTACGCATTGCACTCACATTTCAGCTTCTGAGAGACATTTTAAAAGGCAATTTAAGGCTGGTTAGCCAAGAGCTTATCTTCAGGGAAGGAAATTTCCCTCTTACCTAAACAAATATTTTCTGGAGTTATTAAACTATATTCCTATCAGTGGTTTGTAATTATGCTCCCTGGAATAAGCACTATGACAATCAAGGGTCTCTGAGAGGACAGAAAATATCCTCTTCTCCCCTAAAAATCACAGTCCTGTGTATACCTGGCAAGCCCAGGCCCTTACTAGAGAAGGATGCACTTTCTGGATTAATTCATATCTGGGAGCTGGCAGCAAATGCCTGAATATGGAAACATGAGATATCTATGCTGGCCAAATAAAAGAAGCCACTCTAAAATGAAGCCCATAAAATATGTGGCAAGACCCTTCAGGCCTATGAAACTTCTACGTTTTGTCCAAGGCATCCTGGTGAATCTTTACCCTCCAAAAGTCAATCCTTGGATAAGTTATTTTATTTTACTTATTAAATTTAAAACTTTTCTAGGTCCATAGTACATCAGAGGCAAGATTTCAGGACATTGTAAAGCATCATAAGATTCTATTTTCTTCACTTGCAAAGCCATAGAGCCTTACTAAGCACAAGTTTTATCAATTCCTCTACGGCTCAAGAACTTAGAGATTCCCTAGAACTGCAGGCTATATCCACATCACACCTGGGTTCAGGTGAAGCATAGCATCTGACATCAGAATGACTCAAGAATGGACCAGTCCTGTCTTGGCAAGGTCAGAGTGAAGGAAATCATGGGAATGGGTAAAACAAGAGCCCAGTCTGGCTGACTTCTAGCTTAAGAGTTGGTCCTAGCAGTAAAGGCACAAAGATATGAAATGTGGATTCACTGCACTGAGAATTTCAGTCTGACTAAGGCAAGTGCTCTGGACAGCTCCTTGGGAAGGGATTCACGAACTTTCCTTTGGGCCTGTGCTATACTGAAAGTTACTAGCATGGGCACTGGTCAAAGAATCATGGAGGCATAAGAACCCTGAGATCCCTCCTGATACTCCCTATAATGGAGTGATAGTGAGATAATATGAAGGGAGAAACAGCTTAAGGGAAGTCCAGGGAACTTGTGTTTAATGGTATCAACTGTCTTTAAAAAAAAAAAAAAACTGGGCTATGTTCTGCAGGAAGTAAAGAAGGAGGAGGGAAGATGCAGGAAACTGGAAAAGTTTGAAAGTGGAAAGTTTGAAGAATATGATAGGCAGTAAAAGAGAGATTAAAAAAATTATGGGAAATGAATTTCTAAAGCAGCAATTATAGACTAGTTACGAGATTGAAAGTGAGAAATGCATAGACATGAATTTAAGAAATACTGATTGAATTTTTACTCAAGCCAGGTTTGGGTCAGAGGTGCAGTCATGTGAGATAGTATCAGGAACTCAGGATAGAGCCGCAAGAAGTTTCATTTTGGGGCCCAACATTATGTGTTGTAATTGGGCCCACCTTGGGGCATTTGCAAGGAATAATCTATAACAGAGCTAACGAGAAATTCTTGACTTTATTCCCTTTCTCTATTGGGCCCTGGTAGCCTAAAATCAGCAGTTACAACCCAAGACTGCAGTGACCCAGAGCTTCAGGATGATAAATTGGGTGTTGAAGCTCAGTGTGCTCATGATTGTCTTCTTCCTGGTCTTATTCCAGCACCTTGGAGTAACAGAATCTGAGTAGGGACTCAATGGCTATTTTTGGAATTAGAGAGTGAATGTGTGAATAATGATAAATCACTATGGCTTTTCAAAGGGCAGGGAGACATGAGGACAGGGAAGGTAGATCAAAGCACACTGAAAATTTGGTTTCAGGGGTAGAATGAGATGAAAACACACTAACTTTTCCATGGCAGTGAGCTGAAGAATAGAGAAGATGGTTTAGACTGAAATGACGAACTTTAGGTGATTGTCCATGGAGGCATCATAGTTAATAGTGAGGGCTGGGATGGAAAAGCAATGGTAAGCTAGGTACAGAGCACATGATTTGAAGAAGGTGTCTGGGAGCCAAGATAACAGCTAAAAGAATGGACAGATTTGGGGTATGAGACTGGTACAAATTACCTCAAAAACCTCTTCCTCCATAGAGGGCAGAAGAGAATAGCCTCTAGATGAGATGGTTTACAGAACAGTGCGGTTCTCTGCAGTGAGCTAAACTGGCTCTGTATGAACTTATAAAGACAACAGTAATTATAAGTGACATTTGTTGAGCATTTACTATGTCCCAGGAGCTGCCTGAATTAAGTCTTGTGCATTCATGACCTTGATCTCTTCATCATAATCCAGCCTAGAAAGGACAATTATTACTATTATTTTGAAAGTGCGTAGACTGCAACTTTCAGGATTTGTTCATAATTTGCCCAGTCAGAAGTCAATAGTAGAAGAATCAGGATGTAAACACAAAACGCACACTTTTAACCAACAGACTATAGAAAGGGTTGGCGAAATGTGGGGTTTGGGGGTGAGCATGGTAATTTATGAGTGCCTGTGTATCTTTGATTAAAAACATGAAGCAGCACAAACTGAGAATGAAACTGTGAATACGGCTGATTCTGCCAATGACTGAGAGGAGATGTGCTCTGGCCCAGCTTGATGAGGAAGTGTAGCTGCCAGGATTAGTCAGCACAGGCCACTGCTTTCATTTTTTTGCTCAGACACAAGGCACAAAGGGGCAGTGATAAGGGAACAACCTCCCTGCTCAACTCAGTGCTGGGAGTTAGCTGAAAAGGAACTGACCAGAAGGTGGTCTAGACATGCCTGAATGAACAAACCAATACACGCCTTAAAGAAAAACCAGCTTTGGCGGAAGAGTTAAAGGTACATAAACTGTTATCCCAAAGCCCTTGGTATGATTTAAAAAAAGGAAAACATCTTTGAATAATCACAGCTTCCCATTTCCAGTTTAAACTAATTTTATGGCATGCAGTTCAAGCTATTTCCAATGTAAAACTGCATAAGATTATTCCTAACCATAACCAAAGGAAACATATTTTCCTATTTTGAACCCAGCTACTTAAATTGTTAATGCTGTAGTAGGATTCCCTAATACACCATTGCAGTGAAAAATCACAAGAACTCAGAATCATCTCATCAAGTCATCTAGTTTTCCAGGAACATAAAATGGAAGTAGCTTTGCAATATTTCTGCAAATTTTCAATTTAAAGCACCAACTTACTCTAGAGATCATAAGGAAAGATTGAAATGAGAGGTTTTGGAGTTCGTGTATATGTATGTGGTATCAAAGATCTTGTTTGACCATAGGACTAAAAAACATGTCTCTGTTATAGTAGCCTTTCCCTTTCTAAGATACTAGTGAATTAGCACAGTCAGGAAAAAAAAATGACTAAAAAGGTACTACTGCTTTCTAATCCCCAGCAGCATCTTCTTCCAGATATGAGTTTCTGGGCAGCAGACACAGCAGCACTGGAAGCTGTGTGGATGTCTCACACTTTTTCCAATGACAGTTGTGACAGCAAACATGGTCAGAGAGACTGGCAGAAACGCACCTTGATACATCTAGCATGAGATTCTTCTGAGGAAAGGAGACTTCTTTGTCTTATAATAGCATGCAAGGACAACAGACAATATAAACCCTGGCGATAAAGTAGGGCATAGAATAAATTTCTTGACTTTTCTATTATCATCAGAGAAGGTGGGATCAAAGATGGAATTGGAGTTAGCTTATAGTTGCTACAAGCATTAATTGCACTGAGGCAGTGTCTCCTCCTTCTATATCTACTGTATCCCCTCTCCTTAGGGTTTAAAATAAACATTTAATGCTGCCAACTCTCCCATTCATTTATTTTTCTTTCCTAAACCAATTGCTACTCTAGCCTGCCTCCTACAATGAGAAAGAAATAGTAGATTCTAGAACTTATGTCCTCATTTTCCCTATCAATACCCTCTAGAGTTTGATTCTGTTTCCAGTGTGGCAAAAGACCACTTTCTTCCATTGCTTTGCACATAAACTCTGGTTTTCATGTGTAAGTGTGGATTTCCCACCTTCTAGAACTGAACAGATGTCTGGTAACTCTGACGTCAGAATGCTCCAGCTGTGAATTTCTTCTTTCTGGAAGAAACAGTCTCTCCAAACTCTAAGCTCTTTGAAGCCAGAACTCATGTCTATTCCATCTTTGTAGTTTCCAAAGCTCTTGGAACCAAGCAGGAACTCCACAAACATATAGACCTCACACCCATCTCATTACTTAAAAAAGGAAGAGTAGACAACACCTGGTTTATGGACAACATACAGCTTGATCTAAGAATAAAGAGGTGATGCTTAGAGTTGCAAAAATACAACCAGAATTCTCATGATTAGTAGTATTATTATAAAAGGCCATGAGGTGGTGATATTTCTCCTTGCAAATGTGGATTTTTCCCCCTCAGAAATGGGAAGAACCTGAAGTATTTTTGTTTTTATTTCTCATAAGCTTTGTAAGTCTATGTCATCCTCTATTTCCCTTTACATTTCTTTTTTTATTTGTTCTTTTTAGATATGCATGACAGTTAAGTGTAATTTGACATATAATACCTACAGGGAGTATATTAGGATCACATTCTGTGGTTGCACATGATGTGGAGTTTCACTGTGGTATATTCATATATGAACTTAGGAAAGTTATATCCAATTCATTCTATTGTCTTTCCTAGTCCTAAGCACCCTCCCTTCCCTTCACCCCCCCCTTTGTCTAATCCACTGAAATTCTATTCTAATTCATTTTTTCTCCTTTTCTTTCTTCAATAAGTTTTTATAAAGATGTTATTTGGATGTCAGGAACCATGTTAGGAACTGCTGAAACCGTATTCACAACTATAAAAATGCTAAAAAAAATCCTTTAAGCATAAAGGTTTTGCTCAAAATTACTTACTTTATCAATAGCAGGCCATAAACTTGAATCTAGAACTCACTAATCTAAAGCCACAACACTTTACACCATGATTCTGCCCCCACAATGGGAAATCAAATATATCTCCTATGTTTATTGACAATTGTAAGTATGAAATTTAGTCTTCATGTTACAAATAGAATATAGAATATTTTCTCTTCTAACTCTGTAAGAATATTAAAATTTGAGTTATATTTACTAATGTGATTCTTATTTGATTTATTTCCATTTGAATATGTGACCCTTGCTATAAAAATATACTCCAATCTAAATTATTTAAAACTTAATTATTCAAGCTATAATTAGGTATAAACATATCAAATTTTTTATGCTACAAAAAGTAAGAATATGAAAGAATTTGACTGAGGTGTAGCTTAGTGATAGAACTCTTGTTTCAGCATGAGCATGGCCCTTAGCTTAAGCCACAGCACTGTAAAAAATTTTTTTAAATGAGAGAATATCTCTTTAAATGATTTTTCCATGATTTTCTACAGTAATGCAATAACTGCTTGATGCTGAAGAGGCTAAAATTTTCATTTGAATTCTTATACTTAAAATTTTACATCATTGCCTGCAACCTCAGGATATGGACAATTTGTAATGTTAGCAATTTTAAGATGCTGAATATTAAAACCTACTTTTGTATTTGAAGGGTTATTTCTAATTACATGCACAATTGCTGATCCATCTGCCTACTACATAGAAGTCTTTGGTTATATATGCTTGAATAATTATTGAAAATTAAATAACATCATAAACAGTCAAATTAATTCCTTTGAGCATACCAAAAGCAGGAAGCCTGCTCTAAGATAAAATATTATTTCTCCTGGAAAACATAAAGACAAGCTTCTCTTATACCTCACTGAATCTGACACTTCTTACTTGATAGAGTTAAAAAAGAAAACCTTGAATCTGAGCAAGCAATACCAGAGAGGTATTATTGAACAGCAACAAACCTTCGCTGGATAAGTAATTTAAAATTTTAGGCTAAAGATGTTTCACTGTCAAAACAACAAGCCCATAATGCGCGTCTTGTAATAATATGACCAAGTATAGCAGTTTCAGTAAGAAATGGTTACCTTGAGCATTCTAAGTTACACAGAACTGTAAAAGAAGAAAAATCCCTGACTTGCCTTCCATTTTTGCAATACTAGCAGTCATTGTAAAATATAAAAGGTTGCACTGCAGGGTCTATGAAGAGTGTGTTTACCCATTTCAACAGCAGTGTTAAGGAAAAGTGTGCTAATGAAAACACACACACACACACACACACACACACACACACACACACACACGAGAGGGACAAATCACCTAGGCCAAAGTTGCAATCAGATGGAAAGCAGAGGAGAATTAGGTGCCATGTTTTAAATCTAGCTAAGATGAGTAGGCATAGAATGGTTTTTCTAGAGTAGACAGATTTATAAAGCCTTACAGAATGCAAGTGTGAACCTTGTATTTCCAAGTTCTTTCAGAAGGTGTTTTCCAGGCAGGACCCAGACATCTGCTGAAATTGAGGCTATTTTCCTCCTCTCCAATTAGTCTATATGACTTTGAGGTTCAGCCCAACCCAGAAGGCTCAGATCAAGAATGCATATATGATAGGTGGACAGGCATAAGCACTTTGTGAATCAATTTTATCTGGGCGACAGAAGTTCAAAGTCTACTCTGGGTCATATTCTGAGACTGAGGTGGTATACTTCCCAGGTGGGTGGACCTTAGGTCAGAGATAAGTGGTAGCTCAATTAGTAGGAAAAGAGAAGAACATGTATGCTGGTTCACAGAGCAGGTGACATGCAAAAGTGAGAGTGACTGTGGCCCTCAGAGTCATAGAAGCAGCTGAGCTGAAATGCTGAGATGCTATGAAGATAAGGTCAGGAGGCTGCTGGACACAAGGGGACTATAAGGAACTGCTGACAGACCATCAGCACTAGGTAGTTAGGAGCAAGATGACAGTAGCTCCCTGATCATCCAGGTTCAGGACTACCTGTAACACCACAGTGTCTACAGATACGTCATTACATCTAGTGGTAGCCACGTTTTAAATGTTAACTAAAATCATTTTGCCTTAGTGGCTCCTAAGAGTACAGCTCTACATCCTATAGACCTAAATTAGAATCCTGATCTTCTATCTGCTGGCTATATGGTCCTAAGCAAGTACGTAAACCTCAGCTAATAATGTGCATATCACCTCACATTGCTGTGGGAATTAGATAAAGTGCTTAGCATATGTGTGTGTGTGTGCACACACACATACACACACACACACACGCACACCCACACACTGATAGGGTTCAGAAAACACTATCACAAAATAGACCTTAGAAACTGCAGCAGAAGCAAGTAGGTCATTCCCTTCACTTCATCTCACCCCTTCTCTGAGGTATGTCATAAAAAAAATAAGGTCACTCTGGCCTTCTCTCTCCCTTCTTCAAAAACCCTCATTTTATAGGTGTTTTGCCTTATGTCTGGAGAGAAGAAAGGTCATACAGGGACACCAAGATGAATGGGCTTTTCTAAGTTCCCTGAGTTTATTACCATTAGATCATAAGTTCTTTTGTTCAGTCATCCTTCTACTCAACCATCCACATTTCATCAGATCTCAGCACAAACATACAATTTCCCCTGTTTTCATTTCTGAAGTTTTCCATGTTATATAAGATTCTCTTAAATAAAAGTTGTACATTTTTCTCTTATTGATTCGTCTTTGATTACAAGAATCTCAGCCATGAAACTTGTGACCAGTGAAGAAATACATTATTTTTTTCTCTCCTATGCAACCCATTTCTAGATCTCTGGAATCTGTGCTTAGAGTTTCCTAAGCCTGCATTCCCACAGAACCCTAACCAAACTTCTCATCACATTGTACTTCTATTCCCCATATATCTTTGTGCCCAAGTGGACCAAGCTCCCTAATGGGACCTTCTTTACTGTGTTATCCCCAGAGTTCTTGACACATAAGAGTTCCATACATCTCTGTTGAGTTAATAAATTAGTGAGTTCAGATGATAAACCTTCTGTGGTCTGTTCAGATTACTATGTCTAGCTCTACTCAACTACTGATACTGATATCATCCATGATAATATTTTATTTCTTAACTGGACCAAGATTTATGTTGTTGTTTGTTTTGTATATAGTAAGGTATTTCCTCTACAAAATACTTTAAATTATTACCTGATGGCATCCCTTCCACACGTAGTGGGAAGTTAATGAACACTCAATGAATTCAATTAGGTTCATGGCCTTTGGTGAATTAATTAAACTTTGTATCCATTTCCTGTGCTATGGAATGGGGCGGCTAGGTTATATACCTAATGAATACTATTGAGCCTATGCTTGTATTGAAAGGAAAAATTAGTTATGACTGATGTGTTAGTAAGCTTTTTTGCTGATGTGACCAAAAGATCTGACCAGAACAATTTTAGGGAAGAAAAGTTTATTTGAGGGCTCACGGTTTTAGAGGTGTTAATCCATAGAAGGCCAGCTCCATTCCTTGGGCCTGGAGGTGATGCAGAACATCATGGGAAGAATGTGGCAAAGGAAGCCAGCTCACATGATGACCAAAAAGCAGAGAGAGACTCCATGCTCTAGATACAAAATAATATTCCCCACAGCCACACCCCCAATAAACCACTTCCTCCAGCCACACCTCTTAAGCTCCCTAGTAGCTCCAGTTACACCCAGTTTATCCCATCAGGGATTAATTCACTGATTAGGTTAAAGCCATAATTCAATCGTTTCTCCTCCAAACCTTCTTGCATTGTCTTTCATTCGAGTTTTGGGGGAACACCTCACATCTAAACCATAACAGTTTATCACTCAACATATTGATATATCAAGTGCTGACACACTTACACAATCTATATAAATTTCAGCTCAGATGCCAATAAGTGAAAGGAGACTTTCCGTCAAATCTCATACTCAGGGAAATAACTGCATTTCAACATGGAAAAGCACTCATTGTGCCTTCAAATATACCATGCCAAGACAGTTTCGGCCTGAAAGCTGTAAAGACACTTTCACACACAAAGCTTTATTTATTTATTTATTTATTTTTCTTTTCTAAAGACAGAAATGTGCCAACCAGGTGAAAGGAACAAGGTAATTCCAAAAGTCGTGGCTTTCTCTTGGCAGGGGATTTGGGTAATCACTTGCCAATTGCTGCCAAGGACTAGGACTGCTGTGTTCCAATTGCTGGCAATGGCCACCTATTGTTTATGAATTTCTATCTTAGCAGGGACTCTGCAGAGAGGGTACTCAGGTCAGCAGGGAAGAGGATTTGGCCAATATTCCCAGTGGTCATCACTGCCTAATGCAGCAAAGTCACAAGGAATGACTTTAGAAAGAAGACAACCATGAAAATTTCCCTGGAAAAGACACTGATTTTTCAGTCAAGACATATATTTACGTTGGCAGATGGGGATAGTAGCCTCTGAAAAGTAAATCGTAGAATAATATTAATAATTATCCTCTCTAATCATTGAACACTAAGAAACCTCAGCAAGCAGTTTGCTGACTCTTTCCTTTTGGTTGGTGATCTATTCATTTCAGCTGGGTGATAACACAGTACACAATATCTCATGCAACTGGAAAAAAAATGCTCCTTTGGGAAATATTTATTTAGAAAACTCAAACATAGACAATGCTTCATCTATTTTTTGGCTTAATTCCTCAGCATTATCTGTTAAACAGCATATGAAGGGCTTTAAAAACAAAACCTGGCTATTAGTCAAAAGGCTTCATAGCACTCTAGAAGCTCCAGAGTAAATCTGAACTGGGATTAATCCCAATTTTTGCACTTACAAGCTGTGTGATTTGAGGCCATTTCTAAAACTCTCTGTGCCTCAGTGTCCCTGTCTATCAAGTGCAGCAAATCATGATACCCTCCTTCTGTCTTGTTGGAATGAAATGAAATGAAATGTCATGACACTATTTGTGTAAAACAGTTCCGATTACTAGAAAAGGTTAGCTATCATTCATTTATTTATCTGTCCATGATGTATTGGACAAAAACACAGGATTTTGAGCCAATGAATCTGGCCTTGAATCCCAATCCTGCTATTTATTAGTTAAGTAATTCTGATAAGTTAGATGTCTGAACTTCAGCTTCTTCAATGACAAATGGGAAGTCATCATGTAATACTACACACTTGAGTGTTTTATTATGAGTGTGTGTTATGAGTATAAGATAATGGGTGTTAAGTATGCTTGGAAAAGATATACTGAAGTATGATTTGTTACCATCATCATCCTATACCTTCACTAAATGCCAGTCATAACAGTCTCATATATCTTCTTCTACATCATCTGAGTCCCACTACATAATCCATCTTCCAGTTAATTGGGGCCATGTAACCGATGAAGAGAGAATGAGACTTCGATGACAGACTGATGGTGAGTGAAAAATAAAGCCCTGTTCTTCAACACTGCAAAAGCAAAAGGCTCCTCCGTGGTGACAGGAGCAGAAAACGTTTTGAACATGTTTCCTGGTTTGACATATCCTGATATTTCAATAATATCATAATCAATATTACAACGATAATAAACAATTCTCTTCCTACTTGTACCAAAAGCATGGGTTATGGCTTGTCCCCAGTGAAAATGTCGTGGTATGGAGACAATGGCTGAGACATGAAAAATGAGAGGGAGTCCATGAAGAAATGGGTATCCAATATTATGCATTACCTTTCCCAGATGAAGGGCAATTATGACATCTTTATACATTTAGCACTATTCTGCACATAAAAGAAGTACTTTATAATGAGGTTTTCAGGCTGAAAAAGACTTAGAATCAGACAATTAGCATTATGATCTCTACAGGGTAATTAACCAGACTTTCTCTTTTGAACAACTGACTTGGTATCCTAAACAGAAGAGAAGACAAGCTCCATGCCAACCTTCAATGGTCACTGTGGTTGGCCAGTTAAAACTGCAAATGCCAACTTCTCTAACCTCATTATTAAACCTTAAACTCCACAAAATGGTCTTATAATTGAAGATAGACTTTAATTTAAATTGTGTCTAAAATATTTTTCTCTTAGTAGGTGAAATTTTCCTCCCTGTCTTCTTTTTTTCCTTCATAAAAACAAAAACAAAAAGCCTTGTTTTAAAAGATCTGTAGTGAGGTGATTCATGAAAGCTACACTGTAGGTTTCCAGGGAAACTTAGACAAGAATCTAGGAGCTGAGTCTTTTGCACAAACTAATTTTAAAAATTACTTACAGGTTTGAAAATGGTTACAGCAACCCTAAAATTTGAGAAGTTATCACCATCAGATTCAGTAAAGAGATATGACCTTTTTCTTGTGTAAACAACATTATTCTGCCATTTTCCTTTCTCTGTTGCTGTTTTTCTTATGGAAAGAGAAATAGATAACTCAAGAACTGAAAAGGCAGCCTAAGGATGTCTATGTATTTCACTAGAAAAGCCTAAGCTTGCAAACTTGGCAGATAGAGTTAGATGGGATCAACATTCCCTGAGGAAGAATGATCCAGCATCCATGCCTCAACCTCAAAATGGGCAGGAAAAGCCCTGATATGACAGAATAAAATCCACTTCATCCCCATTTTCCAGAGGAGCAAAGCAAGGCTCTGGGTAAGCAACCCAGTAAGCAACTAGATTAGGGAGTAAATTCAGATATGTTTAAAAAGCCTGGGATTCTGTAGAAAAGTGTATTGCTTTTAATAATTCAAGATCATGACTGTAAATTGTGGCCTTTGGATTAATAAAATGACCTCTAAGATCTCACTTGGAAAATATATATTCTAAAAATGAAGGGTTCTAACCAATGCTGCCTTTAGATTTCAGTCACCAAGGCTGCTGCCCTTGCCATACAAGGCAGAAGACATCTCTGGCCCTCCTTTACCATGTATCTCCCTGCAGGGCTAGGAACCTAAGCATCCAAAGAGAGGTACCCACCAGGAACCTCTGCCTGACCTTCCAAACACCTTCTAAGTAAAAAGTCTATACCAAGCTTGAGTCCAGAGGCATTAGACTGCTCTACCCAAAAGACCACCTAGTTTGTTTCCAGCATCTCTTCACTGGATCCATTCTCACCAGGGGCAGGACAGGCCTCCCCAGTGCCCAGGGCTGATGGCTGGACAAGCAGAAGTTTTCTACAGGGAGAAAGCAGAGCTTGCACATGTGTCCAGAGGTGTCACACACATTCAACTGGAGCAGAGCCAGGGGATGAAAAGTCAGAGAGGAGCAGGGCTAGGCAGCATAAGTTTTGTCCACTCTACTACATTCTGGCTCAAGGAGGACTTCAAGATAATCTCAATCCTGTTCTTTCAGACTTGGCTATTTCTCAGAGTCAGAGGATGGAATGTGTGTGTATGTGTGTGTGTGTGTGTGTGTGTGTGTGTGTGTGTGTGTGTGTGTGTTTGGTACTGGGAATTTAGCTTAGGGGCACTTGACCACTGAGCCACATCTCCAGCTCTATTTTGTATTTTATTTAGAGATAGGGTCTTACTGAGTTGCTTAGCACCTTTCTTTTGCTGAGGCTAGCTTTGAATTTGTGATCCTCCTGCCTCATCTTCCCAAGCCATAGGGATTATAGGTGTGTGCTATCCACTGAACCCAGCGGAATATATTTTATCAACAGTTTTGTTAGCGTAGTTTATTAATTTTACCACATTATACTTGCTACATGTGTTTCTCTTTGTTCTCTGTTTCATCCAGGACCTGGGATGCTAACGCATGTTTTGCTTGGCAGACAAAAAGATTGCTTTTTTTCAGATTTGAACTACTACGTATAACTATCAGGGGATTTCACATGAAAATAGTGCTTTACACCATCTCTTGAAAAAGGAAATTTGGTTGCCTCAGTGTGATGTTTTGGACTCAGTCATCTTTGGGATTAAAAAGGTGTTCCCCCTTTTTGGATGGCGGGGGGACTGTCCATTTGGTCACTTGTACTGGTTTACAGCAAAGCTTCCAGCAGACATAGCCAATGCCTGTGCACCCTGGGGGAGAGGCTTTCTTATCAGCAACATGTCAATCCCAGCATTACCTACCTGCCAGGGCAGGCACCTTAGTATAAAAGCCCTGCTCCAAAGGGAACTCAGGTATTAAAAGAATCACCTCATCTAATAGGATCATTGGCAGAAATGAATCTAATTTAGATTGTTTTGTGAAAAAAAGAAAGTGTCATTTGTGTGATTGAAGATATAACCCTGAGTCTCACAATTCTCTCATTTAAGACAAGAATATGCAGTAATCACCTGAATTGGGAGAGAAGTCTTTTTAATTACCTATCTTCTGTTCAGGGCAAGCCAGAAGAGCAACCAGCTAAGGAAGCCTTTCCTGACTGTGCTTACAGAAAGAAAATTACCCTGTTTCCCCCTCTCTGTAAAACAGCCTCTTTGAAAAATAACAGACCCTAACAATGAGAATATCATTTGTATCCCCACGTTGGAACCTTAATCTTTAAAAGGGCAATATTATTTGTGCTTCACTGTATACCATCATTTTTTTTTGATAGTAAAAACTCTGAGGCGACTGTAATTTCAGTTGCAATCAGAAAACACCAGCACACAGAATATAAAGGCAAAATTAATTATGGCCTCAACCTCCCTCCTTCCTTCTTTCTCCTCATCATGTATTAATCTTCTGGGTACTGTTCTACATGTTAAAATAGAGTATGAACTGCTGTTAATATGCTGTTGCCGGGTTAAAGAACTGGAGAATGTGAAGATGTCAGAAAACAAATCCCAAAGAGAAATGAAACACTGTTTTCCTTAGCTTATGATTACCATACAAATAGGCTCCTTCTGAATTTAAATTACAATGACAAAAAAAAAAAAAAGTCCTTTACATTCCCTTAAACACACTGACAGGGATGGAAGGGCAGAGGCTTCTTACACTGCAGGGTATTATCACCATTCCCACCGTTTCACATGCAAAAAATACAATCAGACAACACACACTCCCTTGATAGTTGGAAAATATCATGTTGCAAAACATTACAGCAGAAGGCATTTCTTGAATTAAAAGCAAAAATCTGTTATCTTCAACCACAGGGAAAAGTTATGATAAACAACGTATAGGAAAAAAAAAAATCTAACAAGCATGTGGAGAGAAGAGTTGGAAAAAAATAACAATTTCCCTAAATTTCCAGGATTGACACTTCATCTTAGAAATGCTCAGTCTCATTCAACTGTAAGTTAGGCTCTCAAGATGGAAAGGTTATTTGCTAGGTAGCAACACATCCACAGATGGCTGGTTTAGGTACATAGTATGAAACATTTACGGCTGCAGAGAAGAAAAAGTGCCGGCCTTGAAATAGATGATTGGCAGGGCAAATTCCCAAACAACCCAGGACAGTGGGAAAAACAAAAACTGTGCCTAGTTTTCTCTCTGTTTTCATGCCCTCTTGTGTACCTGGAAGCACCTGAAGTCTCCATCCTAAGAGCTTTCCTGTCCAGGTGTGGTGGCTCACACCTGTAATCCCAGTGACTGGGGAATTTGAGGCAGGAGACTCACGGCTTAATGGGATATAGTTTAATGGTGCAGTGCTCCTGGTTTTGATCCCCAGTACCACAAAACAAAGAGAATTCCTGGTAGGTGATAGGGCTCTGAGCACCTATGCTAAGTCTGGGTTAGCATAAAAGTCTGGCTTTCACAGCACAATTTACATCTTGGGCAGGAGAGGATGAACACAGTGTGTCCCAGTGCACATTTGATTGGCAGTTACAACAAACTGGTAGTTCTACATTTATCTTGAAAAGCTACATTTTCCTCGTCAGCATCTTTTAAGAAGTCTGAATATTTTAATGTTTCATTGGGTACTGCATGTCCCCAAACAGAACCGTCTAGGACTCTTGCTCCATAAAAGGGATGAACACAGGATTCACACAAGAGTAACTCCCCTAGTGCACAGAAATGTTAGCTCATAGTTATTCTTGTCTTGATAAAGAACCTAGGATGCAAAGGAAATTAAAGGTGGAAAGGGGAAAGATCCATTGTTCAGTATAGATCCTTAAAAATGAAGTTGCCATAAAATTATAACAAAAGCCAGTGGGAAGTGTGCTGACAGACCCTGTGTATCTTGGGAACAATGTGTTCTCAGTTTGTGCTGCCAGGGCCTAGCATAGTATCTGAGTTGGGGCTGATTTTTCATACATGATTATTAAATTAAGTAATTCCTAATTAAGGAAGAACAGCACCATCAGCTCATTAAAGGCCAGAAAACACTGAATTTAGTTTATTTATGATGAGATGATGACAGACCTAACCCATAAGGTATATAACTCACAGTTTTTAATTTGTTGTTCATAGTGAAGTTTATGAACATCTGTCTCTTCTTTTATCCCCCACCCTTTTATTTAACTATCAATATAATGAAGAGCTGACCTTCTTCAAAAACTAAGAATCTAAACAGGGTCACCTAGATCTGTCTTGTTTCTGAGATATGAAATTCTAATTCTAGAGAACTTTTCTATAGGTTCCCTAGTTAGACTTTGATTTTGTAAAGCAGGTTATTACTAACCTAGAAGAGATAAAGAATGTGAATGCTCTAATAATGTGAAGCACCACATGAATTACAATTATGACAGCAATTATTGTTATGATTTGTATTAGCAAAGACCAACTCTCGTATTACTCCTATTTATGAAAGTAAAATGCATTCTCCAAATAATTATCTGCTTCCCCCCACACATATATCAAATCATATTAAAATCAAGCATAACAGAATGACAGCATCCCAGAGGTAGAAGGGCATTGTGACATTGTTTTAACCATGCCCAAGTCTTTAACCATTTCAATTAATGTTAAAACCTGGCACACAATTGATGCTATAATTCCCAAAGCACTTCAGTATCCTAGGATAAACTGATTTAAAAAGAGACTAATGACTTCTTAATTTTCCTTCATGAACGCTTATGAAATCTCTAGTAGTATGCACATTCTGAAGTCTTAGAAATTGTGTCAATATAAAATTTCTTTCAATTCATAAGAGACAAAGTGAATCCAGAGATGATATTTTGAAAATAGTTCAAATGTCAAGTGGAAATTTAAACAAAAGCAATTAGGAGAATTTCAGTTATGATTATATTTCAGAAAGGGTTTAGAGCCATTTGCTACAGAGATGAGTTCAGGTATCCTGGTAAAATATTAGTGATATCTATTATCAGCAATATGTATTCATTCACTCATTCAGCATTCCCTTACAACATCTGCTTTGTGTCTCCTGACATCTCGATGGATAATCATTGTCTTATTCTTTCCCTAGTGTCTACCACAAAAACAAAGAGCTTTCCTGGTAGATGATAAGGTTCTGACCACATATGCAAAGTCTGACCTGCTAACAGTCTGGCTTTTACAGAGTGATCTATATCTCGTTGGTAAAGGCCTAGAGCCCAGTAGATGCTCAATAAATAACACCAGATATTTAAAGAAATAATGAATGAATACATAGATGAATTAATGGACAAATGAACTTTCGCCAGTCTAAAGAAATTTATTTCTTTATAATATAAATGGCAGCACAATTTCTACACAGTGAGTAGCCTAAAAAGTAACAATGGAATATTTCTTTGGTTTTGCTTTCTTTTTGCTACAGACTAGATACTGGAAACTAGAAAAATGCACCAGAAGAAAATTAAAAATCACCACACAGAGAAACTCACAAGTTTCATTTGGCTGGTAGGAGTCTATGTAGACAATGAAAAATGCAGTTGTGTACTTATGTGGAAAGCTAAACAAACTAGAACTTATGTCAAAAAGATATACCATGCTCACACTGGGGTAAGAGGGTACCAACCAAGAGCACTAGAGTGCATTGAAGGTGGGTGAACAATCCAAAGACACAGAAATTATTGTAATCTAATAGGTTCTATATAGTCAACAGTTAAATCTGTATAATTTATAAGATTTATGCAACTTGAGTCTCATTAATAGAAACCTCATCTTACTTTCTAGGATTTCTAAAACAGCAGGCTTTAAAATAGATTATTTGTGACAATTTTTCCTTCCATGGAAATGGTCCAGAACTGTATGGTCCCACCTGGTGTTTCCATCCAGAGAGCCTCTTCACCACTGCAATCAGTGATGCAACAGCCCTTGATCCCAGAATTAGATGCTGCAAAGCCTGTCCACTGACTGGGCTGCAACTTGTACTCCGTGGGAGGAGTCTTCAAGGTGACCCTTTTAGAGCCTAGTGATTCGCAGCCTACTTACTATTCCAATACCTTATTTATATGATGTCTCGGCAGATGAGAAGCAGAAAATGAGGAGGCAGAGTCCTAGAAGAGAGAGGCATACTGAGAACCAAGTGAATGCTGGCAGGGCTCAAGGGAGGAAGCACAGATATTCGTGCATCAGATGGTCCCAGACAATAATTAACAGTCCAAATGAACACCTTAAATCCATGATGGGGTTCATAATTTGCAGGACCCAGTTCAAAATGAAAATGCAAAACCCCTTGATCAAAAATTATGAAGAATTTCCGACAGTGACAGCAGAGTGTGTTCCCCTTCATAGCATGGGGCCCTATATAACTGAGTATATAAGTCCAAGAAGCCCGCCCTGCTTCCATCACTCCATTCAGTAGCTTATGTCTGAAAAATTGGAAGACCCATTTGATACACTTTTGAAAGGGTCCAGAAATATACACTCTTTTTCTGCTTATTTGTTTTGGAATTCAAAGTGTTCAACTCCAATTATCTGGAAAACCTCTAACATATAATTTCTCTGTCTTGGGATATACTAGATAAGACTAAAATTTGAAGATGAGATACAGTTACAAACTTAGAATTCACCCTCAAACACAGTTTTCTCCTTTATTTTAAGGGAGTTTTGCCTTGTAAACAGCCCATTTGCTCTTTTAAGCCTGACAAGTTTCCTATTTCTTTGTATTCTCCCCACAACTATGTATAGCATCCTAAATTCATAAAGGCTTATTAAATCAGAATAGGATGAAAGCACAAAATAATTTAAGTCATTTACTAGCTATTACAACCCAGCAAAAGCATTGATAGAGATCTATTCAAAACATCACGGATATTTCTAAGTATGTGCATGCAAAAATATATCCACCAACTACATTTAATTAAGTGTAAAAGTGAGAATTTGGAGCCTCTGATTATCACAGACTGCTTTACACTATAGTCATTTCATTGGGCAATAAAAATACTTAAATACTAAAATTGTAGAAATATGTCTAAATCTAGTTTCCTAATAAACCATTTTAATAAATATTCCTATTTCCTGCACATGAACACCATTTCTTCAGAAGAAAGCATTTCTCACTATGACAGAAGACAATTTAACTAAGTAAAAAATGAACTATTTAGGATGTATACAGCCATGATGAAGTATGTCTTTATAAAATAGGAAATTTTACAAGGAGGAGATTACTTAAGTGGTGGGAGGTAAAATTGGATTTGTCTTGCTTAACTGAAGTATCTGCAATGGCAACATATTTAAAAATGGTGCATTGGCAAAGGCTCCACATTTTCTGCCTGTAATAGTCTGTTTCTAATGGGATGGATTTATTTTACATCTCCTCACTCATGTTCTCAGAGGCTTTCCTTCCTAAAACAACCAATAAATAGTATAACCATTTATTATTGATGGAAAAAAAATCCCATAAAACCCATAATATTATTTGCTTAATGTCTTCATTTTGAAGTTGTATGACAGTAGCAATAACTGTCAGCTGAGGGTGAATTCTTGTCTGTCAGTTTTTAAAGAGTAGCATTGTTGTTAATTCATTCTTGGGCCTTCTGTGTCTGGTACAGCACCTGGTATACAGTAGGCACTCATAAAACATGAAAGCATAGTAGCATATATTGTAAATTTTTAAGGCAGATTGTCGTCAATTTTCAAGAAAGAATTGTTTATAAGCAAATTCTTTTGAAGGACAAGAATTTTGGATGCTTCTAATAATAGCTATAATAATTAATATTTTATACCACTTTATACATTCACAGATAAGGTAAGTGTTTTATAAAATATACCAGCCTGTTTAAGTCTCACAACAACTCAGTTTTCACCATTTTAATGATGGGGAACCTAAGTCATAAAAATTTAAGAAACTTGCCCATTACTCTATCGTTAGTATGTGGATGAGACAGACTTCCAACCAAAGGGATTTTGTCCTTCTCAAGAGCACAAAGGGTGAATTTCACAGGGTGAAATTCTGAGAAGACAGGTTGTTTTTCACGCATGTCTTGTTTAACAGATTAAATATGAGTTGTCTAAAATTGAATAATTCATTTTAAACAATAACTTTGGCAAATTTTCCCATGAAACACTATGGATAAAATTTAACCCAGTAAATACTTATCTAAGAACTATTAAAAATGAAATTCAGGGCTTAATCAAAGCACATGCTGGATAACATCTTATTTTAGGTCATGATGCGAAACATTTCATGAATGAAAGATGAAAAGTGATGGCAAATTTGCAAATCACTCAATGAAAAATGCCAGAGATAATGTGACCTACAGGCAGATACCTTTCACTGAACTCCCCATAAATACCAAATCTAAAGTCTCATTTTAGTTTTTAACATTTGTGTAACAAGCCACATTAGGGAATAGCTCTTCTTTCCTGAGCCTTTCTTCTGACATGCCCTCCAGAGCATGTTATGGTCATTTTGCTTATATAAAGACAACCTCATTTCAAGTTTTGATGGCAGAAGTATATATTAGCACTAAAGGGCATATTCGAGGCTCTAAGGGCAAGAAACACAGAAAAGTGTCAGTTCTGAGAGTTCTGAGGCCTATAGACATGAAACAAATGTGCTCAATGTTATAAGAGAAATTAGTGGTGGGGACTGGACAGAATCTGGATAACTCAAGTACCTGTACTAGTGCACTTTTCAAGGTATCATATTATATTATTATCGGTAAATTGAAATGTCTAAGACAGGGAGAGAGGTTTCTACAGGCCTGAGAGATGACCTCCCCTTCAAACCATCACAGTTCACTCGTCAGTCACAGCTTATTTAGATGACAACCTATATGAAAGCCAACATGGTCTTAATCAAAAAGGAACCAAATGAACCTATAGGTAAAGTGTTTTACATATTCATAGTTAGAAAACAGCAACCACCAAAGGTCTCACTGATACAATATCTCACTGATACAAGGCCAGATTAGCTAAAACAAACTATGTACTTGCACATATTTTTAACATTTATTTAGAGTTTACTACATAACAAGTATTCTTTAAAGTACTTCACATATGTCAACATATTTAATCTTAATGGAGATTCATTATTTACTACAATTATTTACATTTTCATAGAGGAAACTAAGTTCTGAGAAGTTGAGTAATTTGCCCAACATCACATAGCTAAGAAGTAGTAGAGCCAGGATTCAAATGCAAGCTTTTACATACCACTCCATGTGGCTTCTTTCTAGGGTTACTATGTAGCCTAACTATGACTATGTGTGGCAAAATGTAAAATAAATGTGTCATTTTGCTACAAATTAATGAGACTGTTCCAAATAACTCACCACATGCTTGCTTTATAATTTTATTGTTAGAGTTCCATATGGTTTCCTAGAATAATCTACCTCAATGTGAATAAAACATTCATAATTTTATAAGAATGTTAAGATGCTAAGAACAAAGTCGCTTAAAGATGTCAGAAAATGACAAAACTGAACTTTAAATTCTCAAGGTCAATGATGAAACTATACTTCATCCTGCAGTTACTGTAGCTACCTTCAATGCTTTTATTTTTTTTTTGGAAAGGTGCTTCCAGAGAAATGACAGAATGAGCAAGACTCTTGTGAGATCCTACTTTGTGACACACACTGAATGCTGGTCAAGAATAGTTTCCGTGTGACCTTGCCACCTTTTGCATGAACACCCTAGAGGATGAGATAGCATCATCCATGGAGGATGTTCCACATGTCCTGAAATGACTGTAGTAATTCAATGCTATACAGGTCTCTTATCAAACTTCTCCCCTTATACAACTACTCTATGAAGTTATCAAGCTCAAATAGATCACTAGTACTGCGAAACAAACAGCAAGCACAAATCATCTGGCTAACGCTAAGGAAGAAGTAGTGACAAGGTGCTAAAATTCTGAGCATTTGGTTTAATGAACAGAATACTGAGGTGGAAGTCAGTGGGCCCTGAAATGCACCTTGTAGGAGCTTCCTTGGGCTGCCATCACAAACTACTGCAAACCAGGCTGCTTAAATAACAGAAATTTACTCTCATACAGTTCTGGGGGCCAAAACCAGGGTATCAGCTCCAGGAAAGAATCCTTCCTAGTCTTTTCCTAGTTTCTAGTGACTGCTTGCCATTCTTGGTATTCCTTGCTTTTTGGCACCATCACTCCAATCTCTTGCCTCCAATTCTAGTCTTTGCCTCCATCTTCATGTGGCTGTTGCTGGGGCTCAGAATGCAACACTCCAAAATGTGACCCCTGGGCATACTATTTCAAGTAATTCAAGGAAACAGAGAAAACTGCAGAAGTGGAAAGTCCTTTTGATCTCCCATCCTCTAGTCTTTTTAAGACCTTCATGAAACAGGCATCCTGTGCATTCCTGGTAGAAAGGAACTAAGCAGCCAAGAAGAATCTGAATCAAGAGGCCTTGCTAAGTTCCCCGCAGTTTATCACCACTAGGTCATGGCCTTTCTGTCCAGTATTCTTCCATGCAACTGTCCATTTTCATCCAAACTAAAGATACAAATATACAGTTTTCCTTATGTCTATGGATCTTCATTTCTGAAGACTCTCCAGTCACAAAAACTTGGGTTAAATAAATTTGCATGCTTTTCTCTTGCTTTCCCTGCCTTTTGTTAAAGGGACTCATAAATGAATCTTACAAGGGGTGAGGAAACTGTGTTACTTTTTCTTCTTTTCAGTGCCTTTCCTCCAGTTCAAATTCTCCTCTTCTGAGGACATTGGTCATTGAGATAGGACCCACCTTTTTCTAACAGGAATTCATTTTCACTTAACATCCACAAAAGATACAATTTCCCAAAAAAGGTCACATTCATAGGTATGAAGTAGAGGCTAGGACTTTAACCTATCTTTTTGGCTGATTTAATTCAACTCCTAACACACCTGTAAAACAAAGAGTACACATAATCACCTGAAAGACTGCCCTGACCTCCAAAGTCCTGGGATCATTAATGGGTCTGTTCAAGTAGTCCTATTTTTCAAATTCAATAGCATTTGTTTTTAGCATCAAGATGATTAATCAGATCAAGCCCAGCTCTGCATTGAGCAGCTTGGTGACTTTGGGCAAGCCACCTATGTCTCTAGAACTTCAATTTTTCCCTATGATTGTGGTGATTATAAAATGCACTAACATGTGAGCACACCAGCATGGCTTGGGCACTGAGTAATTGGTGCTCTGGATTAGGGCTCTTCTTCCCACTTTGCCTTCATACCCAGGAGGGAGGGGCACACAGCTGGGGAGTATCTCCCTGACAATGGCATCCAAGAATGGTGGGAGGCGGGCAGTAGTTTCAATTAAAATTCACAGTTTCTTTCAGAACAGAAGAAAGTAATAAACCAATGCAGTAAATTACTGCTATGGAAATAACGCCCAGATAGAAGAAATAAAAGAGAAATTTATGACTTCAATCAATCTCTTTTTTATACATAAATACAACTCCATCATCTGCTTTATTTATGTGACTCCATCACCCTCCCAAATCATTCTCAGTAATTTCCAATAGCAGTTCCCCCCACAGCTGAGCTGGAGAGACAGGGTGGCTCTCTAGGAGCCCAGCCCCCCTTTCCATCTCCTCTCTGTGGGTCAACAGGACAGGGACAACATGGAAGATGGAGTAATGCCATTAGCCTCATGGGTGACCAATGCATTGCAGCTCCATTAAGTGTTCCAGAGCCACCTCCACCCAGGGCAGGTTCCCAGCTAGGTACAGAATCATTTTTCCCACACTTTTATCATTTAGCTCCTGCCTGCTCATTTCTATCTTCTTTTCTCCAAAGCTCTTCATCCCTGCCTGCAATTTCAATTTTGTAAAGAAATGGTACCTAAAACTCCTTTTCCAACTAACAACCGTGTTAACTTGGATATCCAAATCTGTTTCTCACAGACATAGTAAAGCACATGCTGTTGCCTAACTGGCAGCCCTGTCCTTCAGAATGTCAATTTATTTGGGGGTCAAATTCTTCCTGCTACACATGGTCTCACCAGCTCACACTCAGTTGAAGTCTTCAAAATCCTATGATGTATCCAAAGATGGTAATCTGAACAGTGATATAAGTCCTTGCAAACCTACCAGTTCCCCGGAGATTGTAAATGAGCCCTGCACAGTTCCTAAGAATGCTAAAGCCCTCCAGAGACTTCATCTAGGTACATGACTGCAGAATCCCAAATTGAGGTCAAAAGGATTCCCCCCACCCTCTGTGTTTCATCCACCTTTATTCCAGGAATGAAACAATCCACATATTTATCCATCAGAAGGCTGACATTAAGCAGGAACAGGATTTGGAGCTGCTTAAGCATTTCAAGGGAATAAACCCTGAAACTCTCAAAATAATCTCTTCATGCTGTTTTCTGGAGAAAGCTGCTCAAAACAGATTCCGATGAGAATTTTGTTGCCAGCCAAATCCTCTTCAAATACTAAGAGCTGAGAAAGAGATAACTTCATGCACATTTATTATGCTTGAAGTTTTGTTATTGTTTTGTCCTCTCTTTTCCTAATGGATTTGATTTCAAGTACTCATAATGTCTGAAGTTAAAGGGACGTGAGAGGCAGCTTTGGATTTCTCCCTGTTTTTATTTTATTTCATTTTTATTATTAATATTAATATGTATGCATACACATGCATAATGCACACACGCTTTCTTTTATTAAAGTTAACAACACTATTATGCCTCCATGGCTAGTCATTTATTTTGTATAGGAGTTTCACAAGGGCCATATGGAATGGGGTTCTATGAAGTATTTCATATTAGATCAGTGACTTTCAAAGAGGCAATCCATATCCCCAGACATTAAAAAAAAATGTTTAGAGATTTTTATTGTTACAACTAGGGGGAAGGGGACAAGCATTGTAGTGGACAGGAATGCTGCTAAATATTTTAAAATTCACAGGACAATTTCACAGAAAAAAAGAATTATCTAACCTAAAATGTCAATAGTATGGGGTTCAGAAACTCTGAAATTGGTACATATATTAACAAGCATGTAAACAAAACCAAGCCACAGGAAGGCAGAGCCAGAGTCCAGCTTAGGGGGGAGCAGGCTCTCCCTTGCAGGATAGCCTAACCTGACCAAGCTGTCTCCATCCACAGAGACCCCTACCTCCCCGCCTCCATCCCACAGTTGAGAGTCCATCAAATGAGGAAAGGAGCAGCCTCCCCAGGACATAAAGGCAGTGCAGAGAAGTTCCCTTTGTCCTTGTTCATTTGAAGCACATTCATATGGATGCAAAGGTCACTGCTGAATTTAAATAACCCCCTGTGATAAATCTGCATGAGCTCGATTTGTTCTACTGGACTTGTTGGATTAAATGAACACAATTTAATGTTCTATAGGACAAGGCCTCCTTTCATGGCTGAAAGAAGGAGCAAGGGTGATTTACAGTTTCATACATACTCATTCGCTACATTATCTGCTTTGTGCCTGGTACTTATGAATATCAACTCATCATCCAGCAGCCATTTCCACCCATTCAGGAGAATTTAGCTTTCCATTAGGAAGGGCCATGCCATCCAGAAAGAAAGGAGAAATAAGATCCAACAATAAGAGATTTCCACATTTCCTCTGAAATACAAACACCACTATTTGTACTCTTTTCCCTCATACAGTATTTTTTTCCTTTAAATCTCTGTAATTATACACAAAGTAAGGCTTTCTTCTGATTTCCTAGAAAAGATGGTTTTCTAAGCTGATAACCACGAAACAGATCTGGGCACAAATGTAGGGCTTAGCTTACTTAGAATGGCAAATTATTTTGAAGTACCACTGTCTCATGAGCTAATGCTTTTTAAATAATGACCCACTAAAATCCAGTAGTGTTTTGTGTATTGAAGTATGTCTGGACTCCACTTAGTAACAAATTCTGCTTGATTCTATATATTTGGAAATAATACAAGTGTGGACAATCATTATGTAACCCATTTTTTTTATTAACCACAAACCTTAGGAATCTGTATGAGTCCTTGCTTATGGACAATTACAAAGATGGAATTTTCATTTTTTCCTACAATTCATGAAACAAAAACTATAAGCAAGGATATGAGAATTGATTTGGTTAATGGGTGGAGTGTGCACTTTGAATTTCATAGTAAATTCTCAAAATTCTAGCACTATTAGGTGAAAGGGGAATGATTTATAAAGTTGGTTCCCTTTTTCTCAGATGTGTTTCTCAGCATCCTGTTACCTATTCTGTTTCCCTCTGGTAAATGAATTCTACAGCCTTGCTCTTTAGGATCCCTGGGGAACAACTTCAGCATTACCCAGGAACTTGTTAGAAATGCAAATCACCCAGCTACACCCCAGGAATCTTGGTCTAGTAAGCTCACCAGGTGATTATCAGATTGGAGTGGGACTTGAATTTCTCTGTTACTTTTTTTTTTTATTAATGTTAACACTTGCTCCTAAAGTTTTATGCCATATACCAAAAGGCAAGCTGCTATTATTTAGACTTGATCAAAAAGTAAGGATATATAATATTTTAATAAGCTATAATCTCCCATTTAATAGGAAAAAAAATGTCTACAGCCAAAGGAATCAATAGTTAAAGGTAGAATTTGAGGTATTCTTGTAAGGTAGGTATTAAAGATTTCTTTCTCGCAAATGATCTGGGTGGGGGTAGTGGGCAGGTGGTCCACTTACACATAAAGTACGCTTTACTCAGCCTTATCCCCAAGATGCTCACCAGAAGCCAAAGAAAGCCAAGCTTCATCAGCACTCAAATGCCCATGGAGATGCCAGCGAGCAAAAGCTCGGAGGGAGACAGAGAGACAGTAGAAACAGACATAGAAAGTCCAAGTTCTGATAATAAATCATTGGATGATCTGGATTAAGCAAAGATCCTCTTTATAGATACACACTCTGAGTAAAGCATATATGCTGATCCTGGACCTATGTTTAATGAAAGGAATGGAAAGACTAAAAGGATCTCTTTATGATTGCTGTTATGGTTCGGATGTGAGGTGTCACCCCAAAACTCATGTATGAGACAATGCTAAACGGTTTAGAGGAGAAATGACTGAGTTATGGCAGCCTTGACACAATCAATGAATTAATCTCCTGAAGGGGATTAACTGAATGGTAACTGAAGTCAGGTAGGGTGTGGTTAGAGGAGGTGAGCACTGGAGGGGCGTGGCTTTGGGGTATATATTTTGTATCTGACAAGAGAAGTGTCCCTCTGCTTCTGGTCATTACATGAGCCTCTTCCCTCCACCACTCTCTACTATAAGGTGGTCCCCTTACATATAAAGTGCACTTTACTCAGGCTTATCCCAAGGTGCTCACCAGCAGCCAAAGAAAGGATGAGCAGCCTCACCTCAAGCCCCAAGGAATGGAGTCAGCTGTCCATGGACTGAGACCTCTGACACTGTGAGCCTCCAAGTAAACTTTTCCTCCTCTAAAATTTTTCTTGTCAGGTTTTTTAATCACTGCCAGGAAAATGCTGACTAAAACATACATTTTTCCTTCTAAAACAATTATTTTTAGAAATAGATGTCTTCAAAAAAAGTTTTTAAAAAGGATGCTCTTTAAAATCTAAATATTATCAAACCCCAAACAAGGGATTTGCATTTTTATTTGGTACTTCTAATTATAAGGCTCTGGAGATTCATGGCTCTTTTAAATACCTTTTCTGATGATATCACGTCTCTGAAAGGAGCTCAAATAGGAACACACAGGCTTTCCAGGTCAGTGTACCTAGTTTATGGTCCCTGGGTATTCAACAGGCTTCTCTCCCTGCAGATCAACCCATTCTTCAGGGCCCACTTCAGTTCTGTGCAGCTCCCAGCTGCCTCACCTGCTCTGACCAATATTACCCTGTTTACAGCTTATAGTCCAGAGTTCAATTATTTATTTTTAAAATAAGCTTCCTTATGCAATTGCCTTGTAAGAGTATCATATATGTGATGGTTCATGTTTTCCACAAGACTAAATTCCCTAAGTGCAGAAACTCTCTTCTGTCTTACCTTCCACCCTGCCAACACCCGAAGCTTAGGTCAACTGTGGTACATAATGTGTTTTATAAAACTGAATTTGTGCCCTGGTACTACATATCAACTAGTAAGTCAAGGTAACACTGATTTCAAAGGATGCGTTCCTCAGAAGACAGTAGAAACCTGAAACAGTTTGCTTATAGTTTATACAACCTTTCTACTAGAGAATATGGGATGAAAACATACTTATGGTTCACAATGATTGAGTAGCTCTACTAATGGTGGCATGCCAGCCCTGTGCTAAGTGGATCTATATGGTAAACATGATGAAAATTAACTTCTGAAGTTCTAGAGGAACTTCTCACCCCTGTTCCCTAATTTAGCCTGGATGATTAGTGAGTGGCCAGCTTGAATTTTTTACAGTTGATGGAAAGAAGTAAAGTTCCTGCTAACCCAAAGAGGCTTGAACATCTGCTCTTAGTGTCACCTTCTTGGAACATGTGGGTGAGCCTCTGAAAGCACCAGCAAGACTCTGCTGTGCTTGAATTCAGCTGCTCAGTCTGGAATTAATCAAGAGTTCCTCATACAGCTCCCCAAAGGCCTCAGAGCACTGCAACTTTTATTTTTCTTCTTAAGCTAAAAAAGAATTACTGAAGAAAGTATACAGAGTACTCATTCTACGAGATCCTAAGTCTGGTAGAAAAAGCCCAAGTGATTCTTCGGGTAAGGAACAGACTATCCGATCACTTCCTTTGGTGTGAGGGACATCTGTTATCTGCTACAAGTTGTAGACCATAAGTATTGACATAATTTGCATTTGTATTAATCATTTTAATCTTTACTTGTTATGTAGTGCATTGTCAAAACCAAACAAAACTCTATAAATTTCAGCTGTACCACAAAGAAAAGAATAAAAGGTCAATTTATTAGTGTCAACACTCCAGTTGGAAAAAAATCTAAAGCATAAATCTTTTCTAAATTCATTGGTCAGCTATTCCTCCCACTTCACTACTGGAAAATGTTATACTGATGTAACTTTTCCAGATAAATGACTTTAGAGGGATGGGAAAAAATGCCCAAAATTAGAATTCCTGCTAGCGAGTCTGTTGAGTGCCACAGAGAGCAACACACCTTGAGCAACACACTGAAGGAGAATTTCACATGGCTTGTGGTTCTGTGGGTCTCATAAGAAATAAAGATGGTGGAATGAGATGGACATCCTTACCCTAGGTACATGTATGACTATACATAAGGTGCAATGCTACATCGTGCAGAACCAGAGAAATGAAAAGTTGTACTGCAATTGTGTACAATGAATCAAAATGCATCCTGCACTCAATATCTAATTAGAATAAATTAATTAATCAATTTTTACAAAAAGAAACGGGCATAGAAATCACAGGAGTCTTATAGAGCTCTGTCATTTACCAACAGCCTTCAAACTCATCATGCATTGTGTTTCCACGAGCCACCTTGTGGAGTAAACCATCTCATTCTCACTTTCCAGATGAGAAACTGAGGGCCAAAGAAATTAAGTGATGTGTCTGTGATAAATGTAAACAGGATAGGGTATTAACATTTGCTGTGACCCTGTGGTAAACATTTCACGTGAGGACCCCTAAACTCTGCAACAATCTTTCATTGCTAAAACCTGAATTTCCGAGAGGTTCAATACCTTGCCCGAGTCTCAAGCTGGTGAAGCCAGGTCTGTTGGGTTTGGTGGGTTCCACAATGTTTCCCAGTTAGAAAATGCAGAGCAAGAATTTGAAGCCCAGAGTTTCTAACCCCAAATTCTGCTTCCTCCATGGAGACCTCCCTGACCATCCCTCTCACCAACACTATACAGAGTAAAGCTCCCCTACTGAAATCAATTATCGTATTCTTTCACTCCATCATAAGTATTTATTAATTATTATATTAATTTCATTCTACTTTGTGTCCCTGAAAGTTTTGGACCACGTCTTAAGTTTATAATCTTTTTTATTAGATCTTGCTGTAAAATTAATAGGCAAAATAAATACTTAGTGATTGAATAACTTGACAAATAAAATCCAGTATCTTCATTTTCTGTGTCTGAAAACTACAAAGTAGGCTATATTTTTCTTTAACACGATTAGACCAGTTAAACCAAAATGTCATTCCTGGCACAAATACTCTTTTAAATTCTATGGCAAGTCCGAAAATTATGGATGTGACTAAGGCTCTTACTATGCAATGGAAGCCAAACTATGATAATACAGGTCTTTGAAATTTCAAAAAAAAAAAAAAGTCGTATAAAAGATAGCTTTAGATATATCAGTGTACAAAATATGTTGTCTAAGTTCTTCACGTCCTACCCAAATTCTTACCTATGCTGATTTTTCTTCATTTTCAGTCCAAAGTAGAAGAAGACACGTGAAACTAACCTTTTCCAGTTTTTTCTTTTAAACTTCAAAGGAGGATGCTGGGCCCACCACTAATGAAATGACCACTCGGTGGCAATAGGATCAAGATGGAAGACACAGAATCTGACTAGGGCATTTGAAAAGTCCACTGGGTGGTGAATACGAAGATGTCTGTGCCGTCAACTTCTTTACCGGGACTTTTAAAATATCTTTGCTTTCTCTCTGTCCTCTCTCCCTCTTCCCTTATCCTTACTTTTACATTTGTAAAGTCTTTAAATTTATTTATCTGTCTGCATAGTACATGAATTTCTTTGTCATAACAAAAAAAAATCAGGAAGTTGGTTCCGTGGGTGCCTGGGGACTTGTCCAGACTTAGTGTGGCTCTGACAGTTTGGCCAGTCTCCTCTGAGTCCTCCCCTTCCATACAAGGTGGCCTTAGTCAGACACTGCTAGCTGATGACCACTCTATCAAACACCAGACAAATCCTGTCATATATCATTTGAATCAGAAGTCTGAGTAACATAATCACTGACTGGTTCAAAAATCAGAGAAAAGTGACAATATGTTTTTTTTAAAAATCTGGTATTCTGTTGAAAGTATTTCAATAGCAATCTGACATTGATAACCTGTGTGGGGTCAACTGTACATTTCTCCTTTAAGAAATAAAGGCAGAAGTAACTATCAGTTGTTGGGAAAGCTGAGTCTGCCCATACAAACAAGTATCAACCCAGCCTAACTTTAGAGCAGTACCTGCTCACTGACCCAGGGAAAAATTAATTTACATTATTCTAGATTTCAATGAATAATACCCTGTAAAATACACCTCTCAGTGTTTTATTCCTTTGTTCAGATCTAAAAGTGGCAAATCACAAGCAAGCATTGGCCCTCTGCAGAGCACCTTTCCAGTGGGTGTCCTTGTCTCAGAGCACAGTCAACCAAACTGCGCACCTGCTCCCAATCCTCAGGCCTTTTGACCTTTATCTAATAAATTCAGCTCTTATTATAATCTTTAGAAACCTTTTGAGCAAAAGATTTTAAAAAAATAAAGTTTTTCATATTTTATGAAAAGATTGAGACACTGGAAGTTGTTTGAAAATTGACACTCATTAATGGACAGTGCAGGGGTCACAAAATGCGTGGGAGTATAAGGTGAAAGGATATTGTCTACAGAAAGCTGGACAGAACCAAGCAAGGGAGAAGTTCATGGAAGGACAGGCCTTGCAAAGTCAGCTGGGCAGACCAGGCTACACTTGCCCAAGAACCCTGGACAGGCCAGAATACCCTCTCTCAAGAAAGAAAAGGAGGCAGACAGCAATCTGAGCATCCAGGAAACCACATTTCATTACCATGGGCAAAGCAAATCCACTGCTTTCTATGCAAGCTCGATTCCTGTTAGACCACTTCACCTCAGTGTTAGGTGAAATTAACACACACCAAAGAAACAGGAGGAGCACTCACCTTTCCAGAAACCACCTCCAGAAAGGAGATGTTGTTCTCTAGACAATAAAATAAACAATCTGGAACAACAAGGTCAGGGTGATAAATTTAAATCCTGGACTATCTATATTAAAAAATAATCATATAAGCCTTCCCTTACCTGTTTTGATATTGATGGCAAAAAAATTTTGAGGATTCCCACTTGTGATCCTGTATGTCAGTTTGTCATTGGAACTGGAGTCTGGATCTTCAGCCTGGATCTGAATGACAGATACATCCTTGGGAGAATTTTCCATGACAACAGGATAATAAATAGGTTCCGAGGTCAGTGGGGCATTGTCATTCACATCTTCAACTTCAATGTAGACCTCAATGGTGGCGTAGAGTGGGACCACACCCCGGTCTGTGGCATACACCGTCAGCCAATAGGACCCTGTTGTCTCGCGGTCAAGAACATCTGCAGCAGTGATGACCCCTAAGAGAAAATGGTGAGAGTATGACTGCTACAGCAAACAGAAGACCCCGAGTCAGGAGCCCCATTCCAGAGGGTGTGCTGAATAATCTTGGCATATGGGGAAAAAAAAAATCCATAATGTGAGATTAATGCAGATGTCACTCTTTACATAAGAAAATGATTCTTGGTGGGATTGGATTAAATAGTTCATCTACTATTTGTGAAGCATAATTGCATTCATAAATACTTTATTTGAATTTTGGAGATAGACATGTCATACATATAGAGAAAGAGACAACCGGGAGGAATGGGAAGATAGTGGGTCTGGGATCAAAACACTTTCATGTCACATAGGAAATCAATGCCACTGCCAGCCCATATCTCCATTTGACCTGATGTTGAGTTGATCACCTATGCAACAAAAATCTCTTCTTTGCTAAATTTTTCATTCACAAAAATGAAAAAGAAAACTTTCAAATGTTCTTTTGCCTGGTAGAATTGATAGCCCTTTGCCTGTAAGGATGTAAGCCTCCTCCATACTGTTTCCTTGAAAATCAAATGTCACAGTTATTCCATAACAATCAGAGAAGCAGACATTTCAACACACTTTCTGAAGGAGTTCTATCCTCCTCAAGAATTCTACAAACGGCCCTAAATAAACCCTGACCAACTTTAAGAGATGCTCACGGACAATCATTTTAAATTGGATACACAAAAATATCAGATCCACTAACCCACAACTTTTCCATTTCATAGCTGAAACAAGTGTCAACCAGGAAATCAGACATCTTCCAGAAAAAATCACAGAGAAAACACAGTGCTTGGTATGTCCTCATCCAACATGGGGAGAGAATCAAAAGCAATGGCCATCATCTTGGGAAAATCTGGGTCTCAGCTTATAAAATCTCTCATAGGGTATTCACAGAAGGTGTGAAATTCATGTAAATCCTTTTAAAGATTTTTTTTAAAAATCCACAAAGTATTCAAGAACCTGCTTTCTAGTTGTGTCCTGGAACACTCTAGCCTCTGTATTCCTATTGGACTTTTGTCTAAATTAGACACATAATTTGGCCTGCAGACCCTGCATAAGCTAACTGCCAACTATAGCAACTGGGATGGAAGAAGGCGTCTGTCCAGAAACAAGCTTAAATACTCAGAGTTGAGAGTTGCCCACAGCTCAGAATAGCTAAAACATTCAAAGTGAGATTTACCCAATTGATGTTGACATTTCAGTTCCAAAGTTATTCACCAAAGAATGCTCCATATTGACATGCTATGAGACAATAGACAATCTTAAATATTATCAGTGGAAATATGTAAAGCATAATAAATTCCTGAAAAATTATGAGTGATACCTGGAGTCAGAATAGAAATTCCAATGTGACATTTGAAAAGCAGATGCAAGATAGGAGAATGAGAAGAAAATAAGACAAAGTTAAAACAAAACTTGTGATTATAAACACAGTGATGTGTGTTTGCTAACTGAATAACAGTTCTATAACTGGGCTGAGCTAGAATAGAATGTCAATAGGACATTAAGGTTAAGAGAAGGCTCTGAGGGCTGGATACCAAGCCAGGTGTGAGTACATCCGAGAAGAGGACACACACCATTACAGATACCATGGCTAGTTTTGTGGAATCACTCACAACCATGAGTGGTGCTGCTGCACAGGGCAATTGGAGATCTTTAGTCAGAGATGGACATGACATGAAACCAGGCCATTTCTGGATGGAAGACAAAGCACAGCAGCACTTTATAGAATACAGATCTTGCATATCTTTTGTCAAATTTATCTCTAAACATTTTATATTTTTGTTTTACAAATGCCATTATCATTTTAATTTTAATTTTAATTGTTGGTTGCTAGTATATAAAATAAAATATGATTGTGCTATGTTGATCTCATATCATGCAATCTTGTTCAACTCACTTATTAGTGCTAACAGATTTTTCTTTAATAAATTCATAGTTTTCCACAGAGGATCATATCATCTCCACAGAGAGACAGCTTTATAACCAGTCGTTACTACTATCACTTCCTCCACACCCATCATTGTGTAGAAAATGTTGTGTACTTGTTACAATGATAGTTGTGATAGAAGCATTCCTCATTGAGTATTTCAAATCTTTCATTCATTCAGCAAATCTCTTACAGTGCAAGCACTCATGAGGCATTTGCTATTTTAAAGATTAGAAAACAGATTTATGTTAAATAACATGCCAGTGTTCACTCCACCAGTAAAGGAAATCTCCAGTTATCAAATTTTGGTATGTGAAACTTGAAAACAGTCACTAGCCAAAACTATATTGTCCTGTTAATCTATGTAGAAGTCAAACCCACATAGAATTTCATATGCACAGGTTTTCCTCCTTTGTTAGAGAAGTGTCATTATTTAAGCAATATTATATTTTATTTGGGTTCTCCATACTGACTGTAGCAATCATAAAAAAGAGATACATCTTGGTATATCCTGTTATGCCTTTGCAAATATAAATATGAAAAACAAAAGCAGAATGGATTCTTTTCAATGAGAATCTGTTTTGATTTATAAAAATATGTAGAACATGAGTGCCTGTGACATATTTTTGGTCTATTACCAGCACAGTACTGGAGTTTTTATCTCAGAAAAGCATCTCTTCCATATGCCTGTTAGTAGAAAGTAGGTTCTGTATGGGCAGAGTCTCTGGTTAACCAATATGATCTCACTTCCTGCAATAGTGCCTGGCACACAGCAGATATTCAGTAGATGTGTGTGTTGGACAAGTAATCAGCAGTAGGCTAGTGGTCATCACCAAAGGGGTAAATCAACTAACGTTGCTCAATCTGATTTGACCTCAAAGAATTCTAGCTAGGCACAACAGGCTCCCTAAGGAAACCCTTTCCCCCATACATACATAACATTCCTACTCCAGCACCCAGCTCTGCTCAGACTCAAGTATGTCTGAGTAGTATGGAGCTTCACTAAATACTAGGCCGTTTAAGCTAATATAAGATTCTTCACACTGAGACAAACAATAGGTCTCTGTAACTTTGGACACTATTCCTACCTGTATCTTTATACACATCCCAGGATAAAAGTGAACAAGTCTGTAAACAGTATTTTACTTGTGATAGTGCTTCAAGTATCAGAAGATAATGGTGTCTTTCCAGGGCTTTCCTTCTCCAGTCTAAGAATTCCTTTCTCAGGTGCTATGTTGACTGCTAGTCCTTTCTTCATCCCAATAGGATATGACCCCTTTCATTTACAAATGTGTTTTGAGTGGAATTGGAATGGGTATAAATAATGTCCTATCTACAGGGAACTTCTTAGAGACTTCAAGGAGTGCTTCTCAGTGTAAAGCACTTCAGTGATAGCCCAGGCAGGAACACATCCTGTCCCTCAAGTTTTCACCTATCATTAAAATGCTCAAAGCAGAGTTAAATAAGATGCTCAAATTTTATATTCATGAAAATGCCATTTAACATTCTTTAAAAATTTAGTTGGGGGGGCTGGGGTTGTGGCTCAGTGGTAGAGTGCTCGCCGTGCATGTGTGAGACCCTGGGTTCAATCCTCAGCACCACATAAAAAAATATAAATAAAAAAACAACAAAAAAGAAGCCAACATCAATTATAAAAAAAAATTAGTTGAAATTTTTCTAACCTTTGTTTTTGAGAATGCTTATGTTTTAAATATTTTTTGCATGTCATCTTCATTTACTGTATAATAAAGACAATAACTGCCTAGAATTCTTGGGACATCGTAATATTTAACTATATAACAGACCCACTGATAGTATTTATTGATTTATTGCTGCAAAACTATGCACAGCTTGAACTTGAAATAGTTGATCTCAGCATGAGACATATATTTGCTATAATTATTCTTCTTTATCCATGAACAAATATGAGAAAAAATATGTATTTACATTGGTACTCATTAAATTGGCTTAAATATTTGAGATAAAAGGGAAAAATGGATGGAGCTGTTCATAATCAGATAAATATTACATGCATGGCTATTCACCTTATCTACTTTCTAGTCATATCCCCATATGCCACAAAGCACATCTCCAGTGACATCTTGTCTAAAAAGAATGACACCCAACCACCCATGACAGTTCTAAACAATCCATGGACATATGGTTTTTTTAGGAATGCTTTGAGGTCATGAACTCATCACATGATGAAAATTACCCGGCAGAGATAAATATGGCAATTTAAAACAAACAAAATTTTAAAAAACACTTTGATGGTATATTCTTTGTAGATACCCCCAATAGACTCTGTTTATTTAATGTATAATATATTTAATCCTCTCCAATCAACCAAAATAGCACCTTTCAGTTCTCAGGCATTTAAAAAAAATGTTTAAACTTTTTATTCTGGAATAATTATAGAATCACAGGAAGGAACAAAGAAACATACAGAATTTCTTGTCTCTTTCACCCAATCTCCCCTAGTGTTGACAGCTCACTGCAGTTTTAGATTGCTTATTTCTTCAAGAGTCAAAGTCTAACTTGATTTATTCCTGAAAGCACATAAAACACCTTCACGGGTCCTCTCTCACCTTTAGCCAGCTCTTGCTTGGCTCCAGCAAGATCTCACAGATGCTATTTTTCTGATTTTTCCATGCAACCCTGGATCTGTGTGAGGCTTTTAATGCTGTAGCAAGGATCAATGATCTTCACAGAGTGTGATAACAGTTAAGGAAGAATGGGGGTTCCTACCTACATAGGCCCAATCAGGGTCATTCCAGGCACCCTAGAATCATGTCTGTAACTGCTGCCAGTCTGAAACACACGGCACAACTGAGATGGGCAAAAATGGGATGAATGGAGATTAGTACAGAAAATTTGACTAGAGAGAGACTTCACTTATATGTTTATAATGTTTCTAATACATTTTAGTGTATGTATTTCACATATACCTACACTTCCCTATGCTTCATATATCACATATTTGGTATAGATTTAAATATATACTTTAATGCATTATGTTAACTGGAATTTTTAAAAGTGAGCCACTCAGTAAATCAAGTAGACAAAGTCAGGCTTGGAATGCAGAGCCCTGAATTGGAGTCACACACTCCTTTCATTCCATGAGGCATGCCCCTGATGATCTATCCACATGCGTGCATTATCATGAAAAAGAGAGCAATTCCAAGCCCATGTGCTCCTCATAATAGGTTAGCACAGCTCTTTGGTAGTAGGATATTAAGTAATTTCATTATTCTCCACAATTTCTAAAAGTTGCTGCAATGTACTCTTCTGGATCCAATTTTACATCTCCCCAGAAGATCCTCAGGGGTTGGAATGCTTTGAGACCCAGCAATTGGAGGATTGACTCCTCCTTTACTATCCATCCCTCTTCTGCTTCTGTGCATGTCTGCACAAGCTACTCATCCCATCCCTGCCTCTCAAATCTCCCATGTCTCCCAGAGAATGCAGACAACTCTCCCTACCCAGCCAGCCAAGGCTAGGGGCTTACCCCTTCCTCTTCTGCGTTTTTGTTTTTTTGTTTTGTTTTCAGCACTTTAGTTTCATTCTCATTTTACTATGAACTCCCTCTGGGAAAAGAACATTTTGACTTCTGTTCTTTATCCTAGGATAGTGGCTGGAAATTGGAAACTATAAATGTTGAATATGTAAATGAAGGATAACACCATCACATCTGGTAAATTCAGGCAAGACAAACATCCCAAAGAATAAGTGCATTAGGAAAAAAAACTGATTCAACTAGATATTTTGTTATTCTGTTATCATAAAATAGAATGGGGACAGATCGAGCTTGTACTAAATTTTACTCATCTCTGATGTATATGCAGACTTGATAGGCTCTGAAATTCTATGCTCCATCTGTGAATCACCCTATTTAATAAGACAATTCTCTAAAAATAATGTCCAGTAATGTGTTGTCCCTTTGCTACCTAGAATGTGGATAGAGTCATGGTAATATCCTCCAGGCTTGAAGCAAGGATGCAGCTTGATGAAGACATCAGAAGCTTTTATCATGGCCTTAAATACTGCCTTGCCCCTACATGCACACAGCAATGGGAACCAATGCGTTCAGGCTCCCAGAAACAGCAACATGAGGCATTCTCCCAAGCTCTCATCCACAGAGGCGCATCCACCCTTGGACACTTTTGTCCTACTCTTCCCACCTCCTCACTCAGAAGCCCATTGATTAGACATCTTTTATCTTTGCAGAAAGCAAAGAAAACCCCACGACACAGTTGTGGGGAACAATTATGTCCACAAACCCAAGCAGCCTTCCTTCCTCGTTATTTCACAAGGCTTCAAGCCGGAGAGTTGCACATGAGATTAAGGCAAAGGGCTGCAGGCTGAATTCAAGCTTTTATTTGGAGTTAATGAAAACAGACAGCTCTCCTTGTCTGTTTGGGAACCAGGAATTCTAAAATTTAGCTTCATGCTCAAAAGCCTCCTCGCCAGTGAAGTTGGTTAGGCTCAGAAAACATAGGCTCACTACTTGATTTTTTTAAAGACAAACTTTTGGGTACCAGTTTTAGAGCACTCAAAATATATACCTGTTCTCTCTGTGGATACTGTAATCTGTGTAGCTGGCACCAAGCACGGAACACATAAAACTAGGAGGAGAGCAGCAGGATGAGGGAAACACATGTAGCTTAGAGTGTTTTCTCTTTCTGTAACCTGTGGTCATTGCTAATTTGCATACTCACCACACAACACAATGACACTGATCCATACACCCCAAAAGAAAAGAAGGTCGAAATTTAGAGCAGTGGAATCAGTACTCTCACATAATGTATGAAATGAAGTCAAGAATTGCTTGGGTTGAGTGACTGAAAATTCGGAGTTTGTAACATCAAGATCAACAATTGGATTCTATTTCTTTAGAAGTAGAAAATGAGCACTAAGGACAGCAGAAAGGATGTTGGTTATGCATCTACAAATATTTTCTGATACTAATAGTCAAGAAATAAGAAATAGCTATGGAAAGAAAGCTGAAGTGTCTTTTTTTCTATTCCTATTTGAGAAAAAGGGAATGGGAGAGGGAGTTCTTTCACCTCGAAGGAACTTCTGGAACATTCAAACTCTTTGTTAGGGCAATAATTGTATTTAAAATTATTTAGTACTTCATTGTAAAAGAAACTATAAAATACCAACAACTTTTAATAAAACACCCATTATATTATGGCCTAGAGATAGTAACTATTAATATTACTGGTGTATTGCCTTTGCTCTACATTATTTTCACCCTAAAGCAAAATATTTCTGTGTGATTATACACCCTCACTGTTGCATACTGAACATTGTTCCACATTAATAACTATATTTCTATATGATTTCCTGTCTTTTCTATTCCTATCCCTTCTTTCCTTTCATATCCCTTTGTCTAATCTACTAGACTTCCCTTCTTCCCTTCCTTCCTTTATTGTAGCTTAGCTTTCACATATCAGTAAAAACATTTGACCTTTAGTTTATTATGATTGGCTTATTTCACTTAGCATGATAGTCTCCAGATATATCCATCAATAAATGCCATAATTCCATTCTTCTTTATGGCTGAGCAATATTCCATTGTGTATACATACATCACAATTTCTGAATCCATTCGTATTTTGATGGGCATCTAGGTTGGTTCCATAGCTCAGCTATTGTGACTTGTGTTGCTATAAACATTGATGTGGTTGTGGCTGTGACACAGTAGTATGCTGATTTTAAGTCCTTTGGGAATATGAAATGGGTTAACTGGGTCAAATGGTGGTTCTATTCCCAGTTTTCTGAGAAATCTTCATACTGCTTTCCAGAATGGTTGCACCAATTTGCAGTCCCACCAACAATATATGAGCATTCCCTTTTCCCCACATCCTTGCTAACATTTGTTGTTGCTGTGTTCTTGATAATTGCCCTTCTGACCAGAGTGAGATGAAATCTCTGTAGTTTTAATTTGCATTACTCTAATTATTAGAGATGTTGAACATCTTTTCACATATTTGTTGATTACTGCTATTTCTTCTTTTGAGAAGGGTCTGTTCAGTTCCTTTACTCAATTATAGGTTGGGTGATTTGTTTTTTTTTTTTTTGGTGTTAAGCTTTTTGAGTATTTTTATATCCTGGAAATAATGCCTTACTTGGGGTGAGATGGTAAAGATTTTCTCATATTCTATGGGTTCTCTATTAATGCCCTTGATTGTTTCTTTTGCTGTGAAGAAACATTTTAGTTTGATGCCATCTCATTTATTGAATTTTATTTTATTTCTTAGGCTTTAGGAGTCTTGTTCAGGAAGTCAGTTCCTTTGCCAATATGTTGAAGTATTGGGTACAGCATCTCTGGTTTAATTCTTAGGCCTTTGATTCACGTAGAGTTGATGTTTACATATGGTGCTTTAGTCACTTTTCTCACTGCTATGACTAAAGGATCTGACCAGAACAATTTTAAAGGAGGAAAGGTTTATTCAGGAACTCATGGTTTCAGAGGTCTCAATCCACAGACAGTAGCCTCCATTCCTCAGGGCTCAAGGTGAGGCTGAACATCATCAGAAGAATGTGGAATAGGGAAACAGTTCACATGGTGATCAGGAAGCAGAGAAAGACTGCACTTTTCAGATACAAAATATATGCTCCACAGCCCTACCTCCAAGGAACCAGTTCCTCCAGCCACACACCCCCTGCCTCCAGTTACCACTCAATTAATCCCATTAGGATTAACTGATGAGCAGTAGAAAGGATGCACTAATTATACTGCCACCAGCAGGATCTGATATGTTTTATAGTATTTATTGGGTAACACACACACACACACACACACACACACTACAATTTCCCAACTAATGGGGTAACACCTGACCTCCTAAATCAGCACTGTTAAACCATTCCTTATGGTATTGTAATTATTCAATCCACAACAAAAACACCATGACTTTCAATGAGAGAAAACATTGTTGACAGATAAATGTGCTGAAACTTTTGCTATCAAGAACGATTTTGCTTGAGGCATAATTTTAATTAAATTAAAAATTTGCCCACTAAACCAAATTCTTCAGCCTTGAAAAATGTGGAGTTTTTAATGAAATGTCAGAACATAACCTTTAGCTCTTGAAGCAAGAACATCTGAAGGTAGATGCACTGTCAGATATTAGTTATACTTTAATCCAATTTTTAGACTTATTTACTACCAACCCTGCAACTCTCTCACTCAGCACAAACAGTGTCTGGGGGTTTTGAGCATTTGGATTGGGAATTTTTGAGTTTTGCTTGGAAAATGCTTTTCTCTTTCAAGAAGATATACTTGGAAAAAAATGTCCTGTAAGCTGAAATGATTTGAAGGGTTTTTCCACACCTACAGACTCACTAAATCACGTGCATTCACTTGGTAAGATGACAGTATAGTACAATGTCTATTCTTAAAAAACAGCCAGTTGACTTCAGTTTCTCTCCTTTTATGCTGAAACTCTGTGGAAATCTTGGATAACTTTTTCTCCAAGCACAGGGTATACTTTTTTTTCCCCATTTCTCCCATATCAGATAAGAAAACTCTAAGTACAGCCACATCCACACAGATACAAATCTCATATTTACTACCCCATAAGGAGTAACAACCATCCATAAATTTCTAATAAAATAGCGAAAGCACATAGCTCACGTATTCTTTTCTCATGTGAACGCATTCTGACTTCCACAGTTGATTTGATGTTTACCAAGAAAATATTTTTACTGAGGTTTCACAGATAACTGTACATAGGACACTGAGACCGCTTTTACTAAAATAGCTGAATTTATTCCCTGGGCAGAAAACATTCTAGGTAATGGAAATGAAACATGGAACAAACAAAGGAAGATAGATTGGGGTTTAAGTTTAGTGTTGTTTTGTCCTTCACATATATATGTCATGTGACTTAAAATATAATAACTACATTTATTACGGCAAGTTTGTGAAGTCATACCATGGGAAAAGGACTCTGTAAAGTTTCTGTTTGCTTTCATCCATTCAGGTTAAATCTTGCCAAACTGCCCCTTCCTTTGACCAGTGTTGTCACAATCACATAGACAAGGCCGTACTTTGTTAATTAGGTTTGGCTGATTAGGTTATAGGGAATACATATATATATATATATATATATATATATATATATATATATATATATAAAAGCACTAGAACCCATGAATAGACTCCTCAAAAATCAACCTACCTTTCTTTACAATGGAAACAATAAACCCTTTGCTTTTCTTTTTATAATCAAATAAGCAACTACAATAGCACAAAGAAACCAGGGCCCAAAGGAGCAAAGTCTATGGGGTTTTTTTTTTTTTTTTTCTAATTGAGTTTCTCCAGTTCTCATCTTCTATAGATTTCTTGGATTGTTTTCCAATTTTCATTCACAGTTCATCCCATTAAATGGTTCTAACCTCTGACACACACACCCTACTTGTATTCATCTTCCATTCCTAATTAAGATGAAATGTGCCCACTTGCTCTGTCCACAGCACCAAAGGCACTGACGAGACACAGATAAATACTAACTCTGTTAGACCAGGCTTTGACAAGAAAACAAAAGAATTCTTATGCAGCAATAGTTCTTAAAACAGAATTCAGTGTGTACTCACACAACTTCCACATGGTGAACACCTAGATGTTGATGTTCAATAAGGGAAAAGAACAGAAGGAGAAGGGGGCTGTCTAGGACTGGTCTGTTGTCCTCACACTGCCTTTTGCTGAAGACAATTTATGCTCATTTAAAATATCTCTATTTAAATGTGCTTAGTGACCATAAGCTATATAAATAGGAATAGGGAACAATGTTAGTTTGGGGACAAACTATTGAGATCTATGAAAACAAACTGCTATGTAGTTTTCTCAAGATGGAGATGAAAAATCACACTGATTTTTCTCACTTTGTAAGAGTATTTATTTAGGCACTGCCCATACTGCAAACCAGGTAATATGTGTATAATCAGAAACAACTATTGCAGAAAAACTTTTTGAAAAGCAAGGATAGTATGATATCTGGGCTATTGTGAAACCTGAAGACAATATTAAAAATGTTCTAACCTTATTAACATGTTGTTTAAAAACCTGCATGACTAGCTCAAGTGAAAGATTTTAATGCTAGGTATAGTCTAAGCATTCATGTTTCTGACAAGATATCCATTATCCAAAGGAAGCTTGTCTTAAGT
Source organism: Ictidomys tridecemlineatus (assembly GCF_052094955.1). Taxonomy (NCBI): domain Eukaryota; kingdom Metazoa; phylum Chordata; class Mammalia; order Rodentia; family Sciuridae; genus Ictidomys; species Ictidomys tridecemlineatus. Next base: position 79,011,796 of record NC_135480.1, on the reverse strand, counting down.
AAAAAATGCATAAGACTGCTATTGGGGAGGGATCGCTCAACATTCGAAGCTTTAAGTTAAATGAAGATCACTACCTTGGACAAATAAGGATAAGTTATGATCACAGAAAAAGGAGGAAAGTTATCTAGAAAAAAGAACCTTTGGGTTCCTGGGGCCATTTCTACATCCACCTTTCTTACTTTTACCCAGCTGCTTTTCAGAGCTCAGTGGAGATAAAATTCTAGGTAACTACGTAAGACTACAACAGAAATGAAGAAAGAGTGGAAGATGTGATGTTAAAAGAGAATGCAGGGGTAGTCATGGAGTTTCAGGAAACGACTTTGGACTAGTTTGCATAGGAAATTTTGGTTTTAAGGATTGTTTCAGACCAGCTGTCTGCTCAAAATCTTAGGCATGTTCTGTAGCCTCAGAAGTATAGTTCTGCTGTTGAGGAGTTTGTTCATTACAAGCGGCCTTAATTTTGAAGTCACTGGCTATCACCCACATACTGACTATTATATCCCCCAGGGCAAAGAGCATCCTGCCTGTTTTATTCAACATAGACCCCAGCACCTTCAGAATGTGTGCCTGACAGTTAGGGCACATAGTACTTAAATCATAAATATTTATTGAATGAGTGAGTGATGTTTCTACTTCCAATGGATCTTTGACTGCTGACTGTGTAGGAAGAGTCCAGCAGAGAATTACTGTCATTTTTCACACCCATTAACAATGTTCAACATATTGCAATGACTTGTAAAGCAAAAGAATACACCTAGTTAGCCCTAGGAGAGCAGAGACAGGAGGAGCTGTTATAAGTAAGGTTTAATTAGAATAGTAGGGGACCCAGCTAAGAAAATCTAAGCTCCCCACTGGTTGACACAGCTTTCACATAGCCTGCAAAAAACTGAAGCAGATGTAGACCTGTAAGCTTGTTCCACTGCAGAGACATCACAGAGAGGTCAGTGATGTACATCAGCAACACACTACCACGTTCATGTTTGGCTGTTCTGCTCTTCCAAAATGCCTCTGCTGCACAGCTAGCAGCTGAGACCAGAGATGTAAACTTCAGTCATGAATCAAGTATAAAGTCTGCTCAAGCTCTGGCAGACAGTCACAGGAAGACCAGAAACAAGTGCAGAGGGGGCATCAGTTGGAGCTATTCTCAGAAGCCCAAGAGCCCAGTCCTTCTTCAGAAAACTCTGGCCCATACAGCATCAGAAGGGCAGGTCATCATCAAGTTGGTTGAAAGGAGGGAGCAGGCAGGCCTTGCCAATCTTAAGGAGTCATGCATGGCCATCTTCAGGATCTTTCTACTCCTCTCTCCAATCTCATCTCCTGCTCCATCCACTTGTGTATTCCATAAACCTTAGAAGCTGCTGAGTTTATTCCCCAGCTCCTCCATGTTGTTCCCTCCAGTTGGAATTACCACCCACCCCCACACACCTACTTAAGTTAATTCACAAATCGAACCCTTTCTGCTTTGTGAAACCATTAAAACAGACTTGGTCACTTATTTCACCATTGTATTTTTACCTACCATTATTATGGCATTTTATTCCTGATTCTGAAGTTTTCTTTCTATGTCTGATTCCTCAATGACTGTCTCAAAGGGGAGAAATCTCTTATTCATCTTTTGTCCTCTCCACAAATGACACACATAATCACTCAGCAAATATGTTTTGAATGAAAAAGAGGCATTCCTAAGCTGCAGTCACTCACAAAAATGTTTTGCCAGGGAATAGGCCAAAAGGCAAATCTTATAGGAAAGTTTATAAAATCCACCCCGGTTACTGTTCTTATAGAAAGAAATTATAGCAAGGAAGGAGAGGCAAAAATGTATTGTATTTATTCATAGCCAATTAAAGGAGTGCTTCAAAGACGTGGCCGACATAGGACTTTGAAATCAGCTATAAAAATGCTTTATTTTTAATGTAGACTTAATCAGCCATTTGCATGTTTTCCTGCAGAGAAACAATATTAAGCCTCTAAGTAACAGTTGTTCACAACCTACAGGCTTTTGGAATGTCTTACTTCTGTTTCTGCGATCAAACCTGAGCCCCTGAGTAGAGAGACCAGAGAGGTTTCAAATGCTACTTAAACAAATAGGTGTAGTAGTAGTAGTAGCTGGGTATAATCCAAAAAGGAGGGGTGGAAAAAAAATCACTAAAACAAGTTAGACCTGCTCCCTCAATGCCCAGGTCTGAGCACTGACCTCCCAAGAAGTCTGGCTCATCTGTGGGATCTGTGAGGTCTTCTGGCTCTAGGGCTGTATTTTTCATGGCACCACTGGTCTTTGGAGTGTGATCTGAGCCTGACAGCTATGGCTGTTCTAAAATGAAAAACTACAACTATTTAGCTTCCATTACATAATAATTCACAATCTCTGATGGAAATGTTCAAGTCACTTAGGACTCTGATTTGGAACAAGGTATCTCTTTGAATTCAGATGACAGTGTAATTCATTTGGATAATGTGATTCACATAATGCGCTTCTCCTTCACCATAACCTCTGCCTCTAGGAAATGACACCACTTCATGGTACCATCTCAAAAGAGCAGGAAGCAAGTCATTTTACCTATATGTGAATTATAATCCTTCTGATGTGCAAAGAACTTTTTTTTTCCTTAGAGTAAGGAAAAGAACCACTGTCCATTATTTTTTAATTATACTTCGTAATGATCACTTAATAAAATGTGAAATCAATGGAATAGGTTTGACCTGTGTATTTTTTTTAAAATGAAACATGATCAAATAGAAAAATCAGTGTGGTGCATGTAATAAGGATAGATAGTATTTGTGTGTGTGTGTGTGTGTGTGTGTGTGTGTGTGTGTGTGTGTGTGAGAGAGAGAGAGAGAGAGAGAGAGAGAGAGAGAGAGAGAGAGAGAGAGAGAGAGGTGGATGGGGAGGAGAAAAGGTGGGGATTCTGGAGTCAGGCAGCAGAGTGAAATTCCAGTTCAAAGACCCTGATTTTAACTGTCATTTATTAGTGATTTGCTTCATAGAAGTAACAACTTCTTTCAGTACAAGTTTCCTTATCTATAAATTGGAGATGCCACCTTATAAAATGACTTGAAATTTTGATAATGCAATGCTCTTAATCTACTTAACACAATAATAAGGATAACAAACACTGATTATTTACCATGTAAAGTGCTTAGCACAGTGCCTTCACATAAGCATTCTTTAAATATTAGTAATTATGTGTTAATATCATTATTTTAAAATTATTTATTAATATAATTATTAATATAATTTTTGTATAGTAGTATGCATACAATCATCAGGTATTTTCCTTAAATAGAAGGATCACATGTCACTTTCCAAATTCTATGGACATTGTAAACAAGCAAAGTAGACGGAACTTCTCTGTTTCCACACTGACAGAGACTGCTATTTACCTCTTGACACTCAGCTGAGAAATGGAGCCCTGGCTAATAACACCAAGAGGCTGTGATCCAAGCATTCCATCAGGTTTCCTCCACCTGATCCTAAGCTCAGCTTTCAGACTGAAGCCAAGAAGGACGAGCAGTATGTAAGATTAGAACAATAACACTACCTGTTTGTGAGTGCTTACTACAGTGTATTTACAGGTACTTTATGAAGCACCTTTTAGAGATAAGGAAGAAAGTTTAAGTAACCTTCTCAAGGCCACATTATTAATCAGTGTTAGAATCCAATTTATATCTATGTCCATTTGAAAAATCTTGAGAACCTCAAGCATGGGTAAGCACCTCATAGTCACAAAATCCACATATCTGCCCATGGAAAGCCTCAATTTTTAGCATCCTTTTGGTCTGGGTTAGAAGGCCCAATATTTATGAGCTCACCACATCTCAGGCGTTTCTGTTCCATCAACACCTGCGAGTGTTAGGAAATTCTTTCTTACATCTTGTCTGTACATTTGCCTGCGTACATTTTTGACCCACTGAAATAACCTAGAATATGTATTCAGGCTCTTCACCTCAAGCACTTTAAACAATGAGCACACCTATCTCCTATCTGTCTTTTCCAGATGGTGTTTGAGAACTGAGTTCATCCACATTTGTCCATCACTGTGCTCAGAGGCTGCTTCAAGTTTCTCAAGAAAAACTGCCTCATACACTGCCTCATCTCAGGTTAGAGCCATCTAAAACATCAAGGTATTTTTCAAATAAACTGTTAGGCCATCTATCCAACATGCATTTTTTCTGATTTATTTTTATTTTGCAATATTTTCTTGCCTTGCTTTTGAACCAGCTCTCTAGACAAGAGAAATCATTTCAATTCATAATTCTGACTTTCACAAAATTAACTATTGTTTTCAAGAGTCTCTCACACATAAATGTAAAATGTATGTGGTTCCATTAAACTATTATAAGTTGACAACCTATTAGAGAGAGGTGGAAATATATATACACACACCAAAGTAGCTTTCTTGCTTCTCTCATTAAATTGTAAACTCCTTGAGTTCACAAGCACTACATCCCTCTCCTTTCAGTACATCATGTGAGCACAGAGGTCACCATATTCATTTGGACTGAATGATTATTAATTTGCACATGTCAAAACTACACTGCTAGAATTGATGATAAGCCAAGAGGCAGGAGAGGAAATAAAATGCCACACATCTGAAGTACAGGTTCAAAGGCAATGACTGGCACATGTTGCTTCCCTGAACCCAATCCATCATAGGGTTGACAGAAAATAGAAATTCATATTAGAAAAGAGCCCAACAGAAAGACAAAGGAGAGAAGGACAGGAGGGAAGCACGTGTGTGAGCTTGCACACACATACACATACACTGTGCCCACAATTGACTGCTGAAATTTCTTTAAGTAGTTACTAGAAGGCTTTCACACATGAATACTGCCATTTAATGGCATTAGGTCCCTGACTCTGTATTACTATTAATAGACAGCCTATTAGAGCATTGCTATTTACAGGCTTCCACAAGGCAACATGATTTCCCAGTAGTATATTACCATTAATTGGTAAAAGGCACTCTAGGAATACCAGTCTAAGACAATAGCTCAGCCACAATTAAAACAGAATTGCATTTGCTGACCTAGACGACAAAGCAAAGTGTGTCTGGGAAATTCTCTGTAATATTTTACAACCTGAACTAATTAAAGATCACATTCCCTATACAGCCAGAAAGCAAACATAAGAAATACCCCCAGCTGAAGACTTTCTAGTTTGATGGTTACTATAATGAGTTCAGTCCCAGTGGTACAAGACAATAGAAAGCAGCTTAGATCCAAGGGTTGTGGAATGAAACTCTGACTTCCCTTAATTTTGGAGCAATTCCTTCTTGTGTACTATCCATCTCATCCAAAAGCCATCATCCAATTTTTCTGCAATGAACATAGGGAATGGGGTGGGGGGGGAGATGATCTCATTGTAACCTGCTAAATTTCTTTAACAGATTTAATGTTGACAAAGATTAAAAATAGCATATCATGATTGCCAGACTGTAGGCTGGATGAATTTCTTTTATTAACTTAGGATAGTCTTCCCTCATCTAAAGCAGGTGGTAGACTAAAAATGTTTTTACTGTGTGATTAAAGTATCCTTATACGGGCAGCCTGAGGCACCTCAAGTTATTGCTCTATTGCCTGGAGGTAAATTAAGGTGATACTTTTCCTTTCCCCATCTCTAATAGGATTGTACATTCTGCTGCTGGCAAAACCGATTACACTGTTACCTATTGCAAAAGCCTCATTCCTGAATGCTGATGTGTGTTCTGTCACATCTGGCTTGAAAAAAAATTACTTCTTACTACTTAGCTCTGATAAGGAGGAAACTTCCAGGAAGGATGTTTTCAGGGAGACAGAGAAACAGAAAAAGGAAACACACACATTAGACACAGAGTGAGAGTTAACAGATGTCGCTGTTTTGTAACATTTTATCTTATTTTTCCTCCTTCAGATTTCTTTCACAATCAGTCTGATCATGTTGGCCAACATTTGGAACATCAGTGGTGTACTGATAAATAGGTAGGTTTAATCTTCAAAACAAATCTTGTTCTAAAAGAAAAGAAATACCTTATAGATAATAAGATTATTAAGTAAGACCTGTCAAAAATGATCACAAACTGAGCCCCTTTGTGTAACTGATACACTATTAAATTATATAATAATGTAATCTAAAGTAATACTATATGGTGTAATATGAATTCCTAGGAATTGATTCTTAAATAAACAAATGAATATGTAATAGCTATGATGAGTCTCTCGGCATTTTAATGTCATGGAACCTTTTTAATTTCAGTCAACATTTATTAAGCATCTGTTGTATCTCAGTCTCATGATACAGCATGGAATGCAAAAGCCATGGGAAGCTTAAACACATTTGGAATTTTACATTACTTATGCTTACTATTATTCACCTATTGCTTGTACTTCAGTTAAACCCCAATCTGAATATCAAAAAATTCTGCATGAGACCCTCAACATTCCTGAGGGGAATGGATGCCCTGCATTGATGCTCCTCCAAGTTTCAGATGTTGTCATAAGCTCTCCCAGTTCTATTCTATGCTATCACTCCACTATGAGAAGTCACAGTTCCTGTGCAACCTGTTCCAGCACAAACCAACTGACTGACTTTCTAAGTCACTTGGAGTTTTATCTTTCCAATAATGATCATTTACCAAAAAGCAATCATGGCTTTGCTCATGCACATGATTACTGAAGATGATACAGAGAGCAACCAAGCCAACAAAGCTCAGATGCAGACTCTGGGCAGTCAGAGAGGCTTACTCTCCCTGCAGCTTCTTTGCTTCCTCATAGCATCCCAAGTTACAGTTGCACTTTATATGATGTAATGAAATATACCGGTTCCAAACAACCACTCCGGAAATGAACTGAAATAATCAGGTCAGCCTACACCATATGGAGACTTTCTCAATTCTTTCCCTGTCTCTTCCCCATAGAATTAGTCACTCCATCCACTGGATTTCCAAAACAAATCTCATGTACCATCAATAAAACACTCATCATGCTCTACAGCAATTTCCCTCTAACATACCACTCAAGGTCAAAGATTATATAACAACTGCCTCTGTATCAGCTGTACCCAGCACAGGGCAGAGCACACAGAAAGTCAATGAATGTTTGATAAATGAATGATACCCAAAGAGTAGGTAACAGAGAAATGCAATACAATATAAATGGAGCAGCCCATACTACTAGCTAATAAACACGAAGTTTAGCTGCTTTTTTATATTTTATTTTTTAAGAAAGAGTGAGCAGTAAGTAACATACTAGACAGTAAATCCTTTGAGGGTAGGAACAAGTCTTTCTCTCCCTGCCCTACAGCTGCATCCTGGAGCTTACTACATTGTAACTGGGACAACAGAGCTGAATGCACATCTGCTGAATCAACCGAAGAGTCATTAAGAGAGATCTTGAAAGCAGACTCTCTTGTGTCTCCTTTGCAAGTGTGCTACCTGTATTACAGATTACAAACCACAACACCCAAGGCTTCTTCTAACTGCAGAGCTGTAATGAGTAGAAGAAACCCACAAAAGCACTGTCATCCACCTTTTGCTTTTAAGTAAGACCTGATAAAAATGATCACAAACTGAGCCCCTTTATGTAGTATCCTGTCCTATTGATTTGTGACTTCTGACCAATTTAAGCTGTGTCACCTCAATAATTACCTGATGATGTCATGTCATAAAATCTGGAGACAGACTTGGGTCAAGGTCTGACTCTGTCATTAAGTAGTTGTGTGACCCCCAGCCAACTAATCAATTTCTCAGATCCTCAGTTTCCTTCCTCATAGGGATAGGAATGATGTCCACCTCAGAGGCATTAAGAGAAACAAGAAAGAAACATCTGCAAGAGCAGCATTCACTTCTGTTCTTATTTATATACAATTCTCCATATTAAAAAGATAGTTTTTTTTGCCAAAGGACTAGTTCTATACACATGTCAATTGTATTTAAAATGCACATAGACATTGATTTTAATTTGAATACTCTCTGTAGAAATAACCCTCATGATACAGATTCATTATCTAACAAAAATGGCCCAGACCTGAAGCGCCAGGCAGCACAGCACAGCTGTGGTCCCTTCTCTAATGTGGTGAAAGCCTAAAGGGGGCAGGAATGGGGAGAAATGCCACTGTGACAAAGAGTGATGAAGTGTGACACTAGATAGATATTAAACTACTTACGGAAGGGGAAGCTCAGGGACCTAGAAACAAGTAATATGGAGACTGAGGCTTTCAAATTCCATTTGTCCAACTCTAGACAGATGCTACTGAATCTCATCACTGAAGTCAGGTTCAGTGCAAAATATCCTCCACCCCAGTGAGGAGGCCAAAGAAAGGCCTGAGGCATATCCTGCGTTAATCACTGCAATGACTGTGAGGTACAAAGTGCATGGCAGGAGATGCTAGGCAGAATCTTCAGTCCTTCCCAGCTCTGGATTGCTGCCTTCACTGGTGTATTTGGGGGCTTTCCAAATGCATCAGTCTCTTCAAACACTATTCTCAGACTATAGCATTGCAACCCCTTTCCTCCTCCCCTAAAGAGGTCTGTGAATCCAACAACTGTGGGCTAAATCCAGGATTCCTTCCTTCATTCAACTTAACAGGGAATTTGCCAGTGTCTGAGGTGTGCTCACCTCTGTCATCTCCTCTGGGTATGCAAACATGAGTAGAGCACAGGCCCTTCACTCCCTGTTATGCACAGCCCAGTAGCCTTCAGAGCCACCCCAGATAGGACACACTGAAGTGCAGGGGGAAAAGAGGCACCAGCAATGTGTGAACTCTGACATGGATAGGTATTCAGAGAACCTCCCCCAGGGGAATGGAGTGTGGCATGGGGTCCCAGGTTGGATAAGATCCCTAAGCTGGAAAGGAGCTATGGGAAAAGAGTTTTCTAAGAGGTACTACAAAAGGTGATGAGAAACAGGGTGGGGAGCAATAGAAAGGTAGGGGAAGCAGATTGAGAAGGTCTATGATACCACGTTGCATTCACACGAAAAATATTTAACAAATATTTACTGCATGAACAAAAACATCATCCAACCTGAATATTATTTAAGCAAAAGTCTGCATATGCTTCAAACTCCACTGGTTTTAAGTAAATATCCTTTTGGTAAGTGGGGCAGCTCACAGTATGGGTAAGTGCTGGCAAAGTGATCCTAACCCAAGCCTGAACCCATAATCCGCACAACAGATTTGATCAATCATCAGTCCTCAATTTATTCACTGAATATTGTCAGTGCTCATCTTTTGGAAAGATCAACACCAAAGAAAATGCATATCGAATGAAGATTTTACACATTACCAAAATAAATAGCTAACACTTGGAAATGTCTCTTGAACTCTGATTTAAACCAGCTGATTTGGGTTCAAATAACTAATAACCCAAATCCCAAGTCTTTGTGGCTCATACAACAAAGAGCTCTGTTCAACTATTCTATCAAGGATCTGGAAAAAAAATAGTACACTATGTACAAAGTTTTATTACTCTCTCAGGATATTCTAGTGGATGTTATGACTTGGGAGTCAATGGAGTTGGATGGGTGTCCTCCCCATTTGACCAGATATAGGGTGATTACTTCCAACAATGACCAAGAGAGGAGAGTCAGTATTGGTGAATGACTGTAACAGCAAACTTGTTTGCTCTGAAGACTTTCTCATTAAACCATTTACAAAATGGATCAATGGTTTGTTTTCTGCTTCTCTCATGTACACTAGCAAAGTAGAAATAATGCACCCCGAAGCTACATAAAAGAAACAATGAAAATCATGGTGGCAAATATTTTTCAATTGTTCAGAGCCAAATCAGCCAGTCAACATTTGTTGAACACTTCATTGTGTACAAATTGTTGCAGCTGTCCAAACCCACTGAAATAGGCATTTGGGAAATGCACGCTGAGCAGAGACCTGGATTGCAGCCCCGGCTCTGTCACTAATTAACTGTGTGACCTTGGATAACTCACCCTTGCTAAGAGCTTCAGCCATCTCATCTATTCATAAAGAATAATGTCTTTTGCCCTGCCTACCTCACTGGGTTGCTATGTAGATCAAAAAAGAAGAGTTTATAAAAGCACTTGGGAAAGTATAATGTGCTAGGCAAAGGCAATATTTTATTATTAAACAGAAGTTGCTATTTAACCTTCAGGAGTTTATGGACTATCAGGAAAGAAAGACACACCAGACTCTTGTCTTTTTAAAATTGAGTATCAGTATATATTTCTATTAACCTGAGTGCTTTAAAGAAAGATAACAAAAATTCATCTCCTAAGCCAATTTCCATGCTGCCTCTGAATTATGCTGAGTAGTCTCATCAATTAAGCAAAAAACTGATATATTAGGGTTATTAATATATTGGGATTACCTGGTTCTATAGTTCATTCCTAGGTGCTTGAGATTTGAGGCCTTGAAATATAAGATTTTGTGATGCATGAATTGCATCCTTCTGCCTATTCTTTTAAGTCCCTCTAGTACTTATGACAACTTCATATAGGTGTTTACTGACAGTGTTGGAAGCAGCCTATGGGACAGTAGTGAGGACTGAAGGTTCTGCCATAGCATGGTTTGGACTTAAATGCTAATTGCTGATGGAAAACATTGGGCAAGACACTCATATCCTCTCATAATTTCCTCAGCTGTGTAATATGTATGAAAATAAAACCTCTTATTTTTCAAGATTATTGAAAAATATTTAATCAGAAGATACATGTACAGAAAGTGTTCACTACAGCAAAGTATTTTTAAATAATCATGATGATTACAATGATAAAAGTAGAAATTATGGTATAATCAGACAATTGAACCAATACCTGCAACAGATACCAGAAATCACACATTTGGGTATGTATATTGTCAATCTCAAAGTTAACACTAATGGTATTTTATTGAGTGCCTATTATGGGAAAAATGCATTATATCTAAGTAGATAATACTAACCACATTCTTTTCAAAAATGAAAAGCAGAATTAAGGAACACAATTTGCATGAGATCACAGAGCTTCTAAGTGACAAAATGAAGATTTGCCCCAGGTCTATGTGACTCCTGCACATTCCAACAGGCCATCCTCTCAGCCAACTGCTAATTTCTGCTCAGCCTCTGAGACACCTACCCCTCATGGTTTCTTCTCTTCCCATGTGCTTAGTTCTCAGGGTCACTGATACAATGATTTGAGCTATCATACCTGCATTCCTGCCATTATCTTTCAGCATATATTCAGTTCTTTTATGCTTCCTTCCCTGCCTCCTTAGTCATGTGCAGTAAAGCACATTCTAACAGATTCAATGAAGATTTAGCTCTCATAGCTCCTGTGACTCAAAATCCTACAGGGAACACACATGAAAACTAACAATGCAAAGTATTATAATAAAGATGACTACAAATGCAATCAGATACAGGGGAGAAAGCATTTTTCATTTGAAGCTTAAGAGGAACACTGTAGCTCACAGTTGAGTGCAGAAGGGAAATCCAGTCAGAATGAATGATACACTGTCATATTCAAGGAAGAGCAAGCAGTGTAAGGTGTCTAAAAAAATTACCAAAGATTGTTGGAAGCTTTCTTAAAATGCACTACAAATTGAGTTTAGTCTGGGCCAGGGAACAATAAGAATATGAAGGAAAAACATCACCATTAAGAAGTGACTGTCAACAGCTCAGAGGAAGGTCAAGTGCCAAGAGGCAGGAGCTATGGGCATCTGTAGGAATCTTCTGCCCACCACTTGGAGGTCTAATGCAAGCATACCCCCAAGGCCAGAGCAGTGACTGAACTAAAGGACAAATTCTGGAAATTCAAGCTGGGATTGGAGACAGAATATAAGACCTTGCAGGATGGTGCAGGCAAGGTCTAGAATTCTCCATCCAAGGTCAAAACCATCTAAAATAAACTTCACCTTGGAGAATCACAAGTCACTTGAAATCCAGTCAAGTTCAAGAACAAGAATAACTTTGCACTTATGTGAAACTTAAAAAAAAAAACAACAACAAAGCTGAACAAAACAGAAACTCTGTGATTCCCCTCATTTTCACCTCTGACTTCTATTTAACCTCATTTGTTTTTGCCAGCAGTAAAATCCACAAAACATCTTGATGATGACTGCCTCAGGGAGAAGGGAACAAGCATTTGTGCAGAATCTATTGTGTGCCAAGAATTTTAAATGTTTTATTTTACTTAATTCTCCAAGATCACCCAGTGATACTCTGAGAAGTTAAATAACTTACCCAAGGTCACAAAGCTCAGGCTTGCATACAATTTTGGTAAGTATTATGATTTCCATTTAAAAAATATAGAAACTGTAGCTTAAAGAGAAGTTATACAACAGGCAAATGCCCAAAATCAGGATTAAAACCAAGGTTTGTAAGAAAATTGATGACAAGAATTCACTGAATAGGCTTTATCTAACCAAACTGAAGCTATAGTGTTAAAATCAAGGAGGGCAGTCTTGTGTGATATGAGCCCATATATAATTAGACATTGATTTAGAAGCACATGGGTCTAACAAGTTTCATTGGAAGAGGTCCATAGCCCTGAATTACTGCATAAGAACACTCTGAGTCTCACTTCCACATACTGCTCAATCAAACTACTCTGAAGCCTAGACCATGAATGAGATATAGACATGGGGACTGTGGATGTAAAAGCTGAGGAAAAGTATTTAGCTCAGCATGGTAACATCACATATAAGTAATTCAATCCTCTCAGTACCCGGAGAAGAAGCAAGTGTAGGCCTGTATGAAGCCACTGCGAGGCTTGACTATCTGCCTATATGATAGCTGTGTAAACGTCTCTGCATGATTCTCTCAAGAATCAGTAATGTTGTTCACTGGCTGTCTAGCAGTAAGAATTATCATCAGGAAAAAAAAATGAACTTGGAATTTGACTTTAATGTGAACTATTATTGGAAGAAAGGACCTTAGCACATGCTGTAGCATCACCCCAAACCTCTCCTTCCAGAAAAGCTCAAGCAATGTCAAAGAGCTCAGAATTGCCTACACATACAGCTTTATTTCAGGCTTCTGTATTCCTACAATTGCCATACCATTTGTCTGGAATGTCCCTTTCATCCCTTGTCTGCTCAGAGAATTCTTAACTATATTTTAAACCTCCATTCTGAAGTCATCTCCTCCAGAAATTCTTCCTCAACTTCTCCATGTAGAGTCATCTTTCATGACATAGAATTGTTGTCATTTGGACTATACAATTCTTCGTTGTGAGAGGTGGGACTGTCCTGTGATTTTTAGCGCCTTTGGCAGCATCCCTGGTCTCCACTGGATGCCAATGAGTGCAGACATAGTCCAATATGCCCTGGAGAGCAGAAGTAGGGGATCACTATCCAGACAAGAATCACTGCCATAGTATTTTTTTCTTTTGACCTTCCTTTAATAAAATGTGTCTTGAAAGAGAATATACTAGCTTCAACTTTAGGAGCAAAGAATTTCTAGACTTACAAATTTCAGTGTTCTATAGCTAAGAAAAAAATATGATCAGAAGGTCCCAATATATGGTAAATATGTAAAGAGTAAACATGCCAAAATTCTTACATTTATGTTCATTTCATTTTAAACATGAAAAAATGTTTAATAACAACTTTAAGTTTATATACAGTTCTGGTATATAACAGGCACTTAAATCACAAGTACTATTATCACTGGCTGCCCATCAGTTAGGGGCCTCAGTGGTCCAATAAACTGGCCAGAGAAGCAAGGTATATGGTCTAAAAATAATTCATTGTGACTCTGGCCCACAAATACCACCTCCTGTACCAACACAATTTCTGAAGTTGACCCACACAGAAAATGTAAGGGACATGCATTTTCTGCAACCCCATTCTGACCTGTCATGTTCTTTTTTTTTTCTTCCTTTTTTTACTATTTTAGATCACTTCATCTTTAGCAAATAAAATAGTTTGCATTCTAATTTGGTAAGAGACAACATAAATCCTAACTAACGTATTCATTTATCCTAAGCAGTATGGAAATTCCTCAGAAAACTCAGAATGGAACCATTGCCATAGTATTTTGGTTTTAGCATCAGCATCATTGGCCCTACCTGAGAGCTATATAGAAGAATAAACAATTGAAGGTCCCTTTTAATCCCACACATTTCCATATTAACACAGTGGAAAGTTAAGATTTTTAAAAAACTAATTTGCATAGTGTTTCACTCTGGTGAAGTTAAGGCCCCTTATTGATTTATTTACATTCTTCATCACAGAAAAGAATCATGTCAGTGAGGTCAAGGGAATGAGAATGATGAAGATTGAAGTTCAAACTGCATGACCTTAGACTTTGATCCTACTTTTTATCTAAAAAGTATAGCTAATTTTAACTAGCTCACAAGGTTGCTGGGTTAATAGAAATATATACATCAAGCTGCCTAGCAAGAGTATCTTCCCCTTGCCCCCCCCCAGAAAAATAGGACCAAATTAATGTATGACAAAATTCTTTATAAACAGTATAAGTGTTCTATGGCCTGTATGTCCTAAACCTGTATAGTGTCACTGATTTTTTAAAATCAGTAATAATAGATGAACTTTGTTTTCCAAATGTAGCATTGAAACATGTACAAAAATATCCTTGAAAGGATAATTTGAAGTAGAAATTTAAAAATCAATTATGGTTAAAGAACACTTCGCAGAGTCTTTTTAGACATATACCTTTCAATGATCTCCACTGCTCAGGAAGGTGGTATCTGAGAGGTGAGCACACAGCCTAAAAGAACGCAAGAATCTCTCCATCCCCAGAGCTAGGCAGTAAAGCCAAGACTCAAATCTAATTTGCAGTAACAGACATCCTTCTATTTCTTCAGAACACTGAAGTAATGTTTTAAATACAGAACAAAGAGCCATTCAATCCCAACCTTTCTAAATTTTGAATTATATTCCTATATGCAAAACTAGGAAGACAGTAGAGACCATTAGAACTGATTATGTCAATGGCTATCATCATTAGTTGCATATAAGCAAGCCTTAAGGATTTGCAGACATAAAAACAGCTATTTCTTTTGTCAAAAGCAATTATAATTAATTCTCAGCAAATATATGTACATTCAACCCAAGTCAGATGAAAGAATAAGCCAAAGGAGAGATGGGTTCCTTCCATACTACATGCTAAAACTCTTAATTAAACCCAGACATTCAAAAGTAGTCTCAGAAGAAAGGTTAATGAAATAGGGTAGGAAGGGAAAACATCTCCAGAGAATGTTGCAGACTCTAGTTTTCTGGGCTGTCTTTTTTTTTTTTTTCTCTTTTGTTGCTCTAGGGAGAAAGTTAAAAAGTGGGGAGGGATTATAAGATGCACGTATCTTTTTGTAATCAAGAAGGAGCTTCTCTTCTCTTTATCCCCCTGCAAAAAGAGCTGTAATGCAGTATATTTTTTCAGCACTTCAACCAGCCCTGACAAAGAGTTGCAGAATTTGGGACACACAGTTTTTGATCTCAGAGAGAAGCGAACATAATTTAGTTTAGAACAGTGGTGTTGTATTAGCATCTGGTGGATATTATGCTTGGGAAAACATTAAGATAAGAAGGAAAATCTCAAGAAGCAAAGATGCCCAAGTGTTGCACTCTAATAAAATTATTCAAGGCTACCTCTCCCCTACGTTCCATGGAAAAGCAGACTATGCTTGATGGTGAGGAGACCCAGAGTCTCAGACCAAGGACACGCCCAACAGACTTACTGTATGCTCACACCACAAATCAGTGGTGGGAAAGTGGGAGAAAAGGACTGGCATGTTTAGGGAATAAATTCAGAGGAAACTGAGCTCAGGCCAGGAAGAAAGAACCATGCTCATCTGAGACCAAGCTTCCTGGTTTATTTTTCTACCCCTGTTACTATTAATTCATTCATCGAATGTGCATTGTTCTTTTTGATTGTTTACTTTGTGCCAGGCACTGCACTGAGCATCGGAGCTAAGATGAGAGGCAAGAAGAGGCATGGTTCTTACTCTCATGGAGCTTTTAACCTGGAAAGAGAGATGGGCATACACACCAGCAAATGCAGAATTTCAAGCAGTAAAACATGGAACCCAGTTCTATGAAAGAGCACATGAGTAACAACACAGGAAAACAACCACACCACCAGTTACTGGAAAGTTACTACACAACAGGCATTTCTTTTCATTTAATGCATTTGATTCTCCTAAGAAATGGCAGTGGGCCACGTAATATGTAAGACTCCTGATTCTAGAATCCAAATTATTAAATGGGGACCTCGTGGTATGGAAACCAATGCTCATGGCACTTATCATGCAGTACTACAATTGTCAGAATAAAGCCTTCTTGAAGGCAGGGACTGGATCTTATTGTCCTGTGTAGGGGTGTCAAGAGATTTCTTCCAGAAAGTTCTTTCAGAAAGAGATGGCTCTTAAATCCTTCCCTTCCTTCTCCCCTCTTCTCCAAATGAAGGTCATGTTCCTCAATATTTTAGAAAAGACTTTCACTTAAGAAAAAGGCTTCTATTAGGGGTCATAAAGTGATAAGATCTTGGTAGAATATAAAACTAATTTCAAACCCTCCTCTGGTTTATGGTGGCCACAAAGGTAGGAATCAGATTTTACCTTTGTGGGAAGAAAAGTGCTTTGTTTAGAAAAATCCTTTCAAATAAATAAATAAATACACACACACACACACTTATTCTATAAGCACAGACACAAATGGGTGGATAAAATGGATGAAATCTAATACTGTATGCTTTACCCTGGATTCTTTACTTTGTTCTCTCACTAGTCACTACTGAAATGTAAGATGGACCTGACCTCCTGTATAAAAAACAACCGCAACAAAATATTCCTCTAAAGCAGGCACCACCATCTGCCTGGGCTGGAAAGCATAATTTAGTACAGAAACAGGCAGAACACGTAGTTCAGAGAGTGTTAATACACAGTCAATAAAGTAACTAACCAATCCGCAGTAACAGCCCCCCAAAGGACAATTCTGGAGTGTTTTATTCTGAGAGCAAATTAAAGCAAAACAAAGATGAGTCTACCAAAAACACAGCAGACTCTCCTCTATTTCACATATGAGTCCTTAGAGTAATTCATGGAAATTATCCATATCTTTCCCATATCTCATACCTACAGCATTCAGTGCCAACCTGAGAGCTTCTTTGTTCAGGTAACAGCTACCCTAAGTCTGGCCTCGTGGCTTTAACCTCTTTTATTTCCTGCATGCAGAACTGGATCGCCTATGCAGGAGCAGTATTAATCTAGAAATAGACTCACAGAGTTTTGATAAGGTTTCAATTATCTAGTTAGCCAATCGGAAGTCCTGTCATCAAATCATTATTTTAATATAGTTCTTGGGAGTACACAGAAGCTGGCATTATGTCATTTGCCATTGAGAACTGTTTCCCTGCCTTTCTGATTTACTCTAGCAGTTGACTGAGAATTCCCACGGGACCTGTTGTATTTAGTACTTATGAATTTGTAACTGCATCTGTGTGCTTGTGTATGTGTTGGGGGTGGGGGTGGAGACATGGTTTCTTTCACACAATATATACAGAACTAAAGTATTAGCTGTCCAGACACTAATTTTGGTGTTCAGTCCCTTTCACTGCTCTGCAATCTTTTATATTTGAAGCCCTCATTAAGATAATTAAAATAAGTCAGTTTATCAACATATGATCCAATTATTTCAATATTCTCAACACAGCTTCATTTCAGTTCAGTTCTCCTTTTCTGTCTCCAGAGAAGCATGACTTTGAACACCACTGTTCTCTGGACTTAACTCTGGTTACTTGGTGCATTTCAATCTCCCTAAGCTTTTCCACAGTGAAATCTGCCAAGAAGCAAATGAGCAGAAAGGACAGAGGTGAATTTCTTCTTCAATCTTCAACGTTTATGTAAGACCTTCTATGTGCCATAGTATCCACAACATAAATAGTGGGCCCACATATAAACTGAGACTAGCATTCCAAGGGGTTTTAAAATGGCTTATTTTCATGGGTGCCTATCGAGTTTTTTTTTTCCAATTTGTAAAATTATTCAATTTGAAATTAACTGAATCTTTAAAATGACCTATTTTTCCTTGGAAATGCCCACATATAAGCTTACCTCTACATTCTTTAATTTAAAAATATTATTTTCCAAAAGTTGTACACCTAGAAAACTGCTAGGTTGTACAAATAAAATTGTGTGCACTCACTCACATTACTTTACACAATTTCCAAAGACACCTCTCAAAAATTACTTGTCCAATTAACTTCTTTATGAAAGAATAAATTCAGTTCACCTAAAACATGCTACAGTTATACTCTAGCAACCTGGGAATCTGATTTCAGAATATTATTAATGGTGGTTATTAGCTGAAGATGCAATATGGAAGTGAACATATAGGGTGAAATTTGCAGTTATTGCTCTGCAGAGAGATAGCAAGTGCAACTCAATCTTTCTAATATAACTTATGCACAATAAGCTGTGGGTTTTAGATTAAATGATTTGATTTTATTCTGTAGTTCAATGACTGATTCTACATTATCATTATGAACTTCCACAATCCAATATTTCAAATCTTTGTTTTTTCTTCTCTGAGTATACCTAATGCAAGCTATATTACATAGTTCTACGTAATTTTTATTTTTTAATTTCCCAGATTTATTTGACTGAGTTTCATGCTATACTTACATCTACCATCCAAGTATAAATGGGCACTCTCATCAACAGTATCTTAAGGGGTATTTTCCAGAGATTTCCCTTTTTTGATAGTATACACATGAAGTGCCCAACCTGACAATCTATATTATGATAATAATTTTAGTATGACAAAATAAACAAAAGAGAAGGAAAAAGGAAATAGTTAAGGGGGAAATAATACAGTGGAATTTGTGAAGTAACAAAAATTATGTTTATAACTAACTAGCATAGACACAAAGCCAATTTGGACGCTCCAGGCTGAGAAGATATGATTTAGAACAAAACATGATCATTAACAAAATTCATGGGGCTGGGGTTGTGGCTCAGTGGTAGAGCGCTTACCTCTCACTTGCAAGGCCCTGGGTTCGATCCTTAGCACCACATAAAAATAAATAAATAAAGGTATTTTGTCCAGCTACAACTAAAAAATAAATATTTAAAAAGAAAAGAAAGAAAATTCATACAGATGTTCACATTGAAAAAGTGTAGTCACTATAGCCCACCTACTTGTCTTACATGCAAATTTAGGATCATTAACAATTACAACATGTGACACAGAACCCTTAACTTATTGTAAGATGACAATTATCACTTTAATTGGCAGAATGGTAGGGAACTGCTTCATGGCAATAGGCAATAGTAGCTTGAGTCCTATGAATGAGTAGATAAGCTAGTTAATAAACCTGAAATAAGTTTGCTTAGCTACAAGCCTCAAATAAATAGAGGTAATAAAGTGGCATTTTTGGAGGGTCTTCTCTGTGCCAGAAATTATGCAAGGATCTAGGTTCTCTGGCATTTTCATTAAACTAGACCTAGTGAGAAAGAGGCTGTACCCTCTACACACATTCTTATTTCTCTAGGGGTATGATGTGCTTGGCAGTGCTGGGTATAGAAAAGATATTTAATGAACCTGAATGGAAAAAGGAAGGAGAAAAGAAAAGAAAAATATAGGTGAGGATAAAAGATAAATTAGATAGAATACCTGCTGATCTTGCAGTCTGGTAGACAGCTACATTAAGAAAATATTAGAAAACAGCTTTGGAGTAACAAACAAATATAAGGAACAGAAGAATTTACATATAATTCAAAACATTATGTTTGGGGAGAACATCATTGACCAAAACTTTTTTGTTTTTGGTGTGAGCAGGGGGTAGAAACAACATGATTTTACTTTAACTGACTAGTAGAATGGTTTAGCATTTTCCTTGCAATGTACACTCATATATGGGAAATCAACTCAACAAACAACAAAATGAAGCAAAGATTATATGAACAATGCAAGTGTTCCTTCCTGGTCACTAGTTCAGTTTCTCATCAGTGTAACACATTATTAATCATCTTTCTCAAGGAAAAAAAACTCTCTAAGTTTGCAATAGTATCTTCTCATTTATGTGATTAAACAAAAGGGACTGAACATAGCAGTTTAGTAGTTTCCTTTAGCCAAAGTTTTATTTGCACAACAAATATTTGCTGGATACTCTCCTAAGTATCTTCTCTTGCTATCTCATAAGGGAACAAATCATAATTTCTCTTGGCATGATTGATGTATTTATATTTTCACTATACAACCGACAATGGTACTATTTTATTTCAAAATCAGCAACTGGACAACCCCCTTTGTGCTTCTAAGTGTGCATTTGCAATTACTTTTACTTATAGTCACAATAAAATGTGCACTGCTTCCATTTACTCTATCCTGGAGCCTCTCTGATCTCCCAGGGAAATCCACATGCATCATAAAATGCCACTGAGGGAGTACATATGGAGGATTAGATTCCTTTTGCTGGTAATCTTTGAGTGAGCTATAAAACTTGTTTCATGTAAATTCACTGGGGCAGTGAAACCCAAAGTCAGCTGTTCCTCCTGCCTTACACCCCTTGGACTGCATTCCATAAAAACTCACTCACTGAAACCTTTTAAAGCAAATGCTTTTTTAAATTCTAGGGTAAAAAGTTCTGATCTTAGTTTTTTCCATAAGCCAAAGCACACAGAGGCAGCTAACTCCAAAATATATCAAATTCTTGAATTTCCGCCTTTTAAAGTAATACCAACAGTGTATAGTGTCCCCTGCTTCTCTTGGGGTGATGTGATTGGCTTGTCTGAATAATTCTGCTAACTGGCAGTGAACTGAGACCTGCCATTCAGGAATGAGCAGGAATTTCACCTGGCTCCTTTGAGAAGGAGGAATATTGGAAATATTGAGCCTTAATTTAGGTCCTTACACTACAGATACATAGTAAATACCTATAAATGTTTCCTAAATGAGTGAATCAAGAAATTTGCTGAAAGTGGGACCATTCTAAAATTTTGGAGTCTGCCAAGTTTGGCCTTGGGCAAGTCACTGAATATCTTTGCCACATTTCAGTCATTTATAAAATGGGTACTGTAATGTCTCTCATATTTATCTCAGAAACATGTTCGGGGAATAAAATCATTATCATATGTGGACAATGTCTCAAGTCTTTTGAGAGTCCTTGGAGCACCTACTGAATTTTGCATTTATCCCCCTCATACCCTTTATGCACACTGACCTTCTTTCAATAGATGGCTCCAAAATCCTTCAATGTGAGCAATGAAAAGTGAAATATTTTCCTTAAATTGTTTTTAAAAACCCAAAATTCTTCTAGCATTTTTCCACAACTCAATTTTATGTAGTTTACTGGATGTACGTCTCCCAAGAGCCTAGAATACAGAAAGCACTGAACAACTGCTAGTGGATGAACAAAATGTGGTAACAACTGTTATAAGCATTTTAAATGATTAAGAGGGTAAAATTATTATGACTTTTGTCATTCCCTTAATTGTGGGGGGAGTTCACTTTCACCTTCCTCCACCCTGCCTCCCTGCCTCACAGCTATGGAGATGCATGCCTTGCAGAACAGGCAGACTTGATCTGGGCTAGTGGGTCACATAGCCGAGGCTGTTATACCATTCATGCCAAAGTGCTGGCTTTTGCAGGGCAGCACTATCAATCACCCACACAGCAACAGGGAAGTTTTCAGCCCTAATGGATGACTATTCTTTTACAATGAAAGGGGAATTTGGCACAGTGAGAAAAGTCTGTAAGAAACCATTTCTCCCAACTAGGTAATAGATTATCATGACAATTTCTCAATTTTTTAGAGAGTTCTCTACAAACTGAAGAGTTCTACTGGTGGGAAAGACTATGGAAGCATCTAGTCTAATCATTCTATTTATAAATGATAAAAGAGACACCATAAATGATTTGCCCATAGTTATGCCACTAACCAGAAACCAAACTGGCCTGAAATTTGAGTTTTTAGACTTACATATCCTTCCCTTTGTTTATTGTGGTGCTCTTCCCATTTGTATGTATATTTGTCTGCTTAATACAAGATTGAGGATGGCAGGTTCCCATAGTGACACACAAGAAAATAAAGAAGGGCAAAGCAACATAATTTTTTCAGACTCAAACAATACGAGTTTTTTTTTTTTTAATTCTTAAACTGTTTGCAGGTATTTTTGCAATACCAAAGGGAATAAAACCTTAAAATCTTTCCTTCAAGGGAGTCTTTCTACTAAAAGGAAATAAGTGGAAAAGATTTAAAACACAGAGTTTTAATTATTAAGCAATCAAAACATATTGACAATAACTTTTATGAGGTTGGGTCCCTGAAACTCCACTTTTGGAGATGAGAAACAACCTGTCGTCAGGTTTAACTGGTCCATGTGCTGCACATGAATGGAAATAGAACACCTATTCTCTCTCTTTAAGAACTTTACATCTTCACTGGGGAAAAAAGCAAAAATTCAATTTTAAAAAATTCAAACTAACAACCCAGGGTGACAGAAAGAGGTTGATAGGCCTATACTGTACAATTCTGTTATGTGTACAATGCTGTGTTTATATTTCAGTGGGACAGATATAAAAATAGCTTATTTTCAAATAACTGTTTTTTTAACTTTATTTTGTTTATTATTTTTTAAATTTGTTTTAGTTGTTGATAGACTTTATTTTATTTATTTATATGCGGTATTGAGAATCAAACCCAGTGCCTCACAC